>NC_133623.1:68751282-69385449 GCF_048593235.1 Sminthopsis crassicaudata
TAATGATGGATGTTGGAGGGGATTCGGGAAAACTGGGACACTGATACAATGTTGGTGGAATGTGAATACATCCAGCTATTCTGGAGAGTGATTTGGAACTAGGCTCAAAAAGTTATCAAACTGGGCATACCTTTTGATCCAGCAGTGTTACTACTGGGCTTATATCTCAAAGAGATCTTAAAGAAAGGATAGGGACCTGTGTATACAAGAATGTTTGTGGCAGCCCTCTTTGCAGTGGCCAGAAACTGGAAACTGAGTGGATGCCCATCAATTGGAGAATGGCTGAATAAATTGTGGTATATGAATATTATTGTTCTGTAAGAAATGACCAGCAGGATGATTTCAGAAAGGCCTGGAGAGACTGACATCAAATGATGCTGAGTGAAATGAGCAGCACCAGGAGATCATTATATACTTCAACAACAATACTATATGATGATCAATTCTGATGGACGTGGCCCTCTCCAACAATGAGATGAACCAAATCAGTTCCAATAGAGCAGTAATGAAGTGAACTAGCTACACCCAGTGAAAGAACTCTGGGAGATGACTATGAACCTACATAGAATTCTCAATCCCTCTGTTTTTGTCTGTCTGCATTTTTGATTTCCTTCACAGGTTACTTGTACACTATTTCAAAGTCCAATTCTTTTTGTACAGCAAAATAACTGTATGGATATGTATACATATATTGTATTTAATTTATATTCTAACATATTTACCATGTATTGGTCAATCTGCCTTCTAGGGTAGGAGGTGCAGGCAAAGATGGAAAAAGTTGGAACAAAAAGTTTTGCAATTGTCAATGCTGAAAAATTACCCATGCATATGTCTTGTAAATAAAAAGGTATAATATTTTTTTTAACTTAAAAAATAAAAATGAAGTCAAAAAAGAAAAACATGTTAAAGATGTTAAACAAAATCTTCTATGTGTATAAGTCCTGAAATACTTTTATTGCTGATTGCAACTTCATGAGAGTAAAAATGATGTATTTATTCCTAAGCTATTTTAGTAGATTTTGCTATTAGAGATAAAAACTTTTGAGACTGTAACTGATTCATTTGAATTTTGAATTTGAGTATGATTACTGAAAGACCTGTTTCTATGGTATCAAGTCCCTGGTTTTTTTTCTTATAGCGAATTTCTATAATCAGAGCAAATCGTCAATAGAAGCCATGAGCATAACACAAATATGCAAGATCTTGCTGTTTTCCATCTGAAAATATGTAGTCATTATGTAATAAATAATTAGGTAAATGAACATTTGGCCTAGTCATCTGTCTGTTACTTGATGTGTTCCTGTATGAAGTTAGTCCCTAAACTGATATAGTATAGGACCTAACTGTTATTTTATTGATTTTTTAAAACTAAAGCTGAAACATCTTTATTATGGTGTAGAGAAGAGATTTTGGTGTATTCACATTTTCTTAGAAGGATATAACTTATAGAATATTGTTACATCAATGGGAAAGTCAACTTTATTTAAGTTTACTAATGTGGGAATAGCATGTTAGTCTTGTGTGTGTCCTGTGGTACAAACATGTTTTCTTTAGAGTAAATTATTTGATATGAAAAGTTGCTGGTCAATGTATACTGGCCTCTCCCAGGCTATCCTACAACAGGCGTTGGCAAAAAAGGTTTATATTCTTCCCCTGCTTTGAGTGGTTTTTAAACATTCTCCAGCCAGCTTCTAATCCCAGAGCCAAGCCTCAGAAGAGGGGTATGTGTCTAGGTAAAAATATATATAGTGAGAAAGAAAAAAAATACATGTGTTTTGTAAAAGTTTGGGCTAATCTCTCTATCTCAGCATCCTGCTTTGGACAGGTAAATGAGATCTGTTAAGGAAAGATTTTGTAAATCTCTGTTATTCTAATGGGATTCCCCCTTTCTGAAAATTGCTTTTGGGTATTTACAGAATCTTCAGGAAAGATAAACATACCTCTTAAGAATGAGAGTTTACTCCTAGTGCTCCCTCTCTAGTCCTTTAAGTGTGTTGTTCTTTAGACTCTGATCAATTCACCTTCAAATTACCAACACTAGACAGCTGTATTGACCAGCTTCAAGGATGTGACTCAGCCTGCTAGATGGATCTTCAAACAGCTCATATGCCTCCATATGGCACCTTATAGGATCACTTAGCTCAATACTCATTCTCAGTATGAAGTAATTTCAGAAGATGAAGTCATCACCCTATACCCCAAAGGACTTCTGGGCCCATTTTTGGGGAAGGAATTAGCCAGTGAATGGGCCCCAAATTACCCAACATCTGAGAGGGTTCCCTCTAAGGAGTCCACCAATACTGTGAAGGCGGAAAGTTATAAAAGATCAATGCTACTCCCCTGCTACAATAGCATTTGGGGATTAGGATAGGGATATTGAGTTAAGATTTGGGTAAATATTAGTGAGAAAGATACCCCATGAACAATTCAGTTTGATATTTGTCAAATTATAGGATTATAGAGGCTTGACTAGCAGTAGATAAGAAGGTACAATAAATATTTGTGTTCTAATACAGAAAGAACATTTTTTGGAACCTATTGTCCAATTTGGAATAATGTTTTGTTTGCTTACAAAGGCTAGACAATTAGAAAATGTAGGTCAAAGAGTAAGTTAGTTATACATGTGATAGGTATAGATCTCTTAGGAAGATTTGGAATCAAGTCAAGGACTTAAGGCAAGCAATAAACACCAATACCTGGGTGGAATTGGTAAAGTACTTTGCAAAAACTCTGAACAAAAAGCAATTTCTATGTCTGTGCTATGGATTACACCATGTCCAGATAGTACCATTTCCTTTGGATATGGAAAAACATGAGAGTGAATTCAAGTACAGGATCCTTTTGTTTCCTAGAATAACATTCCTGAGGAGAATTGCAATACTTTGTTCTACCTATTCCCTTCTGTGGAGATCAGTCAGGTTGCCTCTCATGGCAGGGTGAAAGATTCAAAAATCTAGGGACTGACATGTACCTGAGTCTGGAATGTAACTGAGGGTACCTGGCCACTTCTCTGATCAGCATATCCCAAGCAAACTTTGGTAGCATTGTGGAGGCAGCACTCTCAAAGCTGCTTTGCTTGGAACTGTGTAGACAGCTGTGCACCAATCCAATTGGCTATTCCTTTACCCTGACATATGATGAAGTAAGAAAGACTGAATCAGGAAGAGTTAACTAAAGGATAGTAATTGATAAATTCAAGTCTAGAAATCTAGTTAGTTCTGGATTGGGTAATTCCTACTCTGGTAGGTAAATATTGTTGGATAAGTTAGACCAGAGGCAGTGAAAAGAATGGCAGAGTAGTTAGATACCACTAGCAGAATAGCATGGGAGAATAAAATGACTCTGGACAGGTTATTGGCAGGAAAAGGAGAAACAGGAAGTAGTTGGACATACTTGTCAGAGGAAGTAGCAGAGAATTCCGGGGTTAATTATCCATCCTGTGCAAGGAGATCTGTGCAGGGGTTAATAGACTTTTATTAAGTGGGATGCAAAAAGTATTAGCCAAATCTGATGGATTAGAAAAGGATGAAGCAAATGCAAATTTGATAAATATCAAACTGAATTGTTTGTGGGGTATCTGTCTCAGTTATATTAATCCAAATCTTATTTTGATACCTCCATTCTAAGCCCCAAATATTACTGAAGCAGGGGAGTAGTATGAATCCTACATAATCTCCCCCTTCACAGGATTGAGGGACTCCTTATGGGGAACCTAATCAGATACTGGATAGTTTGGGGTCCATTCACCATGAAAAGGACGTCAAATTATAAGAAAAAAAAAGGCCAGGGGAGATGTAGATGCACATTAATTTGGTTTCCACAGTGAAGAAATTAAATTGGAGAAATTAAGCAAATGAGAAAATTAAAACCCAGGAGGACATCAAAGCATAATCAAGGGTGAAGTCTATCTCCTCCAAAGAATGTAAAAATGTAAGCTCTTTAGGAGCAGGGACTGAGTTTTGTAATCAGGAGTGGTGGCCTGAGATTTGAAAAAAAAAGTTTGTTCTTTCCCCTAGCTTTCCATTGTTATCTTCCCCTTCTAGAATGGAAGCTCCTTCGGGGCAGGGACTGGCTATGTATTAAGGGGTGAAGATTCCACTTGTGTAATTTCTGTAGCATCCAATTAATGGGGAATCAGGGGAAGGACTTATGCTTCCAGATAGGAATTAAAATGCTGCTTTTGAAGTTTTGAATGTGTATATACTAACCAAGGCACCCATTCTTGCAAGAATATAAAATAAATCTTTCTTGCATTCATCAGTGAATCAGTGGAGTTCTTGGTAAGATATTTTGTTTCTTATAAATGGAAATATGATGAAAAGGACTGCCATGTTTAACATATCAGTTTGCTTACTGTCTTGGGGAAGGGGAAGATAAGGAAGGAAGAAAGAAAAATTTGAAGCACAAAGATTTACAAAAATCAATATTAAAAACTTTCTTTACATATGTTCATTAGAATGTAAAGGAAAGAAATCAGGATGAATTGACTTAGCCAGGAGAAACATCCTGTAAAGGCCAAATCTGAACTCGTGTCTTGCTGACACCAAGGATGGTTCTGCATCCCTCCATCTCTCCTTCTCCTCTCTCTGCCACCTCCTAAAATTGACAGTGTCTCTTATGCAATCCCATTTCTTTATAGAATTTCCCCGTTCTTTAGCTTAGGAAAATCTCCCATATCCTCAGGATTCTTTATTTCTTTTTCTTAGATAATACTAAGACCCACTAGATATTTTTTGGAATCAAGAAATGTTCGAAAAAATCAGGCCTTCTGACTCCTTCAGCTCACGATGGCAGGATAGTCTAAAAGAGGATTCTAGCCAGGATTGCTACAGGATTCAAGATTTTTATGAAGCTCAGATATTCTTGGTTTCAAATCAAAGACCTGTTCCAGAATTCTGGCTTCACAGTCCATTTCAAATCGTTGTATTCAAAAGTGAGACTTGACCTCCATGCTGGGAAATACTGCTTTCTGAGCTCTAGCCTACCACCTTCTTCTCTGCTTTCAGGATATTAGGGAACCCTGACATTCAGTTTGCAAGGCCCTTCTCACAGAGCAGATTCTCTTCTCTAGATGAGCCCCCTGCAAAGTTCTGTATGGGTTTTTGGTTTGTACAAGGTTTTTTTTTTTTTTTTCTTTTTTCTTTTTTCTGTGTGTGTGTGTGTGTGTGTGTGTGTGTGTGTTTGTATGTTTGTTTGTTTGTTTTTTTGAGGTGTGGGTATTTTTTGGCCTGATTCTTTTATAGTTTTATTTGAACAACACTCTTGAGTGTTTCTCCTAAACTGATTTCCAAAAACCTTTTGTTGGTGATTACAAGGTACCTGGGTCATCCGTATATGATTCCCAAATATCATTTGAAAATGATGCTTTCAAAATAGAAGTCCCCTGTCTTATGATCACTTCCCATTTTATATGATGTTTTCCTATCAACAATTTTCTGATAGTCATATGTGTGTATATTTACATATCTATATACATATATTATATATATAGTAGTGAGAGAAACAACAGTTTGTGCTAAATACAAAAAGAAAAGAACCATCTTTGTTTAGCTATATTGGATTTGTGATGTTTGGGTGGAGGGTCAACTAGCCCCAAAATAGACAGTAATCTCTTGAAAAATAATTTTAAATTGTTTGAAGTCTACTTCAAGATAGAAAGGCTTTTGGCTTTGATTTTCTCTTAGCTTCTTTTTTCATTTTTTCTTTGCACATCACTAATTCTCTATATAAGTGAAGTTGGAATAAGGGAATGATTCTTTGTAATAATCTGCCTTCTTCAAATGAATAATCAATGAGCCATCTCTGGGTTGCTCTAGGAAATCTATTAAAAACAAATCTGTGAGTTGGGAGATTTTGTACTCTGATGGCCTGGCTCCAGAAGATTTCTGTTATCTGAAGTGCCACCCCCCCACACACCTATACCATATATTTTTTCAAGGAACCTGTAAGATTTATGCTCTGAGGTTTCCTCTTCTATGGACCCTGCAGCTCTCTTGTTTGTCTCCATGACAACTGCCAGACATGACTCTGTGAGCTCAAATTCTCTAGTGTCTGAAAATTTCCATTCCCAGACCCCGTCCAGCTCCCTCTCTCCTTGCTCCTCCGGGCTGTTACAGTTCTGCTTTAGTAGATTCCATCATCTCATTCAGCTGCTGATCTTCCTCTTCAAAGGGGCTTCAAGCCTGTATATTCTCTCTTCCAAGGGCCATCCCCAATCTCTTTGGGTTTCTAAACTTTGGATGTTCAAGCAGCATTTTCAGAGGCGGGACTCTCCCCTCACTAGGAAATTCTGTATTCTTAGCTGCTGGGACCCTAGCAACAGAGATCCTTGAAAGGTCATGGGATGCCCCAAGAGTCCATGTTCAAGGGGACTGGTATTTTGGCTTCTAAGGCCAGACCCTCCTATGATCCCTAAGATGCGTTCTTTTCTTTTTTTTTATTGCATCATTATTACAATGCATGTGAATGATAACACATACAAAGTTTTCAACTTAACTAGTGTTCATTCTAAGTCCTTAGCAGGCTTCATATTAAGTATATGTACCTGGAAATAATCCTTTTTTATTAAAACTTTTTATTTACAGAGCATATGCATGGGTAATTTTTCCAATATTGACCCTTGCAAAACCTTTTGTTCTGAATTTTACCCTCCTTTCCCCCACCCCCACCCCTGGCTAACAGCTAGTCCATTATGTTCTAAATATGTTGAAATACACGTTAAATCCCATATATGTATGCATATTTATACATTTATCTTGCTGCACAAGAAAATCAGATCAATAAGGAAGAAAAAGAAAAACTGAGAAAGAAAACAAATGAAAGTAAAGATGCTTTGTTGTGTTCTTCACTCAGTTCCTGTAATGTTCGGGTTAGCTTTCTGGAGGTCTTGAGATCAGCCTTTCAGCAGAGTAAGGAGGAGAATAGCCAGGGATAAAGTCCAAAAATCTTTATTGTCTCCTTCATAGTCTGTCTCCTTGCCTGTGGCCCGGGCTAGCTTTCTGGAGGGTTTTCAGAGTGGCTTTGGTCTCAGTGGAGAAAGCAGGAGAGCTACCATGAGGCTGATGAAGATGAAATGTCTCTGAGTCTAAGAGGTTAAGCTCTGGTTTACATACTCTATTATAATTATATCATTACAGTACACTGAGTATCAACCAATCATTATATCACTAGGGAACCATTATTTGTTGCAATATTAAATCAATCATACTGTACTAGATAACTTACATTCTAAATTAGATAACCATTATCTTATCAATTCCACTGAGTTAACACCTCATTTAAATCAATCATATTGAGACTTAAGTATATTTCTGCAGAGTTCCTGCCCTTTATATCTCCTGCTTTCTTTTGTTTTATAACAGAAGATCACGCCCTCCCTGACTTCTCAGATAGGGGGTTAAAAACACCAAAAAAGGAGGTGATCACACTCTCCCTGATGTCTCAAAAAGGGAGATGAAAACACCAAAGGGAAAATGAGGAGTCAGACCAGATTAGTGGGTTTCTGAAGAGTCTCACTTGAAACAGGTATACATAAATCCATCAACATGGAAGGTATTACACTCATAGTAATATAACATAGG
Source organism: Sminthopsis crassicaudata (assembly GCF_048593235.1). Lineage (NCBI taxonomy): Eukaryota > Metazoa > Chordata > Mammalia > Dasyuromorphia > Dasyuridae > Sminthopsis > Sminthopsis crassicaudata. The sequence goes on from NC_133623.1 coordinate 68,758,863, forward strand.
CTAATGGTGATGCAACAAACAACATGAGGAATTATACCTATCCATAAGCCCTAGAAGGAAGGTAAATAAATAACAATCACGCATAAACTTCTTTCACCAGCCAAGAGACAGTCCAAAACCAATCTATTATCCATCACTTCATGTGTCAGGGAATCCAATGATTCCTGCAGATTTTGAAGTCCTGTATCAGTCTTATAATGTGTTTGGGAATCCAATGATTCCTTTGGGTTTTGAAGTTCTGTAATAGTCTCATCAGCCATGCTCTTTCAGTGTAAGATCTTTCTTAGGTCTTCTTTGTTTTGAGATTTTTGTCTCTTTTTCTGTCTCTCTTCAATGGACAAGGTGAATACAGCTCGTTGGCACCCATTTGATTCCTTCTCCATCTGTAGAGAGATACAAGCAAACCCTCTCCCCCAAGCAATTAACCTATCTGGTCCCTTCCATTCATCAATTTTTGGATCTGCCCACATCACCTGAAGATTATATTGGAGCTGCTTGCACTGGACATTGCCCTTCTGTCAGGTTAAAAAGCCTGTACTCTCCCCAATTGTAATCCCTTTCTCCCATCAGGTTGCTTCTTGGCTGATTGATTATGTAATCCCTTTCTTCCATCAGATTGTTTTGCAGTTGATTGGTCATATCAGGATATTGAACTTCTAAAGACTCTTGGGGTGTAACCTTGGCTGCCATCATGCCTCACCTGTTTTTTTGCCTGAGGTCTTGGAGCTGAGCTCCACCTCTTGTTTCCCTGAGTCAATCTATATTCTGAGGCCCAATGAATACTTCTGTTGCATTTTGGACATAGGGTTTTAGGTCTTATTCTCCCACCCTGTCCTCTCATTCTATCTGTATGCCAACATTGCGCTTTACTTTACTACATTGAAAGTATTGACGAGTCTCTTTGGAATTTCCTTGCCAAGAGGGACCCCATTTTCCCATACTCTGGGTATAAAAGGCATTTGTGCCCACTGTGGCACAGTGTCTTGTGATCTCTAAAGGAGCATCCTTGTGTAGTCCTAGTATAATTCTTCTACAAAGATCATTAGCATTTTCTCTAGCAAGTTGTTTTATTATTCTTCCTGTTGCTGCATTTTCACCAATAGTTCGTATGACAGCTGTGTACAGACATCCCACAAAATCAGCAAAGGTTTCATTTGGATCTTGTTCTATTTATGTGAAGGCTTCCCCTCTATCTTGTTCTCCTGGGATGGGGCTCCATGCTTTGATAGCAGCAGCAGCAATTTGCACATATACTATAAAAGGACAATTAATCTGTGCTAAAGCATCTGCATACTGGCCTATATCTGCTAGTTGGTCAAAGGTGATTTGTATTTTAATTCCAGTTTGCCTATTTCGTTTGTCTTGTATTCTACATAGTTCACTATCCTCCAAAAGCCACAACAAGTTTTGTCCAGGTTCTAAACATCTCATTGCTATAGATTTCCAATCAATAGGGGTTAAAATTTCATAAGCCAAATTCTCTAATATCATCTTAGTATAAGATGATGTAGCCCCATGATTAGATCAAGTCTTTTTCAGATATTTGATAATTTCCAGATCAAAAGGACTGTATCTTCTTCTTTCTTGACCTGAAGAGTCAAACTCTTGAATAACAGGGTATGCTTCTATTTTTAAATCAGAAATATCCTGTCCTTCATTTTTAGCTTTAGTGCCTTTTGTAATCTTGTCACAGAGGGTGGACAAAGCTCCTGCATGGATGGTGCTAATGGTGTCATTGGCGCTCCCCCTCCTCTTTCTCCCTCCGCCCATGAAGGGTTAACTGATGGGGATAGGTCCTGGAATGGGGAATGCCCTAATGGCCCCTTCTGTGAAGAACCACATTCCTTAATTTCATCAGCATTGTACTTAACCCCTTTCTTGTCTAATTCTTCATGTTTTTCAGCTGTTTTATCAGTATCCCCCTCCTGATTTTTCTCCTTTTTCCTAATTCTAAAACTTATGTAATTGCCTAAAGCCAATTGTATTAAGTTTTTTATATATATATATGTATATAGAATGTTTCTTTAGGAATTGAATCAGGACCATTATCATTGTAATATTCAATTAATTGCTCTCCTACAAGTGTCCACTTGTCTGGCTCTAATTCTTCTTCCTTTGAGAATGAAGGAGATGTGTACCACAGTTTTTTAAAAGTCCAATCTCCCAAGTTATAATCAAACATTGTTTTTTTGTTTTTGTTTTTTATTAGTGTAATTATGCTTTCTACACACTTTCCTTGGAGTGGGGGAGGCTGTTTTCTAAGTATTTGTCCCATTTCAGCTGAAACACTAGTTTAACTCTTAACATAGTTTCCCGCTTGTCTATTTTTGTACTCATCTTATTTCTGGGTCCACATTTGGGTGCCAAAATGGAATGTTCTGGTTAGCTTTCTGGAGGTCTTGAGATCAGCCTTCCTTTCAGCAGAGTAATCACCATGAGAATAGTCAGGAATAAAGTCCAAAAGTCTTTATTGTCTCCTTCACAGTCTGTCTCCTTGCCTGTGGCCTGGGCTAGCTTTCTGGAGAGCCTTCAGACAGGCCTTGGTCTCAGTAGGGGAAGCAGGAGAGACACCATGAGGCTGATGAAGATGGAGTGTCTTTCTCTTTGTCTAAGAGCTTGAGCTCCAGCTTATAAACTGTATTACAATTACATAATCACAGTATACTGAGTATAAACCAATCATTATATCATTAGGGATCCATTGTATTAAATCAATCACACTGAACTAGAGAACTCACATGCTAAAATAGATAACCATTATCTTATCAATTCTACTGAGTTAACAGCTTATTTAAATCATTTATACTGAGCCTTAAGTATATTTCTTCAAAGTTCCTGCCCTTTACAAGTTCCAACTGTCCTCTCTCTGAGTGTAGATGGCTCACTTCATTACTGAACAAATGGAACTGGTTTGAATCATCTCATTGTTGAAGAATTATATCAGAATTGATCACTGTATAATCTTTCTCTTGCTGTGTATAATGATCTCCTGGTTCTGTTCATTTCACTCAGCATCAATTCATGTAAATCTCTCCAATCCTCTCTGTATTCATCCTGCTGGTCATTTCTTACAGAACAATAATATTCCATAACATTCATATACCATAACTTATCAGCCATTCTCCAATTGATGAGCATCCATTCAATTTCCAGTTTCTTGCCACTACAAAATGGGCTGCCACAAACATTTTTACCCATACAGGTCCCTTTTCCTTCTTTAAGATCTCTTTGGGATATAAGCCCAGTAGTAGCACTGCTGGATCAAAGAGTATGCACAGTTTCATAACTTTTTGGGCATAGTTCCAAATTGTTCTCCAGAATGGTTGGATGCATTCACAATTCCACCAACAAAATATCACTGTCCCAGTTTTCCCACATCCCCTCCAACATTCACCATTATGTTTTCCTCTCCTCCTAGCCAATCTGAGAGATGTGTTGTGGTATCTCAGAGGTACCTTAATTTGCATTTCACTGATCAATAATGATTTGGAGCATCTTTTCATATAGCTAGAAATAGTTTCCATTTCTTCATCTGAAAATTGTCTGTTCATATCCTTTGACCATTTATAAATTTGAGAATGGGTTGATTTCTTATATATTAGAGTCAATTCTCTACATATTTTGGAAATGAGGCCTTTGTCAGATCCTTTGATTGTAAGAATGTTTTCCCAGTTTGTCGTTTCTCTTCTAATCTTGTCTGCATGAGTGTTGTTTGTACAAAAGCTTTTTAACTTGATAAAATCAAAAATTTCTATTTTGTGATCAAAAATGATCTCTAGTTCTTCTTTGGTCACAAATTCCTTCCTCCTTCACAGGTCTGAGAGGTAAATTATACTATGTGCTTCTAATTTATTTATAATCTCATTCTTTTTTTTTCTAGCAGTTTTTTTTATTAAAACTTTTTATTTTCAAAAAATATGCATGCATTATTTTTTAACATTGACAGTTGCATAGCCTTGTGTTCCACATTTTCCCCTCCTCCCCCCACCCACTCTCCTAGATAGTAAGCAATCCAATATATGCTATACAATATTCAATATATGTAAACATATTTATACAATTATCTTTTTTTTAAATAATATTATCCTTTGTATTCATTTTTCCCAATTATCCCCTCCCTCCCTCCACTCCCTCCCCCCGATGGCAGGCAATCCCATACATTTTACATGTGTTACAATATAACCTAGATACAATATATGTGTGTAAATACCATTTTCTTGTTGCACATTAAGTATAATCTCATTCTTTATGTTTAGATTATGAACACATTTTGACCTTATCTTGGTGTATGGTGTTAAGTGTGGATCATGCCTAGTTTCTGGCACATTAATTTCCAATTTTCCCAGTAGTTTTTGTCAAACAGTGAATTCTTATCCCAAAATCTGGGGTGTAGTGTTTTGTCAACCACTAGATTACTATAGTTATTGACTCTTTTGTCCTGTGAACCTAACCTATTCCACTGATCAACTGGTCTATTTCTTAGCCAATACTAAATAGTTTTGGTGACTGCTGATTTATAATATAGTTTTAGATCTGGTATAGCTAGTCCACCTTCATTTTTTTTTTTTCATTAGTTCCCTTGAAAGTCTTGACCTTTTGTTGTTCCAGATGAGTTTTGTTGTTATTTTTCTAGGTCATTAAAATAGTTTCTTGGGAGTCTGATTGGTATAGCACTAAATAAATAGATTAGTTTAGGAAATATTGTCATCTATTATATTCTCTTGGCTTATCCAAGAGCACTTAATACTTTTCCAATTGATTAGATCTGACTATTTGTGTGGAAAATGTTTTGTAGTTTTGCTCATATAGTTCCTGATTTTCTTTTAGCAGATAGATTCCCAAATATTTTATACTATCAGCAGTCATTTTATTTTATTTTTAATTTTTTTATTATAGCTTTTTATTTACAAGACATATGCATGGGTAATTTTTCAGCATTGACCCTTGCAAAATCTTTTGTTCCAACCTTTCCCCTCCTTCCCTCCCAGATGGCAGGTTGACCAATACATGTTAAATATGTTAAAGTATAAGTTAAATACAATATATGTATACATGTCCAAACAGTTATTTTGCTGTACAAAAAGAATCAGACTTTGAAATAGTGTATAATTAGCCTGTAAAGGAAATAAAAAATGCAGATGGACAAAAATAAATGGGTTGGGATTTCTATGTAGTGGTTCATAGTCATCTCCCAGAGTTCTTTCGCTGGTGTAGTTGGTTCAGTTCATTACTATCAGCAGTTATTTTAAATGGAACTTCTCTTTGTATCTCTAGCTGTTGGATTTTGTTAGTGATATATAAGAATTCTGATGATTTATGTGGATTTATTTTGTATCCTGCAACTGTGCTAAAGTTGTGGATTATTTCTAATAGCTTTTTAGTTGAATCTCTGGGGTTCTCTAAGTATACCATTATATCATCTGCAAAGAGTGATAATTTGGGTTCCTCATTACTTATTCTAATTTCTTTAATCTCTTTCTCAACTCTTATTGCTAAAACTAGCATTTCTAATACAACATTGAATAGTATTGTTGATAGTACAACTGTTTCACTCCTGATCTTATAGGAAATGGTTCCAGTTTATCCTTATTGCATATGATGCTTACTGATGGTTTTAAATAGATGCTACTGTCTATCTTAAGGAAAAATCCATTTATTCCTATACTCTCAAGTGTTTTTAATAGGAATGGAAGTTGGATTTTATCAAACACTTTTTCTGCATCTAGTCAGATGATCATATGGTTTTTGTTAATTTGGTTATTGATATAGTCACTTATGCTAATAGTTTTCTTCATTGAACCAGCCTTATTATCCCCATATTATGCTTTTCTCTTTCCTTTCACCCTTATCCTCCTCCCCAGTATTAAATTTATGAGCACCACTTGCCTCATGCAGCCTGCCCACTTTAAAATTTCTCCTTCCCCCTTAGAGTCCTTCCCCCTTTCTTAAACCTTTCCTTTACTACTTCTGTATTTCCTTCTATTTAGCCTATCCCTTTCCTTTTTGCTTTTCCCCTCCCTTTCCTCAGTGATTTGGGAGAAGTTTCTCTGTAAACTAGATGTGTCTAATATTTCATTTTTGAGGCAAATCTTATAAGAGTAAGATTCACACAATGTTCCTTCTTTCCCTCAGATATAATAGGTCTCTTTTGCCTCTTTGTGAAATGTGGTTTTCCTCTTTTTACCTCCACTTTTCCAAAATCACGATGAAAGAAAGAGCCTAGACACTATTTTTCAGGAAATCATCAAAGAGAACTGCCCAGTGTCTAGGCTCTTTCTTTCATCGTGATTTTCAGGGAGTTCAATAATCCTTAGATCCTCTCCTAGATCTATTTCCAGGTCTGTTGTTTTCCTAAGTAGATATTTAACATTTTTTCATTTTTTTGGTTTTGCTTGACTGATTCTTGATGTCTCCTTGAATCATTTATTTCCATTTGTTCAGTTCTGATTGTTAATGAATTATTTTTTTCATTTACATTTTTATTTCTTTTTGTCTATGTCCAATTGAGTTTTCAAATAAATTGTTTGTTAAATGAATTTTTTCTATTTTGCCAATTTTTTTAAGAAGTTATTTTCTTTTTCCAATTTGCAAGTTCTGTTTTTCAGGGAGCTGTTTTCTTTTTCCATTTTATCTTTTAGTGTGCTATATGCCTTATCTAGAAAAGTTTTCCTTTCCTTTCTTTAATCTTCTCTCTCTCTCTTTTAAGTTCCTTTCTAATTTCTTCTATCAGAATCTTGTGCGGTGGGGACCAAATCGTATTCCCCCTTGGGTTTTCATCTAGAGATACTCTGTTTTTAGTCTCCTCAGGGTTTGAAATCTGCTCTCTTTCAGTATAGAAGCTATCTATAGTTTTACATATATATTCATATATATATATATGTAGTTATATATATATATATATATATATATATATATATATATATATATATATATATGTAGTTTTATATATATACATATAGTGAGAGAGTTATATAGTTATATAGTATAGAGTCTGCTTTGCCTTTTTACTCCTTTTAAACCAATAAACAAACAAACAAACAAACAAATAAACAAATAAATGAAGATGCTGCAATCTGTTTCTGGGGCAATGAGGGCTTTCCAAACTACCTCTACAGACAACAGGAAGTGGCAGTGGGACTGCATTGGCTGTGCTAGGATTAGCAGTTGTGTTGAAATCAGTGGCAATGGAAAGGCATTGGCTTAGCTGGGAAAAGCAACTGTGGCTGTGCTTGGATCATGCTGAGTCACTCCAGATGTTGAGTGGGTCCCATAAGACTCTGGGATTCACTCTTTACCTTCTGTTTTTATGCAGGAAGTTTTATAACTTCTCTGCTGATCTACTGGCTTGCTGCCAGGGCAGAGTAGCTGCTGACCTCCCTGCTCTGCCTCCTTGCCTATTTTAGCCTGTGCCTGGCCTGGCTTCCTTCTGTGCCCACATATGACCAAAACACACTTTTTCTGCTGATCCTGATTATCTTCTGTTGGTAATGTGTTCTACTTCCAATATTCATGGGTTCTGACAGTCTAGCACTAATTCAGAGGCTGAATTTCATAAATAGTTTGAGGTTAGCAGGGGAGCTCAGAATGAAGTTGTGTCTTCTCTACCATCTTGGCTCCACCTGGACTCTTAGTCTCACAGAAGCAGGTAGTAGGCTCAAAGAAGATTCTTCAGTGAGCTGGCACCACAATGCTCTGGCTTCCTGCTTGAGCTTCTTGCCCCAGCCTCCCTATGCTGTGTTCTGGGCTTGGCAGAATGCTCCCCTACCCAATTTAAAGAGACCTGTTCTAAAGTTTTTCCAAAGTATCTTCTAGAACTGTGTTGTACTCCAAATTATTTTTGGGTTCTGTCACTCCAAAACCAGTTCAGAGGCTGAATCTGCTGTTGGTTTGAGAGGTCAAAGGAGGCCACAGAAAGCCCTGTCTGCTCTCTGCCATCTTGGCTCTGAGCTCCTAGGTGGTTTTTTTTTTTAATGGACAAAAAAAATTTACAGTAATCTTGTAGTATAGTTGAATATGGAAGAATTTTGTTGTTTTAAAAAATATACATCACTGTTACTCAAAAATATCTTATTGGAATAAATGAATATTCTCTGCAAAATGTTCACTTGTTTTTAAAATTACATTAAAATGGCCAATATTTAGATTCAAAGAGTATAAACTTGAGAATGAACCCCTGTGAGTTTGTTTTTCCACCCTGAGGCTCCTTCTGCAGCAGATGATGTCTGCTCTCTGAGTCCTCCTCCTTTAGCTATAGTGTTTTCCAGGACATTACAAAGTCTGAATTTTGCTCCTCCTAAGACCCCTCTTACCTCTCAGGTCCCTTCTTCTATCTTTGTTTGAAATACATCCCCCAGGCCTGACATTTTGTCTGTGCAAAGTCCTATCCCACATCTCATTTTTTCTCCAAGGTTTTCATTCAACATCTGAACCTTCAGAGGCAGTATTTATCGCCAACAAGGAAATTTTGCATTTTCAGTTTCAGGACATCTCCAACATGGAAGTGGAAAGGTTTAGGAAGCTCTGAGAGCCAAGATTCCAAGAAGCTGATATGTAGGATTCTAATGCCTGGCTCTCCAAGGATACATTAGGATTTATTCTTATTCTTTGTTAGGTCACTATTATACAGAACATGAAACTTGCCACATACAATTTAAAAAAAATTAATCAATTTTTTCTTATGAATTCCTAGCATGCTACATATTATTACTATTTACCTGCATAATATTTTCTCCCTCAGCACATATTTAGAGTAAGCCTTGAAAATTAGAACATTTAGCATTTGAAGGCCCAATCAACAGCAGATTAGGTTCACAAATGTCTCACAGTTCTGGCATATGGAAATTTGGAGGACACTCCATTCATGACCTTTTTTTGTTCTCTCCTGGATCTGATATCCCTTGCTCTCTTGACTTTCTAATTCTCTTGTCCATGATACCTCCCTGACACTGTAGGTTCTAAAATCCCACTTGTACAGATAGTTTTCATCATAAGCCTTTGAACACCTTTCACTGTATCTGTTCTGCTCAGTCACCACCCTGACATTCTTGCTTCTACAACCCTGCCCAGGTCAGGATTCTAGACTGTATATTTCCACCAACTTCAGATATTTTGGGTTCCAAATCAAATATTTATTCAAGAGAATTGATTTCACAATCCATTCCTAATTGTTCCATTTTAAGATTAGACTCGATGATATGCTAGACAATGTTAGTCTACCATTAAGTTAGTCACTTTCATGATACCTGGAAATGTAGATATTCAGTTTTCTGAGAACCTTCACAGATATGAGATTTTCATGTACAAAGAAACACCCTTTGAAGATCTGAATGGTTTTTTCTTAAGTTTAATTTATTGATTTATTTTAATACTTCAGTTGTTCTTACCTATATACTCTTTTCTTAAAAGACATTTGTATTGATGTGCTATTTTTCATTCTAAGTCTCCTTCCAGACCATATGATTTAGATTCTTAGGACTGTCCCATGTTTGGGAAATGGAAGTTTTGAAAACATGTCATGTCTTTCCTATTATGTTCTAAGAGCTCTCCTCACTCTGATGTAGCTTCTTCAATGGGCTCCTACTTCTTTCCTTCTCTTCTCTATGGCCATTCTTGGGCCTATCATTACATTATGAAATTCCCACTGGTGTAACAAATTACATTCTTAGTTCTGAATATCCCTCACATTTGAAAAAATAATCAGGTTTAAGTGACTTGCCCAGGGTGACACAGAAAGTGAGTCTCTGAAGCCACATTTGAACTCAGGTCTTGCTGACTCCAGGAATAATGCTCTATCCCCTGCCTTAACTAGTTGCCTCACATCTCCAATTGTCTTTGCTCTAGATTTCTCAGTAATGACATCCTAAATTTAATAAGCTTAAAACCCCAGATTCTAGATTGGAAATGTCCATCTGTGTCAGAAGTCCTAGGTTTTAAGTTTTCTCCCTGATCACATACTCTAATTTCACTTATCTGTCTCCATTGGGACATTTGGAGGCAGGACTGAACTTCTAGCTGAGACATTCTGTCTCTAGGTTACCAACAACTTCCAACATTCCCATATGAAGGGTACTTGGCAGCCTCAACCTTTAGTGTTCTAGGGACCGTTCAAGACATGACATGTTTAGTTCCAAAGTGTCATGATCACTTGGTAAAATTTTTACATTTTATTTATTCAATTAGGATGACAATGTATATGTGTTTAACTAATATGAGGATTGTGAAAGGGAAGATTTCTCCCTTATAAACTCCTTCAATTTCATGCAATTTTCTTTTCTTTCAAAAATTGCCTGATAGTCATTCTTATTATTAGGAAAAAATCCTGTACTGAAGAGAGAAATACATAAACCTGCATTTGTTTAGCTGTACAAGCAGAGGGATTTGGAAGAGAAGGGAGTGGTTAGTGAGTAGAAAAAAAATTGATAGTAATTTCATTAAATTCTTTGAAAATCCTTCCTAAAAAGCCATTGTTTGATTTGGTTTTAATTCCTATACTTCTTTTATTACTGATGCCCAATATAATTTTTTTTAAATATTAGAACAAATAAATGATCTCCTATGATAAATATGTCTTCTTATTTTTAGAATCAATAGAAAATGGCCAATATTTGGGCTTACCCAGTACATTTATGAAAAGAAATCCTCATCAGTTGTGAGATTTTCCACTTAGGGCTCCTTTCCGAGCAGAAGATTGCTATTCTCTGAATACCCCCACATTTAACATATACTATTTTCCAAAACCCTGCAAGATCTGCCTTTTGCTGTCCCTAAGGTGTTTCTTTGCTCAGAGGTCCCCTCTTCTATGGACACTGCTAGCTCTCTCATTTTTGTTTCCATGGCAACTCCCAGCCTGACCCTGTGTGTGTGGAAATGCTCCTTTTGCTGAAAATGTCTCTACCCAGATGCCTTACATTTCCCCTTTTCTTTTGTAGGCCCTCACAAGTCTGGTCTAGCAGATACTACAATTTCAGCAGTTGATAAACCTGAATTCCAATTTTTTAAGTGCATACCTACCATATGCCATGATGCATCCCCTATGTCATAGTTTCTCTAAGTTTTCACTTAAAATCTGGCTCTTCAGAGGCAGTCCTTATCATCTAACTAGGATATTCTGGGTTCTAATCCACTAGAAGTAAACTCCTAAAAGGGTACCAGTTGTGAGTATTCCAAGGGGCTAGGAATTTGGAGGCTGGAGCCTCGTAGAATCCATAAGGATTTTTCTTTTCCAATTTGTATTGCACAATTATTACAATAGACATAAATCTAATCACATACAAAATTTAAACCTAAATTATTTTTCTTATAATCCTTAGCATTTTACACAATATTTAACTGCAAGTAGACATATTTTTGCCCACTGAAAATTTAAAGTAACCCTGTGATATAAGGATATGTGGCACTTGAAGGGCAATTCCAGGAGAGATAATTTTAGATGATCAAAGTCCTTAAATCTATGGCATATGGAAAATTAGAGGACCCTCCAATCTTGAGCTTTGGTGTCCTTTGCTTGATCAGATATCCTTTCTTCTAAAAGATCTTCTCAATTCTTCATGTCTCCTGTGTAGTTCTTCCCTGACTGACATTTTCTTTTCTAAAATTTCATTTCTTCAGTCAATTTCTCTTATCAGCCACAGAACATTTGTTTTCATTTATCCCAAACTAAGCTTCCTGTTTCTTTCTTCTTAAAAGCAAAACAAAATAAAACAATGTTTTTGTTGTTTCCTTTTTTCTGGTCATATGTCTATTAATTTTTTACACATATTTCTTTTTTTTTGTTAATTTTATATTTTTATTTGAAAAAGCAAAGTAAGAAAAAAAAGAAAAAAGCAAAAAAAGTTATACAAAACAAAAGAGAACATTGTCATGTGCTATGCCCAGGGACATCAGGGTGGATTCAAAATACAGAGCAACAAATAATCAAATCTAGAATATACTATATATTAGCAGAATAAATTATACCCACGAATGTCCATTTTTCTCTACTTCCTTGTAAATTGTTCTTTGGTTCTTTGCTGTGCACCTTTATTATATACTTTATTCTTTTCCCCTTTTTCATCCTCCACCCCCAAGCAAACTACAGTTAAGAAAAAGTATATTTATATATAAATATGTTTATATATACATAGGTACATGTGTATACACACACATAACCCACATACACACATCTTTCCTATCCTTGCTGACTTTTTAATTAAATTCTGCTCCATAACTTACCTTGCTATTACTTAACCTCCCTCCACCCAAGGATCCCTCCCTTGTCTTCTTCCCTCATCCTTTGCTTCCCTATCTATATATGCCTCCCCCATTATTTCTTTTCAGATTTTGGAGAGTGTTATACCCTTCATGGTGTATATGTAGTGTTACCTATTGAATCTATTCCCAATGTGGCTACAAGCCCTTTTCCCCCTCTAATGCCTCTGTGTTTATTCTTCCTCTGAAAAGGAAGATTTGTACGACAAGATTACTATTTTTACCTTTCCTCTTTTGAGTTACCATATTGTTGATGTGAATCTTAAACATATAGTATATATTTTATAGGAAAAATCCCCTTAAACAAATCTGTTTAAACAGTTTGTTCACCTTGAGTTCCTAAAAACTGCTCTTTGATATTGGTTTTTATATGTTAAATTTTCTGTTAAGTTCAGGTTTGGTTGACAGAAAGTCCTGAAAATCTGCAAGTTTGCTGAAGGATCATTTTTTCTCATTAAAAATTATAGATAATTTTGCTGGATACGAAATTTTTGGCCTTAGGTCTAGTTCTTTTGATATGATATGATAGATCTGACTCCAGGACCTGCAGTCTTTTATTGTGGTTGCTGCTAAGTCTTGTACAGTTCTGATTGTAGCTTCAGCATATTTGAATTTTTTTTTCTTTGTTTCTTGCAGAATTTTCTCTTTGATCTGGGTTTTGAAATTTGGCAATAATGCTCCTGTGTATTTCCATAAATGATCTATTTGAGGTGGTGATCAGTGAATGTCTTCTATTTCTACTTTCCCCTCATGTTCTTTCATTCCAGTACACTTTTCTTGGATTATTTTCTGCATTATTGTGTCAAGGTTCTCCTTTTGCTCACAACTTTCTGGCAGGCCAATTATTCTTATCTTTTCTCTTCTTAATCTGTTCTCCAGATTTGTCATTTTTCTTATATTTCACATATATTTCTTATATATTTCACATTCTGTTCTATTTTCTCATTCTTTATAGTCTATTTTGTTATTTCTTGGTCTCTCATAGCTTCCCTGGCTCTGACTTTCCCAATTCTAATTTTGAAATAATTATTTTCATTTTAAGACTCCATACCTCCTTTTCTAGTTGGTTAACTTTTTCCATAATCTTTTTTTTTCTTGGGTGGTTTTTTATTTTTAAAAACTTTTTCTTCAATGTCTCTCATTTGATTTTTAAATTCTTTTTTTGAGTTTTTCTATAAATTATCTCCAGGAAGGGAACTGTTTCATATTACTCTTTGAGGTGGAAGATTTTTTTTAAATTGAAGTGTCCTTCTGTGAAAGTGAACCCTTGTCTTACCTGTTCCCATAATATGTTTCAATAATGGGGTTCTTCTTTGCCTGTTCATTTTTTAAAAACAAGATTATTAGTGCAAGCACCTCTAATCCTGGGGTGCCTCAAGGTTCCCCTCAGCTCTCTCCTTTGACCTGGAATCTTAATCCAAGAACTTCATTCTCTAGCAAGTGCCTGTAGCCAACAGTCTCCCTGCCCCACTACTTTTGCACTGATAGAATGCTGGTTCATTTTTGCACAGGGCTTCATCTCATCAGTACAGTCAGGCCTGGAGTTCCCAATCAGCTGAGGTTCACTTCATCTTCCCTGACTCCACAAAAAGTTCAAGAGGTGAAAGTCTCTGTGGCTCCTGCTGATGTCCCAGCCATACTCAGTTAACCCAGGGGTCTCCACTTTGTGTTTCTGTGTAACTAGCCTGGAGGTATTTGCACTTCAGACAGGTTAATCCCCAGTTTGGGGAAAGTCTTCAGAACTTCCTAGGTTGCATCTAGGGAACCCCTGTTCTGCTTCAAGTCTTCTTGATTTTTCACCAATCTATGTTCACCCAGAGGCGCAAATTTGTTGTATTTCTGGGGAAATCAGAAGAGCTTGAAATTTACTAACCTATTCCATCTTCTTCCCAGAATCTTCCCTTAATACACATTATGAATCATGTCGGGAAAGAAAAAACAAAAAAAAAGGGAAAACCACAAGAGAGAAAAACAAAAATAGAAGAAAAAGAAAAAAAAGCGAATACAGCATACATTGATTTACATTTAGCCTCCACAATTCTTTCTTTGAATGCAGATGGTGTTTTCTATCCATTCTTTATTGGGATTGCCTAGGATCACTGAGCCACTGAGATGAACCAAGTATTTCATAGTTGATCATCGTATAATCTTGTTGTCATAGTATACATTGTATTTCTGGTTCTTCTTGTTTCTCTCAGTATCAACTTGTGTAAATCTCTCCAGGCTTTTCTAAAATTAGTTTGTTCTATTACTTTCATATGCCACAATTTATTTAGCCATTCCCCAATTGATGGACATCTATTCATTTTCTAATTCCTTCCCAGCATAAAAAAATGCTGCTACAAATACTTTTGCACATGTGGGTTATTTCCCCCCCCTTTATTGATTTCCTTGTTATACAGATCCAGTGGTAGCACTGCTGAATCAAAGGGTATGCACACTTTCATAGCCCTTGCTCAATAATTACCCCATAGCAGCATATGAGCAAATTATTGCTGTTGCTATCAAAGTATGAGGCTCCCTGACAGGAAAAGATGATAAATGCTGGAGGAGAATACTTTGTAGTAATCCAACCATTGTGAAGACCAATTTGGACCAATGCCCAAAAGACTATAAAAGTTCAGTAAACCGGAAATCTTGGTTTCTTATTAGTCATTTGGGCATTATTCCAAATTGCTCTTCAGAATGGTTGGATTACTTCAAAGTATTCTCCTCCAACATTTATCATCTTTTCCTATCAGGGAGCCTCATGCTTTGATAGCAGCAGCAACAATTTGCTCATATAATTGCTGCAAGTTTTGAATAGTCTTATCAACAATTTTTCATCTCAGGGAATCCAATGATTCCTGTGGGTTTTGAGTTCTGCAACAGTCTTATCAACAATTTTTCATCTCAGGGAAACCAATGATTCCTGCTGGTGTTGAAGTTTTGTAAGTCTTATGATCAGCCATGTTCTTTCATTGTCAGATGTTTTTAGGTCTCCTTTTTTTCAAAGTTTTTCTCTCTTTCCAAGTGCTCATTGGCACCCATCTGATTCCTTCTCCATCTGTAGAAATACAAGCAAACCCTCTCTCCCAAGCAATTAACCTATCTAGTCCCTTCTTATTCACTACTCTCTAGATCTTTCCACATCACCTGGTGATTACATTGGAGCTGCTTGCACTGGACACTGTCCTTATGCTCGGTTAAAAAGCCGATATTCTCCCCAATTGTAATCCCTTTCTCCCATCTGATTGCTTCTCTGCTGATTGATCATATCAGAGTCCTCAACTTCTAAAGACTCTCTGGGTGTAATCTAGGCTGTCATCATGCCCCACCTGTTTTTTGTTTGAGGTTTTGGAGCTGGGCCCCATCTCTCATTTCCCTGGGTCAATCTATATTCTGAGGCCCAATGGAAACCTTTATTGCACAGGGTTTTCGGTCTTGTTCTCTCACCCTGTCTTCTCACTTTATCTCTTTGCCTACATTGAGCTTTCAGATACCCTATTTTACCACACTGAAAACATTGACAGTCTCTCTCGAAGTCCCTTGCCAAGAAGGACCCTGTCTTCCCATATTCTGCATCATAGCCTGAGTATAAAAGGCATTTGTACCCACTGTGGCACAGCATCTTATGATCTCCTCTAAAGGAGCATCCTTCTGTAGTCCAAGAATAATTCTTCTACAAACCTCATTAGTATTTTCTCTAGTGAGTTGTCTTATCATAATTCCTGTAGCTGCATTTTCACAGATAGATTTTCACACCTGTTTGCAGATGTCCCACAAATCAGCAATGGGTTCATTTGGATTTTGCTCTATTTTTGTGAAGGTTTCCCCTTGATTTTGTCCTGGGAGGGAGCCCCATGCTTTTATAGCAGCAGAAATAATTTACTCACATGCTATCAAAGGTTAATTAATTTGTACTGAAGTGTCTGCACACTGACCTTTACCTGCTAATTGATCAAAGGTGATTTGTATATTAACTCCAGTTTGCCTATTTTGTTGGGCTTGAATCCTACATAAATCATGATACTCTGAAAGCCACAACAAGTTTTTTCCAGGTTCCAAACATGTCCTTGCTATAGAATTCCAATCACTAGGGGTTAAAATTTCATTAGCCAAATTCTCTAATAACATCTTAACATTAGACAATGTAGCTCTGTAAAGAGTGCAACCTTTTTTCAAGTCTTTAATAATTTCCAGATCAAAAGGAGTGCATCTTGTACTTTGTTAACTGAAGAATCAAATTCTTCAATCACATAGTATGTTTCTATGAAATCAGATATATCCTGTCCTTTTTTAGCTTTAGCTAATGCTTTTTGTAATCATGTCATAGGCTGCTTCATAGGTGGTGTTGATTGTGTCACTGCCCCTCCCCCCCTCCTCCCTCCACCCATGAAGGGTTATTTGAGGGGGGTAGGTCAGGGAATGGGGAATGCCCTAATGGCTCCGGGTGTGAAGCACCACATTCCTTAATTTCATCAGAATTGTACTTAACTCCTTTCTTGTCTAATTCTTTATGTTTTTCACCTAGTTTGTCAGTATCCTCCCCTTCCTGCACTTTCTTCTTTTTCCTTATTTTAATACTTATATAATTCCTTAAAGCCAATTGTTTTAAGTTATATGTATAAAATGTTTCTTTAGGAATTGAATCAGGGCCATTATCATTGTAGTATTCACATAGTTACTCTCCTACTAATTTCCACTTGTCTGGATCTAATTCTTTTTCCTTAGAGAACTAAGGAGATGTGTATTATACTGTTTCTATAAGTTCAATGATCTGCATCCAAGTTACAGTCAAACCTTGGTTTTTAATGAGTTTAACTAAGCTTTTGACACATTTTTCCTTGAAGTGGAAAAGGTTCCTTTCTAAACATTTGTCCCATTTCAGCTGAAATACTAGTTTAGCCCTTTACAAAGTTTCCTTCTTGTGTATTTTTGTATTTACCCTAATTTCTGGGTCACAGATGTAGGTCCTTAGCCCCATGTTGGGCAACAAAATGTAATGTTCTTGTTGGGTTTTTTGGAGGTCTTGGAGCAGCCTTCTTTTCAGCTCAGTAATCACCACAAGAATAGCCAGGTGTTAAAGTCCAAATCCTTTATTATCTCCTTCACAGTCTAGTTTCCTTGCCTGGGGCCTGGGCTAGCTTTCTTAAAGGCCTTCTGAAGTCTTGGTTTCAGTGAACAAGCTAAGTAGGACAGGCCTGCCACCACAGTGGTGTGAGATGGAGTGAATAAATCTGGCTCTCCTTGGCTCTGAGAACTTGAACTCCGCCTCCAATCCTTTTGTCTTCTCTGGCTCTGTTTCCGAGCCTCTCCATCCCCCAGGAGAGCTACCAAGAGCCTGACTGAAGATGGAATGAATGTGTCTCTGGGTCCCCTCAGAAGGGTTCAGAGAGAGACTCAGAAGGGCTTGGAAGGGGCTCACACTGTGGTTAAGTTCTCCCCACAAATTTCCCACCAGCTGAGACCACACCCCGCTCCCCTCTAGTCTGCTAAGTGTGATCTGCCTTCTGTGCTCTCACTGCCAACTTTCTTGTTGTTGTGCCTGGCCTAACCTTCCCTGCCCTTGAGCAAACATAGACCTTTTCTGGCATTTTTTGGAATTATCTTCTGTTGGTAATGTGTTGTACTCCCAATATTCATGGGTTTTGACAATCAAACACTAATTCTGAGGCTTTTCATAAAAGTAGTCTGAAGAAGAGGTTAGATGTCACGTGTGTCCTCTCCATCATTTGTCTCCACCACCCTATCTGTTATTTTATTGATTTTTTAAACTAAACCCAAACATCTTTAGTATGGTGTAGAGAAGAGGATTTTGGTGTATTCAAGTTTTCTTGGATGTAACTTATAGAATATTGTTACATCAATAGGAAAGTCAACTTTATTTAAGTTTACTAATGTGGGAATAGCATGTTAGTCTTGTGTGTGTCCTGTGGTGCAAACATGTTTTCTTTTGAGTAAGTTATTTGATATGAAAACTTGCTGGTCAATGTATACTGGCCTCTCCCAGGCCATCCTACAACAGACCCTGGCAAAAAAAAGATTTACCTTATTCCCCTGCTTTGAGTGGTTTTTAAACATTCTTGAGCCAGTTTCTAATCCCAAAGCCAAGCCTCAGAAGAGGGATATGTGTCTAGGTAAAAATATATATATTTATTGAGAAAGAGGCTTTACACAGGTGTTTTGTAACAGTTTGGGTTAATCTCTCTATCTCAACATCCTGCTTTGGACAGGTAAATGACATCTGTTAAGGAAAGATTTTGTGAATCTCTGTTATTCTAATGGGATTCTCCCTTTCTGAAAATTGCTTTTGGGTATTTGCAGAATCTTCAAGAAAGATATAAACATACTTCCCAAGAATGAGAGTTCTGCTCCTAGTTATCCCTCTCTAGTTCTTTTGTTGTTGTCATTGTGGTTTATTTTCTCTTTTTTCTTTTTCTTGTGTTTTTTTCTCTTTTGCTTTGATTTTTCTTGCACAGCTTGATAAATATGGAAATATATTTAAATAACTTAACATGTTTAACATATATCAAATTGCTTGCTGTCTAACAGAGGAAAGAGAAGGTGAGGAAGGGAAAATGTTTTCAAACACCAGTATTTGCCAAGGGGAATGTTAAAAATTATCTGCATATATTTGGAAAAATAAAAAGGTATTAGAATTAATTTTCAAAATAAAAAGAAAGAAATGATATCCCAAAAAAATTGTTTTTCTCACTCTTCCAGTGCAGGATGTCATGATTGTATAGATGAGGAGGCTAGTCACAATCACAACAGGATTATAGATTTCAGTCAAGCTCAGATATTCTAGGTTCCAAATATAAGACCTGTTTCAGAATTCTGGCTTCAAAATTCATTCCTAATGCCTGTATTTAAAAGTGGGGCTTACCTTCTTTCTAAAAAGTATTATGGTTTGAGCTCTAGCCTACCACCAACTTGTCTGCTTTCAGGATACCTGGAAGTCCAGATATTTAGTTTTCCTTGGACTTTCATAGAAATGAGATTCTCAAAAAGCCCTACCCAGTTTGTATTCCAGTGATCTCCTTGTTCACAATGTACAGAAGGATTACTGATTGTCAAACATGAGTCTTTTCCTTATCAGTCATTATTATATCGACTTTTGATTTTGTGTGTGTGAAGAGAGAGAGAGAGAGAGAGAGAGAGAGAGAGAGAGACAGAGAGAGAGAGAGAGAGACAGAGATAGAGAGAGAGAGACAGAGAGAGACAGAGAGAGAGAGAGAGACAGAGAGAGAGAGAGAGAGAGAGAGAGACAGAGAGAGAGAGAGAGAGAGGGAGGGAGGGAGGGAGGGAGAGAGGGAGGGAGGGAGAGAGAGAGAGAGAGAGAGAGAGAGAGAGAGAGAGAGAGAGAGAGAGAGAGAGAGAGAGAGAGAGCCTATATTCCTTAGAATGAATACACCTATCAAAAATAGTCTAACAAAGAATGAAGGAGAAAGGGCATGACATTGTATTTCTTTTGATACATAGGTCTAGGGGGGTTGAGGATACTTTAGGGTTGTCAAAAATAGATGGTACTTTCAGGATATTCTTTTGCAATGTGTTTAAATATGTGAGATATTTTTAAAAAGCATAATGCAAATGTAATCAACACCCAAATACAACAAATAAAATACTGTTCTTTAATGAACACTCAAACTTGTCTTCTTTCTTAAATTCTTGCAAGCTGGCCAATATTTTATCCAACATTTTATATGAACATAACTTCTCACATCAATTTCATTGTCTATTCTAAGGACGCTTCCAGACTATATGATTTATGTAATCAATAATCTTCCATGTATGCCCTTTGGAAATTTTTAGGACATTCTAGTCTGATACTTTGTATCCTAGGAGCTCCCCTTCCTTCTTCAAATTGCTCTGCTTTTTTCCCATTCTTATTTCATTGCTATTCCTTGGACTGATATCCTATGTTCGAAAGCAGTGGTTCCCAAAGTATGATCCAGAAAATATTGAGGGTTTCGATCTACAAATTCAAAATTAGTTTTTATTTCTAATGTGGCAAATATATATAAATATAACAAACAAAATCTCTTTGGATAGATTCTCAATCATTTTTAATAGTATAAAGATACTGAGAGCAAAACTTTGAGAACCATTATGCTAAAGCATCCTAAAAATTAAGTTTGAATTTATCTTGTCTTTTAAGAACAATCTAATTTGTTCTCGTTTAATAAATGACCTACAACAGATCAATATTTGGACCAACTAAGAGTATAAAAGTAAGCATAATGCATCCTTGCTATTCATGATATTTTCCATTCTAAGGCTCATTTGGAGCTCATCATTTATATTCTCTAAGAATACCTAGTAATCAAACATGGTGATTTCCAGGACATGAGAAGTTCTGCCCTTTGGAGTCTCAGGGCACTCTCTGCTCTGATATCCCTAATTCTAAGTGCTTTCCTACCTCCTTCATTCTCTTCACCATGCCTACACCATGATAAATGCTAAATACTTCCATTTTCTGACAATTTCCATTTTCAGCACCTGATCATCTCTCACTTTTCATCTGCTAGCCACTCCAGACTGTGACACAGTAGAATCTACAGGTGAATCAAGCTCAGGATTTTGGATTCAAAGCTACCAACAAGCCCATATAGTCTTCTTTCAAGGAGCCCTCTATGAATTTATATCCTGGCTTCACTTTCCCTTTTATAAGTACATTCAGAGGCAGGATTTAACTCCTACTCTCAAGTACTTCTTGCATTCCTATATGAAAAGTCCCTACAATCCTAGACCTTTAACCAACCTAGATATGACATTTTTGGTTTTAATGCCATATCACATTAGATTTGGTCAATTTCTTGTATTTCATTGGATTAGCATGACAATGTACTTGTAATGTACCTTGACAATAGGATGATTTCAAAATAGAAAGTTCCCCCAATACACTCTCTGTAAACATGTTAATTTCTTGTAAAAAACTGTAAGATATTAATTTTAATTAATGTTACTAGAAACAGCAGTACTTACTAAAAATAAATAAATACATGTAACTGTATTTGTTTAGATGTGATTCTGAGGATATTTTTTGGCTAGCTAAAAAATTGACAGTAATCTCACTAAACCTTTTTAAAAATGTGGTTGAAGATAAAAATATCTTTTATTTTATTTTGTGTTTCTCATTTTTGTATGCATGAAATCTCCAAGGCCGGACACTCTGCATGTGCTCCAATTACTGTTTGTAAAAATGTCCATTCCCAGACCCTGTTCATTTCCTATTCTTATTTCTCTAGGCTGTCACAGCTCAGGCCTTGCAGATTCTATATAGTCTCATCCAGTTGATCCTGAATTCTAAATTTCCTTCATACTTGCATTGTTCCATAGATCACCCCAAATCTCATGGGTTCTCTGAGATTTTTCTTCATAATCGGAATCTTTAGAGGTTAGAATTATCTCCAGCTAGGAAATGTTGTATTATTAGCTCAGAACCCCAAAATATTGGTGTTTGAAAGGTCCCAGGAAGACACTACCATCAATGTTCCAAGGGGTTAATATTTTCCATTGTAAGACCAGTTCCTCCAATGACCCATAATGATTTTTCTTTTTCTTTTATTATTGGATAACTATTAGCATGCACATGAATGCTAAGACATAAAAAGTCTTAAAACTAATCAGGCTCTTTAAGTACTTTAGCATGCTCTACATTATTTAAGCCCTTCCTTCTCTTCACCCTGCCCACATTACATTCTTAGCTAAAACCTTCCTATTTTGGACGATTTTAATTTTCAGCTACTGAACAACTCTCACTTTCCCACTCCTAGTCCTTTTGAACCATCACACTTTAAATTCTACAGGTGAAGGAAGTTTGTGATTTTGAATTAAAAGGTTTTTTTTCAAGGGAGAAGGATTCTGAGAAAATGGTCAGTAAATTTCAAGCTCTCCAGATTTTCTCCACAAAGAGAACAAATTTGCACCTCAGAGCAAAGACTGGTGAAAAATGTAGCTTTGAGGTAAAACAGGGTTCTTCCTGGACATCCAAGAGGACCCAAGGAAAGTCCATAGGCTGGAGATTAAGCATCCAGAGAAAGTCAACTATGGAGACGATTTTCTTTTCTATTGCCCTCATCTCTTCAAAACTGCATATAAAGAATGAAAAATAGAACAGAATGTGAAACATCTTATAAGTAAAACAACATATCTGGAGAACAAATCAAGAAGAGAAAATATAAGAATAATTGGACTAACTGGAAGTTTGTGACCAAAAAAAGAAACTTGACACAATAATGCAAGAAATAATACAAGAAAATGGTCCCGGAGTGATAGAACATGTGGGGAAATTAGAAATATAAATTTACCAATCACTATCTAAAAAAGTTCATTTTTGGAGAACACATAGGAATATTGTTGCCGAATTTCAAAACCCCCAGATCAAAGAGAATATTTTGCAAAAAACAAGAAAAAAGAATTTCAATATGCTGGAACTACAATTAGAATTGTACATGACTTATCAACAGCCACAATAAAATCATAAATACCAGCAATCAAAAGTATTAGGCCTGTGGCCAAAAAAAAACTTCTCCAGGAAAAATTTCCATAACATCAAATGAAAAGAAATGGACATTCAGTGAACTTGCAGATTTTCAGGACTTCTTTTCAACCAAACCTAAACTCAATATGAAATTTAACATATAAGAACAAATATCCAAGATTATGTCAAGGAACTTAACATGGACAAATCATTTATATTTTTTACCTGGTAACCTATACCATGGGTTTAAGATTGACATCAGTAATTGGGAAGCTCAAAAAATACAAATGAGGGGCAGAGGAAGAATAGACACAGAGGCTTTAAAGGGTGGAGGAGGGCTTGTAGTTCTGAAAACTTACTCACATAGGGAAGAGGTTAAACAGGCAACACTACATATATACCATGAAGATGGCACACTCCAAAACCTATAAAGAAATAAGGGAAGAGATGAGGAGAGGAGGAAGCTTTATGGTGAGGGAAGAAGACATGGGTGGTGGGAGGTTAGGTAATAGCAGGAAAAGTTATATAGTAGAAGAGATAGCAGGGATAGAAAAGAACAGATATACACAAAGCACTACAACAGATATTAGGAGTAGAAAAAAAGTGTGGGTAGTAATCATAGATCTTAGACAAAGTCAAATTTAAAGATACAATCTTAAAAAAAAAACTACATTATATGTCAGCCATACTAATATTGTTTTAGATGCAATAAGCTCTATGTACCTGTGTATATAGATATATGTATATGTGTGGAGTCTCTCGATGAATGTGAATGCATATATATATATATATATATATATATATATGTATATGTGTGTGTGTGTGTGGGTGTGTGGGTGGGTGTGTGGGTGTGTGGGTGTGTGTGTGTAAGAGAGAAAGAGAGAGCACTTCTATGTATGTATGTATATACATGTATATATATGTGTATATATATATACATACATATATATATATATATATATATAAGATATAATTCACCTCAACTATATCCTACTGGTATGAAGTGGGAGAAATGAAATGGGGAAAAAAGAGTAAGGTAAAAAAAGTACACAGTAGAGAACAAAACAACATGCAAGTAAGAAAAACAAAGATGAACACATGAATACATTTCTTCTACTACTATAAATTATTTCTTGAACTGGAAATTTATTGTAATATATTTTGAATTCTCCCCAATGTTCTCCTGGGCACATGACAATATTCTGTTCTGTTTATTTGGTTTGGTTTTCCTTTTCTGTCTTTCCTTTTCTCTATACTTTTAAAAAATAAACAGGAAAAAGAAGTTTTTGTCAAGCCCTATATGGGTCTAGGCTCCAATGATCTCTGTGATCAACTCTTCTGGCTTTACCATTATGTTCTCATTGGGATATTTAGAGGAAGGATTGAACAACAAGCTCACACATTCTCTATTTTAGTTCTTCATTACTTCCAATATTTTCATGAATGACACTTGAAAGCTATTCCCTTTAAGTGTTTTTTTCCCCTTTAAGTGTTAAAGGGAACATTGAAGACATTTGACTTTTTGTACTAAAGCCAAGTCATGATCACTTGTGTTGTGTTCTTTAGTTTTGTTGATTGGATTATTATTACAATTGACACTGAGTTTACAAATATTATGACTTCCAAATAGAAGTCTTCTTCTAATAAAGTTCTTAATACTGAACATCTGCTTCTTTTGTCTAAAATTGCTGAAGATCCATTTTTCAAAAAAGTCATGGAAACAGCAGCTTTTACTAAAGAAAAGTATACATGGAACTTGGCTTGTTCTAATATTTTAAATTTGGTCGGCTTTTATTTGGGGGGGAGGGTGGGCAGGAATATACAGTAATCTCATCAAAATCTTTGGGTAGTTTATTTCTATATGAATGGGTATTTTTTTTTTGTATTTTTGTTCTTATTTTTTGTTTTGTTTCTATTACACCACTGATGCAAAATACAACTTATATTGGAATAATTGAATCATGTCACATGAAAAATCTATTTTCTTCTTAATTTTTTTCAATTAATTAGAGATGGCCAATACTTGAGCTCACAAAGTCTATTGTTGTTATTCGGTTGTCCTGTCCTCTTTGACTCTTCATTAACCCCATGAACCAAACACAGCAGGGTGTTCCTTGTTATTCTCCCCTTGCCCTCAAAGTACATCAAAGTTGTGTTTCTTGTTTCCATGACACTGTTAATCTTTCCGCTCTTCTGCAACTGACTTTTGCATTTGCCTTCAATGTTTCCCAATATTAGGGTTTTTTTAAACCAATGAGTCCCATAATAGTCTCAGTATGTGACCACCTTCTTAAAACCTCAACTTCAGTATTTGACCTTCTAGTGAAGAGCCCTACTTAATTTCTTTAAGTTGATCTCCTTGTCCAATTGAGTAAGAATAGAGATGAAAACCAATCCTTGGCAT
This sequence comes from Sminthopsis crassicaudata, assembly GCF_048593235.1. NCBI lineage: Eukaryota > Metazoa > Chordata > Mammalia > Dasyuromorphia > Dasyuridae > Sminthopsis > Sminthopsis crassicaudata. The sequence continues at coordinate 68,783,981 of NC_133623.1, forward strand.
GGATGAGATTTTCTCCACAATAGATGCAAAATTTAATTTATATTGAATTAATGAATTAGCTCACTTGAAACATCTACCTTCTTATTTTGAAAATTAATTAGACATGTCCAGGCCTATATCCCAAAGAGATCTTAAAACAAGGAAAGAGACCCACATGTGGAAAAATGTTTGTGGCAGCCCTTTTTGTAGTGGCAAGAAACTGGAAACTGAATGGATGCCCATCAGTCAGAGAATGGCTGAATAAGTTGTGGTATATGAATGTAATAGAATATAAAGTACAGGCTAGCTCCCTGGAGGGCCTCAGGATCAGCCAGAGTCAGAATAAATCAAAGTCCTTGGTCTTTAGGGGAAGAAGTGAAGGAGGCAGGCAAGCTGCCACTCAGCTTCCCAAAGATATATCCTGGATTCTGGAGTCTGAAGTCTTCACCCTCTCTCCTCCTCATCCTGCTGCCAAGTGACCCTGACTTCTCTCCCCCAGCCCTCAAATTCTTGCCTATGATTACCTCACCACCAAGCATTCAGCAAGCACCAATGAGGAGCCATCATCTAAACATATGCTTATAGAGCCATTATTTCACATTGAATAGGTAATTAGCCTTAAGTGCTTTCTTGTCTGATTCAAACACACCTTTTTTAAGAGTTTCAGCCCTCTATAATGGAATATTGTTATTCTATAAGAAGAGATCAGGAGGATGATTTCAGAGAGGCTTGGAGAGACTTACATGATCCAATGTAGAGTGAAATGAGCAGAACCAGGAGATCATTGTACATTAACTTTATGGCTTTGACACTTCATACACTTATATCTTTCTATCTCAGACATCCGCTGTATCTTTCCCAATTGAAGATGTTGACTTCACTTACATTTAGCATTGGGACCTCCAGAAGGAGGAATTGACTCTGAGCAAGAAAATTCCTTTTTTTTTTTTTTATTATAGCTTTTTATTTACAAGTTATATGCATGGGTAATTTTACAGCATTGACAATTGCTAAAACTTTTGTTTCAATTTTTTCCCTCCTTCCCTCCATCCCCTTCCCCAAATGGCAGGTTGACCAATACATGTTAAATATGTTAAAGTATAAATTATATACAATATTAGTATACATTTCCAAACAGTTATTTGAGCAAGAAAATTCTTTAGTCGAAGCCATCAACTCCTTCCCATGTGTATATCCATAAACTCTAAGTGGTAGTGTGGATAGTCAATATTCTAAGTTTTAAAGATTCACTTTCTTATAATCTAGGAGGATTTTTTATTATCAAAATTGATGTCATGACCATTACAATACACAAAAGCATTATGAATATTCTGAATTTGAAACATAATAAATCTTGTCTCTTATCAGACATCATTTTAGCACTCCTTTTTGTGTGGGGGGGGGTGTGTGTGAATAAAGTCCTTCCATTCATTAGAATAAACAGTAAAATCAATAGCAGTCTTTCCCAAAGAAGCAAAGGCATGGCATGGCATTTGTTTTGATTTCAAAGTTGTTCCAGGTTTTTCCAGTTGTTGAAGTGGGTTTTTTAGGAGGGGTGGAGAAAGGTTGGTCAAAATAGAGTGTACTTTCTTGATATCCTTTTCCATCATGCTTAAAGATGTGAGATTTTCTTTTGAGCATAAGATAAATTTAATAGGGTAGAAAAGATTTTTTTTATTAAAAAAAACCTAACATTCCCTTGTTTTTTAATTTTGTCCAATGGACCACCCTTTTAGCTAAGAATATACAGACTCCTAATTCCTGAAATGATTATATTTTCCATTCTAAATCTACTTCTTGATCACATGATTGATATTTTCAGGATCCTTTAATGTCTGGGGTGTGGAAGTGTTTTGGATACTACAGCACTGACCTTTGATGTTCTAAGAGCTCTTTCCCCTCTGTTCTAGCTTGTTCCGAGTGCTCCTGCATCTTTCCCTCTTAAGTTTTTGGATGCTCCAGACCTGATTTTTATGTTCTTCTGACTCTGATGTAGCTTCTTCCAACCTCTTCAACTTCTGTCCTTATTTTCCATGGCTAATCTCAGACCTGACCTTCTGTGCACTAAAATTCCAGTTTTGTGATAAATTGCATTTTCAGCCTCTGAACATTTCACACTGTGTTTTGAGGTTATCAGGGTAAAGTGTCTCGCCTAGAGTCACACAGCTTGTTAAGAGATCACTTTTGAACTCTGGTCCTCCTGATTTCAGCACCAGTTTCTATCCTCGGCCTCATATCTACTTTTTCTGTACTAGTTTCTTTCAATACTGACTTCCAATTTTTACATGAGTAAAAAAGCCCTAAATTCTGGATTAGAAACATTCAGCCTACCAGTCGTTCTAGATTCTGAATGGCCTCCCTGATCACATATTCTGGCTTCAGATTTTACTCCCTGTAAGTTGATTCAGAGACAGGATTGATCTCCTAGCTCAGACATTCTATCTCCATGTTATCAGCAACTTCCAACATTCCCACCTGAAGAATACCTAGAAGCCACAAACTTTAGTGTTCTAGGGACTACCCAAGGCATGACATATTGAGTTTTAAAGCTAATGTTAAACTGGATCAAGGTATTATTTTTATTTTTTAATTAGGATGATAGTGAAAGGGAAGTTGTCTCCCTTATAAATTCCTTAAATTCCGTTCAATCTTTTCTTTTAAAAAATTCCCCAATAGTCATTGTTTTCTCTTTATTTAAAAAGGAAAACAGAATAGAAAAAAAATAATGACAGAAAAGGAAAACAAAGCAAACCCAAAACATTGTCATGTGGCCAGCAAAGCATCAGAGAGGATTCAAATACATACCAATAAATTTCCAGTTCAAGAAAGGATACATAACAGTAGAAGAAATTATATTTATGAGTGTCCATCTTTTCTTTGCTTTCTTATAGGTTGTTATTTCATTCTCTGCTGCAGACGTTTTTACTTTATTTTTCCCCTTTCATTCCTCCCCATTTCCCTCAAGCAGATTATAGTTAAGCATAGATATATTTTATATATATATATTTATATATATATATGTATATATATATATATATATATAATATATATGCACACTCAACTGTCCCCCACACACATACACATTCACACCCATCCACAGATCCACACACATATATAAACAGACACACAGAGCTACATGCATACATATCAACTTATACTCAGACACATATGTATGTACACAAATTTACCCATATGTAAACATACATCTCAAACAAAATTAGTATGGCTGACATACAATGGAGAATTCTGTCTTGATTGAATCTTTAAGTTTGATTTTTATCTCAGACAAGTGATTACTAGACATACGTTTTTCCTAATAGATTCAACTTCTGATTCTTGTTGTAGTGTTTGTGCATATCTCTTCTTTCCTGTCTCTGACCTATTACTGACCATTCTGCCATGTTCCCAGAATATTCCCTAGACATTCTTATTAATAAAAAAATGTTGTACTGAAGAAATGCATAAACTTGCTTTTTTCCAGTATAAATTGGAAGAAATAAATCATCTCCTATGATAAATCTGTGTCCTTATTTTTTAAAGGAATACAAAATGGCCAATATCTGGGCTTACACAGTATATATATGAAAAGAAATCCTTGTGAGCTGTGAGATTTTCCAGTTAGAGTCTCCTTCCCCAGCAGAACATTGCTCTTCCCTGAAGACCCCCACCTTTAGCATAGACTGTTTTCCAAGACACTGCAAGATTTGTCTTTTGCTCCCCTAAGTACTCTTTTTGCTCTGGGGTCCCCTTTTCTATGGACACTTCTAGCTCTTTCATTTTTGTTTCCATGGCAACTCCCAGGCTGTTGCTATGTGTGCATGTAAATCTTCCTTTTGCTGAAAGTGTCCATTCTCAGATGCCATACATTTCCCCTTCTTTTCTCTAGGCCCTCACTACTCTGGTTTAGCAGATTCTATGATCTTAACCAGATGATGAGCCTGAATTCCAAATGTTTTTAAGCACATACATTGTACATGCCATAAGCCATTCCACATCTCAGATTTTCTCTAAGGTTTTCACTTGAAATCTGGACCTTCAAAGGCAGAACTTATCCCTCAGTTAGGAAATTTTGGATTCTGACCTCCAGTCCCAGGAAGACTTGAATGACAATAATCCAAGGGGCTGAGATTTTGGGTTATAGGGCTGGAGCCTCCTGGAATTCATAAGGATTTTCCTTTTCTATTTTGTATTGGAGAATTAATACAATAAATATGAATCTTACCACACACAAAGTTTTAAAACAAACTAATTTCTATTATAAATCCTCACTATGTTACATCTTATTTAAATTTTTCTTTTATAAGTCATTAGCATGTTGCACGTTATTTAACTGCAAGTGGACATATTTTGCTCACTGAGAATCTATTTCAGGAAAGCTTTGATATTAGTACATTTGTCATTTGTAGGCTAGATTCTCAAAGTTACAGCTATGGCACATGGAAAATCGGATGACATTCTAGTCTCAACCTTTATTATTCTCTCCTGGATATTTGTATCCCTTCTTCTGGAGGCTCTCTTCCATCTTTCCTTCTCTTCTCCATGGCCCCTCCCAGACCTGAAAATATCCTTTCTCCAGTCCCATTTCTTCAGAGCAATTTCCTCTTTACCTTCTGAATATCTCTCTCAGGAGTAGGTATAGATTTTGACTCTCTCTGTTTTTTTTGTTTGTTTGTTTGTTTGTTTTTTTAAGAAATCCCTGATGCCCAATAGGCATTTTATTTGAATCAAGAAATGATGTGCCCCAAAATTGCCCTTCTGAGTCATGCAAGCTCAGGATTTCAGAATTCTCTAGTTCAATATTATAATAATGATTTACTCAGGATTGAATACTTCCATTAAGCTCAGATTCAGGGTTAAAGTCAAAGACTTGTTCAAAAATTTTGACTTCACAATCCACTCCTAATTGGTCCATTCAAAGCTGGGACTTACCTAAATATGGGGAAATACTGTGCTATTGTGTTCTAAGCCTGCAAAGTTCTAGCCTGCTATCAACTTGCCCACTTTCAGGATACCTAGAATCCAGACATTTAGGTTTTGAAAGACTTTCCCGGAAAGGAAATTATCATATGTAAAGGAAGACCCTTCTAAATTCTTTTAGATTTTTAAATTTAAGTTTCTTTTCTTGTTTTAATTGAACAACCCACTTAAGGATTGCCCATAGATTGATTTCCACATGGTAGTGTCTTTTTCTAAATACATGTTATAAGCACCACTGGGTTTGCCTATATATATATATATATATATTTGGGTTTTGAAGTTTCTTTAAAATGTTTGTAAAATAGAGAATATTTTTCACCATATTCTTGTGGCTTTGTGATTAAGGATATCAAATCATTTTATTTTTATTTATTTTTTTTTTTAGCAAAATAAAGCCTTTTCAAAATGAAGCTCAAATTGATGATAGATGTCATAAAAATACTTTAAAAATACTTTACCTTGTTCTTCTAATGATCTACAACATGCCAATATTTGGGTGAAATAATAATATACATCCTTGGCATTTATGAAATTTCCCATTCATAGTCAACCATTTCTATTTTCAAAGATCAGCTAGCAAATCAAACCTGGTGATTTTAAAGACATTTCCAGAATGGCCTTTTGGAGAATTTCAATACTCTCTGTTCTGATTTCCCATCTACAAAGTGCTCTCCTAGCTCATTGTTCCCTTCATCATCTTCCTCCTTCTGACCCTTTTTATTCTCAGTTCCTCAACATCTCTCACTCTCCCACTTCTAGTCACTCTGAACATTTGAGATTCTGTATCTAAAGCAAGCTCAGGAATATGGATTCAAAATTACCCTCAAACCAACAGGCTAGATTCTGACTTCATTTATTGCTTCTCATTGGGACATTCAGAGGAACTTTTTAAGTCCTAGCTTAGAAATTCTTGTATCTCTACTCTCAACAAATTTTCACCATTCCCACATGAAAGACGTCTGGAAGCTTTATTGTTCTAGAACACATAGAAGCCAGTAGACTTTTGCTTTTAAAGCCATATGGTAACTTGTGTCAAGTTTGTATTTTTTATTTTATTCATTGGATTATTATTACAATGTATGTTGGTTTCCCGATACATTAAGTTACAAATAGAAGTCTTCTTGATAAAACTCTGTATACAGAATAATTTATTTTTTGGTGCAAAGTTTATAAGGATCTTTTCTTCATTATCATGGAAAGTATAGCCTTCACTAAAGAAAGGAACATATTCATCCTCAAGTGTTTTAAGGTTCAGATATTGTTGGAATTGGGGATTTTTTTTTCTTTTTTAGGGATTGTCAAAAATATGCAGTAATTTTTTTAATCAAAGCTTTTTATTTACAAAACATATGCACGGCTAATTTTTCAACATTGAGCCTGGCAAAAACTTCTGTTCCACATTTTCCCTCCTTCCCCCCCAACCCATCCCCTAGATGGAAGGTAGTCTAATACATGTGAAATATGTTAAAATATATGTTCAATCCAATATATGTATACATGCTTATAAAATTTTCTTGCTGCACAAAATAAAAAATCAGATCAAGAAGGAAAAAAACTGAGGAAAAAAACAAAATGCAAGAAAACAAAAACAGAAAGAGTGAAAATGCTATGTTGTTGCCCACACTTAGTTCCCACAGTCCTCTCTCTGGATATAGATGTCTCTCTCCATCACTGAACAATGGGAACTGGTTTGAATCATTTCATTGTTAAAGAGAGCCACATCCAGCTCTTTTTGTAGTGGAAACTGGAAAATGAATGGATGCCCATCGGTTGGAGAATGGTTGGGTAAATTGTGGTATATGAATGTTATGGAATATTATTGCTCTGTAAGAAATGACCAGCAGGAGGAATACAGAGAGGCTTGGAGAGACATCAACTGATGATGAGTGAAATGATCAGAACCAGGAGATCACTATATACTTCAACAATGATACTGTATGAAGATATATTCTGATTGAAGTGGATATCAACATAAAAAAGATCCAATTCACTTCCAGTTGATCAATGATGGACAGAAACAGCTACACTCTGGGTTTGCACTACTGTCTTTCTACCCAGGTTACTTATACCTTCGGAATCCTATTCTTACTGTGCAACAAGAAATTTGGTTTTACACACATATATTGTATCTAGATTATACTGTAATACATTTAATATGTATGGGATTGCCTGTCATCTAGGGGAGGGAGTAGAGGGAGGGAGGGAAAAATTTGGAAAAATGAATACAGGGGATAATGTTGTAAAAAAATTACTCATGCATATGTACTGTCAAAAAATTATAATTATAAAATTAATTTTAAAAAGGAGAAAAAAAGAGAGAGTAACATGCATCAGAATTGGTCATTGTATAATCTTGCTGTTGCCATGTACAGTGATCTCCTGGTTCTGCTCATTTCACTTAACATCAGTTCATGTAAGTCTCTCCAGGCCTCTCTGAAATCATGCTGCTGGTTGTTCTTATACAACAATAATACTCCATAAGATTCATAAACCATAATTTATTCAGCCATTCTCCAACTGATGGGCTTCAATTCAGTTTCCAGTTTCTTGCCATTACAAAAAGGGCTGCCACAAACATTTTTGCACATGTGGGTCCCTTTCCCTCCTTTAAGATATTTTTGGGATATAAGCCCAGTAGTAACACTGCTGAGTCAAAAGATATCACAGTTTGATAACTTTTTGGGCATAATTCCAGATTGCTCTCCAGAATGGTTGGATCTGTTCACAACTCCACCAGTAATGCATCAGTATCCCAGTTTTCCTACATCCCCTCCAACATTCATCATTATCTTTTCCTGTCATCTTAGTCAATCTGACAGGTGTGTAGTGGTATCTCAGAATTGTCTTAATTTGCATTTCTCTGATCAATAGTGATTTGGAGCATTTTTCATAGGACTAGAAATAGTTTCAATTTCTTCATCTGAATGTCTGTTCATATTCTTTGGCCATTTATCATTTGGAGAATGGCTTGATTTCTTATAAATTTGAGTCAATTCTCTCTATATTTTATAAAAATGACGCCTTTATCAGAACCTTTGAATTTAAAAATGTTTTCCCAGTTTATTGCTTCCCTTCTAATCTTGTATACATTAGTTTTATTTATATAAAATCTTTTAACTTAATATAATCAAATTTATCTATTTTGTGATTAATAATGATCTCTAGTTCTTCTTTGGTCACAAATCCCTTCCTCCTCCACAGTTCTGAGAGGTAAACTATCTTTTGTTCTTCTAATTTGTTTATAATATCATTCTTTATGTCTAGATAATGAACCCATTTTGACCTTATCTTGGTTTATGGTGTTAGGTGGGGGTCAATGCCTACTTTCTGCCATAATAGTTTCCAATTTTCCCAGAAGTTTTTTGTCAAATAGTGAATTCTTATCCCCAAAGCTGGGGTCTTTGGGTTTGTCAAACACTAGATTGCTATAGTTATTGACTATTTTGTCCTAATACACAGTAATCTTACCAAATACTTTTGAATGTTTATTTTAAGCTATGTGAGGGGTTTGTGGATGTTTTTCTATTATACATCAATGATTCATGAGATAATTTTTCACTGATAGGAATGAAAAACTTCACATAAAATTTTTACCTTCTTATTTTCATAAATTATTGAAAGATTCTCAGTATTTTGACCCATTAATAATATTTATTGTTTTCCCATCATTCAGTTATGCTCAATTCTTAATGACCCCATGGTTCACTGCATTCCAGGCCCTTCCCTTCTATACCCACCATTCTGTGCAAGTTAGCCTCATTGATTTCATTACAGTGCATATATATATATATATATATATATTCTGCATCTAATTTTGCTTTTACCTTAAATCTTTCTCAATATCAGGGTCTTTACCAATGAGCATCATCTTCAAAGAAAAGCTAATTAAAAAAACATTAAAGCTTTTTGTATATGCATAGATGATTTTTAACATTCACTCTTGCAAGACCTTGTGCTCCAAATTATTTTTATCTCTATTCTCCCACCCCCTCCCCCAGATAACAAGTAATTCAAAATATTGTTTGGTCATTTATCAAGGGGAGAATGGCTTGAATTCTTATAAATTTGAGTCAATTCTTTATATGTTTTAGAATTGAGGCCTTTATCAGAACCCTTTGATGTAAACATTTTCCCCAGTTTATTGCTTCCCTTCTAATCTTGTCTGCATTAGTTTTGTTCATGCAAAAAGTTTTTAACTTAATATAATAAAATTATCTGTTTTGTATTCAATATTGTCCTCCATTTCTTCTTTGGCCACAAATTCATTCCTTCTCCACTTCTTTGAGAGATAAAGTATCCTTTGTTCTTCTAACTTGTTTATAATATCACTTTTTATGTCTAAATCATGAACCAGTTTTTACCTTATCTTGATATGGGATGATGACAGATGTGAGTCAATAACTAGTTTTTGCCATACTAATTTCCAATTTTCCCAACAATCTTTTGTCAGATATTGAGTTCTTATCCCAGAAGCTGAGGTCTTTCAATTTATCAAACTCTAGATTACTATGGTCATTGACTATTGTGTCTTGTGAGCCTAACCTGTACCACTGATCAACTACTCTATTTCTTAGCCAGTATCAAATGGTTGTTGATGACCACTGCTTTATAATATAGTTTTAGGTCTCATATAGCTAGGCTACTCTCATTTGCATGTTTTCATTCATTCCCTTGAAATTCTTGACCTTTTCTTCTTCCAGCTGAGCCTTGTTATTATTTTTTCTAGTTCTGCAGAAAAGCTGATAGATATTTTTGACTCTATGGCCATATTCTCCTATTGTGTATAATAATTTTTCTTTTTAATTTTTATCTGATAATAATTACAAGGTACATGCATCTTACTTATATACAAATGTCCAAAACTAACCCATTTGTCTTCTAAGTTTTTATCATATTACTCCTTCGTTTGGTTGCCCAAACATACTTTGCATTCATTTCCCTTCATAATACTATCAATAGCAGTTTTGACTGTGGAACACACTCTAGAGGGAATGCCATTTATTTTGATGTCCACATGTTTTCAGTTTGGAAGCTTGTTTTGTGGAGGTTACCAAAAATAGTACTTTACAGTCTTTCAACAGTGTAGTTGTGAAAGTGAGTTCTTTGAAAGTTACCCTACTATGCAATATTAATTAAAGTGTAGGAAAGAATAGCAATTATAAGCAAAAATTTCCTCCTTCCTGTTTTAGAAAATTTCTAGAAAATTCACTTAGAATACAGATGAAAATAAATCCTTCCCATCAATGATATTTTCCATCTTAATTCCCTACCTAAACAGATTCTGATTCCCACTCTCAGAGAATTTCCATCTATCCCTTAAGGTATCTATATTAAACTGTAAAACATTTTTGTCCACTAAGAATCTAGCTAAAGTAAACTTTTGATCTTAGGACATTTAGCATTTGAAGACCAATGGCAGAACAGGTCATTTTAGATTCTCAGAATCCTTACATTTATGGCATAGGGTAAGTTGGAGTCCTGACCTTTGGTCTATCTTCTGGATATATCTATCCCTTCTCCTAGAGCACAGTTAGGGAATGTTTTGTTTGTTTGTTTGTTTGTTTGTTTTCTGCCAAGGGCCATTTGGATATTTATAGCATCATTTAATGGATCATACAAAATTATCAACTTAAAAACTCAAACAGTGGGAGGTTGTTGTACCTACCTTTCATTATGTCATCATCTGAGTTTGATTATGCAAATGTTTTTGCATGCCTTATATGACCTGAAAGCTGATGTTCCCTACCTCTGTTCTAGAGGCTCTCCTCAATCTCTCCTTGTCTTCTTCATGGTTCTTCCCACACATCAAAGTATCTGTTTTCTAATTCCATTTTACATCCCCAATTCTATCAGGACTCTCCTATTTTTACATTTTGTTTATTTGATTCTTTAAGATTTCCATGATTCCAATAGGCATCCTGTTAGAATCAAGATATAACTTACCATACCAGCATACCAGAAAGAGGTTTAGGGATCTTGGATTCAGCATCAGTCCTGGTGGCTTCTGGATTTCTTAGCCTAGAGACACCAAAGAAAAGTTGGAAGGTCAGCAAAGAAGGTCTACAGAACCAGGATGGAAGTCCATTGCTTGATCTTAGCACAGGCAGTGCCAGTGTAGCCCTGGCTTCAGTGCCAGCAAAACAGGACTGTTGCTTTAACACGCTAGATTTTACAACTACAATGCAATGGGGCACTCTTAACAATTCAAGGGCAGAAAAGAGTCAGGTCCCTAGAAGGATCTTTATAAAAAGCTACTCAAAATCCCTGAAGCTTGAGATAATGCATCTATCCTGGAAACAGAGCCTTACTTTAAGAAAAAGTTAAGGTAAATCTGATCAGAAAAAGGAAAGAGGAAAATCAAATTGTTAGTCTTAAAAATGAAAAGGGGGATCTTTACACCAATGAAGAGGAAATTAGAGAAATAATGAATTACTTTGCCCAACTTTATGCCAATAAATTTGATAACTTAAGTGAAATGGATGACTACTTCCAAAAATATAGGCTTCTTAGATTAACAGAGGAGGAGGTAAACTGCTTAAATAGTCCCATTTCAGAAAAAGAAATAGAACAAGCTATTAATCAACTCCCCAAGAAAAAATCCCCAGGACCAGATGGATTTACATGTGAATTCTACCAAACATTTAAAGAACAATTAGCCCCAATGTTATATAAACTATTTGAAAAAATAGGGGATGAAGGAATGCTACCAAACTCCTTTTATGACACAGATATGGTATTGATACCTAAACCAGGTAGGTTGAAAACTGAGAAAGAAAACTATAGACCAATCCCCTTAATAAATATTGATGCTAAAATCTTAAATAATATATTAGCAAAAAGACTTCAGAAAATCATCCCCAGGATAATACACTATGATCAAATAGAATTTATACCAGGAATGCAGGGCTGGCTTAATATTAGGAAAACTATTAGTATAGCTGACCATATTAATAATCAAATTTTTAAAAAACCATATGATCATCTCAATAGATGCAGAAAAAGCATTTGATAAAATACAACATCCATTCCTACTAAAGATACTTGAGAGTATAGGAATAAATGGACTATTCCTTAGAATAATCAGGAGCATATATTTAAGACCCTCAGTAAGCAAAATATGTAATGGAGATAAACTGGAACTTTTCCTAGTAAGATCAGGAGTGAAACAAGTTTGCCTACTATCACCATTACTATTCAATATTGTATTAGAAATGCTAGCCTCCGCAATAAGAGTCGAGAAAAAGATTAAAGGAATAAGAGTAGGTAAAGAGGAAATCAAACTATCACTCTTTGCAGATGATATGATGGTATGCTTAGAGAACCCCAGAGATTCTAATAAAAAGTTATTAGAAATAATTCACAACTTTAGCAAAGTTTCTGGATAGAAAATAAATCCACATAAATCCTCAACATTTTTACACATTACCAACACAATCCAACAGCAAGAGATACAAAGAGAAATTCTATTCAAAATAACGGTTGATAGTATAAAATATTTGGGACTCCATCTACCAAAGAAAAGTCAGGAATTATATGAGCAAAATTACAAAACACTTGCCACAAAATAAAGTCAGATTTAAATAATTGGAAAGACATTAAGTACTCTTGGATAGGCCGAGCAAATAAAATAAAGATGACAATATTTCCCAAACTCATCTATTTATTTAATGCTATACCAATCAGACTCCCAAGAAACTATTTTAATGACCTAGAAAAAATAACAACAAAATTCATATGGAAGAATTAAAGGTCAAGAATTTCAAGGGAATAAATGAAAAAAAAAGTCAGATGAATGTGGTCTAGCTGTACCTGATCTAAAGCTATATTATAAAGCAGCAGTCACCAAAACCATTTGGTATTGGTTAAGAAATAGACTAGTTGATCAGTGGAACAGATTAGGTACACAGGACAAAATAGGGTACAACTATAGCAATCTAGTGTTTGACAAACCCAAAGATAACAACATTTGGGATAAGAATTCATTATTTGAAAAAAAATGTTGGGAAAACTGGAAATTAGTATGGTAGAAATTAGATATGGACCCACACTTAACACCATATACCAAGATAAGATTAAAATGGGTCCATGATTTAGGCATAAAGAATGAGATCATAAATAGACTAGAGGAACAGGATAGTCTACCTCTCAGACCTGTGGAGGAGGAAGGAATTTATGACCAAAGGAGAACTAGAGATCATTATTGATCACAAAATAGAAGATTTCAATTACATCAAATTAAAAAGCTTTTATACAAACAAAACTAATGTAAACAAGATTAGAAGGGAAGTAACAAATTGGGAAGATATTTTTACAATTAAAGGTTCTGATAAAGGCCTCATTTCCAAAATATATAGAGAACTGACTCTAATTTATAAGAAATCAAACCATTCTCCAATTGATAAATGGTCAAAGGATATGAACAGACAATTTTCAGATGATGAAATTGAAACTATATCCACTCATATGAAAGTGGTCCAAATCACTACTGATCAGAGAAATGCAAATTAAGACAATTCTGACACACCTGTCAGATTGGCTAAGATGACAGGAAAAGATAATGATGAATGTTGGAGGGGATGTGGGAAAACTGGGACACTGATACATTGTTGGTGGAGTTGTGAAAGAATCCAGCCATTCTGGAGAGCAAGTTGGAACCATACCCAAAAAGTTTTCAAACTGTGCATTCCCTTTGATCCAGCAGTGCTACTACTGGGCTTATATCCCAAAGAAATACTAAAGAAGGGAAAGGGACCTGTATGTGCCAAAATGTTTGTGGCAGCTCTTTTTGTAGTGGCTAGAAACTGGAAGATGAATGGATGTCCATCAATTGGAGAATGGTTGGGTAAATTATGGTATATGAATATTATGGAATATTATTGTTCTGTAAGAAATGACCAGCAGGATGAATACAGAGAGGTTTGGGACTTGCATGAACTGATGCTGAGTGAAATGAGTAGGACCAGGACATCACTATACACTTCAACAACAATACTGTATGAAGACATATTCTGATTGAAGTGGATATCTTCAACATAAAGAAGATCCAATTCACTTCCAGTTGATCACTGATGGACAGAAACAGCTACACCCAGAGAAGAAACACTAAGAATTGCATGTAAACTGTTTGCACTATTGTCTTTCTACCCAGGTTACTTATACCTTCGGAATCCAATTCTTACCGTGCAACAAAAATTGGATTTACACACATATATTGTATCTAGGTTAATACTGTAACACATTTAATATGTATGGAATTGCCTTTCTGGGGGAGGGAGTAGAGGGAGGGAGGGGAAAATTTGGAAAAATGAATACAAGGGACAATGTTGTAAAAAAAAATACTCATGCATATGTACTGTCAAAAAATATAATTATAAAATTAATAAAAAAAAGAAAAAGTTAAAAGCTGGGTAATATGCTTGGAAAATGAGCAGACAAAAACAAGTTTTTGAGCATAATAAGTTACTATGGGAACAAGGAAAATCACAACACACACTCAGACGATAACAAAGTCAAAGCTCCTACATCCAAAAGCTCCAAGAAAAATAAGAATTAGGCTCAGGCCATAAAAGAGCTCAAAATGGATCTTGAAAATCAAAATAACAGAAAATACAAAAAGAATGTCTTAAAATCAAAATTGGCCATTTAGTAAAGGAAGTACAAAAGCTCACTTAGGAAAATAATTCCTTAAAAATTAGAATCAAGCTAATGAAAGATAATGTCTTTTTGTAAAGTCAAAATCCAACAAAGAAAAACCAAAAAATGAAAAAAAATAGAAAAAAATGTAAAATAGCCCATTGGAAAAACAACTGACCTGGAAAATAGATCCAGGAGAGAGAATTTCAAAACTATTGGTCTACCTGAAAATGAAGATCAAAAAATAAATGTGTCTTGACATCATTTTTCAAGAAATAATCAAGGAAACCTCTCTTATTCTAGAAGCAGAAGGTGAAATAGAAATTGAAATAATCCACCTATCACTTCCTGAAAGAGATCCCAAACTGAAAACTCCCAACAATATTATAGTTAAATTCTAAAGCTCCTAGGTCAAGGAGAAAATATTACAAGTATCCAGAAAGAAACAAACCGGAAAGAACAATAGAAAGCCAAAGTCAGGATAACACAAGATTTAGCAGCTTCTCAATTAAAGGACCAGAGGGCTTGAAATATGATATTCCAGAGAGCAGTGGAGCTAGGATTACAACTAAGAATCTCCTACCCAGTAAAACTGAAAATAATCCTTCAGGGGAAAAGGTGGAAATTCATTGAAATAGAGGATTTTCAAGCATTCATGATGAAAAGACCAGAGCTGAATACAAAATTTAATTTTCAATATAGAATTCAATAGAAGCAAAAGGAGGTAATCAGGAAAATTATAACATAAAGGACTTAATAAGGTTTATGTTTTTATATACCCACATGGAAGGATGATACTTGTAACTCATTAGAACTTTCTCATTATTATGTTAGAGCAGTTAGAAAGAGTATATATAAATAGAGGGCTCAGGTATGAGTTGAATATGAAGGATAATATCTAAAAATGATGAAATGAAGGAGTGAGGGGAATGTACTTTGAGAAAGGGAAAGAGAGAGATGAAATGGTGTAAATTATCTTCCATAAAAAAGAGGCAAGAAAAAGCTTTTACAACTGAGGTGTAGAGGGGAGTGAAATGACTCAAAGAAAATTAACATATAAACTCAATATGGATAGAGAAATCTTTCTTACCCTGTAGGAAAAGAAGGGGGTAATTGTATATAGGAAGCAGGGAGGGTGATAAAAGAGAGGGTATATTGGGAGAGGGAGTAGTCAATAGGAAAACATTTGTGATAATGGAAAGGTTGAAAGGAGAGAGGGAATAGAATAAATGGGGGGGGGGCGATAGAAATTGTAAAATTATTTTGAAGCAAGTTTCACTAATTAGGCTTTGTTTCTGAAACGTAGAGAAAACTGAGTCAAATTTATAAATATATATATATATATATAAAACAGACATGCCCCAATTGATAAATGATGAAAAGATATGATGTATACCCAGAGGGCTATCAATATATACATATCCTTTGACCTAACAATACTTCTATTAGGCATGAATACCAAAAAAGAATTTTTTTAAAGAGCTTATATGTACAAAAATATTTGTAGCAAGTCTCTCCTCAGGGCAAAGAATTAGAAACTGTGGGAATGTCCATCAACTGGAGAATAGCTGAATAAACTGTGGTATATGATTGTCATGGAATATTATTCTCTGGAAAATGATGAGCAGGATGCTCTTAGAAAAAACCTGGAAAGTTCTCCATGAATTCTAATAAAGTGAAATGTGCTGTATATGTTCTGGGATTACCAGTTGTAAATGATTTTTCTATTCAGAAGTACAATAATCCATGACTATTATGATGGATTTATGATGTAAAATTCTTTTTTTTTATTTATAATTTTTTGACAGTATATATGCATGAGCAATTTTTTTTATAACATTATCCCTTGTATTCATTTTTTCCAAATTATCCCCCCCTCCCTCCACTCCCTCCCCCCGATGACCGGCAATCCCATACATTTTACATGTGTTACAATATATGTGTGTAAATACCATTTTCTTGTTGCACATTAAGTATTGGATTCCGAAGGTATAAGTAACCTGGGTAGATAGACAGTAGTGCTAACAATTTACATTCACTTCCCAGTGTTCCTTCTCTGGGTGTAGTTATTTCTGTCCATATGATGTAAAATTCTATCCATACCCAGAGAAGAAAAAATTGATTATGTCTGAATACAATTTGAATCATTCTCTCTCTCTCTCTCTCTCTCTCTCTCTCTCTCTCTCTCTCTCTCTCTCTCTCTCTCTCTCTCTCTCTCTCTCTGTCTTCCTCAACTTTTTTTTTCTTTAGAGTTGTTTTTTTTTTATTAAAATGGGACATCTGTTTTCTTTCACAACATGAATTCTGTAGAAATGTTTTGCATGACTTCACATATGTTTTCTTAATGGGGGATGAGGGTGGGGATAAGAGAGAGAATCTAGAACTCAAAAAATTCTAAAACAAATATAAACTAATTGTTTTAAATATAACTGGGAAAATATTAAATAAATAATTTTTTGAAATAACACCCTATGATTTATAAAGTTGATTTTTAACTTTTTCATAGGTTTTTGTTAAAATGTATTTAAAGCCTTTATTATTGTCCTCTCTTCAATAATGACTTTATTCTGATGAACAGGAATGTTACCACATCCAAAGTTTTAAAACTAATCTTTTACTTTTCTAATTCCTTATCATGATACAGTTTATTTACCTGCAAATAGGAAACATTTTCCCCAATGTGAACACATTTAATACAGTCCTTAGAATTGATATTTTGTATTTGAAAACCCATTCCACAGCAAATCTTGCAGTATCTCAGAGCCCTCACAGGTATGGCAAATGGAAAATTTGAGGACATGATCTTTGGTGTTCTCTACTGGATCAGATATCACTTCTTCTAAAGTTCCTCTTCATTTTTTCATTTTTCTCCATGACCCCTCCCAGACCTAATATCGTCTGTTCTAAAATCCCATTTCTTCAGACAATATCCCACATCAGCCTCTGAACATTTCCTACTTTCTCTTTTCTGGTCTTTGCCCAAAATAATATTCCTTTTTTTTTTATAATTTCATTCTTTTCAGAAATTTACAATTGTAATTTTCAGGAATATATTCAGAATTGTATGGTTCCATCAAACTCAGATATTCATCTTCCTAGTATAAGATCTGTTCAAGAACTCTGTCTGTACAATCCATTCCCAACTGTTTTATTCAGAAGAACTTTATACCATACTTATAAGTTCTGTATTTTAGGCTCAAGCCTAGGACCAATTTGCTCATTTTTATGGTACTGGAAGTGTAGACATTCAGTTTACTAAGGACCTTCACAGATATGAGGTTCTCATGTCTAAAGGAGCATCCTCATGAGATCCCTAAGCCTTTTTCTGCTTCAGCTTGTTTTATCCTTGTTTTTTAAACCAATATACTGGTCTTAGATGTATACTAAACATAACATGTCTCCCTTTAGAAGTTCTTATTATGTACAGCTATTTTTAATGTCCCAAATCCCCAAAATGTCCATTATTACTAATACTACTATCAATGGTTATGTTTATCAATAACAGAATGGCAGAGGTTTGCATTGGTTTTTGTGTCTGCATATTTGTGGTTTGTGGAGTGTTTCTGGGCAGCAATAAAATAGATAGCATTTTTACCATATCTTTTAGGCTCTGTGGTTAAGGATATGAGGGTTTTTTACTTTTTTAAGCACCAGTGCATACTAAAACTTGAATTACTTTCTATCACATAAGAAAATGTAATTTATATTTGTTTTAATATATTACCTAGGAGAGGTGGAGCCAAGATGGCAGAGAATAGATAGGCTTTGCCTGAGCTCTTCTGGGCTTCCCTCAAAATCAACACTAAATCAAGCCTCTGAACGGATTTTGAAGTGACAGAAGCCACAAGTATTTGGAGTGTAACTATTTTCCAGCATAAGATATCATGGAACAACTTCAAGAAAGATTGCCTCTCCACTCATATGAAAGAGTGTTCCAAATCACTACTGATCAGAGAAATGCAAATTAAGACAACTCTGAGATATCATTACACACCTGTCAGATTGGCTAAGATGACAGGAAAAGATAATGATGAATGTTGGAGGGGCTGTGGGAAAACTGGGACACTGATGCATTGTTGGTGAGTTGTGAAAGAATCCAACCATTCTGGAGAACAGTCTGGAATTATGCCCAAAAAGTTATCAAAATGTGCATACCCTTTGATCCAGCCATACTACTACTGGACTTATATCCATCCCAAGGAAATACTAAAGAAGGGAAAGGGACCTGTATGTGCCAAAATGTTTGTGGTAGCCCTTTTTGTAGTGGTTAGAAGCTGGAAAATGAATGGATGTCCATCAATTGGAGAATGGTTGGGTAAATTATGGTATATGAATGTTATGGAATATTATTGTTCTGTAAGAAATGACCAACAGGAGGAATACAGAGAGGCTTGGAGAGACTTACATCAACTGATGCTGAGTGAAACGAGCAGAACTAGGGAATCTATGATTCTGTAAGAGGATGTATTCTGATGGAAGTGGATATCTTCAACATAGAGAAGAGCTAATCCAATTCCAATTGATCAATGATGGACAGAATCAGCTACATCCAGAAAAGGAACACTGGGAAATGAGTGTAAACTGTGAACATTGTTTTTTTGTTTTGTTTTGTTTTGTTTTGTTTCTCTTCCCAGATTATTTTTACCCTCCTAATACAATCCTTCCTTTGCAACAGCAACAACAACAAAATTCGGTTCTGCACATATATATTGTACCTAGGATATACTATAAGATATTTAATATGTATGGGAATGTCTGCCATCTAGGGGAGGGGGTGGAGGGAAGGAGGGGAAAAACTCGGAACAGAAGGGAGTACAAGGGATAATGTTGTAAAAAAATTTACCTATGCATATGTACTGTCAAAGAAAATGTTATAATTATAAAAAATTAATAATAAAGAAAAAAAAGAAATATTGCCTCAATTGGGCAGGGGGCTACAGACCAGTGCAGGCATAGCACAGGGAGACCTAGGGTGGAGAAGCCCATGCTGGGAATCTAGTGGGAGGCTCTTAGCAAAAATAAACAGTGTTGGGTATTCTGTACTGTTTCAAAAGACCACTGGATCAGCGGACTAGCTAAGAGACCTCCAAAGCAACTACAGAAGGCAAATAGTGAGTTTCTCAACCCCAGCATAACAAACGGGATTTTGCCAGCTTCACTCAGAGCAGTAGGAAAGGCTGCAACACAACTGGCCTCAGGGGAGTCAATCAGAAGCTCCTGTCCCTCTGAAGATGAATCTTGGGACAATCTCCCTTGTGCCCTATTTATGTTACCCTGCAGGAAAATAGGTGGGGAATGGGATATGAAAATAGGAGAAGATGATAAAAGAGAGAGCTTATTGGGGGAGGGAGTGATCAGTAGCAAAATACTTTTGAGGAAGGATAGGGTAAAAGGAGAAAGAGAATAGAACAGATGAGGAGAAATGCAGTTCTCAATAACAATTGTAAAAAGAATTTTGAAGCAAGTTTCTCTGATAAGGCCTAATTTCTCAAACATAGAGGGAACTGAGTCAAATTTATAAAAAATAAGAACCACAATCCAGTTGATAAATGATTAAAAGATATGATCTATGTCTAAAGAGGCATAACTTCATACATAATCCTTTGACCTAACAATGCCATGATGAGGCATGAATTCCAAAAGAGAATTTTTTTTAAATGGAAATTTTTTTTAAAATGGAAATTTTCTTTAGGGATTTTTTTATTAGCATGGGAGATCTATGTTTCATTTCACAACATGACTTTTATGGAAACTTTTTGCATAATTTCACACGTGTTTTCATAATGGGGGTTGAGGGTAGGGATAAGAGAAAGAATCTAGAATGCAAAAAATGTTAAAACAAATGTAAAATATGTTTTAAATGTAACTGGGAAATATATTAAACAAGGAAACCATCCTATCATTTGTAAACTTTTTAATGTGTTTTTGTTAAAATGTACTTAATGACTTACAGATATCAGGGCCTAGAAATATTGGTTCTTTCTCTAATCACCTAGATTTTTATATTTAAAAATCTTCTAAATTCATTATCAATTGACAGTCTTTATCTGAAATAGATCTTCATAGAATTATATTTCTTTCATTGGACTTTTATATTACTTTGGAAATTTTGAAGTCAAAAATTATCAGCCATTTCATAAAACATTTTTGAACAGTTAGAAGCTGTTGATTTTTTGAATTTCCCAAGTATTAATATAAAGCAATTTAAAATACATGGTTGATTTCATTGTAAAATTTTAAATTGTTTTTATGTACCCAGGGCTAAGAATATTTTTTCACTAAGAATACATTCATAGTAATCCTTAAAATTAGTGATATTTTGCATTTGAAGGGCCATTTTACAGCAGATCCCTCACAATTATGGAATATGAAAAATTTAAGGACACCCTAGTCCTGAATTTTTTCTTCTCTCCTGAAACAAACATCCTTTTTTCTTTTTTTTAATTTATAATTTTTTTCACAGTATATATGCATGAGTAATTTTTTATAATATTATCCCTTGTATTCATTTTTCCAAATTATCCCCCCCTCCCTCTACTCCCTCCCCTTGATGACAGGCAATCCCATACATTTTACATATGTTACAATATAACCTAGATACAATATATGTGTGTAAATCCCATTTTCTTGTTGCACATTAAGTATTAGATTCCGAAGGTATAAGTAACCTGGGTAGATAGACAGTAGTGCTAACAATTTACATTCACTTCCCAGTGTTCCATCTCTGGGTGTAGTTATTTCTGTCCATCATTGATCAACTGGAAGTGAGTTGGATCTTCTTTATGTTGAAGATATCCACTTCCATCAGAATGTCTTCATACAACATTGAAGTGTACAGCGATCTTCTGGTTCTATTCATTTCACTCAGCATCAGTTGATGTAAGTCTCTCCAAGCCTCTCTGTATTCCTTCTGCTGGTCATTTCTTACAAAGCAATAATATTCCATAACATTCATATACCATAATTTACCCAAGCATTCTCCAATGGATGGACATCCATTCATCTTCCAGTTTCTAGCCACTACAAAAAGAGCTGCCACAAACATTTTGGCACATACAGGTCCCTTTCCCTTCTTTAGTATTTCTTTGGGATATAAGCCCAGTAGTAGCACTGCTGGATCAAAGGGTATGCACAGTTTGATAACTTTTTGGGCATAATTCCAAATTGCTCTCCAGAATGGCTGGATTCTTTCACAACTCCACCAACAATGTATTAGTGTCCCAGTTTTCCCACATCCCCTCCAACATTCATCATTATTTGTTCCTGTCATCTTAGCCAATATGACAGGTGTGTAGTGGTATCTCAGAGTTGTCTTAATTTGCATTTCTCTGATCAGTAGTGATTTGGAACACTCTTTCATATGAGTGGATATAATTTCAATTTCATCATCTGAGAATTGTCTGTTCATATCCTTTGACCATTTATCAATTGGAGAATGGTTTGATTTCTTATAAATTAGGATCAATTCTCTATATATTTTGGAAATGAGACCTTTATCAGAACCTTTAACTTTAAAAATATTTTCCCAATTTGTTACTTCCCTTCTAATCTTGTTTGCATTAGTATCGTTTGTACAGAAACTTTTTAGTTTGATGTAATCAAAATCTTCTATTTTGTGATCAATAATGATCTCTAGTTCTCCTCTGGTCATAAATTCCTTCCTCCTCCACAGGTCTGAAAGGTAGACTATTCTCTGTTCCTCTAATCTATTTATGGTCTCATTCTTTATGCCTAAGTCATGGACCCATTTTGATCTTATCTTGATATATGGTGTTAAGTGTGGATCCATATCTAATTTCTGCCATACTAATTTCCAGTTTTCCCAACAGTTTTTTCTAAATAATGAATTTTTATCCCTAATGTTGGTATCTTTGGGTTTGTCAAAGATTAGATTGCTATAGATGTACCCTTTTTGGTCCTTTGTATCTAATCTGTTCCACTGATCGACCAGTCTATTTCTTAGCCAATACCAAATGGTTCTGGTGACTGCTGCTATATAATATAGCTTTAGATCAGGTACATTTAGACCACCTTCCTCTGACTTTTTTTTTTTCATTAGTTCCCTTGCAATTCTCGACCTTTTATTCTTCCATATGAAATTTGTTGTTATTTTTTCTAGGTCATTAAAATAGTTTCTTGGGAGTCTGATTGGTATAGCACTAAATAAATAGATTAGTTTGGGGAGTATTGTCATCTTTATTATATTCGCTGGGCCTATCCAAGAGCACTGAATGTCTTTCCAATTATTTAAATCTGAATTTAGTTTTGTGGCAAGTGTTTCGTAATTTTTCTCATATAATTCCTGACTAGTCTTTGGTAGATGGATTCCCAAATACTTTATACTCTCAACATTTGTTTGGAATGGAATTTCTCTTTGAATCTCTTGCTGTTGCATTTTGTTGGTGATATATAAAAATGCTGAGGATTTATGTGCATTTATTTTTGTATCCTGACACTTTGCTAAAATTCTAAATTATTTCTAATAGCTTTTTAGCAGAGTCTTTGGGGTTCTCTAAGTATATTATCATGTTATCTGCAAAGAGTGATAGTTTGATTTCCTCATTTCCTACTCTAATTCCTTGAATCTCTTTCTCGGCTCTTATTGCCGAGGCTAGCATTTCTAGTACTATATTGAATAGTAATGGTGATAGTGGGCAACCTTGTTTCACTCCTGATCTTACTGGGAAAGGTTGCAGTTTATTTCTATTGCATATTATGCTTACTGATGGTCTTAAATATATGCTCCTGATTATTCTAAGGAATAGTCCATTTATTCCAGTACTCTCAAGAGTTTTTAGTAGGAATGGATGTTGGATTTTGTCAAATGCTTTTTCTGCATCTATTGAGATGATCATATGGTTTTTATTAATTTGATTATTAATATGGTCAATTATACTAAGAGTTTTCCTAATATTAAACCAGCCCTGCATTCCTGGTATACGTCCTACTTGATCATAGTGTATTGTCCTGGGGATGATTTTCTGAAGTCTTTTTGCTAATATCTTATTTAAGATTTTAGCATCAATATTCATTAAGGAAATTGGTCTATAATTTTCTTTCTCAGTTTTCGATCGACCTGGTTTAGGTATCAGTACCATGTCTGTGTCATAAAAGGAGTTTGGTAGGACTCCTTCATCCCCTATTTTTTTCAAATAGTTTATATAGCATTGGGGCTAATTGTTCTTTAAATGTTTGGTAGAATTCACATGTAAATCCATCTGGTCCTGGGGATTTTTTCCTGAGTAGTTGATTAATAGCTTGTTCTATTTCTTTTTCTGAAATGGGACTATTTAAGCAATTTGTCTCCTCCTCTGTTAATCTAGGAAGCCTATATTTTTTATCCTTTTTTTTCTAGACTTCTAGAGGAGGCTCTTCTCAGTCTCTCACTTCCTTCTCCAATGCTCCTCCCAGACCTGACACTGCTGTAAAATTAATGTCTTTATCAATGAAGAAATTGCAGAGAAGCACATTGCTTTTCCTGTATAGATATTTGGGGATTGTGGTGTTGATTTGGATGGCAATGAAATTAATAGTATTTTCACCTTTCCCTTAAGAGTTTGAGATAAAAGATGTCAGATTTTTAAACATTTCTATTATCAATGCATATTGAACATTAAATAAGAATTTGGGTTAGATCTCATTAAGCAAAACCTACTTTCTTATTTTTAAAATCATTTATAATAGTTTTACATTTGTATCAACTATAGATAGAAATGGGAAAAAATTCTTTCCAGTTTTTACATTTTCCATTCCAAGGCAATCTAGATGCAATGATTTATGTACATTGAGAATGACCACCATAATGATAGGTGGTGACCCTTTCGAGTCTCATAGCCCTGTATGCTCTCCATTCCCTTCTTCAAAGTGCTTTCCTGCCTCTTTCCATCTTTTTACCAAGGCTACACCAATCTGTGTGCCCAAACCCTCCTTTTGTGACCACTTCCATTCTCAGCTTTTGAATATCTCCTACTCTCCTACATCTAGTCTCTCTGAAATATGACATTAGAGATTCCACAGTCCAATGAAGCCCAGAATTCTGGATTCAAAGTTTCCAATAAATCCACACAGTTTGGATTCCAGTGACTTCCATAATCATCTCTTTTGGTTTTACTTTCCACTCCCCATTGGGGCATTCAGAGACAGGCTTCAACTCCTAACTCAGACATTCTCTGTCTCTTCTTTCAACTCCTTCCACCAATCTCACATGAAGAGTACCTGGAAGTATTCTAGGGACCACTGAAGACATAACATTTTTGGTTCTAAAGCCATTTTTTTTTTTGCTAACGGTACTATTATTTTTTTTCATCAATTGGTTTATTACTAAAGTACATCAGTTCTTACCAATATGATGATTTGGAAATAGAAACCTTCTCACTAATGTGATCCTATACTGCACTCTTACTTTTTGGTTCAAAATTGTTTGATATTCATTTTCATTCATAATAATGGTCACAACAATCATTAATAAATAAAAGGCATGCATCAAGAAACATTTTGTTTTATATTCTGGTGGTGTTTAGGGCTTTTTCTTTCTTTTTCTAGCCCAAATATTATCAACAATCTCACTAAATTATTTGGAAAGAGTGTGTGAAGACTGAGGGGTTTTGTTGTCATTGTTGCTTTTAGTTTCTTTGTTTTATACATCACCAATGCCCAGTAAAAATTATATAGGAATAAATAAATGAACTCCTATGGAAAATCTGTTTTCTTATTTTTTTTTTAATTAGCAAAAAATGACCAATATTTGGATCCTTACAATGCATATGTGTGTGTATGCTGAGACACACACACAAACACATACACACGAAAAGAAATCCTTTTGAGATATGAGATTTTCAACTGGGAGGCCCATTGCTCAGCAAATGATTTCTATTCTCATAACCCACCTACCTATAGCATTTCTTATTACTCAGAACACTACAAGATCTGATCTTTTTTACTTTAATTGCTTTCTTTGCTCTGAGGTCCCCTATTCTACAGGCACTGCTTGCTTTCTCATTTTCATCTCCATGGCAACTACCAAGCCAGACACTCTTGGCGTTCCTAGTTCTGAAAAGGTCCATTCTCACTCCCCATTTATCTCTCCCTCTCCCCACTTCTATAGGCTCTCAAAATTCTGGTCTTGCAAATTTTACAGTTTCATTCATTTCATGATTCTGAATTCCAAATTTCCTTCAAGCTGATACATTATATGGTCTCCCATCTAAAACTTATTCTCAGATTTTGACTTAAAATCTGCACATTCAGAGCAGAACTTATCCCCTAGCTAGGAAATGCAATATTTTCCGCTCTAGGACCCTTTCAATGTATGTATCTGAAAGGTCTCGAGAGCAGCCTGGATATTCAACATTCCAAGGGGCTCCCTAGAGGAGAGGTTTTGGATTCTAAGGCCTTTCCCTCCTATAGTCTCTTAGGATTTGTCTTTTTATTTTATTATTGGATAACTACTCTACTAATCTATTTCTTATTAGGGTTCAGGAATTAATCTCTAGGTTTCATTTTTTGGTCTAAAATATATTATATGCATTATCAATGGTAATAATATAATTAGCACTCCTTATAAAAAAAAAAGGAACTTCATGGAATTATATTTGTTTTCTGTTGCTGGTATATTACTATTATTGTGGATTTTTTAATTAGCAAAAAATTATCAGTCATTTTTTCAAACCTTTGTGGACGTGAAGTAGATGTGCATTTTTTATCTTCAAAAGGGAGAAATATAAAGTAAATTGAATTAAATATCTAGATATCTAGAAATTCTAAATTAACCACCTTTTTCTATTCATATAAACTGCAAGATATTTTCCCCAGTAATAATATATTTAATACAATCTTTGAAAATGATAACATTTTGCATTTAAAGACCCCTACCCCAGAAGATTATATAGGTTCTCAGAGCCCTCAGAGATATGGCATATGGAAAATTTAAAGATACTACAACTCAGACCTTTGGGGTTCTCTCCTCAATCAGATATCCCTTCTTCTAAAGTCCCTCCCCAATCTCTTCCCCAAGGCTTTGCTTAGTCTTGACAGTGTCTGTTCTAAAACTCCATTTCTTCAAAAAATTTTCTTTATGAGCCTCTGAATGTCACCCACTCTGTTTCTGTTCTAATCAGCCCCCAATCTGACATCCCTTTCTGCAACTTCATCCAGCTCAGGATACTAGATTGTATATTTACATCAAGCTCTGATATTCTAGGTTCCAATCTAATAATCTCTGTTCAAGGATTCTGGTTTCACAATCTATTTCTTATTGTTGCATTTTGCTGAAAATGTCTATTCCCAAATGCTATAAATTTCCCCTTTTTTTTCTAGGCCCTAGCAATTTTGGCCTAGCAGATTCAATAGGCTCAGTCAGTTTATGAACCTTCATTACAATTTTTTTTAAAGCACATACATTTTATGTGCCAGGAGTGACCCAACATCTCATAGGTTCTTTAATGTTTTCACTCAAAATCTGGCCCTTCAGAGGCAGGCCTTATCCCTTAGCTAGGAAATTCTGGCTTCTAAACCCTAGGATCCCAGAAAGAAAGATCCTTGCAAGGTCCTCCCAGGATACCTCAAATGTCAGTGTTACAAGGGGCTGAGATTTTGGATTGTGGAGCTGGGGCCTTTTGAAAAACACAAGGATTTTTCTTTTCCTTTTTGTACTGGAGAATTCTTATAATACACATGAATCTTACCACATACAAAGTTTTCTTTTGATAACAGTAGCTTTTTATTTTTTTCAAATTACATGCAAAGACAGTTTTCAACATTTATCCTTGCAATACCTTGTGTTCCCAATTTTTCTCCCTTCTCCCCTCCCCTCTCCCCCTTCCCTTAAACAGCAAGGAATCCAATATAAGTTAAACATGTGCAATTCTTTTAAACATATTTCCACATTTATCATGCTGCACAAGAAAAATCAGATGAAATGGGAGGAAAAAGAAACAAGAAAAAAAATAGCAAATAAACAACAATGAAAGTTCCAAGTACTATGCTATCATTCACATTCAGTCTCCATATTCTTCTCTGAGGATGCAGATGTCTCTTGGAATTGCCTTGAATCACTTAACTGTTGAAAAGTCACATCCATCACAATTGTTCATAATCTTGTTATTGCCCCATACAATGTACTCTTTGTTGTATTCACTTCACTCAGCATCACTTCATCTAAGTCTTCCCAGGCCTCTCTAAAATCATAACATCCACATACATAACTTCCACTCAGTTTCCACTTCCTTGTAACTACAGAAAGGGCTGCTACAAACATTTTTTTTAACACATGTGGGTTCTTTTCCCTCTTTTATGCTCCCTTTGGGATACAATCCTAGTAGAGATACTGCTGGATTAAAGGGTATGCACACTTAGATAGCCCTGTGGGCATAAATTCAAAGTGCTCTTCAGAATGGTTGAATCAATCAAAACTCCACTAATAACCACATATAAAGGTTTAAAACTAATTTCTCTTATAAGTAGTTAGCATGTTGCACATTAACTGCAAGTGGACACATTTTTGCACATTCAAAATACATTTAAAGTAAGTCTTTGACATTATGACATTTGACTTTTCAAGGCCAATTCCAGAGCATTTTAGGTTTTCAATGTCCTTACAGCTAAGGCATATGGAAAATTATAAAGCACACTAGTCTTGACCTAAGCTGTTCTCTTCTGGATATCTGTATCCCTTCTTCTGAAGGCTCTCCTCCATTTCTTCTATTCCCTTTTAAAAATTTTTAACCAAGAAACAACAATTTTTAATCTTCTAACTTAAAAGATTTTCAATTTTCTTTAAACCAAAAGAAATTAGATTACATTGTAAGATCACTTTATGAACAAAAATTTCCTTTGTACAAAAACCAATTAAGTTTTATCAAGTGCTTAAAAAAATCAAAATACAAACCCATACAGAATTTTTAATGATATCTTCTTCAGCCCTAACTCCAATTGTAAAGGGAATTTTAGCAATCTCCATGTACAACATGAAAAGTATACCCATAGTTACAGACACAATCATTTTTTTAAGTAGAAGAAAACACATGGAAAGGGTATGAATACAAATACAATCACAGAAGTCTAGATTTTGAGCTAAAATGGACCTTGGTGATCACCTTATTCACAGTTTACTTTATAGATGAAGAAAGGCCCCAAAGGATTAAGTTTCCAGGATCACACAGTAATTAATACAGAGCTAAGGATTAGAATCCAGGAATTGAGTCCTAGTCTACTCACATGGGAAAGACTCCCTTAAAAAGTACCCAGTCAAGAACACTACACAAACAAAAGGGCCTCTTATGTTAGGAATGAAGACACAGGATAGACAGAGAAAAAAAGTCCTCTATATTAAAGGAAACACCTGAAAACTTCACTTGGAAATTTAAGTTTGGGAAGAAGAGTCAGTGCTCAAATTCTGCCACTTTATTGTGTAATAGTGTTTTTCCTGCAATCCCTCCCCCTGCAAGAGAGAGAGAGAGAGAGAGAGAGAGAGAGAGAGAGAGAGAGAGAGAGAGAGAGAGAGAGAGAGAGAGAGAGAGAAAGAGAGAGAGAGAGAGAGAGGGGGAGGGAGGGAGGGAGGGAGGGAGGGAGGGAGGGAGAGAGAGAGAGAGAGAGAGAGAGAGAGAGAGAGAGAGAGAGAGAGAGAGAGAGAGAGAGAGAGAGAGAGAGAAGAGAGAGAGAGAGAGAAAACACATTTAATGTTTTGTTTTTCACATCTCTAACCCTACTAGTGGGTCACTTTGGCAGCTGTTTCCTTGATCTTCCAAGTAAACTGTGAGGAATCACAGCATTGCAGGATCACTATGGGGTGTTAAGAGGGTTAGTGGCAGAATATAGTGGCATTGGGGAACAAAGAAAACATTTTCTCCACCATTCTGGTTTCCAGGAACAAATACACTGTAGTGAAAGCAGAGCCTGCAGGTATGTCATGGAGGAGTTGGTTGGTGGATGGTCTAAAGAATATAAAGATTCATTTTTTTATATATTAGGGGAAAAATTACATGGCTCCAGATTATCACACAATTTAACATTTTCAATTAGACAGCACACAATTCCTATCATTATGACCAACATAAAAGCTAAAATGATATGACACATTTCTATCAATATTCAACAACAACAACACAGTCCAGAACTTGTAACTAGAAGACAGCTGCAGAACACCATGCAGGACAGGAGGCTGGACGTGGCACAAGGGTTGGGACAAGGAATAGACGGCTGGGCATACATCTCCACAGTGTAGCATCACTCCACCTCCCACTGTCCATCAGTCAGGCTCCTGCAGACCCTCCAAGTCTCTGTCCATATCCCTCTGCAAGAGGAGGAGTGTCCAAAAAGGGAGAAGGAAGCCATAGCACCCAGCACAGGACGTTCCCCTTCTATTCCAGGACGATACAGTAGTTATCATTGGTTTCAGCTTTTGTTGTATTCAGAAGAAAATAAGCTTCTTCCTCAAAGTTGCGGATCATCTGGTTACTGACGAGCACATGGATTCCTTTGGGCCCCAATTTGTACATCTCAGTGATCTGAGAAGGAGAGATGCTGAGAAGCTGAGCGATTTTCTCTATCAGCTCAACAGTTGTCAGTTCTTCCAGATAGACGGCCCGGTACACAGACAAAGCATCATTGGCCTCTCCATTCTCATTTTTCTGCTGCTGTTGCTCACTCGCCTGGAAGGATTTGTGACAAAGGTAAATTGTCAGCCTGGGCCTCACCATGCGTCCTTTTATGATATTAAAGAATCGGATTCCATCAGCCGGGCCACAGATTTGGATAAAATCATGCTTGGTTAACTTCAAAAAATCTGCACCAGAGAAATTTCTCAGAAGCCGAGAGAAGGCAGAGAATCGGTTGTGATGCAGCCACTGCTGAGCTTCCTGGGGGCTAGTGGTTGGCAGAAGTTTATCTGCAATGGGCTCTGGCTGGTGGCTTGGGGAGCCATTCTCTTCTCCGGTGGAAAAACTGCTCCGGGAGCTGTTAAAGCCAGGCGATGGGGAATTGGTGGCATATGGCATCTCGGCCCATGGAGTGCACTCTGTGAGCAGCGTGGTCTCACAGGAGGGCTTGTAACCTTCCCTTTCACGCGGGCTTTTCTTCTCCATTTTCTCCCAGTCTATTTTTTGCCTCTCCTCGGCTCCATCGGGGTTGAAAACTTTGAGCTGACAGCTGGCTGAATGCAAGTACTCGGTGTATTCCCCATTCTCGTTCTCCTTGAAAGTGTCAATTTGGAGGCGGAATGCCACTTCCGTTTCTCCCCCGGGCTGTTTCACGGGGAACTCGGTGCTGTTGCAGTGGACCTGGATGAAGGCGGACGTGTTCTTGGCCGCAGGGTCCCACAGGAACTCCACAGTGTTCAGCTGGGTCGGGTTGGCCCGAGCCTCAGTGATGCCCACGGACTGGGCCAGGTCCAGATCGAGCATTCTGTCCCCCGGCCTGTTCAATTTCCAGTCCTCAAACTGCTGCTGCTGCTCCGCTTGCTGCAGTCCCCAGTCGTGGAACTGCAAGCGAAACATGCTCTTCACGGGGCTGCCGCCGACGCCTGCCACTTCCCCCTCTTTCCTATTGTCCAGCATTCGGATTTCGTAGGACTGGTCCTGATTGAGATAGGTGAGCTTTTCGTCGTGCAGCCTGACCGCAGGGGAGGTAGCGGCACAAAGCACGTACTGGAAGGGCATGGTTTTATTCGCATCATCAGGTGGCAGCCCCGACTCTTCTTGTTTAAACATGGGCAAAGCAAGGACATCTCCCATGCTGAAGGGCCCCGCTGCCGGCTGCTGGCCGATCCCGGACAGGGCGGCCTCAAAATCCCGCACCAGCCCGGACTCGATCTCCTGGTCCGCCTGCGACAGGCTCGGGCTCCCGGCCATCCCGCCTCCTTCCAAAGGGCCCCCGCAGATACCTGCTTTACTTGCGCGAGGCAGAGGCTTCCCGGGCTGCGACGGGCACGGCGGGATGCAGGTCCGCTGGAGGTGGGACGGCGAGGGCAGGTCTCTTCCACTGGGGACCGGCGGGAGGCACGTCCGCGGCACTGCAGACTGCGGGATGCAGATCTGCTTCACGGGGGGAGGGGGGAGGAGGGATGCGGAATGCGGGTCCGCTGTACCGGGGACGGCGGGACCGGGCCACCGCTAGAAGGAAGTCCGCACCCGAACTCCCCACTCAGGCTTCGGCCCCAGAGCTTTGCAGTCTGGCTTCTGGCTCTGCAGAAGCAGTGAGGCGTCTGGGGGCTCCTCCAGCGCAGACGCACTGAGGCCGGAAGTCCCCGCCCCTCCCGCCCATCCCAGGCTGCTGCCAGTCCCAGGCCCTGCCCCCCGACTAGCTCAAGCTTCAGGTCTCTGGGCTCCCCACACACCTCACCCCACCCCTCCCCACAAGCATCCCCTCTCCTGTTCTCCCTGGCTCCTGACAATACCCCCCTCTCCTCAGAGAATCGTCCTCTTTAGCCTCTCAGCATCCCCCATTCTCTCAGGATTGGCCTAAATTTGTTGTTGTTGTTGTTGTTGTTGTTGTTGTTGTTGTTGTTGTTGTTGTTGTTTTTAAGATTCCCTAATGTCCAACAGACATTTTATATCAATCAAGAAATGATGTACAAAAAAAAAAAAAAAAAAAAAAAAAAAAATCGCCCTTAGACTCATTCCAGCTCAGGGATCCTAGACTGCATATTTCCACCAAGCCCGGATACTCCAAATCCCAAATCAAATCTCTGGGAATTCTGGTTTCATAATCCAGTCCTTCTTGTTCCATTCTGAGGTGTCCCTTATTGCCAGGCTAGGGAATTTAGTTTCCCAAGGAAATGCTATAAACAGATATGAGATTCTCATGTCTAAAGGAACACTCTCCCAAGATCTGTGCCTAAAGGAACACTCTCCCAAGATCTGTGTCTAAAGGAACACTCTCCCAAGATCTGTGTCTAAAGGAACACTCTCCCAAGATCTATGCCTAAAGGAACAGTCTCCTAAGATCTAGGTCTAAAGGAACACTTTCCCAAGATCTATGTCTAAAGGAACACTCTCCTAAGATCTAGGTCTAAAGGAACACTCTCCCAAGATCTATGCCTAAAGGAACACTCTCCTAAGATCTAGGTCTAAAGGAACACTCTCCCAAGATCTGGTTGTTTCTGTTTAGTTTTCCTTAAGTTTATGTGTAACCACATTTTACCTACTTGGATCTTATTTAAAAACAAAAGTTGTCTCCCCTTGAGTCCTTATTGTATGAAACCATATTGTAATGTCCCCAAATACTAAATATTCATTATTAAAAAATACTACTACCAGTAGGCATCTTTACCAACGAAGTGGTTGCAGAGGATGTCATTGTTTTTTCCTTTACAGATATTTGAAGTTTGTAAGTTTGGGTGGTGTCCAGTAAAGTCATAGTATTTTCACATGAAGTTTCTGTGGCTAAGAATGACAGATTTTTTTCTTCTTCTAGGCATCTGGAACATATCCTGACAATTGAATCTGAATCTAGGTTTAACTTTCTAATTTGTTTTTTAAATGATCTACAGCAGGTCAATATTTGAGCCAACTAACAATATATCTGAGAATTTATCTTTGGTCTTTAGGCATTTTCCATTCACAGCCAATGATGTATGTTCTCAGAGAATAACTCGCAATCAAACATGGCGATTTTCAGGATTTACAAAATCTTCCCTTTGGACTCTGCCTACTTAGTCCTTTGATAATCTCTTCTCCCAAGTGCTCTTCATTCTCTTGACCATGGCTGTACCAGATTATGTGCTAAAATCCTCCTGTTCCTGACAATGTCTGCTCTCAACCACTGAACATCTCCCACTCTCCCTCTTCTAGTCGATCCCTACATTGTCATTATGGATCCTACAATCCATAGAAGCTCAGGATTATGGGTTCAGATTTTCCATCAAGTCCACAAAGTCTTGGTTCCAGGTGCACTCTGTGGTCTCATATCCTGCATTCACCTTCTTCACATTCAGAGACAGTATTTAGCCCCTACCTCAGAGAAAATGAATCTCTACTCAAAATTATTTCCACCATTCCCACATGAAAATTCCCTGAAAGTCTGGATCTTTAGTATTCTAGGGACCGTCAAGAACATGACATTTTTTTTTTTGTTCTAAAGAGCTCTCATGCCAAATGAGGTCAGCTTTTTTAAAATGCTTGATTAATTGGATTCTCACAATGTACATGAGACATAGCAATACAATGATTTCAAAACAGTTTTCCTCTAATTCTCTAAAATTAACTCCTTTTCTTTTGGTCAAAAATTTCTTGATAGTAATTTTATTAATAGTAATAGAATAGTTTTTGCTAAAGAAAGTAATACATGAAACTGCCATTGTTTAGGTGTTTTGGTGTTTTTTTTTTAATATAGCCAAAAACTGACAGCAATCTTGTAGTATGGTTGGCAATGGAAGATTTCTTTGTTATTGTTCAGAAATATTAACCCTATGCTTTGGTATTCTTGGTTCTAAGCTTTAGTTTATGACCAATTTGCCCTCTTTAATGATATCTTAAAGTCCAGACAGTTTCCTAATGAATTTCACAGGTATGAGATTGTCATATCTAAATGGCATCTCCTTGTGGCACCTAAGATTGAGGGGAGGGGAGCTTTTCTACTTCAGTTTATTTTATTCTTTTATTTCACTAATGTACTTGAGTCTTAGATATATACTGATTGCAAAGCAAGTATTATTCCCTTATAAGTTCTTAGTATATAATCCCATTTTAATGATTTTAAAACATGTAATATCCATTATCACTTATATGTCTCTTAGTGGTTATATTTATCAATGACAGAATTGCAGTGGATTTCATACATTTTAGTGTATAAATCTTTAAAATTTGTGGGATACTTGGGGTAGCAATAAAATTGATAATATTTTCACCATGCCGTTAAGGCTGTGTGATTAAGAATGTGATTTTTTTGCATCACCAATGCATACTAAAAATGAATTTATGTTTGATGACAGCAAAATCTACTTTTGACTTGTTTTGTAAGTTACTTATAGCAGATAAATTTGTAGTAACCCACATATGAGAATAAATCCTTACCATTTATAACTTTTCGATTCTAAGGCTACTCAGAGATAGTCATTGCTGATCTCAGAAATCACCTAGAAATCAAATATGGAGATTTTCATAGATCCTTTTGCTGTTTAATTACCTTAGAGATGAAAATTAATCCTTGGCAAGGGTGAATTTTTCCATTTTAAGGATCATTCCAGAGTAGATGACTGATCTTCTTAAAGTCCTGCCAGCTGTCATATACTGTGGTTTTCCAAGTTCTTATCTTTGGTGTTCAAAGAGATCTCCTCTATCTGATATTCCTCCTTTTCTTTTACCTCTTTCATTCTCTTCTCTATGGTTCCTCCAAGTTTTCTCATACGGTGAAGTCAAATCCCATTCCTTCTGATCATTTCTTTTTATGAGCCTTAGAACAATTTCTTCTCTTTCTGTTCTAGCAAGTCTCAACAGTGCTTGGGCTTCTGTACTTCATATATTTAAAGATTCTGTATGCAATATTTCCTTGGAGCTCAGATATTCTGAGTTTTCTGTTTTTTCCCCAATGACATCCTTTGGCTCCCCTTTCCATTCAAAATCCAGCCCTCCAGAAGGAAGAATTGACCCTGAGTAAGAACATTTTTGAGCCATCCACCTCCAACATACATCTTTGAAATATAAGTGGAAGCTCATATATTCAGTACTTGGAAGAAGCTAGATCAGAGTGAGAAGAGCTCTTATAATAGAAAAGGTCAGACTCGAAGTGCTCTAAAAACTTCCCTCTACCAAACATGGGAGGATCCCGAGAACATAAATCATGTGATCAAGAAGGAGGATCCTTAAAATGGAAAGTAGAATCAATTCCAAGATTGATGATCATATGTACCCTGGGCTAAAATATTGTGCAGTTTAAAATAAAGAAAGTAGACAGTTTTAAATTTTTCACAGGATATAATATTCTGATTATATTTATAACAGGTTTAAAAGAACATCTTTAAACATAATGCAAGAAGATATTATGAAAGTATTATTTTTGATAGCCCCCCTCTGTCCCCCTAAACCCTCAACAACCCTAAAAATTTACACATAAAACTGCCCTTCCTTCTTTGGTAAAGACTTTTATTGATATTGCTATTAATTCTAATTAATTTACATCATTCTAATTAATATAGAGTTTTTTCAACAAGAGACAAAGTGTCCTATAAGGACTAAAGGGACAAGACAGTATATATCAAAAAAGTCTTTCTCTTCTCCATGGCTAATCTCAGGCCTGATATTCTGTGGACAAATATCCCATTGTGATAAATTACATTCTTAGCCTATAGATATATTCTACTTTTTTTGGTAGGAAGCCAGGGTTAAGTGTCTTCTCCAGAATCACACAGGAACTAAGTGTCTGAGGCCATATTTGAACTCAGGTTCTGCTGAGTCTATGGCTGCTGCTCTATCTACTTAGCCAACTAGCATGTCCCACTTTGTTCTAGTGTCTTCAATTTTGACATTCTAAATTTTATACCCTAAATCCCCCTTAGATTCTGGATCAGAAATATCCATCAGAGTTTTATTTTGCAACATGATAAATGTGGAAATATTTATAGAAGAACTGCACATGTTTAATCTATATTAGATTATTTGCTCTCTAGGGGATGGAGGTGAGGAGGGGAAGGAAAGGAGAAAAATTTGGAGCACAAGGTTTTCCAAGGGTGAATGTTGAAAACTATCTTTGCATATATTTTGAAAATAAAGTTATTATTAAAAAAGGAAAAGAAAAAGAAATAGAAATATCCATATCTTCCTGATCCCATTTTCTTGCCTGAGTTTCTCTAATGCTTATTAATACATTCAGAGGCAGGATTGAACTGCTAGCTGAGACACCCTGTATTCATATGTTTAAGAATTCCTACATGAGTGGAGAATTCCCAATAAGAAGTATTCCCACATGAAAGTTGAACTTTTAGCATTCTATGGACCACTCAAGACATAGAAGTTTTGATTCTAAAGCCATATCATGCTAAAGTGGATCAATGTTTTTGTCTTATTAATTTGATTATGAATACAATATACATGGGCCTCATTAATATAATCATTATAAAATGAAAGCTGTCTTTAATAAGTTCTTTA
This sequence comes from Sminthopsis crassicaudata, assembly GCF_048593235.1. Classification (NCBI taxonomy): domain Eukaryota; kingdom Metazoa; phylum Chordata; class Mammalia; order Dasyuromorphia; family Dasyuridae; genus Sminthopsis; species Sminthopsis crassicaudata. Next base: position 68,820,646 of record NC_133623.1, read on the forward strand.
TGCTTCACATGATGTTTTCCTGTCAAAAAGTTCTCAATAATCTTTTTTTAAATTTTAATACTTATAGAAACAACAGTCTTTACTAAAGAAAGAAATACATGGAAATGTATTTGTTTAGCTGTCACAGAGTTAAGATTTTGTGGTGGGAGGGGAGTTGGCTATGCAAAAAATGGCTAATTTCACAAAATTCTTTGAAAAGTCTGATTGAAAATGTAAGAGCCCTAATAGCACATATAGGAAAAGAAATCCTTGTGAGTTGTGATATTTTTCACTGGGAGGTCCATTGCTCAACAGATGATTTTTGTTCACTGAAGCCTCCCAATTGTAGCACAACCTGTTTTCTAGGACATTTCAAGATCTGACATCTTTAGCCCTAAGGGTTCTCTTTGCTCTGAGGCCTCCTCTTCTATGAGCACTGCTAGCTCTCATTTTCAACTCCCAGGTCTGACATTCTATGTGAGCTCAAATCCTCCTATTTCTGAAAATGTCTATTCTGAGACCCTGTACTCTCTTCTCTAGACCCTAACAATTCTGGCCTTGCAAATTCTAGTCTCATCTGGCTGATGATGTTGAATTCCAAATCTTTTTTAAGCTCCTACTTTCTGTGAGCCACAAATCAATCTACATCTCAAAGTTTCTCTAAAATTTTCATTCCAAATCTGGACCTTATCCCCTAGCCAGGAAATTTTATATTCCCAGCTCCAGTACCCCCAGCAACAGAGATCCTAGAATGATTTTAGGAAACCCCAAACATAAATGTTAAAGAGGCTACCAACAGGTAGCTATTCTGGATTCTAAGTCAGTACTTGCATGTAATCTAAAAGGATTTTCCTTTTTATTTTGTTACTTCTTTACAGTACCCGTGAATATTATTACATATAACATTTTCAAAATTAATGACTATCTCTTTTTATTTTCTTTTTCCCCCCTTTTTTGCCGAGGCAATTGGGGTTAAGTGACTTGCCCTGGGTCACACAGCTAGGAGGTGTTAAGTGTCTGAGACCAGATTTGAATTCAGGTCCTCCTGACTTCAGAGCTGGTACTCCATCCATTGTGCAACCTAGATGCCCCTGACTGTCTCTTTTAATTCCTTAACTAGATATTATTTACCTGCAATTGGAAAATATTTTTGAGTACTCAGAATACATTTAAGGTAAACCTTGAAATGTAGAACATTTTGTACTTCAAGGGTCATTCCACATCAGATCATTATAAGTTCTCAGAACTCTTCATGGCTATGACGTGGGAAACTGGAGGACACTACAGTCTTGACCTCTGACATCTTTTACTAGATCTGATATCCTTCTTCTAAAGGCTCTCCTCAACCGGTAGCTAGCTCTCTTATTTTTGTTTCCATGGAAACTCCAAGGCCTGACACTCTTTGTGTGGAAATCTTCCTTTTGCTGAAAATGTCCATTCCCAGATGCCATACATTCCCCCCTCTTTTCTCTAGGCCCTCAACAATTCTATAGTCTCAGCAAGATGACAATCCTTAATTCCAATTTTTTTTAAGTGCATACATTTTATATGCGACAAGTCATCCCACATCTCATAGTTTTTCTAAGGTTTTCACTTGAAATCTGGACTTTGAGATCTTATACCCTAGCTAGGAAATTCTGGGTTCTAAATTTCAGGATCCCAGAAACAATGATCCTTGCAAGTTCCCAGGAAGTCCTTAATGTAAGTGTTCCAAGGCGCTGATATTTTGGATTGTAGGGCAGGAGCCTGCTGGAATCCGTAAGGATTTTTCTTTTCCTTTTTTTTTTATTGGAGAATTCTTACAATATACATGAATCTTCCTGCATACAAAGTTTTTTTTTTTAATTCATTTTTCCAAATTATCCCCTCCCTCCCTCCACTCCCTCCCCCCCCCGATGGCAGGTAATCCCATACATTTTACATGTGTTACAATATAACCTAGATACAATATATGTGTGTAAATACCATTTTCTTGTTGCACATTAATTATTAGCTTCCGAAGGTATAAGTAACCTAGGTAGATAGACAGTAGTGCTAACAATTTACATTCGCTTCCCAGTGTTCCTTCTCTGGGCATAGTTATTTCTGTCCATCATTGATCAACTGGAAGTGGCATACAAAGTTTTAAAACAAACTAATTCCTTTTATAAGTTCTCAGAATGTTATCCATTATTTAACTGCAAGTAGACATGTTTTTGCCCATTCATAATATATTTAAAGTAAGCTTTTGACATTTAGCATTGGAAGGCCAATTCCAGAGCAAATCATTTTAGATTTTTAAAGTCCTTACTGCTATGGCATGTGGAGAATTGGAGGACACTCCAGTCTTGAGCTTTGCTGTCCTTTCCTGCATCAGATATCCTTCCTTCTAAAGGATCTCCTCAATTCCTCATGTCTTCTCCATGGTTCCTCCTAGACTTTCATTGTCTGTTCTAAAATCCCATTTCTTCAGACAATTTCCCTCATCAGCCACAGAACATTTCCCAGTCTCTCTGTTCTAGTCCTTAAACTGACATACCTGTTTCTACAAGCTCATTCTGCTCAAGATCCATGGATTATATATTTCATGATTCTATTCAGGATATATTCAGGATTCTAAAGTTCAGATTCCACTCAGAAAATCTGTTCAAGAATTCTGCCTTCATAATCCATTCCTAATTGGTTTTTTTCAGAGGTGTTTAATGCTAGTGTTGGGCCTTCTTGATTCTAAGCTCTAGCCTATGACCAACTTGTCCTCTTTAATATCCTGAAATCTAGACATTCAGTTTCCTAAGGAACTTCACAGTTATGAGATTCTCATGTCTAAATGGTGTCTCATAAGATATCAAAGATGTGGGGGGGAACCTTTTTTGCTTCAGTTTATTTTATTCTCTTATTTCACTGGTGTACTTGAGTTTTAGATGTATACTGATTTCCAAATATAAATGTTCTCCTCTTATAAGTCCTTTTTATATAATTCCATTTTATTGGTTATAAAATACAAAATATTAATTATCACTAATACTACTCTCATTGGTTATGTATATAAATGACAGAATTACAGAGGATTGCATTGGTTCTAGTGTATAAATCTTTGATGTTTGTGGGGTATTTTGGGATGACTATAAGATAGATAATATTTTCACTATGTCTTTAAGGCTCTGTGGTTAAGGATGAGAAGATTTTTTTTTCTTTTTTGCGTCACCAATGCATACTAAACATTAAATTTATGTTTTATCACTTAGGGAAAAATCTACTTTTGGTTGTTTTATAAATTAACTACAACAGGCCAGTTTGTGCCTTGTCATTTATGCCATTTTCCATTCTAAGGTCCATTTAGAGGTAATAATTTCTGTTCTCAAACATCACCTAGAAATCAAATGTGGTGATTTTCAGAATCTTCCAACATCTGCACTTTGTAATCTTAGGGCACTCCCTGATCTGATGCCCCTTCAAAGTCCTTCCTTCTTTTCACCATGGCTAAAATAATGCTATATACTAAAATCACACTGTTCCTGACAAATTCCCTTCTTAGCTGCAGAACATTTCCCAGTCTTCTGCTTCTAGTACCATCCTAGATTGATATCACAGATTGTAAATCTGAAAATTTCACAGTTCTGCCTTCTTAGTTTTCATCAAGACCACACAATCTGAGATCCAGGTGCCCTCAAAGATCACCTATTCTGGCTTCACTTAACTCCTAGTTTTGTTCAGGATCTGTGTTCTCAGCTACTTCCTACATTTCCACATGAGGGATACCGTGAATCCTATATATTTAGTGTTCTAGGGACCATAGAAGATATAGAATTTTTCATTCTAAAACTATATCATAATAACTTGTGTCAAGTTTTTTTTTAATTTATTAATTTGATCATTAGTACAATCTACATTGAGCTTATCAATATAATGATTTCCAATTAGAAGTCTTCTTCTTGAGAAGCTCTCTATTCTGAGTATTTGGTGTATTTGTCCAAAATTCTTCAATATTCATTTTAATTAATAATGTTATAGGCTTAACAAAGGAAAGAATTACATATAAGTTCATTGGTTTCAGTGTACAGTATTGTGTTTTGTAGTATATTTTTAGGGATCACAAAAATTGACAAATCTCACCAAACCCTTTTGGTAGTGTGATTGAAAATAAGATGTTTTTTTGTTTCTTTGTTTCTTATATATCACTGATTCCCAATAAAAACTGTATTGGAATAAATGAATGATCTAGGAAAAATCTACCTTTCTCTTGTTTTAAATTAGGCAAAAATGGATAATTGTTAGGTCCAATCAATGTATACATAAAAACAAATTCTTTGTATTTGTGAAATTTCTCACTCTAAAGCTCCTTTTTCAAGAGATGATTTCTGTTCTCTGCACATTCCCACCACTATAGCATATTCTGTTTAACTGAACACAGCAAGATCTGACTTTTTCTGCCCTAAGTAATCTCTTTGCGCCGAAGTCCCCTTTTTCATGGGTACTTCCAGCTCTCTCATTATTGTCCTCATGGCAATTCCCAGGCCTGACAATCTGGGTGCACAAATCCTTCTGTTTTTCAAAATGTCCAATTCTAGACCACCATACATCTCAATCGCTCCTGTGTAGACCGCACAATTCTGGTCTTGCAAATTCTACAGCCTCATACAGTTCTTGATCCAGAATTTCAAATTTCCTTCAAGCATAGGTAATCTATATTCCATGAACCATTCCCCCATCTAATACCGGTTTTCTGCTTTTCACATAACATCTGGACATTCAGAGTGAGGGCTTCTCCCCCAGTCAAAAAATAATGTATTTTTAAGTTTAGGACTCCCCAGGTCTGGAAATGACCTGAAAAGCTGTGATATTCAGTTTTCCTAGCAACTTGATATATTTTGGATAATAAGGCCACAACCTCCTATATACTATAAGGATTTCCATTATGTTTTTATTTGATAATTATGAAAACATACAAGTATTTTACCTATATACAAATTTCCAAAACTAAACCATTTCTTCTAAGTTTATGCAAACATAATCTATACTCATTTTCCTCAACAGTGAAATGCATAAAAGTTTTGAACAAAGCAGGTTCCACAGGCAATTAAATTAATTTTGATATCCAACTTTTAGGACAATTTTTTGGCTTGCCAAAAATAGATAATACTTTCACCTCATTCTTTTAGCTATGTGGTTGTGAGTGGATGATTTGTTTCAAAACATACATATGGAGGTATGTAAAGTTATTTGGGAGAAAGGATTGATTTCCTAGGTAAAACCTCCCTTCTTTTTTTTTTTTTTTTGAAATGTCCTAAAAATGGATCATATTTTATGTCCTTTAGAATATATATGAAAATAAAATTTGGCCATGTATAATATTTTCCATTCTAAGGCCCCTACTGGAGCAGATTCTTAATCATATTCTCAGGGTGCTTCTTGAGATCACATAGTGGGCTTTCCCTGAACTTTAATGTTTTAAGTTTTGATGTGTTCTCATATACTGACTAAAAAGTAGAACATTCAGAATTATTCTTTGCCTAAATAGGAAATTTGGTGTGCTAAGTCTCAATTACCTTTGAATATGAACCGACCACCCGGACATTTAGAGTATAGATGACCTTGCAAGATGTAACATTTTTAATTTGAAAATAAAACATTATTGGGGGGCGGAGCCAAGATAGTGGAGAGCCGACATGATTTTCTGTGACCTCTCAAATCACCAGCAGATTAAGCCTCTAAACTGGTTTTGGTGTCAAAGAATCCACAAATATTTGGATTACAACACATTCCCAAAAGAAGATGCCTTGGAAGAACTCCAGAACAGGTCTGTTTCAAACAGGCAGAGGGATAGTCTGACTAGCCCAGACCACAGCACAGGGAGACAGGGCAAGGAGCTGGGGCAGGGAGTCAGAGCATTGCAACTTCCACTCTCTAGGAGGCTACTCTGTCCTTGTTGCAAGCAGGTGGTTTGGCAGATTTGCTAAGAAAGGCAAATTGTAAACCACTGAGCCCCTGAAGAATGCTAAACCTAACCATGGTTACCCAGCACCAGAAGTCAATCAGCAGAACTACCCCAGGGCAAGAGAGAAGTTGTTGCTCCTTTGCATTGAACAGACCTCAAGCCTTAAAAAGACGAATAAAAAATAAAAAAGAACTCTCACCATAGGCAGCTTTTATGGAGAGAGAGAAGAACAGATCTCAAATCCTGAGGTTTCTAAAGGCAAAGCAACTTTAGATGAAGCACCAAAAGAACATATGAACTGGTCCCCATTTCACAAGGCTTTCCTGGAAGAGTGCATAAGGGATCTTAAAAGAGAGTTAGAAGAAAAATGGAGAAATGAAATGAGATCATTGCAAGAAGGAATGAAAAAAGCATATAATGCCCTACAAAAGAAATATGAAAAAGACACCAATTCACTGAAAAACAAAACTTGTAAAATGGAAAAAGAACAATGAACAAAAAAATTCAATTGGCCAAATACAAACAGAATTAATAAAGGTAAATGAAGAAAACAATATACTAAAAATTAGAATTGAACAAATGCAAGTTCAAGAATCAGTCAAACAAAAACAAAAAAATGAAAAAAAAAAGAAGAAAATATGAAATACCTCCTAGGAAAAACAACTGACCTGGAAAATAGATCTAGGAGAGACAATTTAAGGATTATTGAACTTTCTGAAAGCCATGATGAAAAAAAAAAGAACCTACACATTATCTTACAGGAAATCATAAGAGAAAACTGGCCTGCTTTTTTAGAATCAGAAGGTTAAATAGCCATTGAAAGAATTCACCTATCACCTCCTGAAAGAGACCCCAAAATTAAGTCCCCAAGGAATATCATGGTTAAATTTCAGAAATATTGCACCAAGGAAAAGATAATGTAAGCAGCCAGAAACAATCAATTTACCCAAGGAACCACAAATAGGATTACCTAGGATTTAGCAGTTTCTGCCTTAAAGGATCAAAGGGCCTGGAATCTGATACTCTGAAAGGCAAAGGAACTCGTGTTACAGCCAAGAATAAGCTATCCAGCTAAAATAGCATTATCTTTCAGGGGGAAAGATGGTCATTCAATGATATAGATGAATTTCACCTATTTCTAAATGAGAAGATCAGAAGTGAACAAAGTTTGATATCCAAACAGAACTCAAGGAAAACATAAAAAGGTAAAAAGGAAAGAACTCTTGAGAAGTATATTTCTATTATGGGTATACTTAGAGAATGCAGGTATAATTTGATTTTATTATGATAATATGAAAAGAAACTAGAGGAAGAAAGGGAAAATACTGGGAAAAGAGGAAAAAGGTGGTAAAATAAGGAAAAGTACATCTCACGAAGAGGCAAAGAAAACCTATTAAAATTGAGTGAACGAAAGGAGGGGGATGAACATTGTGTGAATCTTACTCCTATCAGATTTGGTTCTGAGAGAGAATATCAGACATATTTGGTATCACAAAGAAACTTCTCACCTTATAGGGAAGTGGGAAGGAAAAGGGGAAAAGAAAGGGAAAGACTAATAAAAGGGAAAACCCATGAATTAGGGAAAAGTTGTAAAAAGGGGGAGGGACTCTAAAGGAGGAGGACTGTTTGAGGGACGGGGTTATCAAAAGCAAAATATTGGAGAGGAGGGAAGGGGGAAAGGAAAGAGAAAAGCATAACTTAGGGTCAATAAGATGGCAGGAAATACAGAATTAGTTATTTTAATTGTGAATGTGAATGGGATGAACTCTCCCATAAAATAGAAGCGAATAGCAGACTTGATTAAAAGCCATAATCCTACAATATGTTGTTTACAAGAAACACATTTAAATCATAGTGGTACATACAGAATGAAGGTAAAGGGCTAGAACAGAATCTATTATGCTTCAGGTGAAGTAAAAAAAAATCAGGAGTAGCGATTCTGATCTCAGATCAAGTAAAAGCCAAGATAGATCTAATTAAAAGAAATAAGGAAGGAAACTATATTTTACTAAAGGTACTATGGTACTATAGGTAATGAAGCAGTATTAATACTAAACATATATACACCAAGTAGTATTGTGTTCAAATTCCTAGAGAAGAAGTTAAGACAGAAGCAAGAAGAAATATTCAGCAAAACTATACTAGTGGGGGATCTTAACCTTGTTCTCTCAGAACTAGAAAAATGGAACCATAGAATAAGTTAGAAAGACGTTAAGGAGGTAAACAAAATGTTAGAAAAGTTAGGTATAGTAGATCTTTGGAGAAAATTGAAAGGAGACAGAAAGGAGTTTACTTTTTTTCTCAGTGGTTCATGAAACTTATAAAAAAAATTGACCATGTGCTAGGGATTAAAAACCTCAAATTCAAATGCAGAAAGGCAGAAATAGTAAATGCAATTTTTTTTCAAATCACGATGCAATAAAAGCACATGCAATATAAGGCCAGGAGAAAACAGACCAAAAACTAATTGGAAATGAAATAATATAATCCTAAAGAATGAATGGGTGAAACAGCAAATCTTGGATACAATCAATATTTTCATCCAAGAGAATGACAATAGACAACATACCAAAATTTGTGGGATATAGCCAAAGCAGTTATAAGCAGAAATGTTATATCTCTAGATGTTTACTTGAATAAAATAAAATAAGAAAATATCAATAAATTGGGCTTACAACTAAAAAAAGCTATAAAAAGAACAAATTAAAACCCTCAATTAAATAACAAATTTTAAATTCTGAAAATAAAAGTGGAGATTAATAAAATTGAAAATAAAAAACTATTTTATTAATAAATAAAACTGAGTTGGTTTTATGAAAAAACAACAAAATAGACAAACCTTTAGTTAATTTGATTAGAAAAAGGAAAGAAGAAAATCAAGATGTTAGTCTCCAAAAATCCAAAGGGAGAACTTTCCAGCAATGAAGGGGAAATTAGAGCAATAATTAGAAATTATTTTGCCCAGCTATATGCAAATAAATTTGATAATACAATGGAGGAATATCTACAAAATTATAGATTGCCCAGATTAAGAAAAGGGGAAATAAATTATTTAAATAGTCCCATTTTAGAAAAAGAAATAGAATCAACTCCCTGAGAAGAAATCTCCAGGGCCAGATGGATTTACATGTAAATTCTACCAAACATTCAAAGAACAATTAATTCCAATACTATATAAACTATTTGAAAAATAGGGAAAGAAGGAATTCTACCAAATTCCTTTAATGACCCAAATATGGTACTGATACCTAAACCAGGTAGGGCGAAAATAGAGAAATTGATGCAAAAATCTTAAATAAAATATTAGCAATGAGATTACAGAAAGTCATCCCCAGGATAATGCTCTATGACCAAGTAGGATTTATACCAGGAATGCAGGGCTGGTTCAATATTAGGAAAACTATTTGCATAATCAACTATATCAATAACCAAACTAAAAAAAATCTTATGATTATTTCAATAGATGCAGAAAAAGCATTTGATAAAATCCAAAACCCATTCCTATTAAAAACACTAGAAAGTATTGTAAAAATGGACTTTTCCTTAAAATGATCAGTACCATCTATTTAAAACCATCAGTAAGCATCGTATGTAATGAGGACAAACTCGAACCATTCTCAATAAGATCAGGAGTGAAATAAGGCTGCCCACTATCACCATTACTATTCACTATTGTATTACAAATGTTAACTTTGTCAATAATAGAAGACAAAGAGATTAAAGGAATTAGAGTAAGTAATTAGGAAACCAAATTATCACTCTTTGCAGATGATATAATAGTATACTTAGAGAACCTTAGAAAATCAACTACAAAACTACTAGAAACAATTTACAACTTTAGTACAGTTGCAGGATACAAAATAAATCCACATAAATCCTCAGCATTTTTATATATGACCAACAAAATCAAGCCTCAAGAGATACAAAGATAAATTCCATTCAAAATAAAAGTTGCTAGTTTAAAATATTTGGGAATCTATCTGCCATGGGAAAGTCACAACTGCAAAACACTTTCCACACAAATAAAGTCAGATTTAGTCAGTTGGAAAAATATCAAGTGCTCATGGGTAGGCCGAGTGAATCTAATAAAAACGACAATACTACCGAAATTAATCTACTTATTTAATGCCATACCAATCAAACTCCCAAGAAATTATTTTACTAAACTAGAAAAACTAACAACAAAATTCATCTGGAAGAACAAAAGGTCAAGAATTTCAATGGAATTAATGGAAAAATGCTAAGGGAGGTAGCCTAGCTGTACCAAATCTAAAACTATATTAAAAAGCAATGGTCATCAAAAGCATTTGATAATGGCTAAAAAATAGAATAGTCAATCAGTGGAATAGGTTAGGATCACAGGACAAAATAAGCAATAGCTATTGCAATCTAGTGTTTGACAAATCCCAAAGACCCCAGCTTTTGGGATAAGAACTCACTATTTGACAAAAACTGCTGGGAAAATTGGAAGCTAGTATGGCAGAAAGTAGGCATTGACCCACACCTAACACCATATATCAAGATAAGGTTGAAATGGGTTCATAATTTAGACATAAAGAGTGATATTATAAGCAAATTAGAAGAACATAGGATAGGTTATCTCTCAGATCTGTGGAGGCAGAAGGAATTTGTGACCAAAGAAGAACTAGAGATCATTATTGAACATGAAATAGGTAATTTTGATTATATTAAGTTAAAACATTTTGTACAAACAAAAGTAATGCAGACAAGATCAGAAGGGAAGCAATAAATTGGGAAATCATTTTTACATTTAAGGGTTCTGATTAAGGCCTAATTTCTAAAGTATGTAGAGAATTGCCTCAAATTTATAAGAATTCAAACCATTCTCCAATTGATAAATGGTCAAAGTGTATGAACAGACAATTTTCAGATGGAGAAATTAAAACTATTTCTAATCATATGGGAAGGTGCTCTAAATCATTATTGATTAGAGAAATGCAAATTAAGACAACTCTGAGATACCACTATATACCTCTCAAATTGGCTAAGATGATAGGAAAAGATAAGGATGAATGTTGGAGGGGATGTGGGAAAACTGGGATTCTAATAAGTTGTTGGTGGAGATGTAAACAGATCCAGTCATTCTGGAGACCAGTTTGGAACTATGCTCAAAAATTTATCAAATTGTACATACCCTTTGATACAGCAGTGTTTCTATTGGGCCTATATCCCAAAGAGATCTTAAAGGAGGGAAAGGGACCCACATGTGCAAAATGTTTGTGCCAGATCTTTTTGTAGTGGCAAGAAACTGGAAAATGAGTGGATGCCCATCAGCTGGAGAATGCCTGAATAAGTTATGGTATATGATTCTTATGGTGTAGAGAGCCAGAACTCTGGAGATGTATACTTGAAAGAAATATATTTGAAACATGGTGTTTACTCAGCGGAATTGATACGACAATGATTATCTAGTGTAACATAGTGATTAATAGTTCTTTAGTTCAGTATGATTGATTTAATCTTACAACAAATAATGGTTCCCTAGTGATATAATGATTGGTTTATACTCAGTATGATGAATTGATTTAATTGTAATAGAGTATTTAAGAGGTCAGAGTTAGACCTAGGAAAAACACAGGAAGATAAAAACCCTCCTGGTGGCTCTTCTGCCTCCTGGATTCTTCCACTGAAACCAAGACCCATTCCAGAAGGCCTCCAGAAAGCTAGCCCGGCCCTAGATGAAGAAGACAGATTGTGGAGGAGATAATAAAGACTTTGGACTTTATTCCTGACTATTTATGTAGTGATCATTGTGCTGAGACCAAGGCTGGTCCTGAGACCTCCAGAAAGCTAACCAGAACTTTACATTATGGAATATTATTGTTCTATAAGAAATTATCTGGAGAATGATTTTAGAAAGTCCTGAAGAGACTTCCATGAACTGATGATAAGTGAAATCAGCAGAACCAGGAGATCATTGTACATGGCAACAGCAATATTATACGATGATCAATTCTGATGAACACAACTCTTTCCAACAATAAAATGATTGATGCCAGTCCAATGATTTTGTGATGAAGAGAGCCGTCTACACCCAGAGAGAAGATTGTAGGAACTGAATGTGGATCACAACATAACATTCCCATTCTTTTTGTTGTTCGTTTGCATTTTGCTTTCTTACTCATTTACTTTCTCTTTTTGATCTGTTTTGTGTGTGTGTGTGTGTGTGTGTGTGTGTGTGTGTGTGTGTGCAGCAAGATTTAACATGTATTTGTTGGTGGAGTTGTGAAAGAATCCAGCCATTCTGGAGAGCAATTTGGAACTATGCCCAAAAAGTTGTCAAACTGTGCATACCCTTTGACCCAGCATTGCTGTTATGGGGATTATATCCCAAAGAAATACTAAAGAGGGGAAAGGGACCTGTATGTGCCAAAATGTTTGTGGCAGTTCTTTTTGTTGTAGCTAGAAACTGGAAGTTGAATGGATGCCCATCCATTGGAGAATGGTTGGGTAAATTGTGGTATATGAAGGTTATGGAATATTATTGCTCTGTAAGAAATGACCAGCAGAGAGGCTTGGAGAGACATCAACTGATGCTGAGTGAAATGAACAGAACCAGAAGATCTCTGTACAGTTCAATGCTGTATGAAGATGTATTCTGATGGAAGTGGATATCTTCAACATAAAGAAGATCCAACTCACTTCCAGTTGATCAATGATGGACAGAAATAACTACACCCAGAGAAGGAACACTGGGAAGTGAATGTAAATTGTTAGCACTACTGTCTATCTACCCAGGTTACTTATACCTTCAGAATCTAATACTTAATGTGCAACAAGAAAATGGTATTTACACACATGTATTGTATCTAGGTTATATTGTAACACATGTAAAATGTATGGGATTGCCTGTCATCAAGGGGAGGGAGTATAGGGAGGGGGGATAATTTGGAAAAATGAATACAAGGGATAATATTATAAAAAAATACTCATGCATATATACTGTAGGAAAAAAATTCTAAATAAAAAAAAGATTTAACATGTATTTTAACATGTTTAACACATATTGGATTACTTGCCATCTAGGGGAGGGGATGGCGGAAAGGAAGGAAAAATATGAAACACAAGGCTATGCAATGGTCAATGTTGTCAATTTATTTGTGCATATGTTTTGAAAATAAAAACTTTACATAAAAACACCATCCTATGATGTATAAAGTGGGTTTTAAAAAGTTTTTAATAGGTTTTCATTATACTCAATCTAATTACTTATAGATATCATGATCTGGAAACATTGTTTCTGTCTTTAATGAGGCTTCAGTAACTAACATCTAGGATTGTTCAAAAATATTCAATTTTTAAAATAAAAAATAATTATATCAATGGCAGTTTTTTTTACCAAAGAAGGATCAGAGAAATGTATTTGTTTCATGGTTCTTGTACATTACATGATCTGGGAATTTCTTAACTGAAAAATTATCAGACTTTCACCAAACCATTCTGGCTGATGGTGGAAAATGTGAAAAAAATTTTGAGCGTTCTATGTGTGTATTATAAAGTAAATTGAAATAAATTAATGATCTCATCTAGAAATTCTAACTTCTCCTTCATTCTTTTTTGAACTGAAAATATTTTTTCCACTAAGAATATATTTTAAATATTGCTTTAAATTCATGACATTTTGCATTTGGAGGACACTTCCAGAGCAATGATGTAGGTTCTCAGAGATCTTATTAATATGGCATATGGAAAATTGGAGGACATGTCAGTCCTGACATTTAGAGTTCTCTCTTGGATCAGATGTCCCCTCTTCTAAAGTCTCTCCTCAATCTGCCATTCTCTTCTCCAGAGTTCCTCCCTAACATGACCTTGTCTGTTTTAAAATCTCATTTCTTCAGACAATTTATCTCTGAACATCTCCAATTCCTTTTTTCTCTTTTCTAATCAGTCCCCAAACTGAAATTCCTCTTCTTACAGCCTCATCCAGCTCAGAATTCTGGATTATATATTTATATCCTGCTCAGAGATACTAGGTTCCAAATCAGAGAAGTGTTCAAGAAATCCGACTTCACAATCAGTGGTTGATTGTTACACGCAGAGATGGGACTTAGTATCATGCTAGGAAATTCTGTTTTCTGAGCTCTCATACACTGTGAGTTTGTTTAATTGTACCTGGAAGCACAGAAATTCATTTTTCTAAAGACCTTGAGAGCTATGAGATTCTTATATCAAAAGGAAGACCTTTCTGAGATCTCTTTATGTTCATTGCTTACATTTATTTTATTACTTTATCTTAGCAACATTCAGGAGTCTTAACTATATACTGATTTCCAAACACTTTTTTCCCTTTATGCATAACTCCATGTTATAATGACTTCAAATACTAATTATTCATGATAACAAATGCTACTTTTTATTAATGAAACAATTGCAGAGTTCTGTGTATTTTTGTTGTACAGCTATTTGGGGATTGTGGTATTAATTTGAGTGACCATAAAATGGATATTACTTTTCCCTTATCCTTAATACTCTGAGATTAATAATGTCAGATTTTTAAATTTTTCCTTAGCATTGTAGGTTTGATTTCATAAGAAAAATCTATTTTGTTCATATTTTTAAATGATTTATACCAGATCAATATTAGGGCCAACTAAAATATATCTGAGAATACAATCTTTGCTGTTTATGATATTTACCATTCCAAGGTCCATTCAGAGCTAATCATTTATGTTCTCAGAGGTTATCCAGCAATCAAACATGATGATTTTCAAGACATTCCAATATTTGTCTTTTGGAATCTCAGGCAACACTCTGCCCTGATATCTTCTCTTGGAAGTGCTCTACCTCCTTTTTTCTCTTAGCCATGGCTACACCAGACTATGTACTAAAACCTTCTTGTATCTGATAATGGTCAATCTACTACTCTCTCACTTCTAGTCCATCTCAACATGGACATTATAGCTTCCACCCATAAATACAGCTCAGGATTCTGGATTCAAAGATTCCATCAAGACAACAAATATATAGTCCTTATAATTGTTAATTTTTTTTCTTGTTATAGACATTAGCCATATAAACTTCTTAATACTTGCTTCAAGAATCAAAATACAAGTGGAAGAAATGAAAAAAAAAATTAGTAGATTCAGTTTAAGGGAAGAAAAAAATAATATAGCTGTCTCATTAACTCTACAATGAATGATTAACAAGAATAAAAGGATAAGGACAGCACCTGTGTATAAAAATAGCTCATAGGCCATAAAGAAACAAACATAAATGTTGATGACCAGCCATGGCCACTTTAAACCTTTTTTCCATTTGATTGATCCTCATGTTCCTCAATCACTTCATGATTGATCCCTTGATTTCACTTCCACTATCACTTCCTAAATAACACTTATTGGAAGGGCATTGCATTTTCCTGGATGGATCTCCTGCTTACTTAATCTTCAGCAAGACTGTTTTCTCTGCTTCAAGTGGTCCATTTGAGATTTCTTTAAAATAAAGCCTCAGCCCCTTGCACAATCATGAATTTTCCAGTCCAAAAATAGTTGACAAATTCACAAGTAATTGCTGATTGATAAAACGTTGTTTAAGCAATTTAATGATGTATTTTTTCCTGAATTTTACTAGAGAAATATGGTCTTAAAGGATGTCAGGAACTGTAAACGAAGAAAAATAAGAGAATTAGACTCTAGTGCCATGTAGGCAAGAGAATGAACACCTAATGATCCTGGAAGTAGTTAATCACAGGATATTTATTAAAAAGCTTCTGTATCAGGAAATCTTTAGTGTGAATATACTAGAAAATAAGGGTGGTCTCCTGTAAAATGAATGGAAATGAATGCATGTAACCTAATGCATTCTCATGCCCAGGTTTTGTGGGGTTTGGGATTTTTTTGTCAGTTTAAAATTATATCCCAACACTTTTTGGCAGCTTATTTCAATTTGTGTGGGGTATATGGCTGTGTTTTTATTTTTTGCTTTTTGTTTCCATAATCCATCAATGATGCATAAATATAATTTATGTTACAATAATTGAATGATCTCACATAAAAACTGTGCCTTCTTATTGATTAAATTAAGTAGAGATTTAGAAGGATTTGGAGATGTTTGGGGGAAAGCTTAAGCGAATCCCTACTTTTACTCTGCTATCTTGACTCTGCCTCTTAAATTAAGTAGAGATGGCCAGTATTATTGTTCAGTCATTCAGTAGTCATGGCCAGCTCTTTGCCATTCCAAAGACTATAGTTTATGGGCAGGATCTTATTTGTTTTTTTTTTTTCATCTCTTCTGCTATCATTTGCTTTTACTTTTGCCTATATTCTTTCAGAGATTTTACCAATGAGTCACATTTTCTTATTACGTGGACAAAGTATGGAAACATAAGTTTCATTATTTAACTTTCCAGTGAATAGCCTGAATTAATTTCTTTTATATTAACTGCTTTGATCTCCTTGCTGCCCAGTGGGCTAGTGAGGAAAATCAGTTCTTGGTATGGTGAGATTTTCCACTTTCAGGCCCATTCCAGAGCAGATAATTGGTATTCTTAGCACCCTCCCAGTTATCACATACACTCTAAGTTCTAACCTTTGATGTTCTAATAAATCTCTCTTTCTAATGTCTCTCTTTCTCAGTATTCTCCTGCCTCTCTCACTCTCTCCTCCAAGGCGCCTCCAAATCCTGTCATTGTGTGTGGTCAAATCTCACTGGGTCTGACCATTTCCTTGACAAAGCTTGGGACTACATCTTCTCTCTCATTTCTAGTTAGTCTCTACAATGATTTTGGCTTTTACACCTCATCTGCTTCAGGAAGCTGGAGTCAATATTTCCTTCTAACTCGGGGATTCTGAGTTCCGTTTTTATTCCCTGGTCTAATCTTATAATCTATGCAAAATCAATATTTCCAGAAGGAGGAATTGACCCTGAGCAAGAAAATTCTAAAGCCTAAACTGTCAGCCATTAAATCTATCTAAATCAACCTAAAATTGTCTTGTTTCTTGAATTCCTTCAAAATGATCAACATTTTAGCAAAGAATATATGTGCTCATCTGTCCTGGAATCTATGATATTATCACTCTAAGGCCACATAATTTAGGTTCTCATGACTCTCCCATGGTTAATATGGGGAAGTTTTTGAACACTCTTCTCCTCCTAATTTAGCTTCTTCCAAATGCTCCTATTTCTCTCAGTGTCTTCTCTACCGCTACTCTCATGCCAGAGATTCTGTGGATTACCACACCAGTGTTTTCATAAATTGCATGCTGAGCTTCTGAATATCCTCCTTTGCAGGGGAATCAGGGGGAGTTGACTTATCCAGGGTAAAACATCTAGTAATGATCTAAGGCCACATTAGAACTCAGATCTTGCTGACACTAGGGCTCTATTCATGTCCCAGCTTCAACTTTCTCTGCTCTAATATCTCTCAGTGCTGATATTCCAAAATTTACAGGGTAAAAAAAGACCCAGATTTTGCATTAGGAATATCCTTCAATGTGAGATGTTCTTATTTCTAAGTCCCCTCCCTGATACCATATTGTAGCTAGAGTTTCCTCTCCCCAATGGTACATTCTGAGGCAAGATAAAATGCCTAGCTTATATAGTCTGTATCCATGTAATCACTTTCCAACATTCCCACATGAAGGGTTCCAGGAAGCCTCTATCTTGTTCTAGCGACCATCCAAAACATGTCACTTTGGATCCTCAAGAGATATCAGGCTACATCTGGTCAAAGTATTCTTTTGATTTTTGATTCTTTCAATGGTGATAATGTATTTGTGTCTTCCCAATATGATTCTGTTGAAATAACATTTCCCTGTTTTAAGATCTCTTTTTATTTCACATGATGTATTTCTAGCAACTATTTTCTGATTGTTATATATGTATGTATGTATGCATATGTGTGCATATATATGTATATATATTAGTAGTGAGAGAAACAATACTTTGTGCTAAATACAGAAAGAAAAAGAACTGCCTTTATTTAGCTGTGCAGGGCTTGTGGTACTTGAACAGGGATCATATAGCCCCTAAATGGAAAGTAATCATTTGAAAAAAAAATTTTAAATTCTTTGAAAAGTCTGCTTGAAGATAGAATGGTCATTTGGTTTGGTTTTCTCTTAGCTCCTTTCTTCCTTCCTTTTCTTCCTTCCTTTCTCCTTCCCTCCTTCTCCTTCCTTTCTTCCTTCCTTCCTCCCTCCCTCCCTCCCTCCCTCCCTTCTTTCTTTCTTTCTTTCTTTCTTTCTTTCTTTCTTTCTTTCTTTCTTTTCTTTCTTTCTTTCTTTCTTTCTTCCCTCCTTTCTTCCTTCCTTTCTTTCTTTCTTTCTTTCTTTCTTTCTTTCTTCTTTCTTTCTTTCTTTCTTTCTTTCTTTCTTTCTTTCTTTCTTTCTTTCTTTCTTTCTTTCTTTCTTTCTTTCTTCTCTCTCTCTCTCTCTTTCTTTCTCTTTCTTTCTTTCTTTCTTTCTTTCTTTCTTTCTTTCTTTCTTTCTTTCTTTCTTTCTTTCTTTCTTTCTTTCTTTCTTTCTTTCTTTCTTTCTTTCTTTCTTTCTTTCTTTCTTTCTTTCTTTTCTTTCTTTCTTTCTTTCTTTCTTTCTTTCTTTCTTTCTTTCTTTCTTTCTTTCTTTCTTTCTTCTTTCTTTCACATTCCAGATTCCCCATTATATATATGACATTGGATTAAGGGAATGATGCCTTTGTAAGAATCTGACTTCTTCTTCAAAATGACCCCTCTAGTACATCTCTGAAAAGAAATCTGTGAGTTGGGAGATTTTGTACTCCGATATGGCCCTTCCCCAGCAGACTTTTGTTCTCTGAATCACCCCTTCCCCACCACACACACCTATAGCATATACTTTTTTGAGGAACATGTAAGGTCTGTGCTCTGAGGTTTCCTCTTGTATGGGCCCTGCAGCTCTCGTTTTTGTCTCCATGACAACTGCCAGACCTGACTCTGTAAGCTCAAATTCTCTGGTATCTGAAAATGTCCATTCCCAGACCCCATCCAGCTACCTCTCTGGGCTGTCACAGTTCTGCTCTAGCAGATTCCATCATCTCAACCAGCTACTGATCCTTCCCTTCAAAGGGGCTTCAAGCCTGTATATTCTCTCTTCCAAGAGCCCAATCTCCTCGTGACTCTAAGCTTTGGATGGCCAAGGGCATCTTTAGAGGTGGGGTTCATCTCCTCACAGGAAATTCTATATTTTCAGCTGCTGGACTCCTAGCAACAAAGATCCCTTAAAGGTCCTGGGATGCCCAGAGAGTCCATGTTCAAGGGGGCTATTTTGGCTTCTAAGGCTGGCCCCTCCTATGATCCCTAAGAATCTTTTTTTTTTCTTTTTTTTTTTGTTGCACCATTATTACAGTGGATATGAATATTACCACATACAGAGTTTTCAAACTAACCAATGTCTATTCTAAGTCCTTAGCAGGCTACACATTATGTGCTTTTATCTAGAAATTATTTCTTTCTATTCAGAATATTTTAAAAGTAAGCCTAAAATATTAGGCAATTTAGCATTTGAAATTTTTAAAATTAATTTTATAATTATAACTTTTTTTTGACAGTACATATGTTTGGGTAATTTTTTACAACATTATCCCTTGCATTCACTTCTGTTCTGAATTTTCCCCTCCTTCCCTCCACTCCCTCCCCTAGATGGAAGGCAGTCCCATACATGTTAAATATGTTATAGTATATCATAGATACAATATATGTATGCAGAAATGAATTTCTTGTTGCACTGGGAGAATTGGATTCAGAAGGTAAAAATAACCTGGGTAGAAAAACAAAAATGCAAACAGTTCACACTAATTTCCCAGTGTTCCTTCTCTGGGTGTAGTGGATTCTGTCCATCATGGATCAATTGGAATTGGATTAGTTCTTCTCTTTGTTGAAGATATCCACTTCCATCAGAATATATCCTCATATAGTATTGTTATTGAAGTGTATAATGATTGCCTGGTTCTGCTCATTTCACTCAGCATCAGTTCATGTAAGTCTCTCCAAGCTTCTCTGTATTCATCATGCTGTTCATTTCTTACAGAACAATAATATTCTATAACATTCACATACCATAATTTACCCAACCATTCTCCAACTAATGGGCATCCATTCATCTTCCAGTTTCTAGCCACTACAAAAAGGGCTGCCACAAACACTTTGGCACATACAGGTCCCTTTCCCTTCTTTAGTATTTCTTTGGGATATAAGCCTAGATTATCAACAACTTCCATCACTGCCACTTAAAGGCTACATGGAAGCCCTTACCTTTAGTCTTCTAAAGATCATGCAAAATATGACATTTTGCCTTTTAAAGCCATATCACACTAAATTGGGCAAAAGCATTCTTTTTATTTTTGATCAATTTGACTAGCATTCTAAAGCATGTGGTTTTTATAAATATGACTTCCAAAGGAAGTCTTATCCCTTATAGGCTCTTTACCATACAAATGAAGTTTTCCCCTAAAAAAATTTCCCTGTAGTCATTTTTATTATTAATAATAGAAACAACAGTCTTTTCAAAAGAAAGAAATACATGGAACTATATTTGCTTAGCTATGCAGAGATTATAGATTTTATATGGGGTGTCGTAAATGAATAATTGATAGTAATCTCGCTAAATTGTTTGAGAACTCTGGTTGAAGATAGAGAGATTTTTTGTTTTGGTTTAGTTTTAGTTTGGGGTGGCTTTTCTGCATCAGTTTATTTTATATTGTTATTTTACCAATATGCTTGATTCTTTGATATATACTGATTTCCATAATAAGTGTTCTCTGTTTATAATTCCCCATTACATAACAACATTTTAACGGCCAAAAAAATCAGAATCTTCATTATCACTAATACTTCTATGAATAGCTAATTTTTTATCAATGAAGGACTTGCTGAGGTTTGCATGAGTTTCAATACAGATATTTGGAGTTTGTGAAGTCTTTTGGGTGGCCATAAAAAGGACAATATTTTCACTCTTCCTTTAAGACTCTTGTGATAAAGATGTCTGAATTTTTTTTCTTTTTTTCCTCATTACCAATGTATGTTAAAATTTAATTTTGACTTTATATTTGATTACATAAGAAAATATACTTTTGAATTGTCTTATAGATTACCTACAAAGGGTATATATTTGGGTTAACCTATAAATGAAAATAAATCCTTCTCATTTATGACATTTTAAACTCTAAGACCCAATCATTGCCAGTCATTTTTGTTCTTAGAGACCACTGAGGAATCAAACAAGGTGATTTTTTAGGAAATTTCAAGACCTGCTCTTTGGAATCATAGGGCACTTTCTCCTCTGATAGTCCTTCCTCAAAGTGTTTTCCTATCTCCTTTCTTCTCTTCACTGTGGTCTCACCATGCTATGTATTAAAATCCTCCTATTCTTGGCAATTTCCATACTTAGCTCTTGAACATTTCTCAGTCTTCCTCTTCTACTATATATCTGCATTGAAGTTATAAATTCTATATCTGAAAAACATAGAATTTTGTATTCAATGTGTCCATCACATCTAGCTTTATTTCAGTTGTCTTCCATGATCATTCATTTTAATTTCACTTTCTACTCACTGCCTATGGGTACATTCAGAGGCAGAATTTAACTTCTAGCACACATACTTTGGATCTCTTACATTTTCTCTTATCTGCCAGTTACATTTCCACATAAAGACTACCTGGAAGCCTATACCTTTTTTATTTTTTTGCTTTAATTAAAGCTTTTAATTTTCAAAACATATGCATAGATAATTTTCAGCATTCACCTTTGCAAAACATTGTGTTCCAAAATTTTTCCTTCCCTTCTCCTATACCCTCCCCTAGACTGCAAGTAATCCAATATGTTAAACATGTGCAATTCTTCTATACATACTTCTGCAATTATCATGCTGCACAAGAAAAATAAGATCAAACAGGAAAAAATGAAAAAAAAAACAGAAAGAAGGCAGACAACAACAAAAAGTGAAAATACTATGTTATAATCCATATTCAGTCCCCACAGTCCTCTCTCTGGGTGCAAATGGTGCTCTCCATCACTGGAACTGGCCTGAATCACTTCGTTGTTGAAAAGAGACACATCAGTCAGAACTGATCATCATATAATCTTGTTGTTGTTGTGTACAATGATCTTCTGGTTCTGCTCACTTCACTTAGCATCAGTTCATGTAAGTCTCTCTTATATGAAAAAGCCTCTCTGAAATCATCCTGTTAATAATTGCTTATACAAAAATAACATTTCACAACATTCATATACCATAATTTATTCAGCCATTCTCCAACTGATAGGTATTCGCTCAGTATCCCATTTCTTGCCACTACAAAAAGGGCTTCTATAAACATTTTTGCATGCATAGATCCTTTTCCTTTTTTATGATCTCTTTAGGATACAGGCTCAGTAGTGAGACTGCTGGATCAAAGGATATGTACAATTTGATAACCCTTTGGGCATAGTTCCAAATTGCTATACAGAATGGTTGGATGAAGCCTACACCTTTTATGTTCTAGGGACCAAGAAAGTAATGATATTTTGGATTTAAAATCCACATCCTGATAACTTGTGTCAATTTTTATTTTTAATTTTATTTTCATTGGTTTATTATTACGATCAAAATTGGTCTTGCCAATATAATGACTTTGAAATAGAAATCTTCCTGAAAAGCTCTTTCTTCTGAATATCTGATTATTTTACCCCCAAATTTTCAATATTTATTTTTATTAATAATGCTAAGTAAAAGCAGTCTTTATGCAGGAAAATAATAAGTGAAACTTCATTTGTTTTGGTGGGCATTTGTTGTGGTTTGCGGTACATTTTTACCACAATCATTGACAATCATTGACAGTAATCTCACCAAACCCTTTTGGCAGTGTGGTTGAAAATAAGATGTTTTTGGTTTTTGTTTCTTTTTGTTTCTTATCCATGTCGCATGCCCAAAGAAATTATAATGTAATAAGTGAATAATCTACAAAAATATCTAAATTACTTTTTAATGAGTAAAAAAGTCTGATAAATAAACGTTTGTGATTTGTGAGATTTTCCATTGAGTTTTCTTCCTCAGGAGATGATTTCTATTCTCTGATACCTTTCCACCCCACCTAAAGTGTATCCTGCTTTCCATGCCACTGGAACATCTGACCTTTTCTGTCCTAAGGGCTCTCTTTGCTCTGAGATCCCCTCTCCTATAAGAACTGCTAGATTTTTTATTTTCATCTCATTGACAACTCCCAGAATAAACATTCAAGTGCTCAAATCCTTTTTCTAATAATGTCTATTCCAGACCCCATACATTTTCTTTTTTCTTATTTAGGTAGTCACAATTCAAGCCTTGCAGATTTTATAGTAGCAACCAGGTGATGACCCTAAATTTTAAAATTCATTGAAGTTAAACTCCCCCATAAAGCGGAGGCAAATAGCAAACTGGATTAAAATACAGAAGTCTACTTATTTATGGGAAACACACTTAAAGCAGGATGATACATACAGAGTAAAGGTAAAAGACAGGAGCAGAATCTACTATGCTTTAGGTGAAGTCAAAAAAACAGGGGTAGCCATCCTCATCTCAGATAAAGCAAAAGCAAAAATTAATTTAAAAAGATAAGGAAGGAAATGATATCTTGCTAAAGGTTAGCATAGATAATGAAGCAATATCAATACTAAACACATATGCACCAAGTGGTATAGCATTTTAATTCCTAAAGGAAAAGTTAAGAGAGGTGCAAGAAAAAATAGACAACAAAATTATAACAGTGGGAGATCTCAATCTTACACTTTCAAATCTAGATAAATCAACCGACAAAATAAATAAGAAAGAAGTTTAAGAGGTAAATAGAACACTAGAAAAGTTAGGTATGATAGATCTTTGAAGAAAACTGAATGGAGACAGAAAGGAATACACTTTCTTCTTGGCAGTTCATGAAATCTATACAAAAATTGACCACATATTAGGACAAAGACCTCAAATTCAAATTTAGAAAGGCAAAGATAATAAATAAATCCTTTTCAGATCACAATGCAATAAAAATTACATTCAATAAAAAGCCAGGGGAAAATAGACCAAAAAGTAATTGGACACTAAATAATCTCATCCTAAAGAATGATTGGATGAAACAGCAAATCATAGACACAATTAATAATTTCATCCAAGAAAATGACAACAATGAGACATCATACAAAAATTTTTCGGATGCAGTCAAAGCAGTAATAAGGGGAAATTTTATATCTCTAGAGGTATACTTGCATAAAATAGAGAAAAAGAAAATCAAGGAATAAGGCTTGCAACTAAAAAAGCTAGAAAAAGAGCAAATTAAACCCCCCCAAGCAAACACTAAACTCGAAATTCTAAAAATAAAAAGAGAGATTAATAAAATTGAAATAAAAAACTATTGAATTAATAAATAAAACAAAGGATTGGTTCTATGAAAAAACAACACAATAGATAAACCCTTAATAAATTTTATTAGAAAAAGGAAAGAGGAAAATCAAATTGTTAGTCTTAAAAATGAAAAGGGAAAACTTGCCACTAATGAAGAGGAAATTACAACAATAATTAGGAGTTACTTTGCCCAACTTTATATCAATAAATTTGATAAATGAAATGGATGAATACCTTCAAAAATACAGCTTGCCCAGCTTAACAGAGGAAGAAGTAAATTGGTTAAATAGTCCCATTTTAGGAAAAGTAATAGAACAAGCTATTAATCAACTCCCTAAGAAAAAAATCCCCAGGATCAGATGTATTTACATGTGAATTCTACCAAATATTTAAAGAACAATTAACTCCAATGCTACATAAACTATTTGAAAAAATATGGATTGAAGGAGTTCTACCAAATTCCTTTTGTGACACAGACATGATACTGTTACCTAAACTAGGTGGGATGAAAACAGAGAAAGAAAATTATAGATTAATCTCCCTAATGAACAAATGTGAAAATCATAAATAAAATATTAGTAAAAAGATTACAAAAAATCCTGCCCAGGATAATACACCATGACCAAGTAGGATTTATACCAGGAATGCAGGGCTAGTTCAATATTAAGAAAACTATTAGCATAGTTGACTATATCAATAACCAAATTAATAAAAACCATATGATCATCTCAATAGATGCAGAAAAAGCATTTGATAAAATCTAGCACCCATTCCTATTAAAAACACTAGAGAATATGGGAATAAATGGACTTTTCCTTATGAATCAGTAGCATCTATTTAAAACTATCAGTAAGCATCATATGTAATGATGATAAACTGGAACCATTCCCAATAAAATCAGGAGTAAAACAAGATTGTCTACTTTCACCATTACTATTCAATATTGTATTAGAGAAATGCTAGCTTCAGCAATAAGAGATGAAAAAGAGATTAAAGGAATTAGAGTAGGTAATGAGGAAATCAAATTATTACTCTTTGCAGATGACATGACTTAGAGAACCCCAGAGAGTGTACTAAAAAGCTATTAGAAATAATCCACAACTTTAGCAAAGTTGCAAGACAAAAAGTAAATTCACGTAAATCATCAGCATTTTTATACATCACTAACAAAATTCAACAGCAAGAGATACAAAGAGAAATTCTTTAAATTTCTGTCGATAGTATAAAATTTAAAATAACTGTCGATAGCATAAAATATTTGGGAATCTATCTGCCAAAGGAAAGTCAGGAACCATAGGAGCAAACTACAAATAAAGTCAGACCTAAACTACTGGAAACATATTAAGTGTCCTTGGATAGGTCAAGTGAATATAATAAAGATGACAATAGTACCTAAACTAATCTATTTATTTAGTGCTATACCAATCAGACTCCCAAGAAACTATTTAATGACCTAGAAAATATAACAACAAAATTCATGTGGAAGAACAAAAGGTCAAGAATTTCAAGGAAACTAATGAAAAACTCAAATGAAGGTGCCCTAGCTGTACCTGAAATAAAAATATATTATAAAGCAGTGGTCACCAAACCATTTGGTATTGGCTAAGAAATAGAGTAGTTGATCAGTGGAATAGGTTAGTTTCATAGGACAAAATAGTCAACAACCTTAATAATCTAGTGTTTGACAAACCCAAAGACCCCAGCTTTTGGGTTAAAAATTTACTGTTTGACAAAAACATCTGTGAAAATTGGAAATTAGTATGGCAGAAAGTAAGCATTTACCCACACTTAACACCATACACCAAGATAAGATCAAAATGGTTTTATGATTTAGGCATGAAGAATGAGATTATAAATAAATTAGAAGAACATAGGATAGTTTACCTCTCAAATCTGTGGGGGGAGGAAGGAATTTGCAAAGAAAGAAGAACTAGAGATTATTATTAATCACAAAATAGAAAAATTTGATTATATCAAGTTAAAAAGCTTTTGTACAACAAAACTAATGTAGACAAGATTAGAAGGGAAGCAATAAACTGGGAAAACAGTTTTACAGTTAAAGATTCTAATAAAGGCCTCATTTCCAAAATATATAATTGACTCTAATTTATAAGAAATCAAGCCATGCTCCAATTGATAAATGGTCAAAGGATATGAATAGACAATTTTCAGATGAAGAAATTGAAACTGTTTCTACTCATATGAAAAGTGCTCCAAATCATTATTGATCAGAGAAATGCAAATTAAGACAACTCTGAGATACCATTACATACCTGTCAGATTGTCTAAAATGACAGAAAAAGACAATGATGAATGTTGGAGGAGATTGGGAAGACTGGGACACTGATGAATTGTTGGTGGAGTTGTGAATGGATCCATCCATTCTGGAGAGCAATTTGGAAGCATACTCAAAAAGCTGTCAAACTGTACATACCCTTTGATCCAGCAGGGTTACTACTGGGCTTATATCCCAAAGAGATCTTAAAGGAGGAAAAGGGACTATGTGCAAAAATGTTTGTGGCAGCCCTTTTTGTAGTGGCTGGAAACTGGAAATTGAATGGATTCCCATCAACTGGAGAATTGCTGAGTAAATTGTGGTTTATGAATGTTATGGAATATCATTGTTCTGTAAGAAATGACCAGCAGGATGAATACAGAGAGGCTTGGAGACACTTACATGAACTGCTGCAGTGTGAAATGAGCAGAACCAGGACATCATTATACACTTCAACAACAATACAATATGTGGATATATTCTGATGCAAATGACTATCTTTGGCAATGAGAGGATTCAATTCAGTTCCAGTTGATCAGTGATAAACAATCAGCTACACCCAGTGAAAAAACACTGGGAAATGAATGTGGACCACAACATAGCATTTGCACTCTTTCTGTTGTTTGCTTACATTTTTGTTTTTCTTCCCAGGTTATTTTTACCTTCTTTCTAAATCTGATTTTTCTTGTACAACAAGATAACTGTATATATATGTATACATATATTGTATTTAACATATACTTTAACATGTATGAGACTGTCTGCCATCTAGGGGAGAGGGTGGAGCGAAGGAGGGGAAAAGTTGGAACAGAAGTTTTTGCAAGGGTCAGTGTTGAAAAATTACCCATATATTTTTTTCTATAAAAATTATTATAATAATAATAAAAAGAAAATAAAAATAAAAAAAATCATTGAAGTTTATATATTCTTGTGTTCCAAGACCATTCCTCAACTAATACTCTTTCTCAAATTTCAATATATGGACCTTCAGAAACAGGATTGATCACTTTGTTTAAAAAATCTTCATTCTTAGCCCTTAGACCCCAGGAACATAGGTCCTTGAAAGATCCCAGGAAGCCCCAAGATTCAGTGTACTAAGAAGATACCATGGGCTGATGTTTTGGAGTGTAAGGAAGTACCTTCATGTAATTGTAATGGATTTTTCTTTTTATTTTCCAATTGGGCCATAATAGTCTTTTTGGCAAACATAGGTTTTGGCATTCAAACAATGTAGCCAGTCCAATGGAATGGTGCTCTTTGCAATAGAGTTGAAATCCTTGGTAGTTTAGTTTGACAAAAGACCTCAGTTGTTTTTTTAAAAAAATTATTTTATGGAAAACTCACACAGAGAAAACATTCACAAGATGCTCAGAAAAAGTAATGTAAGGCCACTTTCAAGATATTTAAGAACTTTAGAATTGATTGCATGTCTCCCATGTATTGTATGATATGGGAAACTCTGACACATGGTTGTCCAGTATGACATACCCTCATCAGAGAAAATGCTGTGCTCTATGAGCAAAGCAAAATTGATTTAGCTCAGAAGAAAAGCAAGATGAATAAAGTTAGAGAATCTATCCCAAAAGTTCAAAGAGATTATTTGTGTATGACCTGTGGCAGAGCATTCCAACCTCGTATTGATCAGATCAGTCACAATCTGACATATTTTAACTGAATTCTAACACAGTGATGTTATTTTTGACCTCTTTGAGAACAAAATACAACAACCAACCAACCAATGACAATGCACATGAATCTTCCCACATATAAAAATTTAAAACTAATAACTTTCTCTTCTGATCTTAGCATGTTATATATTATTTACCTGCAACTATAAGAATACATTTATATATATATATATATATATGTGCATATATATATATATCAATATGAAAATATTTAGCATAATCCTTGTACTTGATAATAGTTTGCATCTAAAGGCCCGTTCATGCACATCATGTAGGACAAGGGGCCCCTTTGCTCGAAGCCAAGGCTTAGAGCTGCACAAGGAGACTTGGACAGCACCCCCTGTACCCTAGGAAAAGAGCTCAACCATAAAAGTCATAAAATAGGAAAAAAATAAAGAAAGAAGATGAGCAAGAAACTGAAAAGAGCCTTGACCATAGAAAGCTACTATTGTGACAAGAAAGACAAAAACACTAAATCAGATGAGGACCAAATGCAGATGGAGAAACTCTAAAAGTGATATGAATTGGTCTTAATCCCAAAGAGGCTACTTAGAAGTGCTTAGAAAAGATTTTAAAAGGAAAATAAGAGAGGTAGAAGAAAAATTGGGAAAAGAAATGAAAGATAAGCAAGAGAGAGTCAACATCTTCAAAACGGAAAGAAAAAAATGCATAAAAAACAACAATTTATTTTGGTCAAATGCAAAAAAAAAAAAAGAATCTACTGAAGAAAATAATTCTTTGAAAAACCCAATTGACCAAATGCAAAAAAATACTGAAGAAAAAACACTTTGAAAAGAATTAGTCAAATGAAAAAGATACAAAAAAATTAAAGAACATCATATAATTGCATAGCCTTATATATATCCGCATTAGTTCCAGTCTCTTTATCCTCTAATACTAGCTTGATCATATAATTATTTCTCAGAAGGCTGCTGGGAAATCTCTCCCTGCTTTTTAAGAAAAAGATAGACTATAGAACAAGAGTGCTATATGTCTTGTAAGATGTTGTCATTTTGTTGGTTGCTTTTGCTTATTTACCTTTATTTACAAGGGAGCATTCAATTAGGATTCAATATTATAAAATTGTTATAATAAAAAAAACCCAGAGGATAAGATGATTTTTAAAAGAGGTCTAGATTCCAAAAGACTTGTGATGGAAAATGCCATCCATATTCAGAGGAAGAACTATGGAGTCTGAATGAAGATCACAGCATACTATTTTCACTTTTTTGGTTTTTTTTTTTTCTCATGGTTTTCCCCTTTTTTCCTGCTTCTTTTTTCACAACATTTCTAATATGGGAATTTGTTTAAAAGTGGGGAGGGGAAAAGGGAAAATCTTACAAAAAATGAATGTTGAACAATTAGGTCAGTTACAGGAAGAAATAGATAGTAAAATGATACTAGTGGGTAATCTCAAATTCCCCCTCACAGAATTGTATAAACCTGAACACAAAATAAGCAAGAAAGAAATTAGGGAGGTTAACAGAATATTAGAAAACTTTTCCTCATCAGTACATGGCACCTACACAAAACCTGAATTTGTATTAGGGCATAAAACCTCAAAATCGAATGAGGAAAGGCAGAAATAGCAAATGCTTCCTTTTTTGACCAGATGCAACAAAAATATATTCAATAAAGTGCTAGGAAAAGATACACAAAACCAAATTAAATAATTTAATATTAAAGAATGTGTGGGTCAAACAACAAAACATAGAAACAAATAAATAATTTAATCCAAAAGAATTAAAATAATGAGACAATATACCAAAACCTAAGGTATGCACCCAAAGCAGTTCTTTTTTTTTAATTAAAACTTTTTATTTACAAAACATATCCATGGGTAATTGTAATGTTCTCTCTAAAATGTAATGTTCTCTGTTGAGGTTTTCCTGGGGTCTCTGGAGGCAGCCTTTGTTTCAGTTCAGTAATCACCACAAGTACAGCCAGGTGTTAAAGTTCAATGCCTAGTTTCTGCCATACTAGTTTCCAATTTTCTCAGAAGTTTTTGTCAAATACGGAATTCTTATCCCAAAAGTTGGAGTTTTTGGGTTTGACAAACACAAGATTACTAATAGTCATTGACTATTTTGTCCTGTGAACCTAACCTATTCCATAGATCAACTGTTCTATTTCTTAGCCAGTACCAAATGGTGTTGATGACTGCTGCTTTATAAAGTAGTTTTAGATCTGGTACAGCTAGGCCACCTTTATTTGATTTTTTTTCCAATTAATTCCCTTAAAATTCTTGACCTTTTGTTCTTCCATATGAATTTTGTTGGGTTTTTTTTTAGGCCATTAAAATAATTTTGGGAGAGTCTGATTGGTACAGCACTAAATAAATAAATTAGTTTAGGGAGTATTGTCATCTTTATTATATTTACTCGGCCTATCCAAGAGCACTTGATATTTTTCTAGTTGTTTAGATCTGATTTTTTTGTGTGTGGAAAGTGTTTTGTAGTTTTGCTCATATAGTTCCTGACTTTCCCTTCGCAAGTAGATTCCCATATATTTTATCCTATGTTCACTTATTTTAAATGGAACTTCTCTTTGTAGCTCTACTTTTCTCTTTTTCTGGTACAATTTCCTTTCCACATCTAGGTTCTTTTTTATAACATAATAGTAATATCAAATTATACATGTATATATATATTCATAACAGAAATATAGTTCCCAAGATTTCTTTTTACTTTCTTATGTTTCTCTTGAGTCCTATATTTAGAATTAAACTTAGCCTTTAGGAATATCAGATTCTATGCCCTTCTATCCTTTAATGTGGATGCTGCTAGATCCTGAGTGATCCTTATTGTGGCTCCTCTGTATTTGAATTCTTTTTTTTTTCTGGTTTCTTGTAATATTTTTCCTTGGTCTGATAGTTCTGGAATTTAGCTACAATATTTTTTGGAGTTTTGATTTTGGAATCTCTTTCAATAGGTGACCAATGAATTCTTTCAATGTCTATTTTACCTTTTGTTTCTATAACATCTGGGAAGTTCTATTTGATGATTTCCTGACAAATAGTATCTAGGCTCTTTTTTTCATCATGATTTTCAGGAAGGTAATCCTTAGATTACCTCTCCTAGATCTATTTTCCAGGTCTCTTGTTTTCCCAAATAGGTATTTAACATTTTTTCTATTTTTTCATTTTTTTTGGTTTTGCTTGATTGGTTCTTAGTGTCTCCTCAAGTCAATCATTTTCATTTGTTCGATTCTGATTTTTAATGAATTATTTTTTCATTTACTTTTTAATTTATTTTTGTAATTGTCCAATCAAGTTTTTAAATGAGTTATTTTGTTCTATGGAAGTTTTTTCCATTCACCAATTTTATTTTTTAGGGAGCTAGTTTCTTTTTCCAATCCACTAATTCTGTTTTTCAGGGAGTTGATTTCTTTATCCACTCTATCTTTTAATGAGTAGCAATGAAGCAGTAGTGGGACAGCAATGACTGTGCTGGGATCATCATTTGCACTGGGATTAGCATCTACACTGTGGTCAGTGTCAGCACTGTGATCAGTTTTGCGTGCTGAGATTGTGCTGAGTCCCTCCAGGTGCTGGGTGGGTGTGGTCAGGTCTAGAGAGACTTTAGTGTTTTGGGGTTATAATTTTTACCCCCCCCCCCCGTGTTTATAGATTCTCTACTAATCTACTGACTTGCTGCCAGAACAGAGCAGCTGACACTGGTAGATTTCTCCCTGCAAATTTTCAGTGGGCAAAGACCACCCCTCCACTCCCCTCTCATCTGCTCAGCATGAACTGTTTTTCGTGCTCTCACTGCCTGCCTGAATCTGCGCCTGGTCTAGCCCCCTTCCATCCCTACCTGCAAGAAAAAACAGACCTTTTCTGGCAAATTTTGAAATTATCTTCTGTTGGTAATATGTTGTACTCCAAATATTCGTGAGTTTTGACTGTCAAGCACTAATTCCAAGGCTGTTTCATAAAAAATAGTCTGAGGATAAAGGAGAGCTTAGATAGATGCAAGTGCCCTCTCTGCCATCTTGGCTCAGCCCCTCATTGTTCTTTGAGAAATGACCAACCAGATGATTTCAGAGAGGCCTAGCGAGACTTACATGAACTGATGTTGAATGAAACGAAAAGAACCAGGGGATCACTGTATACAACAACAATAAGATTATATGATGATCAATTCTGATGGACGTGGCTCTCTTAAAGAATGAATTGATTTAGAGCAGTTCCAATTGCTCAGCAATGAAGAGAGACATCTACCCCCAGGGAGAGGACTGTGGGAACTGAGAGTGAACTACAACATAGCATTTTCCCTCTTTCTGTTGTTGTTTGCTTACATTTTTGTTTTCCTTCTCATGTTTTTTTTTTTTTTTCTTTCCAGATCGATTTTTCTTGTGCAGCTGGTTTTTCAGCTCTTGAAAATCTCCCACTGTCCCATCTCTAGTCCCTCTGAACAATGACATAGATTCCACAGTGGAATCAAGTTCAGTATTTTGGATTCAAAGTTTCTGTCAAATCCACACAGTCTGCTTTCCAGTGCCCTCCATCTATTCTGGCTTCATTTTTCATTACCTTTGGTATACTTAGAGGTAGGATTCAACTCCTAGTTAAGACATTCTGGATTTCCGCTCTCAACTACTTCCAACATTTAACACATGAAAAAGTACCTGGAAGCTGAAAACTTTAGCATTTTGGAAAACATCAAACATTTTGGTTCTAAAGTAATACTGTGTTACCTTCTGTCAAGTTCATATTTTAAATTTTATTCACTAGATTATTATGACAATGCACATTGATTTTACTGATATGACTTTGAAATAGTTTTTCATAAAAACTATCTTCAACAGGGCTTTGTTGTTGCTATTCAATATTGTTGAATTTCCATTTTTTAATAGTCATAAAAACAACAGTCTTTATTAATGAAAGAATACATACAACAGCACTTTTCAGCTTCCATGTTTTGTGTTATTTCAGTTTTTATGTTTGCTTGTTTGTTTTCTGCCTATGCAAAATATACACAGTTAATCTCAAAAATTTTTGGTGTTAATTTAGTTCACTGTGGGTGGGGTTTTTGTTTAGTTTGTATTTTTATTTATTGCTTTTTTTCTATTAAGCATCTCTGGTGCGCATAATATAACTTATATAGAGTAGATAAAAGATCTCATATGAAAAATCTACCTTCTTATTTTTTTAAGTTAATTGAATATGGACAATATTTGACCTCACCAAGAAAATTTGTTGTTAATAAATTGTTCAGTCATGTCCATCTCTCACTTTCCCACTTCTGTTCCCCTGTAAAAATTAACTTTATTGATTGCACATCCCCATTAAGCTAAGGATTTTGAATTAAAACTTTTTGTCAGGCTCACAGAGTCTTGGTTTTACTGCCCTTCATTATCACTTATTCTGGATTCATTTTCTGCTTTTAGTAGAAAATGGATAGTTAAAGATAGTTTTTAATTCCTAGCTTACAAATAGTGTATTTGTTCAACCACATCCAACATTCCCATAGTAAAGTTATCTGGAAGTCAAAACTTATAGTGTTCTAGAGAACATGGAATATATGACATTTTTCGTTCTAAAACCTTATTATGGTAACTATATCAAGTTCTTAGTTTTAATTTTATTAATTAGATTATTATCACAATGAGCTTTGGTTTTAGTTATGATGACTTCCAAATAGAAATCTTTTTCCAAAAATATCTCCATCTGGAACATCTGCTTTTTGTCCAAATTCCAAAGAAATCCATTTTTTGTAATAATAATAGAAATAGTAATAGAAAAGTGCATGTGCACTTGTGTTCAGTTATGTGGAATTTTGGGATGGGGATGTTTGGCTAGCCCAAAAATATGCAGCAATCTTTCCAAAAACTTTTGGTGGTTTATTTCAATATGTGTGCAGTGTTTTTTTTAATGTTTCATTTTCTTTTTTCTTTCTGTTTTTATTATGCATCACCAATGCATAATAAAATTTATTTTGGAATAGATGATTGATCTTATGTGGAAAAATTACCTTTTTTAAAAACTAAGTTTACAATACTTGGGCCCACTAAGAATATCTGTTTTTATTCAATCATTGACTTGTACTACTCTTTGTGACTCTATGGATCATATCATTATTTTCTTTGTTTCCATGGCACTCTCAATCCATTTCTTCTGCTGCCATTTGTTTTTGCTTTTGTTTTCAATTTTTCCTAACATCTGGGCCTTTACCAGTGAGTTCCATGGGTAAAGTATTGAAATTTCATCTTCAGGATTTGAACTTTCATTGAATAGCCTGAGTTAATTTCATTAAGTATTGACTGATTTGAACACTTTGCTGTCCAATAGCCTAAGACTAGAGATGAAAATCAATACTTGGCATGGGTGAGATTTTCCACTCCAAAATCTATTCCAGTGAAGATGAATGATGTTCTTAAAACTTTCCTAGCTATCACAAAGAATGGTTTCTAGGGCAAAGTTCTGATTTTTGCTGTTCTAAGAGATCTCCTCTTTCATTGATATGTTTCTTTCTCAATAGTCTCCTCATTCTCTAATTCCCTTCTCCATGGCTGCTCCAAGTTTTGTTTTTCTGTGTGGCCAAATCCCACTGCTTCTATCCATTTCCTTGATCATTCCCAGAACAACTCTTTCTCTCATTTCTAGTATATACCAACATTGACTTTCTGGCTTCTGCTCCTCATCTGCCTCACAGTTCTGAAGTCAATATTTCCCTCTGTCTCAAAGAGTCATTTTATATATGTCTTGCCTGATATAATCCTTTGGTTTCACTTTCCATTGAAAAATAGCATCTATAGAAGGAGGAATCGACTCTGTGAGACAACATTCTACAATCTAAGCTTTCAGCAACTTGTAGAATACCTTGTTGAGATATAAGTGGAATCTCAGATTCTCAGTTTTCTAAAGACCTTTCAAGTTTTGACATATTGGGTTCTAGGACAATCACCTCTAATAATCCATAATGTTTTTTAAATTGATAAAATGGTATAATGGTAAATACAGAGGATCTTGACTGATATCCTGATTTAAAAACAAAAGTCTTGTCACTTATCAGTTCTCAATGGATTATGTCTATTATTTTGCGTGTAGAAAGACTCTACATTCATTAGAATTAATAATAAAACCAATAGCAGTCTTTCCCAAGGATAGAGTTTTAATTGCATTTTTTTTTTGATTTGCAGGTTTTAGTATTGTTGAGGGGTAAAATAGAAATTAAAATAATTCACCAATCATTTCCTGAAAGAGATCCCAAAATGAAAACTCCCAGAAATATAATAGCTAAATTCCAGAATTCCCAGGTGAAGGAAACAATATTACAAGCATCCAGAAAGAAAAAATTCAAGTGTAGTGGAGCCACAATGAATATAACACAAGATGAAACAGCTTCTATATTAAAGGATCAAAGGGCCTGAATTAGGATATTCTGGAGCACACTGTATCTAAGATTACAACATTCAAAGAAATAGAGACTTTTCAAGAATTCATGATGAAAAGACCAGACTTGAAGAGGAAATCTTATTTTCAAACACAGGGCTCAGGAAAAGCATATGAAGTTAATTAGGAAAGTGATATTATAAGAGACTTAATAAAGTTCATCTATTTACATTCCTACATGGGACAATGATACTTGTAACTCTTCAGAACTTTCTCATTATTATGGCAGTTAGAAGGAATGTATTTAGAAAGAAGGCACAGGTGTGAGTTGAATATTCAGGTATAATATCTAAAAATTAAATTAAGGAATAAGATAGGCACATAAAGGGAAAAAGGAAAGGGAGAAGTGGAATGATATAAAATAAATAAACAAACAAATAAGCAAATAAATAAATAAATAGGCAAGGAAAAGCTTTTTACAGGGGAGGGGAAGAGGGAGAAGGAAGGGAGAGGGAGTGAATGTTACTTTCATTATATTTGGCTCAAAGGTGAAATAACATACACAATGAGTGTAGAAATCTATCTTATCCGGTAGGAAAGTTGGAGGGGAATGGTGAATTGGAAGGGAAGAAGATGATTAAAAAAAAGCATTTTGGAGGAGGGACTTTTGAATACTTTTGAAGAGGGACAGGGTGAATTGAGAGAGAGAATAGAATAAATAGGGGAAATGCAGTTAACAATAACAATTATAAAAAAGAATTTTGAAGCAAGTTTCTCTGATAAGCCTCATTCCTCAACACAGAGGAAACGAAGTAAAATTTATTAGAAATAAAGCCATGCTTCAAATAATAAATGCTCAAAAGATATGATCAATGCCCAAAGAAGTATAAATTCATACATATCCTTTGACATATTAATGAGTACCAAAAAAGAATTTTAAAAAAGAAAAGGACCTATATATACAAAAATATTTATAGTAGCTTTCTTTTCAGGGCAAAAAATTGGAAATGGAGAGGATGTCCATCAGTTGAGGAATGGCTGAAAAAATTGTGGTATGTGATTGATATAATATTATTATTCTGTGAAAAATAATGAACAGGATGCTCTGAGAAAAAACTTGGAAAGTCCTTCATGAATTTAAGCAAAGTGAAATGTACTGTATACAAAGTAATAGCAATGTTCTGGGATGATCAACTGTAAATTATTTTGCTAATCTCAGCAGTACAATGATCCACTACTATTCTGATGGATTTATGATGAAAAAATCCTATCCATAACCAGAGAAGAACTTAAAAGTGTCTGAACACAGATTCAAGCATTCTCCCTTCCTCTCTCTGTTTCTCTGTCCCTTGCCCTCTCTCTATTTTGACTTTATTTTTCTTGACTTTGTTTTAGCTGGGTGCCAGATGTATGTTTCCTTTCACATGTGATTTTTTAATTAGGATTGGGAGTGAGGATAAAAGAGAGAGTCTGGAACTCAAAAATTAAAAAAAAACAAATGTATATAATGTTTTAAATGTAACTGGGTAAAATACTAAAGAAATAATTTTAAAAGAAAATTTAAAAAGAAGGGAATACATGGAACTGCATTAATCTAGGTGCACAAGTACTGTGGTGTTTTGTTGTTGTTCTTTTTTATGTAGCTAAAGATTGACTGTTATCCTTTTGGGAGTCTCCTTGATGATGAGAGGATTTGTTGTTACTGTTTTGTTTTAGTTTTTTGTTTATCTTATTTATACATCACTGATACTCAATGGAAAAAATTATATTGGAATAAATTAATGATCTTCTATGAAAATAACTTTTAATTTTAAAAATTCTCTAAGAATGGACAATATGTAGGTTCATATATAATAAATCCTTGTGAATTGGGAGATCTTATACTCTGAAGCCCCTTCTCCAGCAGATGATTTCTGTCCTCTGAACCCTCTTACCTATAGTATATACTGTTTTCCAGGAAAGTCGAGTCTTTCTGCTCTGAGATTCCCTCTCCTGTGGGCCCTGTTAGCTCTCATTTTTTGTCTCCATGGCAACTGCCAGATATGAAACATTGTATGTGCTCAAATCCTGTTTCTGAGGATGTCCATTTCCAAACCCTATGGGGGTTACACGCAGCTCCCCTTCTCTGAACCTTCACAATTTTCATCTTGTAGATTCTACAGTCACATCCAACTAGTGATCCAGAATCCCAAATTTCCTTCAAGCACTTGCTTTCTCTTTGCCATGAGCCATACTAAATCTCATAGTCCTCCCTAAGGTTTTCATTCCAAATCTATACCTGCAGAGGCTGGACTGATTCACTAGCCAGGAAATTCTATATTCTCAGCTGTGATACCCCAGCAACATAGATTCTTGAAAGATACCAGAAGCCCCAAGAGTCAAGGTTTCAAGGGATTGACAGTTTGAATTCTAAGGCTTAATATATATATATATCCCTGCTCCCAGGATCCATAAGGATTTCTTTTTTTTTCAATTGGATGATTATTATACTGCATATAAATCTTATTGTATACACAATTAAAAAAAACAATGTCTCTTCTAAATTTTTAGCATGCTACATTTTATGTATCTGTAACTAGAAAATATTTTTCCCACTCAGAATATGTTTAATGTAAGCTTTGAAATTTAGGACATTTAGCATCTGAAGACCCATTCCACAGAAGATCATGTAGTTTTTCAGAACATTTAGAGTCATGGCATATTGAAAAATGGAAAGACACTCCAAAACTAACCTTTGCTTTCTCTCCTAAATATCTGCATCCCTTCTTCTAGAGGTTCTCCTCAATCTCTCCTTTTCTTCATGGCTCCTTCCAAAGCTGAAAGTTTCTATTTATTTGTGTTCTAAGGACTTTCTCTTTCTGTTATTCCTTTTTGGAAGTGCTCATCTACTTTTCTTATACACCTCTCCATGGCTACTGCCAGGCATGAAATTCTGTGAGATAAAATCTCACTGTTTGAATAATTTGAGTTTTAATCTCTGAACATCTCCCATTGTTCTACTATATGTTTTAATGTCTCTCAATATGACATTCCAAAATTCTACTCCTTAAAAAATCCTCTGATTCTGGATCATAGGTGTTCATCAATGGTAGATATTCTAAAGTTCTCTCTCCGCCCTAATGTAAGGGATTACAAATTATATAATGTTATGTAAAATAAATTGAAATAAATGATTGATCTCATCCAGGAATTCTGAATTGTAATCCCCTCTTTATTTACCTAGAACTGAAAAATACACATTTTTGGCATTTGTAATATATAGCTCATTTAGAGCTAATCATTTCTGTTCTCAGAGATCACCTAGTAATAAAATATGATTTTCAGGACATTTCAAGACCTGCTCTTTTGATTCTCAGGGCACTCTCTGCTCTGATTTCTCTCCTCCAAAGTGGTCTCCTTCCTTCTTTTTTCCCCTTCACCATGGCTACAGCATGCTATATGCTAAAACCTTCCTATTTCTGACAATTTCCATTTTCAGTCCCTAAACTTCTCTTATCCTTCCACTTCTAGCCCTCCAAACCATGAAATTATACATTGCCCAGCCAAATCAATTTCAAGAATCTAGATTCAAAGTTTCTATCAAGTCCACACTTCCTTGGTTCTAGATCCATTCATGATCACATATTCTGGTTTCACTTTGTAATCCTATTAGTATATTCAAATTCAGGATTTAACTCCTAGCTTGAACATTCTCTATCTCATCTCTCAACTACACCCAACATTTGAACCTGAAAGCATAAACCTTTAGCTTTGAAGGGCAAGTCAAAGATATGACTAATTTGATTCTAAAGCCACATCATGATGACTTTTAAAAAATTCTTATTTTTAGTTTTATTAATTGGATTATTACTACAATGCACATTTACTGATATGATGACTTCAAATAGAAAAAAAATCTCCCCCCAAATATTATATGCAAAACATTTAATTTTTTACCAAAATGCTTTTTTTTTGGAGGCTGGGGTTAAGTGACTTGCCCAGGGTCACACAGCTAAGAAGTGTTAAGTGTCTGAGACCAGATTTGAACTCGAGTCCTCCTGAATTCAAGGCTGGTGCTCTATCCACTGCACCACCTAGCTGCCCCTCAAAATGCTTTTCTTAGTAGGAAAAGAAATAGCAGCAAAGAAAGTAATACATTCAACTATAAGTGTTCGTGTCTTCAAGTTTGGGAAAATCTGTGCTTGTGTTTCTTTATTTTTTCTCCAGCAGCAAAATACACAGTAGTCTCAATAAAACTTTGGGATTTACTTCACACTGTGAGTTTAATTTTTAAATTTGTTTTTCTTTTTCTTTATATTATATATCATCAATGCATAATATAATTTGTTGAAATAAATAAATTCTATCACATGAAAAATCCACTATCATCTAATTTTTAAAATAAATTAGAGATGGCCAATATTTGGGAGTACTCTGAATATTTGTTGTTCTTCAGTTGTTCCATGGTATGCAATTCTTCCTTACCTTATGCCAGAGCTCTCCCTTCTATCCTCAGCTTTCTCTCAAAGTATCTCCAAGTAATGTTTATAGTTTCCATGATATTATCTATCCATCTCTTTCCTTCCAACTGCTTTTGCTTTCACTCTTTCACAATATCATGGTTTTTACCAATGAATCCTATCTTCTTATTACGTGGCTAAAATATTCAATATTAAGCTTCATTATTTGGCATTCCACTGAATTGCCTGCATTAATTTCTTTCAATATTGACTGAGTTGATCTCCTTGCTGCCCAGTGAATTAAATACAGAAATGAAAATCAATCCTTGGCATATGTGAGAATTTCTACTCTTAGGCCCATTCCACAGTAGATTTTTTTCTTTTTTTCTTACCTAACCTTAATAAATGAATATGCATTGCTTCAGTTAAAATGAAACCTGGGAAAGACCTCAGCTTAAAAATCCAAAGG
Organism: Sminthopsis crassicaudata; assembly: GCF_048593235.1. Lineage (NCBI taxonomy): Eukaryota > Metazoa > Chordata > Mammalia > Dasyuromorphia > Dasyuridae > Sminthopsis > Sminthopsis crassicaudata. The sequence goes on from NC_133623.1 coordinate 68,861,064, forward strand.
TCTCCATTCCATCTTGACCCATTTTCAATCACCCTAATATATAGCTTGCCATTGGACCCAGATGGTTCCAGAGGAGAAAGTGAAGCTGGTGATTTTGCACAGTCCTCTCTAACTTCAATCCAATTTTCATGTCATGGCATCACCTTCTGCTAGCATGGTACTATTTGAGAATGAAGGACAAACTCTAGCAGATAACTGATGTTTTTAGGGCCTTCCAACTTTCATTTACAATGCTTTTTGATGTTCCAAGAGATCTCTCTCTTTGGTATTCCTCCAGCTCAATGCTCTCCTATCCTTCTCATTCTCTTCCCCACTGTTACTCCAAGCCCTATCATTCTATATGGTCAAATGCTTCTGCTTCTGACTATTTCATTTATCAGCCCCAGAACAATTTCTTCTTTCTCTAGTTCAGTAAGTCCCAACACTAATATTTGGGCTTCTACTCCTCATGTACTTCTGAATTCTTTTTTTATGGGTTTTTTATTATACCTTTTTATTGACAGAACATATGCATAGTTAATTTTTCAACATTGTCCCTTGTGATCAATCACTTCTGTTCCAACTTTTCCCTCCCTCCACCCTCTTTCCTAGATGGCAGGCAGTCTCATACATGTTAAAAATGTTAAAGTACATCTTAAATACAATATATACATACACATCTGTAAAGTTCTCTTGTTGCACAAGAAAAATCGGATTCAGAAAGGTAAAAATAACCTGGGAAGAAAAACAAAAATGCAAATAGTCCACATTCATTTCCTAGTGTTCTTTCTCTGGTGTAGCTTGTTCTGTCAATCATTGATTAATTGGAACTGAATTGGATCTTCTCATTGTCTAAGATATCCACTTCCATCAGACTATATCCTCATATAGTATTATTGTTGAAGTATATTCAATAACATTCATATACCACAATTTACCCAACCATTCTCTAATTGATGGGTATCCATTCAATTTCCAGTTTCTAGCTACTACAAAAAGGGCTGCCATAACCATTTTTACACATACAAGTCTGTTTCCCTTCTTTAATATCTCTTCGGGATATAAGCTCAGCAGAAACACTGCTGGATTCAAAGGGTATTACAGTTTGACAACTTATTGAGCATAGTTCCAAATTGTTCTCCAGAATGGTTGGATCCATTCACAACTCCACCTACCATGCACCAGTGTTCTCTAAGTATACCATATCGTCTGCAAAGAGTGATAATTTTGTTCCCTCATTACCTACTCTAATTCCTTTAATCTCTTTCTCAACTCTTATTGCTGAAGCTAGCGTTTCTAATACAATATTGAATAGTAATGGTGATAGTGAGCAACCTTGTTTCATTCCTGATCTTACTGGGAATGGTTCCAGTTTATCCCCATTACATATGATGCTTCCTGATGGTTTTAAATAGATGCTCCTCACCATCTTGAGGAAAAGTCCATTTATTCCTATACTCCCAAATGTTTTTAATAGGAATGGATGTTAGATTTTATGAAATGCCTTTTCTGTATCTATTGAGATGATCATACGATTTTTGTTAATTTAGTTATTGATATAGTCAATTATGCTAATAATTTTCTTAATATTGAACCAGTCCTGCATTCCTGGTAGGATTTATACCTGGTGTATTATCCTGGGGATGATTTTCAATTATCCATTCGCTAATATTTTATTGAAGATTTTTTCATCAATATTCATTAGGGAGATTGGTCTATAATTTTCTTTCTCTGTTCTTGTCCTACCTGGTTTAGGTATCAGTACCATGTCAGTATCATAAAAGGAATTTGGTAGGATTCCTTCAATCCATATTTTTTCATATAGTTTATACAGCATTGGAGTTAATTGTTTTTTTAAATGTTTGGTAGAATTCACATGTAAATCCATCTGGTCCTGGTGATTTTTTCTTAGGGAATTGATTAATAGCTTGTTTTATTTCTTTTTCTAAAATGGGATTATTTAACCAATTTATTTCTTCCTCTGTTAATCCGAGCAAGCTATATTTTTGAAAGTATTCATCCTTTTCATTTAAGTTATCGAATTTATTGGCATAAAGTTGGGCAAAGCAACTACTAATTATTGCTCTAATTTCCTCTTCATTAGTGGCAAGTTCTCCCTTTTCATTTTTAAGACTAACAATTTGATTTTCCTCTTTCTTTTTTCTAATCAAATTTACCAAGGGTTTATTTTATTTTGTTGTTTTTTTTATGGAACCAACTCTTAGTTTTATTTATTAATTCAATAGATTTTAAAAAAAATTTCCATTTTATTAATCTCTCCTTTTATTTTAGAATTTCAAATTTAGTGTTTGGGGGTTTTTAATTTGCTCCTTTTCTAGTTTTTTTAATTGCAAGCCCAATTTATTGGCCGTCTCTTTCTCTATTTTATGCAAGTAGCCCTCTAGAGATATAAAATTTTCCCTTATTACGGCTTTGGCTGTGTCCCACACATTTTGGAATGATGTTTAATTATTGTCATTTTCTTGGGTGAAATTATTGTGTCTATGATTTGCTGTTTCACCCAAGTTAGGATAAGATTATTTCATTTCCAATTAGTTTTTGGTCTATTTTCCCCTGCTTTTTATTGAATGTAATTTTTATTACATCAGGATCTGAAAAGGATGTATTTACTATTTCTGCCTTTCTCCATTTGAATTTGAGGTCTTTAAGTCTTAATATATGGTCAATTTTTGTGTAGGTTCCATGAACTGCTGAGAAGAGAGTGTACTTTCTCCATTTAATTTTCTCCAATTTTTTCTAGTATTCTATTTACTTCTTTGATTTCTTTCTTATTTATTCTGTGGCTTGATTTATCTAATTCAAAAAGTGCAAGGTTGACATCTCCCACTATTATAGTTTTGCTATGTATTTCTTGCAGTTCTCTTAACTTCTCCTTTAGGAATTTAGATGCTACACCACTTGGTGCATATATTTAATATTCATATTGCTTCATTATCTATGCTACCCTTTAGCAAGATATAGTGCCCTTCCTTATCTCTTTTAATTAGATCAATTTTTGCTTTTGCTTGATCTGAGATCAGGATGGCTACCCCTGTTTTTTTACTTCACCTGAAGCATAGTAGATGCTGTTCCAGCCTTTTACCTTCACTCTATATGTATCGCCCTGCTTCAAGTGTGTTTCCTGTAAACAACATATTGTAGGATTCTGGCTTTTAATCTATCTGCTATCTACCTCCACTTTATGGGGAGTTTACCCCATTCACATTTATGATTAAAATGACTAATTCTGTATTTCATCTTGTTAACCCCAACTTATGCTTTTTCTCCTTTCCCTTCCCTTATCCTCTCCCCAGTATTATACTTGTGAGCACCACTTGCCTCACACAGCCCTCCCTCTTTAGGATCCCTCCCTTCACCTTAGAGTTCCTCTCCTTTTCTTACCTTTTTTCCCTCACAATTTCTGTATTCCCTTCTATTTACCTTACTACTCCCCTTTTCATTTTTCCCTTCCCACCTTTCAATGAAGTGGGATAAACTTATCTGTAAATTGAATATAGCTTATATTTTTCTCTTTACGCCAATTCTGATGAGAGTACACTCTATGTTCATCTCTCTCCCTTCTTTCCTTCAGCTGTAATAGGTTTCATTTGCCTCTTTGTGAGATGTAGTACCCCCACTTTTACCGTTTTTCTGGTACAATTTCCTTTTCACCTCTAGCTTCTTTTTTATATTATAACAGTAAAGACAAATTATACATGTATTCTTTATATATACTCATAACAGAAATATAGTTCCCAAGATTTCTTTTTACCTTTTTATGTTTCTCTTGAGTCCTATATTTGGAGATCAAACTTTTTGTTTACTTATGTTCTTTTTGTCAGAAATTTATGGAATTAACCTATTCCATTGAATGTCCATCTTCTCTAGGAAAAAAATGCTTATTTTGGCTGGGTAAGTTATTCTTTGCTGCATACCAAGTTCTTTAGCCTTTTGTAATATCAAACTCCAGACCCTTTGATCCTTTAATGTGGATGCTGCTAAATCCTGAGTAATCCTTATTGTGGTCCTCTATATTGGAACTGTTTTTTTTTCCCCTAGATGCTTGTAGTATTTTTTTCCTTGGTCTGATTGTTCTGGAATTTAGCCATAATATTTCTGGAGTTTTGATTTTGAGGTCTCTTTCAGGAGGTATTCAGTGAATTCTTTCAATGTCTATTTTGCCTTCTGTTTTTATGACATCTGGGCAGTTCTCTTTGGTGATTTCCTGGAAAATAGTGTCTGGGCTCTTTTTTTCATCATAATTTTCAGTAAGTCCAATAATCCTCAGATTATCTCTCCTAGTTCTATTTTCCAGGTCTTTGGTTTTCCCAAACATATTGACTTTTTTTTTCTATTTTTTCATTTTTTTGGGTTTTGTTTGACTGATTTTTGGTGTCTCCTCAAGTCATTCATTTTCATTTGTTCAATTCTGATTTTTAATGAATTATTTCCTTCATTTACTTTTTAATTTCTTTTTGTAATTGTCCAATTGAGTTTTTAAATGAGTTGTTTTGTTCTATGGAATTTGTTTCTGTTTCACCAATTTTATTTTTTAGAGAGCTATTTTCTTTTTCCAATTTACTAATTTTGTTTTTCAGGGGGTTGATTTCTTTATCCACTCTATCTTTTAATGAGTAACATGACTTATCCAGACTCTCTTGCAAAGCTTCCCTTTTCTTTCCCCATTTTTCTTCTAGCTCTCTTGTAATAGCCTTTTTAAATTTCTTGTATGAGAGCCTTGTGTGGTGGGGATCAGATCATATCCCCTTTTGGGGTTTCATCTAGAGACAATCTGTTTTTAGTCTCCTCAGGGTTTGATGTCTGCTCTCTTTCAGTATAGGAACTATCTATAGTTAGAGCTCTCTAACTTTTTTACTCATTTTGACAAAAAAGAAACAAACAAAACAAAAATAACAATTGGTGGTCTGTTTTGGGGACAGTATGATATTACTAAGCTTCCTCAACAGACAATGGGAAGTAGCAGTGAAGCAGCAGTGTGACAGCAATGGCTGCACTATGTCTGCACAGCAGTTGCATTCTGAGAGCATGCTGAGTCACTCTGGGTGCTGGGTGGGTGTGGCCAGCTCCCAAGAGATTCTAGAGTTTCAGGGGTTATAGTCTTTACCCCCTGTGTTTATAGCTTCTCTGATGATCTACTGGCTTGCTGCCAGGGTAAAGTAGTTCACACTGTGATAAAGTTCTCCCTGCAAATTTTCCCTGGCTGAGATCACACCCCACCCTTCTCTGGTCTGTTCAGCGGTAACTGTCTTCTTGTGGTATGTGCCTGGCCTAATCGTCCCAGCCTGAGAGCAAAAAACAGACCTTTTCTGGCGAATTTTGAAGATATCTTCTTTTTGTAATGAATTGTACTCTCAATATTCGTGTGTTTTTTCAGTCAAGCACTAATCCTGAGGCCATTTCATGAAAAAGTAGTCTGAGGGCAAGGAAGAGCTTAGATAGATGCATATGTCCTGTCTCCCATCTTGGCTCTGTCCCTACTTCTGAATTCTTAACTCAATATTTCCTTCTAGATCAGATATTCTAAATTCTAAGTATCTTCCATGATATAAGAGTTTGGTTTCATTTTCCATTCAAAATTGGGATTTCCAGAAGTGTAATTCCAGTCTAAGTTTTCAGCTACTTCTCACGTGCCCCCTTGAAATATAAATATGAAAACAGATATTCTGTATTCTAAGAATCTTCAATGTCATGACATTTTAGATTTTTAGGCTACACCATCTAAATAGTTTATTTTTTTAAGATTGAAATCTACATTATTGCAATGCACAGGAGGATTTCTAATATCAAGATTTTGAAAAAAAAAGTCTGGTTCCTTTTCAGCCCTCTTATAACATACCTTCTTTTTTTGGTAGAAAAACATTCAGCATTAATTAGGATGAATAGTAATATCAATATAATGAAAGAAGGACATGGAATTCATTTCTTTTGACATGCAAGTTTTTAGGGTTGTTCAGAGTTTTGTAAGTGTGTGTGTGTGTGTGTGTGTGTGTGTGTGTGTGTGTGTGTGTGTGTGTGTGTAAAGGGACTGGCAAAAAAGAGTAGTACTTTCATGATATTCTTTACATTTTTTTAAAAGATGTGTCAATTACTTTTAAGTATAATATAATTTTAATTCAAATAAAATACTGATCTCCTTTATGAAAAATTTGGGAATATTTTCTATTCTAAAATTCCTTGCAGACTACATGATTTACATTCTCTGGAATCTCCCATCTTTAGTCTATGGAAGTTTTTAGGACAGTCCAATCTGACCTTTAAGTTCTAAGAGCTCTCCTTGTTCTTATCTAACTTCTTCCAAGTGCTCCTTCTTCTCTGCTTCTCTTCTCCATGACTACTCTTACGTCTGAAATCCTGCATCTTATACGCTCTGAATAATCTTCTACTTTTTTGATACTATCAGGGTTAACTGTCTTGCCCATGGTCACATATTAAGTGTTTCATGCCAAATTTGAACTCAGGTCTTCCTCACTTCAGGCGTGATGTTTTATCCATTGCCCCACATCACCTACTTTCTCTTGTCTACTATCTTTTTATATGAACATTCTAAATTTTTTAGCCTAAAAAAGAACCAGATTCTAGATTGGAAATATCCATCAGTGTCAGATATTCAAGTTTGCAAGTGCCCTTCCTGATCACACATTCTGGTTGCAGTTTCCCTCCTTCTTGGCACGTTAAGAAGCATGATTGATCTCCTAAGATATTCTGCATTCTTGGTACCAATATCTTAGGTCAAGGTATTATTTTGAATATGATGATTTTAAAATACAAGTTATTTCCCTTATAAATCCCCTGGATTTCACATGATGCTTTCTTGTCTAAAATTTCTCAATAGTAATTTGTATTAATAGAAATAGATACAACAATCTTTACTAAATCAAAAAATACAGGGAACCACATTTGTTTAGAAATGCAAGAGTTTTAGTTTTGGTGAGGAGTGTTGGCTAGCCAAAAAATTAACAGTAATCTTAATGGAATTCTTTGAAAAGTCTGGCTTAACATCAGCAAGCATCATATGTAATGATGATAAACTGGAGTCATTCCCAATAAGATCAGGGGTGAAACAAGGTTGCCCACTATCACCATTACTATTCAATATTGTATTAGAAATGCTAGCCTTGGCAATAAGAGTTGAGAAAGAGATTAAATGAATTAGAGTAGGTAATGAGGAAATTAAATGATCACTCTTTGCAGATGATATGACAGTATACTTAGAGAACCCCAGAGATTCTATTAAAAAGCTATTAGAAATAATCCACACCATTAGCAAAGTTGCAGGATACAAAATAAATCCACATAAATCCTCAGCATTTATATACATCACTAACAAAATCCAACAGCAAGAGATACTAAGAGAAATTCCATTTAAAATAACTGCTGATAGGATAAAATATTTGGGAATTTATTTGTCAAGGGAAAGTTAGCAACTATATGAGCAAAACTATAAAACACTTTCCACGCAAATAAAGTCAGAGCTAAACAACTGGAAGAATATCAAGTAATCTTGGATAGGTTGAGCGAATATAATAAAGATGACAATACTCCCTAAACTAATCTATTTATTTAGTGCTATACCAATCAGACTCCCAAGAAATTATTTTACTGACCTAGAAAAAAATAACAAAATTCATCTGGAAAAACAAAAGGTGAAGAATTTCAAGGAAATTGATGTAAAAAAAAAAGCAAATGAAGGTGGCCTGTCTGTACCAGATCTAAAACTATATTATAAAGCAGCAGTCATCAAAACCATTTGGTACTGGCTAAGAAATAGACTAGTTGATCAGTGGTATAGATTAGGTTCACAGGACAAAATAGACAATGACTATAGTAATCTAGTGTTTGACAAATTGAATGGCCCCAGCTTTTGGGATAAGAATTCACTATTTGACAAAACCTGCTGAGAAAATTAGAAACTAGTATGGCAGAAACTAGGTATTGATCCACACTTAATACCATAAACCAAGATAAGGTCGAAATGGGTTCATGATCTAGATATAAAGAATGATATTATAAACAAATTAGAAGAACATAGGATAGTTTACCTCTCAGATCTGTGGAGAAGGAAGGAATTTATGACCAAAGAAGAATTAGAGATCATTATTGATAACACAATAGAGAATTTTGATTATATTAAGTTAAAAAGATTTTGTACTAACAAAACTAATGCAGAGAATATTAGAAGGGAAGAAATAAATTGGGAAAACATTTTTACAGTCAAAGGTTCTGATAAAGGCCTCATTTCTAAAATATATAGAGAATTGACTCAAATTTTAAGAATTCAAGCCATTCTCCAATTGATAAATGGTCAAAAGATATGGATAAACAATTTTCAGATGATGAAATTGAAACTATTTCTAGTCAAATGACTATGATCAATTCTGATGGACATGGCTTTCTTCAACAGTGAGATGATTCAAATCATTTCCAATTGTTCAGTGGTGAAGAGAGCCATCTACACACAGAGAGAGGACTTTGAGAACTGAGTGTGGTTTATAACATAGAATTTTTACTCTTTTTATTGTTTATTTGCATTTTATTTTGCTTCTCTTTTTTTCTTGTGTGGCACAAAATTTGTATAAATATGCATTCATATGTTGGATTTAACATATATTTCTATCATGTTTAACATATATTGGACTACTTGCCATCTAGGGCAGGTGTGGGGGAAGATGGAGAAATTGGAACACAGGGTTTTGCAAGGGCTAATGTCACAGAATTGTCCACACATATGTTTTGAAAAATAAAAAAAAAGCTTTAATTAAAAAAAAAGAAATGAATGGTTTCAGATAAAGAAGCTTTTTGTTTGTTTATTTGTTTTGTTTTGTTTTTTAATTTCTTTTATTTGTTTTTTCTTATTTATCATGGAGACCCATAAAAATTATATTGGTATTAGTGAATAAACTCCCATGAAAAATCTACCATCTTTTTAAAATGAGTCATATTTGGGATCCATGAAGATTATACATGAAAATAAATCCTTGTGAGTTGGAGATTTAACACTGGGAGGCCCATTGCCCAGCAGATGATTTATATTTTACAAACCCTCCCTCCAATAGCACATACTGACTGCATTTTCTGCTTTAATTGCTCTTTTTGCTTCTTCTACAGGTACTGCTTGCTTTCTCACTTTCATCTCCATGGCAACTACCAGGTTTGACACTTTGAGAGTGCTCAAATCCTCTTATTTCTGAAAATGTACATTGCCAGACCCACATTTCCCTCCCTCTCTCCTCTCTAGATCTTACAATTCAGGCCTTGCAGATTCTCAAGTCTCATCCAGCTTATGATCCTGAATTCCAAATTTCGTTCAAGCTCAAACATTCTAGATTCCATGAATCATTGCCATATCTAATACTCTCACTAAGCTTGTCACTCAAAATGTGGACATACAAATAGCCTGGCAGGTCTTATATTTTTACTAGGAAATTCTGTTTTCTAAACTCCAAGACCAATGTAACAGATACACTTGAAAGATCCTGGTAACCAGCAATATTCAGTGTTCGAATTGGGTATCAAGAATTGATATTTAAGATTCTAAAGCTACACCTTCCTATTTTCTATGAGTATGTTTCTTTTTCTTTTTTATTGGATAATTATTGAGAAACATGGCTTTTATATATTTCCAAAACCAATCCTTGTCTCTTCTGAGTCCCTCGCATGCTACACCTTCATTTTTTTTTTTTTGCCCAAATCCACTCTTTATTAATTTTCCTTCTGTTTTGACCAAAGTCAAAGTAGGTATCCAAAAGTTTTCTGTTTGGGAGTGTTTTCAGCATTGCAAAAAAAAATAGAACTAAAGAGCTAAAAATCTATATGGTTACAAATATGTAATGTGTTCCAAAGTATTCCCATTATGGAATATAAATTAATTTCAAAAAATGCACTGATCTCCTAAGCACAGCCTCATTCTTTTTATCTTTGAAATTCCTGAGGACTCACCAGTATTTTGGCTCACTTAAAATATATATTAGAATGAATCTTTTATATTGTGCATTTTCATGTTCTCAGAGAGTTTCTACTTATCACAGAGGGCAGTTTGTGTCACATTTCACAATTTGAACTAATTTATTTTTTGGCTTTCCTTTGTTATTGTTATTGTCTTTTATCCTTTATGTCCCAAAGATATCAGGGAGGTGCTGCCATGACATGCAAGTGAATTGGAATTAAGTGAGGAAGGGCTGGGCAAGGTCACCTGCCTCACTTTCCCCTCCAGAAGCCATCTGGGTCCTGTAACCAGATATAGATCAGGACGACTGGAGACAGCAAGATCTTGATGTCTATCATTAAGCTTAGATCTCTTAGGGTGTTATTTGCCAACAGCCTTATTCTGGTGAACTGGTCCAGTTCCTATCGTTGCTTTGAGGTGTGTTATCTGATTAATCCTAGGCAAGCTACATTTATACATACAGGTATCATTGCATAAATACCTTTCAAGCTCAGAACCATGGTAGAGGGGTATGCCTAAAATTGCTAGATTAGCCCTTGAAAATAATTTATCCCAGGACAATCATTGCTGACCAGCACACTGGTTACAAAAAAAAAATGGGAGAAAGGAATATGGATGCATTTGCAAAGGATCAAATATAAGACATATCTTGAGCCTGCAGCTTCAGAAAGGCTTCTCCAGAAGTCCCTCACCAGCTAGGAAACTCATCCTCATTTATCATAAATGACAAGTATCACATAAAGCCTTGAATTGAAAGTAGAAAGAATAAGTCCCAGAAAATAGGTCACATTTTTTAGCACATTCAAGTTTGCAGAGCCTTACTTTATATGTCTTCTAAGAGATAAAGAGAACAAGAATTATAATCATCATTTTAAAAGACTCATCCCCATTCAAAAAGGGGGACATTTAGAGTTTGGACTTACACTCAGCAAGGAAATTCAGTTTGGTAGTTCTCGGCCACCTCTAGCAATCACCACTGAATGAGACCTGAAAGCCCAAGCATTCGGTGTGCTAATAAGGTTTGAAGATATGGCATTTTTGGATCCAAAGAAATTCCATCTCATGACCTATAAATATCATTTGCAAAAGATTTTAAGGGAATTTATTATACTGTACCAAATAATTTAGAGATATCATGACCTGGAAACAATTCTATATTTTGTGAGATTTCAGGAATTAATAGCAAAATTAATATTTGTTAATATTATTAATACTTTTTGATTTTGATTGTTTTTTAAAATATTCATAAGTATGAATAATGATTATCTTCAATCAATTGTATTTGTTTCATGGCACTTGTATATTCTATATCTGAAAATTTTTAACCAAAAAATTGTCAGAATATCAACCAAATCATTTTGGTAGTGTGGCAGTTCTCCATTTTTTTGAAATTCAGAAAGTTATGATATAAAGTGAATTGAAATAAATGACTGATCTCATCTAGAAAGTCTAAAATCTCCTTTCTTTGTGTACTTTGAACTGGAAAATATTTTTTTCCTTTAAAACCCATAAGTTTTGAATTTTAGCACATTTTGTATTTGAAGACCCATTCCACAGCAGATCATAATAAATGGCACATCAAAAATTTTAGGATACCCCAGTCCTGAATTTTTTGTTCTCTCCTGAAACAAATATCCTTTCTTCTAGATTTCTAGAGTTTCTGCTCAATCTCTCATTCTCTTCTCCAAGGCTCCTCACACACCTGACATTGACTGTTCTAAAATCTTTATCAATGAATGAATGTCTTTATCAATGAAGCAATTGCAGAAGATCACACTACTTTTCTTGTACAGATATTTGTGGATTGCGGTGTTGATTTAGGTGGCAATAAAATTAATAGTATTTTCATCTTATTCTTAAAAGGTCTAATGTAAAAGATGCCAGATTTAAAAATTTTTCTCTCATTGGTCAGTTATTTATGTTCTATGAGAATGGCCACCAATAAGATGTGGCGATATTCAGGACAGGCCAAGGGTAGACTTTGGAGTCTCATAGTCTGTTGTCCATTCCCTTTGTCAAAGTGCTTTCCTACCTCCTTCCATCTTTCCACCAAGGCTACACCATGTTATATGCTAAAACTCTCCTTTTGTGACCACTTCCTTTCTTACTCCTGAACATTTCCCACTCTCCTACATCTAGCCCCTTTGAACAATGACATTAGAGATACCACAGTCAAATGAATGTCAGGATTCTGGATTCAAAGTTTCCAATAAATCCACACAGCTATTTTACAATGTCCTCTATGATTACCTATTCTCACTTATTTTCCACTCCCCATTGGGGCATTCAAAGATAGGATTCAACTCCTAACTCAGACATTCTCTATCTCTGCTCTCAACTCCTTCCAATAACCTCACATGAAGAGTATCTGGAAGTATTCTAGGGACCACTGAACATTGTATTTTTGATTCTAAAGCCATTTCATGTCAAACTGGATTAGCATTTTTAAAATGTTTTATTAATTGGATTATTCTCACAATGTACATGAGACATAGCAATATGATGATTTCAAAATAGGAATTTCCCCCTAATAAATCCTCTAAAATTAACATCTTTTCTGTTTGTCAAAACATTTCTTGATAGTATTTTTTATTAATAGTAATAGATCAGGTTTTGCTAATGAAAGAAATACATGAAACTGCTATCATTTAGGTGTACAAGGGATATGGATTTTTTTTTTTTAAATGGACAAAAAACTGACAGTAATCTTATAGTATGGTTGAAGATGGAAGGATTTTTGTTGTTTTTGTTTGTTTTAGCTTTTTAAAAATATACATCAATGATACTCAAAAATATTGTATTGGAATAAATGAATATTCTTCTCTGGAAAAGGTTTGCTTTTGTTTAAATTAGTTTAAAATGGCATATGTGGATCCACAGAGTATATAAATTGAAAATAAACCCTGTGAGTTATTTGATTTTCCACCCTGAGGCTCCTTCCCCAGCAGATGATGTCTGTTCTCTGAAATATATATATATATATATATATATATATATATATATATATATATATATATATTTACTATATACACCTTTAGCTATATTATTTTCCAGGACATTAAGTTCTCTCAGTTCCCCTCTTCTATGGGCACTGCTGCCTCTCTCATTTTTGTTTGCATGGCATCTCCCAGGCCTGTCTGTGCCACTCCTCCTATCCCACATCTCATTGTTTCTCCAAGATTTTCATTTGAAATCTGCATCTTCAGAGACAGTATTTATCCCCTAACTAGGAAATTTTGTATTTTCAGCCTCAGGACACCTCCAAAATAGAAGATGGAAAGGTCCAGGAAGTTCTGAGAGCCAAGATTCCAAGGGGCTGATACTTAGGATTCTAAGGCCAGGCCCTCCAAGGATACATAAGCATTTATTTTTTTTTCTTTATTAGATCTCTATTGCACTGAACATCAAGCTTGCCACATACTAAGTTTTAAATCTAATCAGTTTTTCTTATAAATTCATAGAATGCTACATATTATTTATCTTCAACTACATAATATTTCCCCCTCAGAATATATTTAAAATTAGTCTTAAAATTAGGACATTTAGCATTTGAAAACCCAATTAACAGCAGAACTTTTTAGGTTCCTAGATGCCTCATATCTATGATATATGGGAAAATGGAGAAGAAAAAGGTCATTACCTTTTGTGTTCTTTCCTGGATCAGATATCCTTAATTCTCTTGAATCCCTCATTCTCTTATCCATGATTCCATCCTGATCTGGAATTGTGGTTCTAAAATGACATTTGTACAAACAATTTTCATCATCAGCCTTTGAACATCTTTTACTGTCTCTGTTCTTCTCAGTCCTCAAATTCTTGCTTCTACAATCTCACCCAGCTCAGGATTCTAGATGACATATTTCCATCAAATTCAGAAATTCTGGGTCTACATCAAATATTTGTTCAAGAATTCTGAATTCACAATCCATTCCTAATTGTTCTATTCTGAGGTAGAGCTTACTGATGAACTAAGCAGGGTTGAGTTCTAAGCTCTAGTCTACCATTACCTTGCCTGTTTCATGTTAGCTGGAAGCCCAGTTTTCTAAGTTCCTTCACAGATCTGAGATTCTCATGTCTAAAAGAATAGCCTTATAGATCCAGTTTTTCCCCTTAAGTTTAATTTATTGATTCATTTTAACACCTCACTGATGTCTTACCCATATACAGGTTTCCTAACAGAAGTCTACCCCCTTCATAATTTCTTATTATGTAACATAAGCTATAATGTTCCAAAATACTGAATATTGATTATCATGAATACTGCAATCAGTAACTATATTTGTCAATGAAATAATTGCAAAGAAATGCACTGGTTTTTCTTTACATAGAGCTTTGTAAGGATATTTCTGTGATGATAAAATTAATAGTATTTTCACCATACCCTTGAGGCTTTGAGATTAAGGATATCAAAGCTGTTTATTTGGGGCATTCGAATTGATGCTTGATGTCATAAAAACAAATTTACCTTGTTCTTTTTCTTTAATGACCATAGCACAGATCAATATTTGGGCAGAGTAAGAATATATATCTAGCATTTAAAAATTTTCCATTGAAAGGGAGGGGACTAGTTAGTCAGCAAAAAAAAAAAAATGATAGTAATTTTACTAAATTCTTTGAAAATTTTCCTTGGAGAATTTTTTTGCTTTGATTTTAATTTCAAGACTTCTTTTATCACTGAATACCAATATAACATTTTTAAAAATATTGGAACAAATAAATAATCTATGATAATCTATCTTCCTATTCTTTAAATGAGTATAAAATGGTCAATATTAGGACTTACGCAGTATATCTATATGAAAAGAAATCCTGTGAGTTGTGAGATTTTCCACTTAGAAGCTTCTTTCCAAGCAGAAGATTTCTTTTCTGTGAAGTCCCCCATTTTTAGCATATACTCTTTCCCAAGAAACTGTAGGATCTGCCTTTTGCTCTCTTAAGCCCTCTCTTTGCTCTTCTATGATAGCTCTTCTCATTTTTGTTTCCATGGTAACTACCAGGCCTGAAATACATGGGGAAATCCTTTGCCTGAAAATTCCCAGATGCCATTCATTTCTCCCTCTCTTTTTTGGCTTTTACAATTCTGTCCTAGCAGAGTCTATACTCTAAGCTAGCTGATTAACCTTCATTCCAAATTGTTTTTAAGTGTATACCTACTATGTGCCATGACTCATTCCCCCCATCTCATAGGTTCTCTAAGGCTTTCTCTTGAAATGTGGACCTTCAGAGGCAGTTCTTATCCTCTCAGTTAGGAGATTCTGGGTTCTAAAGTCCAGAATCCCAGAAACAAAGGTCCATGCAAAGTCCTAGCAAGCCCTGAATGTCAGTGTTCTAAAGGGTTGAGATTTTGGATTATTAGGGCTGCAGCCTCCTAGAATCCATAAGGATTTTTCTTTTCCTTTTTGTAATGGAGAGTTCTTACACTATACATGAGCTAGCTATATACAAAGTTTCATCCAGCTTATCTGTAGAGGACCTAACTCTAGAGAAGTATACTTGAAACAAGGATACTTACAACAAGGTGTTAACTCAGTGGAACTGATGAGATAACAGTTCTTTAGTACACATATACTTAGTAATTAGCTTGCTTATAATGGTTCTCTAGTTCACACATATTCAGTATGATGTAATGATGTAATTGTAATAGGGTATTTAAGGGCTGAGAAGGACTGGAAATGAGACATTCAATCCTTGACCATCCTCCTAGTGGCTTTCCTGCCTCTTGCACTCCTCCACTAAGATCAAGACTGGGTCAGACTGTGACAAACACAGACTGTGAAGGAGACAATAAAGACCCTAAACTCTATTCCTGACCATTCTCATGGTATCTATCCTGCTGAGATCAAGACCCGTCCAGAGGACCTCCAGAAAGCTAGCCTGAACATTACATTTTGGCACCCAAAGTATACTCTGTGATTGAAGAGTTTGACTCTTCAGGTCAAGAAAAAAGAAAGCACGCTTCGGTTAATTTGGGAATTATCAAAGATCTGAAAAAGATTTGCACTCTTTATGGATCTGCATCATCTTATGTTAAGGTATTATTAGAGAATTTGCCTTTTGAAGTTTTAACCCCTAATGATTGGAAATCTACAGCAAGGACATGTTTAGAACCTGGACAAAACTTGTTGTGGCTTGCTGAGTATAGTAAACTTTGTAGAAAACAAGCCCAACAAAATAGGCAACCTGGAGTTAATATGCCAGTCACCTTTCATCAACTAGCAGGATTAGATCTTTATGGAGACACTTTAGCACAGATTAATTACCCTTTGATAGGATATCAGCAAATTGTTGCTGCTGCTATCAAAGCATGGGGCACCCTCCCAGGAAGACAATATAGAAGGGAAGCCTTCAAGAAAATAGTGCAAGGTCTAAATGAACCCTTGCTGATTTTGTGGGATGTCTGCAGACAGGTGTCATATGAACTACTGGTGAAAATGTAGCAACAGAAATTATGATAAGACAACTTGCTAAAGAAAATGCTAATGAGATTTATAGAAGAATTATACTAGGACTACACAAGGATGCACCTTTAGAGGAGATCATAAGATGCTTGCCACAGTGGGCACAAATGACTTTTATACCCAGACTAATTTGCAGACTTTTCAAAATTGGAACATTGAAAGGCAGGGTCCCTTTTGGCAAGGAATTTCCAGAGAGACTCGTCAATGATTACAATTGTGGTAAAGTAGCGCATCTGAAAGCACAATATTGACAGAGAAGACAGGGTGGGAGAATAAGACCCAAAACCCCGTGTCCAAAATGCAACAGAAACTTCCATTGGGCATCAGAATGTAGATTGACTCAGGGAAATGGGAAGAGGGGCTTGTCTCCACGGCCCAAGGAAAAAAATACTTGGAGAGAATGGCAGCTGATGTTATAGCCAGAGAGTCTTTAGAAGTTCAGTACTCAGACATGACCAATCATCTAAGAAGCAACCTGATGGGGGAAAGGGATTACAATTAGGGAGAATAGAGTTGTATGCAGCTGGGGCTACTGAGATATCCCCTGGAGAGGTGAAATCTGTTCTTCTCCAGCCTATGGATCCCTTTCCTCCAGGCACAGTAAGCTTGACCATTTTACCTCCTGAGAGTGTTTACAAAACAGTGTCTATCCATACACTGATTTGAGAAACTGGAGAATGTGTAGATAATATCCCAATCACTAATACAGGTGGACAATGTGTGACTTATCTACCAGGAGAAGTAGTAGCATCAGGTTTACTGATACAGACTCCTAATAAGCAATCTGGTGATAGTTGCCATTTTCACTCTCAACAACAAAATCCAGGCACAGGTACAGCTGACCATCCTATACTCACTATCCATATAAATGGCATACCATTGGAAGGATTGGTAGACACAGGTGCAGATTATACAATCACCAGAGGTGCCAATTGGCTCAGTCATAGGCCAAAGATTAAGGCAGACACCTACATGTCTGGCGTAGGAGGATCAATAGCAGCTAAAATTAGTGCTACCTCTTTGAGATGGATAGTTGAAGGTGAAACAGGAGCTTTTTTTCCTTTTATAGTTGAAAAAATCCCATTCAATCTATGGGGAAAAGACATCCTACAACAGTTAGGATTACAAATGAGTACTTTGACTTTTTAGGCTGTTGAAGGCCTGCCTGCACTCTCACCTGTTCCCATTCCATGGAAAAGTGGCCCTAACAAATGAAAAAAATTCAGGTCTTACTAGATATAGTAAGTCTTCTTGACCAAGGAGACTTACAACCTTTTCTAAGTCCTTGGAATTCCCCTGTATTTGTTGTAAAAAAGAAATCTGGAAAATGGAATGGAGGATGTTGACTGATTTAAGAAAAGTAAATGAACAGATGGAAACTATGGGAACTCTTCAGCCTGGACTTCCATCTCCTACTCAGTTGCCTAGAGAATGGCCTCTTTGGATTATAGAGATTAAGGATTGTTTCTATTCTATCCCTCTAAATAAGGAGGATATGAAAATATTTGCCTTTTCAGTACCCAGTGTTAATTTAGCTAAGGCTTATAAAACATATTAATGGACAGTTTTTCCACAGGGAATGAAAAATAGCCCTACTATGTGTCAAATGTATGTTGCTGCTGCTCTTACTCCAGTAAGAAAAGCATTTCCAAAAGTTATGTTATTATATTACATGGATGATATTTTGGGGTGTGCACCTGATGAGCAAATGTTAAAAGCATGTCTACAAAAGAACATAGAAACAATAAGGAACTACAAACTGCATATAGCTCCAGAAAAAATTCAGACATGCTCCTTTTCAATATTTAGGATATGAAATATATCCTTAGGTGCTTACAGTACAAAAACGTTCCTTAAGAACAGAGAAGCTAAACACCTTAAATGACTTTCAGAAATTGATAGGAGATTTCCAATAGATGCATCCAGTGTTAGGCTTAACTACCTATCAATTACAACTATTATATGACATTTTAAGGGGAGACACTGCTTTAAACTCACTATGCCAGCTTACAAAAGAAGTTCAAGAGGCTTTCAGAGAGGTTGAACTGGCTTTATCCAATGTTGTTGAAAGACTCACCCAAAAACCCTTGGAAATATCAGTTTTTGCTACAAAAGAGGCACCCACAGCAGTTCTTCATCAAGGACACAGTGTGATAAATGGGTGAACCTCCCAGCACAACCAGAACAAAGCCTTACTCCTTACCCAGTGCTTGTGGCTAGAATCTTATTAAAGGTCATTAAACTAGTACAATTAATCTGGGATAAGACCTGACAAGATATACACTTTTTATACCAGTGTAAAAATTAATGTATGCTGTGAAACCATCCCAGAGTGGCAAATTTTATGGGTCACAGCTCCAAATTTTACACATGGGTCTCCGTTAAAGATAACCAGCTATTACATAATTGGCAATGTATTTTTTTGTTCTAATGAATAAAATGTATTTTTATAGTTAATAAGCAGTAAGTATAGTGGTATTTTGCATTCTCTATTTCTTCACTCTTGTGATATAATGTGCTATGTCACTTTCAAATATATCAATATATCACTTTCAAAAATCTGTATATTCCCTTCTAATATTTTCTTTTTTTATTTAGAATTTTTTCCCACAGTATATATGCATGAGTAATTTTTAAAAATATTATCCCTTATATTCATTTTTCCAGATTATCCCCTCCCTCCCTCTATTCCCTCCCCCTGATGACAGGCAATCCCATTCATTTTACATATGTTACAATATAACCTAGATACAATATATGTGTGTAAATACCATTTTCTTGTTGCACAATAATCATTAGATTCAGAAGGTTTAAGTAACCTGGGTAGATAGACAGTAGTGCTAACAATTTACATTCTTCCCAGTGTTCCTTCTCTGGGTATAGTTATTTCTGTCCATCATTGATCAACTGGAAGTGAGTTGGATCTTCTTTATGTTGAAGATATCCACTTCCATCAGAATACCTCTTCATATAGAATTGAAGTGTACAGCAATCTTCTGGTTCTATTCATTTCACTCAGCATCAGTTGATGCAAGTCTCTCCAAGCCTCTCTGTATTCGTCCTGCTGGTCATTTCTTACAGAGCAATAATATTCCATAACCTTCATATACCATAATTTACCCAACCATTCTCCAATTGATGGGCATCCATTCAACTTCCAATTTCTAGCTACAACAAAAAGAGCTGCCACAAACATTTGGCACATATATGTCTCTTTCTGCTCTTTAGTATTTCCTTGGGATATAAGCCCAATAGCAGCAATGCTGGGTCAAAGGGTATGCACAGTTTGATAACTTTTTGGGCATAATTCCAGATTGCTCTCCAGAATGGCTGGATTCTTTCACAACTCCACCAACAATTTATCAGTGTCCCAGTTTTCCCACATCCCCTTCAACATTCACCATTATTTGTTCCTGTCATCTTAGCCAATCTGAGAGGTGTGTAGTGGTATCTCAGAGTTGTCTTAATTTGCATTTCTCTGATCAGTAGTGATTTGGAAGACTCTTTCATATGAGTGGATATAGTTTCAATTTCATCATCTGAGAATTGTCTGTTCATATCCTTTGACCATTTATCAATTGGAGAATGGTTTGATTTCTTATAAATTAGGGTCAGTTCTCTATATATTTTGGAAATGAGACCTTTGTCAGAACCTTTAACTTTAAAAATGTTTTCCCAATTTGTTACTTCCCTTCTAATCTTGTTTGCATTAGTATTGTTTGTGCAGAAACTTTTTAGTTTGATGTAATCAAAATCTTCTATTTTGTGATCAATAATGATCTCTAATTCTCCTCTGGTCATAAATTCCTTCCTCCTCCACAGGTCTGAGAGGTAGACTATTTTCTGTTCCTCTAATCTATTTATTATCTCCTCTTTATGCCTAAATCATGGACCCATTTTGATCTTATCTTGGTATATGGTGTTAAGTGTGGATCCATATCTAATTTCTGCCATACTAATTTCCAGTTTTCCCAACAGTTTTTGTCAAATAATGAATTTTTGTCCCTAATGTTGGTATCTTTGGGTTTGTCAAAGATTAGATTGCTATATATGTACCCTTTTTTTGTCCTTTGTATCTAATCTGTTCCACTGATCTACCGTTCTATTTCTTAGCCAATACCAAATGGTTTTGGTGACTGCTGCTATATAATATAGCTTTAGATCAGGTACACTTAGACCACCTTCCTCTGAATTTTTTTTTTCATTAGTTCCCTTGCAATTCTCGACCTTTTATTCTGCCATATGAATTTTTTTGTTATTTTTTTCTAGGTCATTAAAATAGTTTCTTGGGAGTCTGATTGGTATAGCACTAAATAAATAGATTAGTTTGGGGAGTATTGTCATCTTTATTATATTCGCTCGGCCTATCCAAGAGCACTGAATGTCTTTCCAATTATTTAAATCTGACTTTATTTTTGTGGCAAGTGTTTTGTAATTTTTCTCATATAATTCCTAACTATTCTTTGATAGATGGATTCCCAAATACTTTATACTCTCAACATTTGTTTGGAATGGAATTTCTCTTTGTATCTCTTGCTGTTGCATTTTGTTGGTGATATATAAAAATGCTGAGGATTTATGTGGATTTATGTGGTATCCTGCCACTTTGCTAAAATTCTGAATTATTTCTAATAGCTTTTTAGCAGAGTCTTTGGGGTTCTCTAAGTATACCATCATGTCATCTGCAAAGAGTGATAGTTTGATTTCCTCATTTTCTACTCTAATTCCTTGAATCTCTTTCTCGGCTCTTATTGCCGAGGCTGGTGTTTCTAGTACTATATTGAATAGTAATGGTGATAGTGGGCAACCTTGTTTCACTCCTGATCTTACTGGGAAAGGTTGCAGTTTATTTTTATTGCATATTATGCTTACTGAAGGTTTTAAATATATGCTCCTGATTATTCTAAGGAATAGTCCATTTATTCCTATACTCTCAAGAGTTTTTAGTAGGAATGGATATTGGATTTTGTCAAATGCTTTTTCTGCATCTATTGAGATGATCATATGGTTTTTATTAATTTGATTATTAATATGGTAAATTATACTAATAGTTTTCCTAATATTAAACCAGCCCTGCATTCCTGGTATAAATCCTCCTTGATCATAGTGTATTGTCCTGGGGATGATTTTCTGAAGTCTTTTTGCTAATATCTTATTTAAAATTTTAGCATCAATATTCATTAAGGAAATTGGTGTATAATTTTCTTTCTCAGTTTTTGATCGACCTGGTTTAGGTATCAGTACCATGTCTGTGTCATAAAAGAAGTTTGGTAGGACTCCTTCATCCCCTATTTTTTCAAATAGTTTACATAGCATTGGAGTTAGTTGTTCTTTAAATGTTTGGTAGAATTCACATGTAAATCCATCTGGTCCTGGGGATTTTTTTCCTGAGGAGTTGATTAATAGCTTGTTCTATTTCTTTTTCTGAAATGGGACTATTTAAGCAATTTATCTCCTCCTCTGTTAATCTAGGAAGCCTATATTTTTGGAGAAAGTCATCCATTTCACTTAAGTTATCAAATTTATTGGCATAAAGTTGGGCAAAGTAACTCCTTATTATTTCTCTAATTTCCTCTTCATTGGTGGAAAGATCCCCCTTTTCATTTGTAAGACTAACAATTTGATTTTCCTCTTTCTTTTTTCTGATCAGATTTACCAAAGGTTTATCTATTTTATTGGCTTTTTCATAAAACCAACTCTTGGTTTTATTTATTAATTCAATAGTTGTTTTTTTTTACTTTCAATATTATTGATTTCTCCTTTTCATTTTTGTATTTCAAGTTTAATTTTTGGTTGGGGGTTTTTAATTTGGTCTTTTTCCAGCTTTTTAAGTTGCAAGCCCAATTCTTTAATCTTCTCTTTCTCTATTTTCTTCAAATAAGCCTCTAAAGATATAAAATTTCCCCTTATTACTGTTTTAGCTGCCTCCCACAGATTTTGGTATGATGTCTCATCATTGTCATTATCTTGGGTGAAATTATTATTTGTTTCTATAATTTGCTGTTTCACCCAGTCATTCTTTAAGATGAGATTATCCAGTTTCCAATTACTTTTTGGTCTATTTACCCCTATCTGTTGAGTCACCTCAGGATTGGGATGGATCTAGTATCTGGCTTATATTTTAAAGTGGCTTGATTTCTCTTCTGAACTGCTGTTTTATAAGCAAAGAAGAGCTAACAGCCTGTGCCAGATTCTTCTACCTCAGTGGCTTCTCTGATCCTAGAGCCCTCCCCAGCGCGATTGGCACAGCGTGCCAGCACCCAATTGTCTGCGCTGGCCTCTTTTTTTTTTTTCCTCCCCTGGGAACTAACCTTTTCTGTTGAAACTCCAGATTCTATTCAGCTGGTAAGTCGTGCTTCCAGTCCTTGTGTTTTCTATCAGTCCAGCGCTATTTTTGAGGCTGATTTAACTAATTGGTAGTGAGGGAAGAAGGGAGCTCACAGGATCACGTGTATCTTCTCTGCCATCTTCCGCCCCTGGCTTGGTATTTTTGAAGAAAAGATTTCTAAGTTTCCTCTTAAAGGACCAACTATCTTTACAGATGCATCCAAACATAACATTTGTTCTGTAAACCTTAATGATTTAACTGTAAAGAGAGTAGTCAGAACTCCTCAGTACACTCAACAGAATGAATTGTATGCAATCATGCTAGCTCTTATTACCCAGAAGATGTAGATATAATATCTGATTCAGCCTATTCAGTAGTGTAATACAAAGAATAGCCAAAGCCCAAATAAAATTTGTAGCTTCTAATATATATCAGCTCTTTAAGGAACTTCAAGAGCAAATGAGAAAGCCTTCAGGTAAGATTTATATCTTGCATGTCTACTCACATAGTGGACTTCTAAGTCCTATTTTTTAATGGAAATTCAAAGGCAGATTGCCTTCCAACCATTTTAGCCAATATCCCTTTATTTCAGGCAGCCCAAGAATCTCATTCTAAATATTAGGCTGCTCAAGCTTTATGTTTGCAGTTTGGAATAACAAAAGAAAAAAGCTAGGAGCATAGTAAAAGCCTGTACGGCTTGCCTTCCTTTCTATGCTCCTATACTCCATCCAGGGAAGAACCCTCATGGATTGAGATGCAATGAAATCTGGCAAATGGGTGAAACCCATTATATATCTTTTGATTGTCTTTCTTTTATCCATGTTGTAGTAGACACCTTTTCAGGATTTACCTTTGCAATACCAACAGCAAAAGAGACAGCCTGATCGGTCACTGAATTCCTTATACAAGCTTTTGCAATTATGCAATTATGGTGTGCCACAAGCAATAAAAACAGATAATGGACCTGCATATGCTTCTAAACATTTTGCACACTTTTGTGCAAATCACACAGATTTTGTATCTGTGTATCAGATTTTACACACCACTGGCATACCTTTTAATCCTCAAGGACAGGCAATAACATAGAGGAGAAACAGAGGCATCAAGATGCTCTTCTAAAAACAAATGAAAGGGGAAGTCACAGGTAACCCTAGAGAACTTTTAAATTTAGCTTTTTATACTATTTTATGTATTATTTTTTGATTTTTGATAAAGATGCACTAGCTCCAGGAGACAGGTTTTATAACCCACTGGAAGGGCAGTGTCCAGTGCAAGCCGCTCCACTATCTTTAGATAATCACCAGGTAAGGTGGAGAAATCCAGAAAGTGGTGAATGGAAGGGACCAGATAGGTTAACTGCTTGGGGGAGAGGGTTTGCTTGTATCTCTACAGATGGAGAAGGAATCAGATGGGTGTGGAGTCATATTTGCCGTGTCCATTGCAGAGAAATGGAAAAGACCCTTGAACCAAAGAAAAAGACCCAAGAAACATCAAATGGTTCCATCTCTGTCTACATGTCCTATTGAAAAAGCATGACTATTAACCCCATGTGTATGGCAATTTACTCATGAACATCAAAAACTGTCAATGAGACTGCTACAGGACTTCAAAACCATCAGGAATCATTGGATTCCCTGACACATGAAATGATGGACAATAGATTGGTTTTGAACTACCTCTTGGTTGCTGAAGGAGTTATATGTATGATTGTTATTTATATACTCTCCTTCTAGGATTATGGACATGTATAATTGCTTATATTGATTCATATTGTTTGTTGCATCACTACTAACCTGTATTATATTACAATGTGCTTGTGTAATACCTCCTATGCTGCTGAATTTATGTATACCTGTTTCAATTACCTTCAACCCTGAGAAAACCTGTTAACAATATCTGGTTTGACTCCCCATTTCCCTTTGGTATTTTCACCTCCCTTCCTGAGAAGTCAGAGAGGTTGTGACCATCTATGTTATAAAACAAAAGAAAGCAGGATATGTAGAGTGCCCGAACTCTGGAGAAGTATACTTGAAACAAGGATACTACAACAAGGTATTAATTCAGTGGAATTGATGAAATGATGGTTCTTTAGTATACATATGCTTAGTACTTAGCATGGTGATGTAATGGTTCTCTAGTTCACACATATTCAGTATTATGTAATTGTAATAGGGTATTTAAGGGCTGAGAAGGACTGAAAATGAGACATTCCATCCTTGACCTTCCTCCTGGTGGCCCTCCTGCCTCCTGCACTCCTCCACTAAGATCAAGACTGGTTCAGACTGTTACAGACACAGATTGTGAAGGAGTAATGAAGGGGACAATAAAGCCTCTGGACTCTATTCCTGACCATTCTCATGGTGTCTATCCTGCTGAGACCAAGGCCTGTCCAGAAAGCTAGCCTGAGCATTATACTTATAATTCTATATTTTATATTTACATCAAGCTCAGATATTTTAAGTTCCAAGTCAAATACCTGTTAAAAATTGCAGGTTTCACAACCCATTAGTGATTATTCCACTCAGAAGTGGGACATACTCTATTGTGGAAAAATTACATCTTCTAAGTCTTAGCTTGTCAGAAGCTTCTCCAATTTATGGAACATCAAAGTCCTGACATTCAGCTTTGTAAGGGCCTTCCCATATAGGAGATTCTCATATCTAAGGGAACATCCTCCTAAGATTTGTTTGTGGCTTTTTTTGCTTACATTATTTTTATTGTTTTATTTTAATAACCCACTTGATTTTCTAGTAGAAGTCTTCTCCCCTTTTAAGTTTTTATTATATAACACCATGCAGTAATTCCTCAATGAATGTCCAATACTGGATATTCATTCATAAATTTTACTATCAATAATAGTTCTCCTTGTTGATATAGTCATTGCAAAACCAATTGCATTAGTTTTCTTGTATAGATGTTGGGGGTCTATAAGGTTATTTGGTTGGACATATGACAGTATTTTTTGCTAGCCAAAAATAAGAAGCCCAAATCCCACAAAACCTGAACACCAGAACAAATGCAATTACATGCATATTTTACTTTAGTAAATACTAATTTTCCATTACTAGTAAGAAAAATGGATCTTTAGCCATTTTGGATAAAATAATCAGTTGTTCAATACAGATTTAGGAAGAAATCATACCCTTGAGGCTCTGGGGTAAAGGAAGTCAAATTTTGCATCTTAAATGAATCATTAAAATTAAATTAGAACTTAGTTTTAAATCTCATAAGAGTAGTCTACTTTTTTGGGGGAGGGTGTTTAAATGACCTATACAGGTGAATATTTGAGGCCAAGGAAGAATATATCTGAGACATCTTTGCCAATTATAAATTTTCTATTGTGTGACTCATTCAGAGCTAATCATTATTGTTCTCAGAGATCACCTAGCAATCAAACATGGCGATTTTTCAGGACATTACAAGGTCTGCCCTCACTGTTCTGATTTCCCTTCTTCCAAGTGCTCTCCTATCTCCTTTCTTGTCTTCACTATGGCTACATTAGGCTCTGTGCTAAAACATTTCTGTTTCTGACAATTTCTATTCTCAGTTCCTGAACATCTCCCACTCTTCCACTTCTAGTCCCTCCATAACATTATAGATTCTACAGCCAAATCATGCTCAGGGTTCTGGATTCAATTTGTTCATCAAAACCAGGCAGTCTACATTCCAGTGATTTTCATGATCATTTAACCGGGCTTCAATTTCCATGCCCCACTGGAACATTCAAAGACAATTTTTAACTCCTAGCTCTGATATTCTCCAATATTCCCATAAGAAAGATTTCTTAAAACCAAAACTTTTAGTCTTACAGGCAACATTGAAGAGATGACATTTTTGATTCTAAAGCCGTATCATGAGAATTTGTCTCTAAATAAAAATCTTCTTCCTAAACAGCTATCTGTATTGAACAACTGATTAAGGCTAAGAGACAGGGATAGGATGTAAGTGATTTTATACATGCATATCCTGTGATTGAAGAGATTGACTCTTTAGGTCAAAAAAAGAGAAGATATACACCTTTAGATTTAAATAAAATTAAAGATTTGAAAAAAAGTTGTACTCTTTATGGGGCTACATCAGCTTATGTTAAAATGTTATTAGATGGTTTGTCTTATGAAGTCCTAACCCTGAATGATTGGAAATCCATAGCAAGGACATGTTTAGAACCTGGACAAAACCTGTTGTGGCTTTTGGAGTTTCATTAATTATGTAAAATCCAAGTCAGATGCAATTTGGAAACAGGAGTTAACACACAATTTACTTTTGAGCAATTAGCTGGTGAAGGTCAGTATGGAGAGAATTCAGAACAGATTAATTATACCATGACAGTGTATGAGCAAATTGCTAAGACTGCAATAAAAGCTTGGGATTTCCTCCCCAGACAGAAAGATCGGGGAGAGGCTTTCACTAAAATAGAGTAATGACCCAATGAACCTTTTGCGGATTTTGTGGGACGTCTGCAAACTGCTGTCAAAAGAACTATTGGAGAAAATGCAGCTACAGAAATAATAACCAGACATCTGGCTATGGAAAATGCCAATGAGATTTGCAAAAGAATTATATGGGGACTAGACAAAGATGCTTCTTTATTTAGAGATCATAAGATGCTGTGATACAGTGGGAACAAATATTTTTTCACCCAGACTATAATGAACATGGAAAGACAGGATCCCTCCTGGTAAAGGACTTCTAGAGAAACTCGTAGATGTTTTCAATGTGGAAAAGTTGGTCATCTAAGAGCTCAATGTAGATATGGAGATAAAGTGAGAACACAGGGTGAGAAAAGACCTAAAATCCTATGTCTTAAATGTCACAAGGGCTTCCACTGGACCTCCAAATGTAGATTGTTCCAGGGAAATGAGAGGTGAAGCCCAGCTCCAAGATATCAATCAAAAGATAGGTGGGGTATGATGGCAGCTGAGGTTACACCCAAAGAGCCTTTAGAAGGTCAGGGCTCTGATGTGATCTATCAGATGAAAAGTAATCACATGGAAGAAAGGAATTACCTGATCAGTCATCTAAAAAGCAATCAGACAGTAGAAATGGATTACACTTGGGGAGAATACAGGCCTTTTAAACCAACAGGGACGTGTGCAGTGCAAACAGCTCCAATGTAATTACCAGATGATGAAAAGAGATTTAGAAAGTGGTAAATAGAAGGAAATTAGATAGGTAAACTGCCTGGCAGAGAGGGTTTGCTTGTATTTTAACAAAATGAAGGAAACAGATGAAGAAGGACACAGATGGGTGGCAACAAGCACCTGGAAAGAGACAGAAAAAGAGAAAAACCTCAAAACAAAGAAGATCAAAGAAGCATCTGACACTGAAAGAGCATGGCTGATAAGAAGACTGTTAAAGAACTTTAAAAACTTGCAGAAATTATTGGATTTTTGACACATGAACTAATGGAGAATGGACTTATTGACATGTTTAAATTCTCAATTTATGATTATTTGATCATGTTATTTGTTACATCACTTCTAGCATGTGTTATGTTACTATGTGTTTATGTAATTTATGTAATTATGTGCAATACCTCCCATATTAATGGATTTATGTTTCAAGGTCACGACCACCCTGTGTTCTAAATCAAAAGAAAGGGGGAGATGTTAGGTTTTTACTAAGTGCTAAGTTGGTACTTAACAATTCTCTAGCTCAGAATTCACACCTTTTTCAAATCTTTAAGGGAGTGTACACCTTTGAAGGAATACTTTAAAGAAGCAAGTTCATTGGTCAGTAAGGAGTTCCCACCAAGCCCCTGAAGTACCCATAAGCCCATTCTCTGGGAAGATAAAAAGAGGCAACATTGAGTCTGAAGAACAGTCTGGATTGAGTCAAAGAGAAGATGTCCCTTGGATTTGCAAGTCCAGCAATCCCACACTTTTGGAGGGTAAGGCTCCAGAAGCCTCCCAAGAAACCTGCTCACACAGGAAAAGATTATACAGAAAAGAAACTTCCTCCCAGAGAAGGATTACAATTGAGAGACGACAGGACATTACAACTTTGGCTGAACTTTCCATGCAAATTAGTGACCACCAGAGGGAGGAATTGACCCTGAGCAAGAAAATTCTAGAATCTAAATTCTCAGCCACATCCAAAATATAATATAATATGATATATAAAATATATTATATACATATATATTACTATATATTATAATATATTTTATATATAATATATTACATATGTGATATAATATATAATATATAATAAACATAATATAATATATAAAATATAATATAAGTGGAAGCCCAGTATTCACTGTCCTAAAGTCCTTCCAAGTCCTGATATTTTGGATTCTAAGACCTACCTTCTAATGGTCTCTAAGATTTTAATTTATTTTAAATTGATATCATTATCCTTGCAATGCAAAGGAGCATTACTAATATTGATTGTGAAACATATTTTTTTCCTTAACAATCCTCATTACATCAAAACTTTTGTCTATGTGGAAGAGATCCTAAGTTAATTATAATGAATAGTAATATCAACAGCAATTTATACCAAAGAAGGAAGAGCATGGAATTGTGTTTGTATTGATGTGCATGTTTAAAGCTGTAGTGTTTTTCTTTTTAGTCCTTTCATGATATCTTTTCATATTACATTTTAAAATGTGAGATTATCTTTTAAAGATAATATAGATATAATTAGAATTAAATACAAATCTATGAAAAATCTAATATTTCCTTATGTCTTAATTTTTTCACACTGTCCAATATTTTACCTAAGTATTCTATGATCAATTCTAAAATTATTGATATTTTAAATTCTAAGTCCACATTCTGACCACATGATTGATAATTTTAGGATTCTCTCATTTCTGAGATGTGGAAGTTTTTAGGATACTCCAGTATTGACCTTTGATGTTCTAAGAGCTCTCTTCTGATCTAGCTTCCTTCAAGTGCTCTATTTCTCTCAATCTCTTCTCCTTGTCTACTCTCACAATGGACATTATGTGGATTTACCATCCCAGTGTTTTCATAAATTATGTTCTTTTTGGAATAACTTTTTTTTCTTTGGGTTAAGGGAATCAGGGTGAATTGACAAAACCAGGGAGAAACATCATGAAATATTGTAAAACTGCATTGGAACTCAGGTTTTGCTGAAACCAGGACCAAAATTGTATTCCTGATGCCATATCTTCTCCTTTCTCTCTTCTAGTCTCTCAGTCCTGATGTTCCAAAATTTACAAGGTAAAAAAGACACAGATTCCGGATTAGGAATGTTTCTTTGGGT
This sequence comes from Sminthopsis crassicaudata, assembly GCF_048593235.1. Taxonomy (NCBI): domain Eukaryota; kingdom Metazoa; phylum Chordata; class Mammalia; order Dasyuromorphia; family Dasyuridae; genus Sminthopsis; species Sminthopsis crassicaudata. Next base: position 68,891,029 of record NC_133623.1, read on the forward strand.
TAGATGTTCTTGGATCTATATGCCCTCCCTCATGTCATATTGTACCTCCAGTTTCCTCATCCTAACGATACATAATAAGGCAAGATTTAATGCTTAGCTCAGATAGCCATATCCATGTTATCAGCACTTTCCAACATTTCCCACATGAAGGGTCCCAGGAAGCCTCTATCTTTCTTGTTCTAGGGACCATTCAAGACATTTGGGCAGGGGTTTGACTGGCTTCAAAATTTTGAAAAAGAATTTGCAAATCTTTAAAAAGTATGCTTGAAGATAGAATTTTTGGTTTGGTTTTCTCACAGTTTCTTTCTTTCTTTTTTTCTTGTACATCTCCAATTCCTTATATAAATGAAGTTGGAGTAAGGAAATGATGTCTTTGTCAAAATCTACCTTCTTCAAATGAGTAAAAAAAATGACCCATCTAGCACATCTCTGAAAAGAAATCTTTGTTAGATGAGAGATTTTGTACTCTTAGAGCCCTTTACCAGCAGATGATTTTTGTTCTCTGCACCACCACACTCTATATCTATAGCATGTTCTTTCTTTCTTCCTTTCTTCCTTCCTCCTTCCTTCCCTTCCTTCCTTCCTTCCCTTCCTTCCTTCCTTCCTTCCTTCTTCCTTCTCTCCCTTCCTCCCTCCCTCCCTCTCTCTTTCCCTCCCTCCCTCCCTCCCTCCCTTCCCTCCTTCCTTCCTTCCTTCCTTCCTTCCTTCCTTCCTTCCTTCCTTCCTTCCTTCCTTCCTTCCTTCCTTCCTTCCTTCCTTCCTTCCTACCTTCCTTCCTTCCTTCCTTCCTTTCTTCCTTCCTCCCTTCCTTTTGAGAAAAGAAACAACAGAAGAAAAAAGTGAACATAATATGTGTTAATTAACATTCGTTTTCCATAGTTATTGAAAGAATTGATCGATCACCTCTGGAAAAAGATCCCAAAAGGAAAATCCTAAAAAACATTGCAAATGTTTTGCAAAACTTCTGACTATAATCTCAAGGAAAAAATACTGCAAGCTTCTAGACATAAACAATTCAAGTATAAAGGAGTAACAGTTGGGATTACCTAGGATCTGACAGCTTCTAAATAAATAATTGGAGAGCCTGGAATACTGTATTCCAGAAAGCAAAGGACTTGGGGTTACAACCAAGAAGCAACTACCTAGTGAGACTGAACATCAACTTTCAAGGGAATAGATGGATCATCAATGAAGTAGGAGACTTTTTATCATTTCTATTGGAAAAAAACAGAAGTAAGCATATATATATATATATATATATATATATATATATATATATATATACACACACACATATATATATATTATGTAAAGTTTAAATGCTTTACATTCCTAGATGGGAAAATATCTGCAACTCTTGAGAACTATATCTTTTATTGGGGCAGTGGAGGGTATGGATATGAATGGACTATGATATGATGATATCAAAAAAAGAGTAAGGGGTGAAAAAAGGATTGTACTGGAAGTAGGGGAAAGAGAAGATAAAATGAGACAAGTTAAATCAACAAGAAGAGGCACAAACGACCTATTACAATAGAGGGAAAGAAAAGAGGGGGATGATCAATTTCTGAAGCTTAATCTTATCAGTTTTGGCTGAAGGAGGCAATAACAATCATTCAGTTGGATTTAGAAATTTATCTTACCCTATGAAGAAGTTGGAGGAGAAAGGGGAAAGCAAAAGAAGGGGCTGGATAGAAGGGAGGACAGGTTGAAGGCAGGGTGGGATAGAAACAAAACACTACTAAGGATGTACAGGACAGCGAGAGAGAACAAAAGTATATATGGGAGAGGAAATAGGATGGAGAGAAACATACAGCTGCTTACCATCACTGGAAATGTGAATGAGATGAATTCTCCCATAAAATGGAAGTGAATAGCAGACTTAATTAAAAGCCAGAATCCTATAATATGTTGTTTACAAGAAACCCATATGAAACAGAGAGTAAGGATAAAAGATAAATACAGAGTAAGGATAAAAGATGGAGTAGAATTTATTATGCTTCAGCGAAAGCAAAACAAAATTAGGGGTAACAATTTTGATCTCAGATAAAGCAAAAGTAAAATTAGATCTAATTAAAAGAGATAAGGAAGAAAACTACATCTTTTTAAAGGATACCATAGACAATGAAGTAGTATTAATACTGTAGTAAGGGTTACAGCATCCAAATTTTTAGAGAAAAAAGTTAATCCAGTTATAGGAAGAAGTAGCAAAACTATACTAGTTGGATACTTCAACCTCCCCCTCTCAGAATTAGATAAATTTAACCACAAAATATACAGGAAAGAAACTAGAGAATTTAATAGAATCTTAGAAAACTTAGATACAATAGGCCTCTGGAGAAAATTGAATATGGACAGAAAAAATATACTTTTTCTCAGTAGTACATGGAATCTATATAAAAACTGAACATGTGTTAGGGCATAAAAAGCTCAGTCAAATGCAGAAAGGTAGAAAGAGTAAATCCTTTCTTTTCAGACCAGGATGCAATAAAAATTACATTCAAAAGAGGACCAGGGAAATATAGACTCAAAACCAATTGTAAATTAAATCAATTCTAAAGAATGAGTGGTTCAAACAACACATCGTATTAACAATCCATAATTTGATCCAAGAGGTTGACAATAATGAGACAACATAGCAAAATCTATGGGATAAAACCAAAGCAGTTTTTATGAAAAAAATTTTATATCTCTAAATAGAGACATGAATAAAATAAAGAGGAGAACAATAAGTAGATCATGCAACTAAAAAAGATAGAAAAAGAACAAATTGAAACTCCTCCAATTAAATGCCAACTAGAAATTCTGAAACCCAAAGAAGAGATCAATAATTGAAACCAAGAAAATGATTGAACTAATTAATCAAGCACATACTTATTTGAGGAAACTGTAAGGTCTCTTTGCTCTAAGGTTTACTCTTCCATGGGCCCTGCAGTTCTCTTGTTTGTCTCCATGACAACTTCCAGACCTGAAGACTGTAAGCTCAAATTATCTGGTGTCTGAAAATGTCCATTGCCAGACCCGTCCAGCTCTCACTCTCCTTGCTTCTCTGGACTGTCACAGTTCTGCTCTAATAGATTCCATCATCTTATCCAGCTGCTGATCTTTCCTTCAAAAGGGCTTCAACTCTGTATATTCTCTCTTCCAAGAGCCCTTCCCAATCTCCTCGTGACTCTAAGCTTTGCATGGCCAAGAGGCACCTTCAGAGGTGGGACTCATCCCCTCACTAGGAAATTCTGTATTCTCAGCTGCCAAACCCTCAGCATCAGAGATCTCTGAAAGGTCCCAGGATGCCCCAAGAGTCCATGTTCATGGGTGCTGATCTTTTGGCTTCTGAGCCTAGACCCTCCTATGATCCCTAAGAAGCTTTCTTTCCATTTTTGTTTTTTGTTTTTTTGTTGCATCATTATTACAATGCATATGAATGTCATCCCATACAAAGTTTTCAAACTAACCAGTGTCCATTATAAATCCTTAAGCTACACATTATGTACTTGTACCTGGAAGTTATTTTTTTCAACTGAGGATAAATTGAAAGACAGCCTAGAATATTTGGAAAATTATAATTTGAAGGCCCCTTCCATAGCAGAATCATTGTAGATTCACAGATGCCTCAGAGTGCTGGAATGTGGAAGAATGGAGGACACTCCATTTTGGTCTTCTAGAGGCTCCCCTCCATCTCTTCTCTTCTCTGTGGGGTCTCCCAGAAGTGACAGTTCCTCTTCTGCATTCCCATTTCTTCAGAGAATTTCTCTGCTTCAGCCTTAGAACATCTACCATGTTCTCAGGATGAGTCAGGACGGGTTTCTTTGTTTCTTGTGCTTAAATAGCAGTGAAACCCACTAGACATTCCTTTGGATGTTCCACTAATGCATTGTTAATGGACTCATGAGAAGAGAGGAGAGAGAAGGAATGGGGAGAAACCCTTCTGGAGAGCAATTTGGAACTGTGTCCAAAGGGCTAAAAAACTGTGCATACTATTTGACTAGAAATGTCTCTACTTGATCTGTATTCCAAAGAGATTGAAAAAACAGGAAAGTACATAAATGTGCAGAAATTTTTGTAACAGCTATTTTGTAATTTCAAGGAACTGGAAATGGAGTGGATGTCTATTAGTTGGGGAATGACTGAATAAGTTATAGTATATGAATATAATAAAATATTGTTCTATAAGAAATGATGAGCAGACTGATTTTAGAAAAACCCAGAAAGACTTACATAAACTGATGCTGAGTGAAGTGAGCAGAACCATGAGAACATTGTACACAGCAACAAAAATATAATAGGAAGACTAGCAATGATGGATTTGGTTCTTTTCAACAAGCTAATAATAAACAGGCTCCTAATTCCTGGAATGATTGACATTTTCCATTCTAAGGATACTTCTCAACCATATGATTGTTATTTTCAGTATCCTTCAATGTCTGGGATGTGGAAATGTTTAGGATACTTTAGCACTGACCTCTGTTGTTTTAAGAGTTCTTCTCCCTCTGTCCTAGCTTTTTCTGCTTCTTTCAATTGCTCTTATATCTTTCCCTCTCAAGTTTTCAGATACTCCAGAACTGATTTTTATGTTCTCCTTGCTCTGATATAGCTTCTTTCAAGCACTTCTACTTCTTTCCTTCAAATCCCAGTTTATTGATAAATTGCATTCTCAGCCTCAGTAAATTTCACACTTTTTTGTTTTTTTTTTTTTTGTTTTGTTTTTGAGGCTATCAGGGTAAAGTGACTTACCAAGGTCACACAGTGACCAGGACCAGTGCTCTACCTCGGCCCCACATCTCTTGCTTTCTCTGTTTCACTCAATACTGACTTACAATAGTCCTAGATTCTGGATTAGAAACTTCCACCCTGTCAGCTTTTCTAGATTTTAATTGGCCTCTTTGATCAAATATTCTGGCTTCAGTTTTTATTCCCTATAAGTAGATTTAGAGACAGGATTGATCTCCTAGCTCAGACATTCTATCTCCATGTTATCAACAACTTCCAACATTCCCACGTGAAGGATACTTAGAAGCCACAAACTTTAGTGTTCTAGGGACTACTCAAGACATGACATGTTGATTTCTAAAGATGTATCATGCTAAGTTGGGTTAAGTATCATTTTTATTTTTTATTTATTTGATTAGGATTATAATGAACATGGGTCTAACTAACTTCAGGACTGTGAAACGGAATTTGTCTCCTTATAAATTCTTTAAGTTTCATGCAATCTTTTCCTTTAAAAAATTTCCCAAAAGTCATTCTTTTTTTCTCTTTATTTGAAAAGGAAAACAGAATAAAAAAAAGAGACAGAAAAGAAAAATAAAGCCAAAAAAACCAAACCAAAAATAAAGCATTGTCATGTGCCCAGCAGAATATAAGGGAGGGTTCAAAATAACAATAAATTTCCAATTTAAGAAAGGATAATAATAGTAGAAGAAATTATATTCATGACTGTCCATCTTTTCTTTGCTTCCTTATAGGTAGTTCTTTTGTTCTCTGCTGATAACTTTTTTATTTTATTCTTTTTTTCTCTTTCATTCCTTCTACATCCATAAGCACCCAAAACATTATACATATATCTATATACATGGGTACATGCATACATATCTACATATATTCACACACACTACACACACACACACACACACACACATATATATATGTAACATACATTAACCTATATGTAAACAGGTATCTAAAACAATATTAGTATGGAGGACATACAATGTTGATTTCTTACTTGAATGAATCTTTAAGTTTGACTTTGTCTCAGATGAATGATTACTAGACATACTTTTTTCCCCTAATAAATTAGACTCCTGATTCATTTTGTAATGTTTGTAGTATCTCTTCTTTCCTAACCCTGCTAACTCTTCTACTTTAATTTTGCTTCTTAATTTGCCTTGCTACTATCTAACTTCCTTTTACCCATGGATCCCTTCCTTGTTTTCTTCCCCTACCCTTTGCTTCTCCCTCTGTCCATCCCTCACCATTTATTTCCTTATATATTTGGGAGGGTGCTAAACCCTTCATGACATATATAGTGTTGCCTATTTAACCCATTCCAAATGTAAGTTTTTAGAACCATGAGCCTTCCTCCCTGTTCTAATGCCTCTGAGTCTATTCTTTCTCTGCACATCATTTCTCTTCTCTATGGACACTTTCTTTTGAGTTACCTAATTACTGACGTCAATCTTAATTAAATACATGGTACACATTGTGGGGTCCCCACTTGTTATTTTTGTGGGGCTAACCTAGAGGTGTTTGCACTTCACAGGGGTTAAGCCCTGGGTCTGGGGTCTTTGTTCAGGTCCTCTGTTCAGCACAAAGTTTTCTTAATTTTGCACCAGTCTATGTCTTCCCAAGGTGCAAATTTGTTCTGTTTGTGGGGAAAATCTGGAGAGCCTGGAATTTACTGACCATTCTGCCATCTTCCCAGAATATTCCCTAGACATTCTTATTAATTAAAAAATTTTTGTACTAAAGAAACACATAAACCTGCATTTTTGTTCAGTACAGGTTGGAAGAAAGAAATTATCTCCTATGATAAATCTATCTCATTTTTAAAAGGAATACAAAATGGCCAATATCTGGGCTCAGACAGTGTATACATATGAAAAGAAATCCTTGTGAATTGTGAGATTTTCCACTTAAAGGCTCCTTTCCCAGCAGAACATTGCTCTTCCCTGAAGACCCCCACCTTTAGCATAGACTGTTTTCTAAGGCACTACAAGATCTGTCTTTTGCTCTCCTAAGCCCTCTTTTTGCTCTGGGGTCCCCTCTTCCATGGACACTGCTAGATCTTTCATTTTTGTTTCTATGGCAACTCCCAGGCCTGTTGCTCGGTGCGTGTGTAAATCCTCCTTTTGCTGAAAATGTCCATTCTCAGTTGCCATACATTTCTCCTTCTTTTCTCTAGACCCTCACTACTCTGGCCTAGCAGATTCTATGATCTCAACCAGCTGATGAGCCTGAATTCCAAATTTTTTTAAGCACATACATTCTATGTGCCATAAGCCATTCCACATCTCAGATTTTCTCTAGGTTTTCACTTTAAATCTGGACCTTCAGAGGCAGAACTTATCCCCCACTTAGGAAATTCTGGGTTCTGACCTCCAGGATCACAGAAGCATATATCCTTGAAAGGTCTCAGGAAACCTCGAATGACAGTATTCCGAGGGGCTGAGCTTTTAGATTGCAGGGCTGGAGCCTCCTGAAATTCATAAGGATTTTCCTTTTCTATTTTGTATTGGAGAATTAATATATGAATCTTAACACATACAAAGTTTTAAAACAAACTAATTTCTCTTATAAGTCCTCATCATGTTGCACATTATTTAACTGCAAGTTAACACATTTATTTCAGGTAAATCTTTTTATTAGGACATTTAGCATTTGAGATCTAGTTCCAGAACAGATCACTTTAGATTCTCAAAGTCCTTACAGTTATGGCACATGGAAAATTGGAGGATACTCTAGTCTTTGGTCTTCTCTGCTAGATATCTGTATCCCTTCTTCTAAAAGCCGTCTTCCATCTCTTTCTCTTCTCCATGGCCCTTCCCTCACCTGAAAATTTCTCTTCTCCAATACCATTTTTTCAGAGCAATTTCCTCTTCAGTTTCTGAATGTCTCCCATTATCTCAGCACTAGGTTTTGACTTTCTCTAGGCATTTTATTTAAATCAAGAAATTATGTACCACAAAGTCACCTTTATGACCCATCCAACTCAGCATTCCAGGATTCACTAGTTCAGGATTATAGTCATGATTCATCCAAGATTGTATGTTTAGAACAGCTTATCTATTCTAGGTTCCAAGTCAAAGACTTGTTCAAGAATTTTGTCTTTATAAACCACTCCTAATTGGCCCATTCAAATATAGGACTACATAAATGTGGGGAAATACTGTGTTTTAAGCTCTAGCTTCCTACCAACTTGCCTACTTTCAGGATACCTGGAATCTAAACATTCAGTTTTCAAAGCTTCCCAGAAAGGAGATTATCATAACTAAAGAAGGACACTCCTAAAATCTGTTTAGATTTTTTTATTTTAAGTTGCTTTCCTTGTTTTAATTGAACAACCCACTTGAAAATTACCCAATTTTCACACAGTAGTGTTATCCTTTTCTAAATTCATGTCATAAATACCACAAACTAATGGCACAATCTACTGAATATTCAGTATTATTACTCTTTATCAATGAAAAAGTTGTAGAGAATGAAATATGTTTAGAAGAATTCCCACATGAAAGAACATGTTTAACCTATATTGGATTAAGTGTTGACTAGGGGAAGAGGGTGGTGGGAAGGGAGGGAGAAAATTTTGGATCACAAAGTTTTGCAAGAGTGTATTTTGAAAACTATCTTTGCATATATTTGGAAATTAAAAACTATTATTTAAAAAAAAGAGCTGCTGAGGATTCCACTAGATTTTCCTGTACAGATATTTGGGTGTGTGGCTTCTTTTGAATGCATATAAAATAGAGAATATTTTTACTATACCCTTGTGACTCTGATAAGGATGTCAAATTGGTATATTTTTAGTATCAGCAATGCCTTTTCAAAATGAAGTTTGAATTAAAGCTTGATGTTGTAAGAATATTCTATTTTTTTCTTTTTAATGACATACCTCATTTCAATATTTAGGTGAAGTAAGAATATATATCTTGGGTATTGACAATATTTTCTATTCATAGTCAATCTTTTTTTCTCTCAAAAAATCAGCTAGCAAGCAAACCTGGTGATTTTCAGGACATTCCCATATTGGCCTTTTGGAGAATCTGAATACTCTCTGCTCTGAGTTCCCATCTTCAAATTGCTCTCCTAGCTCTTTCATTCCCTTCATTATGGATATACCAGGCTCTGTGCTAAAATCCTTCTGACCCTTTGTATTCTCAGTTTCTCCCTTCTAGTCCCTCTGAACAATGACATTTGAGATTCTGTATCCAAATTAAGTTTAGGAATCTGCATTCAAAGTTTCCCTCAAACCAACACAGGCTGGATTCCAGTGTCTTCCATGATCATTTCTTCTGACTTCACTTGACACTCCTCAATGGCAGTTTTTAAATCCCAGCTTAGAAATTCTTCATTTCTGTTCTCAACTATTTCCACATTCCCACATGAAAGGTATCTAGAAGCCTAACCCTTTATTGTACTAAGGCACATAGAAGCCAAAGAATTTTTGGTTCTAAAATGATAACTTGTATTAAATTCATAGTTTTTTACTTTATTCATTTGATTATCATTCCAATGTATGTTAGTTTACCAATATAATGACTTCCAAATAGAAGTCTTCTTCCTAAAACTCTCTTTAATAGAATAATTTGGTTTTTGGTCCAGAAATCCTGAAGATCCACTTTTCTTAAAAAATCATGGAAAGAACGAACAGTCTTCACTAAAGCAAGGAACATATCTAGCCACAATTGTTCTACTGTTCAGATTTTTTGGATTTGGGGGATTTTTTTTTCTTTTTTAGGGGTAGCCAAAAAATACACAGTAATCTCACCAAAAACTTTTGACAGTTTATTTCAAGCTATGTAAGAGGTTTGTGTATGTTTCTTTTCTTTTATACATCAAGGATTCATAAGATAATTTACACTGAAAGAAATGAATAACCTCATATAAAATTTTACCTTATTTTCAAAAATTAATTAGAAATTCCCAGTATTTTGACCCACTAAGAATATTAATTGTTTTTCCCTCATTCAATCATGTCCAACTCTTAGTGGCCATAGCATTCCAGGCTCTTTCTTCTGTCTTCATCTCTCTTTTTTTCTCAAAGTCTGTCCACATTAGGTCCATTGATTTCATTACAGTATCTTATCCACCTCTTCCCCTGCCATTGGATTTTGCTGTTCCTTCAATCTTTCTCAATATCAGGGTCTTTACCAATGAGTATCAGAAGAGCTGCTAAGTCCATGAATCTATTCTCCCATGATCTATATGATATTCCTTTTTACTTTTTAATCAGATAATCATTACAATGCCTTCGTGTCTTATTTATTTACAAATTTCCATAACTAATCCATTTCTCTTCTTAATCTTTAGCATGTTACTCCTTCATTTGGTTGCCCAAATATACTTTGCATTCATTTTCCTTCATAATACTATCAACAGCAGTTTTGACTGCAGGAAGCCCTAGAGGGAATTTCGTTTATTTTGCTGTTCACATGTTTTCATTTTGGAAGCTTGTTTTGGGGAGGTTGCCAAAAATAGACAGTACTTTAATGATACTCTTTTAGAAGTGTAATTGTGAAAGTGTGATTTCTTTGAAAGCAATCCTACTATGGAATATTAATTAAAAGAAACGAAAGGACTGAAATTTTGAGGAAAATCTTCCTGATTTAGAAAAATTTTAGAACTAGGTAATACTTTGGCTCACTTAAAATATAGATAAAAATAAATCCATCCCATTAATGATATTTTCAATCTTAAGGCCCCGCCCTCAACAGATTCTGATTCACATTCTCAGAGAATTTCCAGCTATTACTTAGGGTATCTACATTAAACTGGAAAACATTTTTACCTACTAAGAATATATTCAAAGCAAGCTTTTGATAGTAGGACATTTAGCATTTGAAAGCCAATAGCAGAGCAGATCATTTTGGATTCTCACAGTCCTTACATCTATGGCATATGGAAAATTAGAGGACACTCCAATCTTGACCTTTGCTTTATCTTCTGGATATTTCTATCCTTTCTTCTAGTGCAAAGTTGGGAAGCTTTTTTTTTTTTTGCCTAGAACCATTTGGATACTTATAACATCACTGATCAACTATACAGAATTATCAACTTAAACTTAAAAATTCAAGCAGTGGTGGGACACTAATACATTGCTGGTGGAGTTGTGAAAGAATCCAGCCATTCTGGAGAGCAATTTGGAACTATGCCCAAAAAGTTATCAAACTGTGCATACCCTTTGACCCAGCAGTACTACTACTGGGCTTATATCCCAAAGAAATACTAAAGAGTGGAAAGAGACCTGTATGTGCCAGAATGTTTGTGGCAGCCCTTTTTGTAGTAGCTAGAAACTGGAAGATGAATGGATGTCCATCAGTTGGAGAATGGTTGGGTAAATTGTGGCATATGAAGGTTATGGAATATTATTGCTCTGTAAGAAATGACCAGCAGGAGGAATACAGAGAGGCTTGGAGAGACTTACATCAACTGATGCTGAGTGAAACGAGCAGAACCAGAAGATCACTGTACACTTCAACAACAATACTGTATGAGGATGTATTCTGATGGAAGTGGAAATCTTCAACATAAAGAAGATCCAACTCACTTCCAGTTGATCAATGATGGACAGAAATAACTACACCCAGAGAAGGAACACTGGGAAGCGAATGTAAATTGTTAGCACTAATGTCTGTCTGCCCAGGTTACATGTACCTTCGGAATCTAATGATTATTGTGCAACAAGAAAATGGTATTTACACACATGTATTGTATCTAGGTTATATTGTAACACATGTAAAATGTATGGGATTGCCTGTCATGGGGGGAGGGAGTAGAAGGAGGGGGGGATAATTTGGAAAAATGAATACAAGGGATAATATTATTAAAATATAATAAAAAATAATAAAAAAAATTCAAGCAGTGGGAAGTTGTTGTACCTATCTTTCAGCTCATCATCACCTGAGGTTGAGTATGCAAATAATTTTGTAGATCTGAAAGCTGATGTTCCCATTTCTGTTCTAGTGGCTCTCCATAATGTCTTCTCCATGGCTCCTCTCATACATCAAAGAGTCTCTTCTCCAATCCCATTATATCTCCCATTCTATCAGGACTCTTTCTTGTTTTGTATTTGATTTCTTTGTTTGATTCTCTTGGATTTCCCTGATTCCAGTAGGCATTCTATTAGAATCAAGACATGATATACAAAAAAATGTCTTTCTAACTCATCTAACTCAGGATTCCACGATTTTCTAATTCAGGATTATAGTCATAATCTATTCAGGACTGTATATTTCTATCAAGTTTAGATGTTCTAAGTTCCAATTCAAAGACATCTTTTAGAATTATGGTTACATAATTCCATTCTTAATTGTTCTATTCCATATTGGGTCTAACTTTTTGCCCACTTTCAGGATGCCTGGAAGTCCAAACATACAGGTTTCTAAGGATCTTTACAGAGAGGAGATTCTCATATCTGATAACTGTTTCTGTTGTTTTTGCTTTTATTCATTTTACTGTTTTATTTGAACATACTTATCTCTTACCCATAGACTGATTTTCAAATAGTAGCCTTCTAAGGCTTCTAAGGCTTCTAAGCCTTTCTAAATCCATGTAACATAACATCATGTTTTAATGGAACAAATATTCAGCATCAATACTACTACCAACAGCTATTTTTGTCAATGAATCAATTGGACAGATTTGCACTAGTTTTTCCTGTCCAGATATTTGGATTTGAAGAGTTTACAAGGTTTTTGGTGGCTATAAAATAGGTAGTATTTTCACCATAACCTTAAGGCTCTGTGGTTGAGAATGTTTATTTTTGCATTACCAAAGTAGCCTCAAAATGAAATTCAGACTTATGTTTGATCTCAAGAACAATTTGTCTTGTTCTCATTTTTAAATGACTTGTAGAAGGTCAATATTTGCGCAAAAAAAGGAGATATATATGTATATATATACACACATATATATATATTGAATTAATGATAATTTTCCTTCTAAGGTCCATTTAGAGTAAATCATTTTTGTTCTCAGAGATCACTTAGCAATAAAATATAATTTTCAGAACATTCCAAGATTTGCCCTTCAGTGTCTCAGGACACTTTTTGCTCTGATATTCCTTCTTCTGAATGCTCTCCTACCTCTTTCCTTCCCTTTACCATGGCTATAACACACTATATACTAACACCCTCTTGTTTCTGACTATTTCCATTCTCTGCTTCTGAATGCTTTCTACTATCCAACTTCTAGTCTCTCTGAACAATGAGATGCTAGGGACCATCCAAGACATGACATTTTGGGTTCTAAAACCCTATTATGCTAAATCTGATCAAATTACTATTTTTATTTTCCATATATTTTATTATTATTACATCTTATATGGGTATTACCAATATGATGATTTGAAATAGAAGACATCTTTCTTATTAGCTCTTTAGAGTTCACACAGTGTTTTCTTGTCAAAAATTCTTGATAGTCATTTTTAATCATAGTAAGAGAAACAATAATCCTTCATTTAAAAAAAAGGAAATACATAGAACTTTCATTGTTTGGCTGTACAGGGATTGTAGTTGGGGATTGGGGGCTTTGGCTCATCAATTCTAACTAAACATCTCCCACTTTCTCTATTCTAGTCTTTTCCCAAAATGACATTCCTTTTTTACATTCTCATTCTCTTAAAAGAATTTACAATTATAATTTTCAGTATTAATTGTCATTAGAGGAATGGTCTTTCTGGGCCTAAGGTTCCCCAATTGTAAAATAAAAGGGAATTAGAATGTGGTGGAAAGAGTATTTGATTTGAAGTTAGAGGTTCTGGGTTCAGATTCTAACACTGCAAGTGACTATCCCTCTCTAGGACTCAGTTTCCTAATCTATAAAATGAAGGTGTTACACTAGGTGATTTCAAAGATCTATTTTACCTCTTACCTTTATGATTCAGTGTTCTTGAAGGTCCTTTCCCAGCTTAAAAGCCTATGTTCTTTAGGTGCCCAGCCTAACTGGGATGTGTCAAGGCTATGTGTCCAAGAGTTTCTTAAGGAGAAATCAGATAGATATGTTGAAAATTGCTCATGCTGGAAAATTCTGCCATCCTGTCATGTAGAAATTTCTAGTTGTTCACTTAATCCAGTCCTCCAAAAGATATGTCTGGCAATTTGTAATTTTTTAAATAAGGGGTGACCTTAAGAAGCTAGATGCCATCCAACTCTAAAGGAAAAAATAAAGGAACACAGGACCTCTCCTTATGGTGAAGATAGCCTATTAGCTGCAGCAGTTTGAGAGACAGGAACAAAAACACATACTTACTATACACATACATGTACAAAAACACATACTTATTATACACATACATGTATATGTGAATCAAGCTGCAACTAATATGTATATTATATGTATTTAACATACAGATATATTTAATATAAATGTATTTAACATATATAAATATAATATATAATGCAAAATATTATATGTTCCATATTATATATACATACTTTTGTGGTGACAGATTTTACAAAGATTCGATGGAAACAAATGCAATCTTGTGGAATAATTTGGGAGATTTGTGAAAGCAAAGACATTGCTCGGAGCATTTCTTAGAGCAATTGAAACTCAAAAACTGGTGGGAATGGAAGCAGCCACCTGTATATTAAAATTTTGTTTGAAAGTAGCTCGGTCCTTCTTCTAAAAGGGGAAAGTTGCCATGGCAGCAAAGGAGTCTGTGATTGTTTTGTGTTCTTTTGGAAAAAGCTCAGGTGGAATGTTTGTGTTGCTGGGAAATTGTGTAGGGGGAACCTAGGAAAAGGGAGTGCTTTCACTTAAAGAGCTGTAGAATCTGAAATAACGTCCTTTATCTTGCTCATGACAATTCTTCTTCATAATATCTGCCTAATAAGGTGGGCATTTATGATGCTGATGCTGAGTTTCAAAGTAAATGAAAAAAACATTACCTGTGAATGGGTTCTTAAAACATTTAGAAAAATCTGCCTGCAAGAATTTGCTGTCTTTTACATAGTCATTGATATGTTTTCTGTTTCTGGGATCCGACTGAGGATGGTTCTGGAGCTAATATGAATGGGTGTACTACTTTGGGGGAGGTGGGGGAGGGCTCATCTTTGGACCTTTTGCAGTGCCAGGTCCTGAGCTCATTGCTATGATTCAGCTCTCCACAATGCAAAGGGTAATGAATGTTGAGAGCTCTGTTTCTATGCAATAAAAACAACAGACAATTTTCTCCTGAAGTAGATAGATTGATAATCTTTATTTTATTTTAGCTTTTTATTTACAAAACATATACATGGGTAATTTTTCAACACTGAACCTTGTAAAACCTTATGTTCCAAATTTTCCCCTCCTTCCCTCCACCCCTTCCCCTAGATGGCAGATAGGTTGACTACCTGCATGTTACCATAGATATTAAATATGTTAAAATATATGTTAATATATAAAATATATGTTAATTATATATTATATTATATATCATATATTTATGTAATATAATATGTTAATATAGATATATAATATATGTTAAATCCAATATATGTATACATATTTATACAGTTATCTTGCTGCAACAAGAAAAAATGGATCTAAAAAGAAAAAAAATTCCTGAGAAGGAAAACAAAAATGCAAGCAAACAATAACAGAAAGAATTAAAATGCTATATTATGGTCTACACTCAGTTCCCACAGGACTCTCTCTGGGTATAGATGGCTCTCTTCATCACAAGATCATTGGAATCATCTCATTGTTGGAAAGAGTCATGTTCATAAGAATTGATTGTTGTATAATACTGATGTTGCCATGTTTAATGATCTCCTGGTTCTGCTCATTTCACTGCTAAGTTCACATGCATCAGTTCATGTAAATCTCTCCATATCTCTCCAAAATCATCCTGTTGGTTATTTCTTACAGAACAGTAATATTCCATAACATAGAATGTCAATCTTGAGAAGGCCATAGGAGTTACCAGCAGTGACTCTCCTATGAGACAGAAAAGCTTCAAGAGGGACCATCTCCATTCCAAAAGGTGTATTTTGTGGGATAATGCATTTTAAATATGCTCAAGTTTGCCCCATCCTAAATAAGTCTTCCTTTGACCCTTTTTGTCCATTTAGCTATGATACATTCCCATCTCTTTCTTAGGTGCTTTGTGATCTAACTTCTTGAAAAAAATGAGAGATTGGACTTCCAGGGGCAGAGCCAAGATGACAGAGAGGACACACATTTCTTTCTGACCTTCTACAACCAATTAGCAAATCCAGCCTCTGAATTAACTCTGGACTAATAGAATTCACAAATATTGGGAGTGCAACAAATTATCAGCAGAAGATAATTTCAAAGATTGACAGGAAATGGGAGGGAGGCAGCCAAGCACAAGCAGGCTGAGCACTCATGCTAGCACAGACAATGCAAAGTCCCTGAACAGTGTGGACTCCGCAGGGCAGAGAATCTACAGGGAGGAATCTACAGCAGTAGTGTTGCCACTCTGCCCTTGTTCCAAGCCACTAGATCAGCAGAGAAGGTCTAAAACATACAACACAAGTACAAAAGATAAATATTGAACCCCAAAAATGCCAGAATCCCATGGGACCTGATCATGTCCATCCAGCACTGGGAGTGAGTGAGTCAGCACTGATCCAGCACAGCTTATAGAGGAAAACTGGAAAACCTCCCCTATCCTAAAAGCAGATGTTAACTTTTTTTTTTTTTTAATGAGTAAAAAACTGAAGAGAACTCTGACCATAGACAGCTTTTATGGTGAAAGGGAAGAAAGATTTCAAACTCTGAGGAGACTAAAAGCAGATCATCATCAGATGAAGCCCCAAAAGGTGATGTGACCTGGTCCCCATTACATAAGGCTCTTTAGAAAAAATTAAAAAGGATCTGAAAGGAGAGCTAGAAGAAAAATGGGGAAAGGAAATGAAAACTCTGCTAGAGGGTTTGAAAAAGGCATATAACTCAGTAAAAGATTTGATAAAAAGGAAAAGGAAAACAACTCCTAGAAAAACAGAATTTGTGAAATGGAAAAAGAAAATAACTCCTTAAAAACAGAATTTGTGAAATGGAAAAAAAAAATCCATAGAACACAACTCATTTAAAAATTAAATTGGACAAATACAAAAAGAATTTTAAAAATAAATGAAGAAAATAATTCACTAAATTTCACTAAAATTTCACTAAAATTCAGAACTGAAAAATGGAAATGAATGATTCAATGAGAATCCAAAATAAATCCACATAAATCATTAGCATTTTTATATATCACTAATAAATTCCAATAGCAAGAGATAAAAAGAGAAATTCCATTTAAAATAACTATCGATAGTATAAAATATTTGGGAATCTATCTGCCAAAGGAAATTCAGGAACTATATGAGCAAAACTACAAAACATTTTCAATAAAGTCAGATCTATGCAACTGGAAAATATCAAGTGCTCCTGGATAGGTCAAGCAAATATAATAAAGATGACAATACTTCCTAAACTAATCTACTTATTTAGTGCTATACCAATCAAACTCCCAACAAACTATTTTACTGACCTAGAAAAAATAACAACAAAATTCAGCTGGAAGAATAAAAGGTCAAGAATTTCAAGGGAACTAAAGAAAAAAAAATCAAATGAATGTGACCTAATTGTACCTGATCTAAAACTATAAAGTAGTGGTCATCAAAACCATTTGGTACTGGCTATGAAATAAACTAATTGATCAGGGAAATAGGTTAGCTTCACAGGAAAAGATAGTCAATAATTATAGCAATCTAGTGTTTGACAAACCCAAAGACTGCAGCTTTGGGGATAAAGAATTGACTATTTGACAAAAACTGCTGGGAAAATTGGAAACTAATATGGCAGAAACTTGACATTGACCCACACTTAACACCATATAATAAGATAAGGTCAAAATGGTTCATGATCTAGATATAAAGAATGAGATTATAAATAACTTAGAAGAACATAGGTTAGTTTACCTCTCAGACCTGTGGAGGAGGAAGGAATTTGCAACCAAATAAGAACTAGAGATCATTATTGATCACAAAATAGATAATTTTGATTATATCAAGTTAAAAAGTTTTTGTACAAATAAAACTAATGCAGACAAGTTTAGACAGTAAACAATAAACGCAGAAAACATTTTGAATGTAAACATTCAAAGGTTCTGATAAAGGCCTCATTTCCAAAATATATAGGGAATTGTTTCAAATTTATAAGAAATAAAACCATTCTCCAATTGATAAATGGTCAAAGAATATAAACAGACAATTTTCAGATGAAGAAATTGAAACTATTTGTAGTCACATGAAAAGGTGGTCAAAATCACTATTGATGAGAGAAATGAAAATTTAAACAACTCTGAGATTCAACTATCCACCTTTCAGATTGGCTAAGATGACAGGAAAAGATAATGACGAATGTTGGAGGGGATGTGGGAAAACTGGGACACTGATACATTGTTGGTGGAACTGTGAACAGATCCAACCATTCTGGAGAGCAATTTGTAACTATGCTCAAAAAGTTACCACACTTTGCATACCCTTTGATCCAGCACTGTTTCTACTGGGCTCATATCTCATAGAGATCTTAACAAAGGGAAAGGAACCCAAATGTGCTTTTGCACATATTTGTGGCAGCCCTTTTTGTAGTGGCTAGAAATTGGAAACTGATTGGAGGTCTATCAATTGGAGAATGGCTGAATAAATTGTGGTGTATGAATATTATGGAATATTACTTTTCTGTAAGAAATGACCTACAGGGAGGCCTGGAGAGACTTACATGAACTGATGCTAAGTGAAATGAGCAGAACCATGAGATCATTATACATGGCAACAAGAAGATCATATAATGATCAACTGTGATGGATCTGGCTCTCTTCAATAGTGAGATATTTCAAACCAGTTCCAATTGTTCATTAATGAAGAGAGTCAGTTACAATCAGAGAGAGAACTGTGGGAAATGAATGTGGACCACAACATAGCATTTCCATTCTTTCTGTTGTTTGCTTGCATTTTGTTTTCCTTCTCAATTTTATTTCTTTCTTTCTAGATCTAATTTTAGTTGTTCAGCAAGAAAACTGTATAAATGTGTGTGTGTGTGCGTGTATGTGTATTGGATTTAACATATATTTTAACATATTTAACATGTATTGTACTACCTGCCATCTAGGGGAGGGTGTAAGGGGAAGGAGGGGAAAAGTTGGAACAGAAGGTTTTACAAGGATCAATGTTGAAAAATTATCCATACGTATCCATACATATGTTTTATAAATAAAAAGCTATTATAATAAAATAATAAAAAAATAAAAAGCTTCACCATCTGATCCACTCTGGATGACACCCCACTTTTAATCTGCTCCTGAGATTTGTTTCCTCTCAGCTCCAAGTGTGAACCTTTAGCTACTCCTTTAGCCTGAAGATCATGGAACCTCCCACATCTTGCCCACTTCTGAAGACATTTTCTTCTCAGTGTTGCCCACTAAGAAGACTGTCTTCCTAGCAAGCTGTCTTCTTGATGTAAATAAATCCCATTCTTTGCCACATACCCTATACCTGTATTCATTGGAGTTTGCAAATTCTTTTACAAAGCCTGCCACCAGCCAAGTGGATCCCATTGCTGTTAGGGGATCACTACCCTCCATTCTCACACCTCATCAATAAAATTTTGAGTTCCAAATTTTTCTTTTTCCCTCCTTCCCCTCCTCCATCCCCAAGAGAACAAGTAATCTGATATAGGTTATTGCAAAGGTCCTGGCTAGCTCCTCTGAAGGACTCAGAATAAGTCCTTGTCAGGATAAGCAAAAGTCCTTGCCCCACGTTGGACGCCAAAATGTAAAGGTTCTGTTGTCTCTTCAATTAGAATCCTTCTCTGGGAGGAGATTTCTTTTATCTGTGAATCCTTTTCTCTGTATGCAGGTTTCTTGGGAGCACTGAATCTCCTCCAGCTCTTGTCCTTCCAGCCTGCTATCCCAACTCACTCCCAGACTAGACTACTCTCCAGACCCAATGCTGCCTTCTTTTATCCTCGCAGAGATTGTAGTGAGAACTCAATGGGGCTTGTGAGAAACACTTCAACCAATGAACTTGCTCCCTGAGAATTCCAAAGGTGTAAACTCCCTTTAAAAGCCCGAACCAAAGGTGTGAATTCTGAGCCAGAGAACTGTCCAGACAACCTGAGTTCTCACCTTGTAATGTTAACATCAGAGAACTGTCCAGACAACCTGAATTCTCACCTTGGAATCCTAACAGGTTATACATGTGCAATCATGTTAAACATATTTCTACATTAGTAATGTTATGAGAGAACAGAACAAAACAGAGAAAAATCACAAAAACAAAAAGAGAAAGTAGTCTGCTTTTATCTGAACTCAGACTCCATAGTTCTTTCTCTGGATATGGATGGCATTTTTCATCATAAGTCTTTTGAAATTGTCTTTGTTCATTATATTTCCAAGATGAGTTAAGTGTTGCTGTTACTGTGTACAATGTTCTATTGATTCTGTTCAGGTTCACTTTGCAATAGTTCATGCCAGTCTTTCCAGGTTTTTCTGAAATCTGCCTGCTCATCATTTCTTATAGCACAACAGTATTCCATTATATTCATATACCAAACTTTTTCAGCCATTCCCTAATTGATGGCTCATCTTTTAATTTCCAATTCTTTGCCACCATAAAAAGAATTGCTACAAACATTTTTGTATATGTGGGTCCTTCTTCCTCTTTTATGATCTTTTTGGGTTTACAGACCAGACCCAGTAGTGACACTTCTGGATCAGAGGGTATGTACAATTTGATTGCCTTTTGAACATAATTACAAATTATTCTCCAGAATGGTTATAATAATGCATGTAATGAGAATTGTTGAGGAAAAATAGGAAAGACAATGAGAACTCTAGAGGAAAAAAATGGAAGGAGAATAAACAACTTAATACATGAGGTGCAGCATCTTTTTCAATTAGAAGACTCTTTGAAAGTTAGCTTGTACCTGGATGATGTAACTCTATGAAACAAGACAAAAATACTAGAAGAAAATTGAAAGACTCATCCCTGTACTTATCAAGGTAGCATGGCAAAGAGTGCTGACCTCAGAATCAGGAAGACCTAAGTTTAAGTTCCTCTTCTGACACCTAATAGCTATGTGATCCTGTGCAGGTGGTTTAATCTCTTAGATGCCTAGCCAACTCAATTGAAGAGAAGGTGGCAACTTGCATTGACAGAGAAATCTCAGTGTATCAGTGAAATATCCGGTCTAGTTAATTTTAAAAATTAACATGAAAACTAAAATAAATTTATTTTTTCTTCTATTCTTCACTAAGATCCTAGCCTGAGGTTTCATTAGGAGATGAATCTGGGTGCTCAAAGAATCTGCCAAGGAAGTACAACCTCTGGCAGATCGCACAGAATTGGAAAGACTTTGAGAACAATCTGAGTGACAGATGGCATGTGTGCTGTCTGAGGATTAGCCTGGCTAAATGCTGAGAGAGGCTCATTGCCAGGTGGGCAGCAGACTGATGAAATTTTTGGCCCTAGAAACTTTGAAGACTCAGTAGTGCTTAATTCTAGAGGGATGGCAAACTACATTGGCACAGGGAATGTGTACTCCATGAGATTACCTAGTCTTGAATCACTGAAGCATTTACTGATGGAGCCTTCCACTACTTACTTATGCAAGCAATATTTGGCACTGGCAATTACAGGAGGAAGGAGGGTCCTGCTTCAGACAAGAGAAACTGCTACTCCATTCCTTGTAACAAATACTGGCTCTTTACTAACTTCTATTCTCTCTCTTTTTTTCTATTCATTTATGACATCTATTCTCAGCATTCCTGCTTTTGTGTAATGGAAGAAGAGTATAGTTCGTTGCCTTGATAATGGAATCCTGCCATTCAACACTTAGCAGATAAGGGTTGGTGATGCCTGGAGAGTTTGTGATATAGAAAAAAAATGAAGAGAAAAGCAATATGGAAAAGAAGAAAAAGAGAGGGCAGGCTGTCAATTGCTAGAATCCCTTTCTAGAAGCATCTTGGGGAAGCATTATAGCCCTCCCTTATGTGTTCCAGTCTTTTTCTCTCTCCTCAAATCCCTTTCTCTGGAATATCTTCTTCTATTGCTTTCAGTTCTAGATACAAGGGATCACCATAGCATTTATTAAAGCTTCCCCTGAACACCATGAATGGTGGAATTACAAGAAGTTTTTTGTTCAGGAAATGCCTAGTTGAAATGAAGAGCATCCCAAAGCAACTATTTTAATTTAATATCACAGAATCCTAACTTATCAGCCAAATTCAACAATTAAACTATTCCACTGTAAAGCTCAGACCAACATATGATTCACTTTCCAATCCTATTTAGCTGTCTATCTACCCAAGGCAGCTTTCTATCCTCCTGATTCCACTGCCATGCTTCTACCTTCCTAGGCCAACTATCTCCACACTAAATACCCCGACCTCCAGAATCTATACTTCTAGTCTTTGGGAAAATTAGTGTACTAATCTTTGGCACTAACATCCTGAGATCCAGGCCCAGACATCTTGATTCAGAACTAATTAATGGAAGATTATTGAGTTCACACCACTGAACTAACCTCTGACCAGTCTGGGTTCCACCTTTGCATCTTATCCACATGCCTCTCTAGGATAGCTGTGCCATCTGCCAATATTTACTCATGTTTTCCTGTACTCTCACAGCCTTCTCAGGGCATAGTGTTCAAGCCAATAATACCATCATTTTTGGAAAGGGCATGTCAACTGACCTATGATCTGACTCATCATTCCTGTGATTTCCTAGACCAAAATCCTATCCCTGGCTACCACTCTCCCATGTGTATTGTCTTCCCTTAATAGTTCCATGAGGCCAGGGGCTGTTTCACTGTTTTGGGTTTGTATCCCCAGGACTTAGAATGGTTCCTGGGATATAGTATTTATTTAACAAATTATTTTTTCATTCATTCATTCACTCATTTATTCAACAAGCACAAATTATCTATCATGTGCCAGTCACTGATTTAGACACTGGGAAAACAAATACACAGGTGAGGAAGTTCCTGTCCTCAAAGAGATTACATTCATTTAGAATTGATAAAATGCACAAATTGCAGTATATACAAAATATAGTAAAAATGAATACAAACTCGTTTGGGGAGGGAGGTCAACTGGCTCCTGAGGAGGGCAAAAAAGCTCTATGTAGAAGATAGCACTTTAATTGAGTTTTGAAGGAGACTATGTATTATAAGAGCTAGATGTAAAGAGCGAGTACATTCCAGGCTGGTACAAAAGCATGGAGGTGGGAAATAGAATGTCATGTCTGAAGAATTGTGAAGACCGGTTTGATTAGAGCACAGGTGAATGAGGGGAAGCAATGTGTTGTAAGATTGGAAAGATAGGTTAAGAATGGTTATGAAGAGCTTTAAATGCCAAGCAGAGTAGTTTATATATAGTTCTGGAGGTAATAGGGAGCCATAGCTGCTAACTGAGTAGGGAAGGAATATAGTCAGATGCTTTAGAGAAATCACTTTGGCAGTTCTATGGAGAATGGATTGTAGCAAGGAGAGACCTGAGGCAGGGAAACTAATTTGGAGGCTATTTTTGTAGTTCCAGAGAAAGGTGATGAAGTCTGAACTAGATGCATAAGTGTGTGCATAAAGCAAAGTGCATAGACATGAGATGTTGATTTAAAAACAATATTTGATAGAATCTCCTATGATAGTTTATCATAAGGTTTGAATTTGGAAAAAAAAACCCAGAGGCCAGTTAATCCGGGGCCCTCGTTTTACAGATTAGAGATCTGAGAAGCAGGTCAAGTAATTTGGCTAAGGTCTCATAATTAGTAAGCAGCATAGCTGGGATTCAAATATTTGACTTTTCCCATTATGCTGTGAAGAGCATTGCTTTTCTTCCTATTGATTCCTGTTCCCGTCCTTCCTTTTTATCACCTTATAGAGAAGCTACTTCTAAACATTAACTGGTATACTCATAACTCCCTCTTTTTTTTTCTGAGGCAATTGAGTTAAGCGACTTGCCTAGGGTCACACAGCTAGGAAGTATTAATTGTCTGAAGCTGGATTTGAACTCAAGTCCTCCTGACTTCAGGGCTGGTGCTCTATCCATTGTGACATCTACCTCCTTTGCTTTTGTAATTGCAGCAAGGTCCTATCCCATTCTGTACCTATTGTTTTCATAACTTTCATGTGTTGTGAAGAAAAGTCAGTGCAATGATGGCCATGTAAACTCAGCGGCCTGATTAGAGAACTGATGGAAAATTAAGCTTGGAATGGAATGATGGCCTTAGCTTCTTGTAGATCTCAGCACCTGAAAGTCAACGAGTCAGAGATTTAGACAATTGCAATGATTTGTAAGAAGTAAAGGTTGAGCCAAATTACATCATCTCAATAGATGCAGAAAAGGCACTTCCAACATCCCTTCCTATTAAAAACACTTGAGGCAAAACAAAACAAAACAAAACAAAACAAAACAAAAACACTTGAATAGGACTCTTTCTTGAAACAGTCAGGAGCATCTATTTAAAACCATCAGTAAGCATCATATGTAATGGGAATAGACTGGAACCATTCCCAGTAAGATCAGGAGTGAAAAAAGGTTGCCCACTATCACCATTACTATTTAATATTGTATTAGAAATGCTAGCTTCACTTGTACACTATTTCAAAGTCCGATTCTTTTTGTACAGAAAAACAACTGTTTGGTTATGTATACATATATTGTATTTAATTTATACTGTAGCATATTTGACATGTATTGGTCAACCTGCCATCTGGGGGGGGGAGGGAAGGAAAAATTAGAACAAGGGGTTTGGCAATTGTCAATGTTGTAAAATTATCCACGTATATATCTGGTAAATAAAAATTATTAATTAAAAAAAAGAAATGCAAGCTTCGGCAATAAGAGTTGAGGAAAAGATCAAAGGAATTAGAGTAGGTAACGAGGAAACCAAATGATCACTCTTTGCAGATGATATGATGGTATACTTAGAGAACTCCAGAGATTCTACTAAAAAGCTATTAGAAATAATTTACAACTTTAGCAAAGTTGCATGATACAAAATAAATACACATAAATCCTCAGCATTTTTATCCATCACCAACAAAACCCAACAGCAAGAAATACAAAGAGAAATTCCATTCAAAATTACTGCTGATAGCATAAAATATTTGGGAATCTATCTACCAAAGCAAAGTCAGGAATTATATGAACAAAATTACAAAACACTTGCCCCAAAAATAAAGTCAGATTTAAACAGTTGGGAAATATTAAGTTCTCTTAGATAGGCCAAGTGAATATAATAAAGATGACACTACTCTCTAAACTAATCTATTTATTTAGCACTATATCAAACTATTTTAATGACCTAGAAAAACTAACAACAAAACTCTTATGGAAGAACAAAAGGTCAAGAATTTCAAGGGAACTAATGAAAAAGAATCAAATGAAGGTGGCCTAGCGGTACTTGATCTAAACCTATATTATAAAGCAGCAGTCACTAAAACCAAGACAAAATAGTCAATAACTATAGCAATCTAGTGTTTGAAAACCCAAAGATCCCAACTTTTGGGATAAGAATTCACTATTTGACAAAAACTACTGGGAAAACTGGAAATTAGTATGGCAGAAATTAGATATGGACCCACACTTAACACCATATACCAAGATAAGATCAAAATGGGTTCATGATTTAGGCATAAAGAATGAGATTATAAAATAAATTAGAGTAACATAGGATAGTTTACCTCTCAGACTTGTGGAGGAGGAAGGAATTTGTGACCAAAAAAAAAAAACTAGAGATCATTATTGATCACAAAATAGAAAATTTTGATTACATCAAATTAAAAAGCTTTTGTAGAAACAAAACAAATGCAAACAAGATTAGAAGGGAAGCAATAAACTGGGAAAATATTTTTACAGTTAAAAGTTCTAATAAAGGCCTCATTTCCAAAATATATAGAGAATTAACTCTAATTTATAGGAAATCAAGCCATTTTCCAATTGATAAATGGTCAAAGGATATGAACAGACAATTCTCAGATGAAGAAATTGAAACTATTTCTACTCATATGAAAGGGTGCTCCAAATCATTATTGATCAGATAAATGCAAATTAAGACACCTCTGAGATACCACTACACACCTGTCAGATTGGCTAAAATGACAGGAAAAGATAATGATGAATGTTGGAGGGGATGCAGGTAAACTGGGACATTGATATATTGTTGGTAGAGTTGTGAAAGGATCCAACCATTCTGGAGAGCAATCTGGAATTATGCCCAAAAAGCTATCAAACTGTGCATACCCTTTGATCCAGCCATGTTACTACTGGGCTTGTATCCCAAAGAAATACTAAAGAAGGGAAAGGGACCTGTATGTGCCAAAATGTTTGTGGCAGCCCTTTTTGTAGTGGCTAGAAACTGGAAAATGAATGGATGCCCAACAATTGGAGAATGTTTGGGTAAATTGTGGTATATGAATGTTATGGGATATTATTGTTCCGTAAGAAATGACCAGCAGGAGGAATACAGAGAGGCTTGGAGAGACTTACATCAACTGATGCTGAGTAAAGTGAGCAGGAGCAGGAGGTCATTATACACTTAAATAACATGTATTTTGATAGAAGTTGGTATCTTTGACAAAGAGAAGATCTAATTCAGTTCCAATTGATCAATGATGGACAGAATCAGCTACACCTAGAGAAGGAACACTGGGAAATGAATGTAGTCTACTTGCATTTTTGTTTTTCTTCCCAGGTTATTTTTACCTTCAAATTCCAATTTTTCTTATGCAACAAGGGAATTGTATGGATCCACACACATATTTTGTATCTTAAGATATACTTTGACATGTTTAACAGGTATAATACTGCCTGCCATCTAAGGGAGGGGGTGGAGGGAGGGAAGGGAAAAGTTGGAACAGAAGTGAGTGCAAGGACAAGATTAGAAGGGAATCAATAAACTGGGAAAACATTTTTACAGTCAAAGGTTCTGATAAAGGCCGCATTTTCAAAATATATAGAGAATTGACGCTAATTTATAAGAAATCAAGCCATTCTCAAATTGATAAGTGGTCAAAGGATATGAACAGACAATTCTCAGATGAAGAAATTGCAACTATTTCTACTCATGAAAGGGTGCTCTAAATCATTATTAATCAGAGAAATGCAAATTAAGACAACTCTGAGATACCACTACACACCTGTCAGATTGGCTAAGATGACAGGGAAAGATAATGCAGAATGTTGGAGGGGATGTGGGAAAACTGGGACACTGATACATTGTTGGTGGAATTGTGAATACATCCAGCCACTCTGGAGAGAGATTTGGAACGATGCTCAAAAAGTTATCAAACTGTGCATACCCTTTGATCCAGCAGTGTTACTACTAAGCTTATATCCCAAAGAGATTTTAAAGAAGGGAAAGGCACCTGTATGTGCAAGAATGTTTGTGGCAGCCCTTTGTGTAGTGGTTAGAAACTTGAAACAGGATTCCCATCAATTGCAGAATGACTGAATAAATTGTGGTATATGAATATTATGGAATATTATTGTTCTGTAAGATGATTTCAGGGAGGCCTGGAGTGACTTACATGAACTGATGCTGAGTGAAATGAGCAGGATCAGGAGATCATTATATACTTCAATAACAATATTATATGATGATCAATTCTGTTGGATATGGCCCTCTTCAACAATGAGATGAACTAAATCAATTCCAGTAGAGCAGTAATGAATTGAACCAGCCACACCCAGCGAAAGAACTTTGGGAGATGACTATGAACCACTACATAGAATTCCCAATCCCTCTATTTTTGTCCACCTGCATTTTTGATTTCCTTCACAGGCTAATTGTACACTATTTCAAAGTCCATTTTTGTACAGTAAAATAACTGTATGAAACGTATACATATATTGTATTTAACTTATACTTTAACATAATTAACATATATTGGTCAACCTGCCATCTGGGGGAGGGGGTAGGGAGAAAGAGGGGAAAAGTTGGAACAAAAGGTTTGCAACTGTCAATGCTGAAAAATTACCCATGGATATATCTTGAAAATAAAAAGCTATAATAAAAAATTAAATAAAATTAAAAGTGAGTGCAAGGGACAATGTTGTAAAAATTACCCATGCATATGTTCTGTCAATAAAAAGCTATAATTAAAAAAAAGATGGGCTATTTTGCAGATGAAGAGCCCTGAGAAGAAAAAAACTCAGCTGACAACTAGTTCCAAGTACTTAAAGGACAGTCACTTGAAAGAGGGATAAAAATATGCTACCTGTGACCCCATTAATATGGTTTGAGGACCAACATGATGTAAGTGATGTAGACACCAGAAGATTGCAGGCACCAAAAGTTGGAGTTTGGTCATGTGAAGAATTTATAATGGCCATTTTATTTGGCAAGAGGTAGATTTATTTAGGGGAATAAGTTACAGACTGAATGAAGGGATACAATAGATACTGAGAATGGTAAATATGAAATAGAGTTAGGAAAGCATAAAAAGGGGTTTTCCTGGAAGGAACACAGTATCCTGAAATAGTTAATTAGCTATAAGGAGAAGAAGTGGAGTTGAGAAGCATAGTGGAGATAAGGGATATACCACGGGGCATGGGAAAGGAGGGCAAGGAGAAAGACACCATGAAGCAAATGCTGTGGTGTACTGATTCAAAGAGGATAGCAGCCATGGAATGGCCCATAAGTATAATTTATACAGAAAATTTAACTTCAGGGGCATGACTGGGGTTTCTGACAGGGCATGGAAAGGTGAAATCTCTACAGAGGGTGGGTTTTAGGAGTATGACATAATTTGGATTTTAGACTGGAGGACCTCCCTAGAAGGTGGTACCATGGAGCTAAACTGATTTCTATCAGAACCTTATGCCTGCTTGCCTCAGGGATCAGTTCTTTAGTTTTAGTCTGGTTAAAACATAATTCAGAACCTCATCACCAGAAGGCAGACCTCGAGCAAAGGATTGATGGTGCATTGGCAAACAGCCTTGTAACTATGTATTATGGCCCCACTCTGAGTTTTCTATGGACTGCTCATCTGTAAAATAAGAAGAAGAAGGTTATTTTTGTTCCAGGAAGGTTGGGGAGGTACCATGATCCACAGAGGGTAGAAGGGACCACCTCTGAGCTAGAATGTTCTCTCCTACCCATTGGAGGTTTTCCAGCAGAAGCGGTATGACTACTTATCTCGTGATGAGGTTGAGGTAGCAATACCTAGTTCAAAATAAACATGTGACAAATTCACAATGGCCATTTTCTTTCCCAAAGGAAGATTTATTTAGGAGAAGAGTTTACAGACAAATATAAAAGATAAAATAGGCACACTAAGAGTGGCAAATATGAAATAGAATTAGGATACCTTACAGTTAGCAAGGAAAAAGACAAGTTCCCCTGGGGAACTCACAATTAGCAGGAGTGGGAGACATGTCATTGGTTGGCAGATTAGACTAACCAGAGTTAGCTAGAGAGAGGTACCATTCAAGGGAAGACACTTTGAGGGAGAGAAAGTGAGCTTAGTCCTGAAGAGAACTTAACAAAAATCTTCCTCGTAAACAGATCTTTTATAGGAGAAATAGAGCTTTGGGGGTTTCTCAGATGCAAAGATTGAAACTTAAGGGGGAGGGTCAGAGAGGTAGATGGAATGTATTTGGCAAACCAAGTCCCAGATCAGACTAAAGAATTGCCCATCAAAATAAACTGGGAAAGCTAACTTCCTTTTTGTATACAATTACAGTTGAGAATTTACATTATGATTATCTTAACTTATGGCAGTAAGACAATCTGGGAAAGCTAAGTTCCATCAAAATTGTCTCAAAATTGTTGTGAATGTCTTTAGAAATGCAAATTAGAGAGTCAGGATAGATGAATTAACAATAGACTCTCAATTCACATTATTCTATATGAACAGTATTTGGCAGTTCACATCATCTAGTATTTGATAGAAGAATATTTTCTTTGGTATTGATTGGAATGCAAGGCTTTCTAACTTTGAAATTCTGTGGTTCAGAGGACCAGATAAGAGTAGTGACTTGTCTAAAGCCACACAGCTGGGTAACCAATCTGGGACTTATATACAGGAGACTCTGATTAAGGAAAGGCTCAACTATGGGGGAATAAGCATGGAAAGAAGTTTGTTTTTTTTCTGTAACTTTTCCCCAAATACCTTTAGCTTGGTGAATAAAGGAAATCTTAAGATCAATTTTATTGATCAGCCACACAGGACACCAGGAGAGAATGCTGTTTACTCCACTAGCATGTTATGAAATGTCTGATGCAAAAGTTTCAGAAAAACCTCAGTGCAGAGCCAGGATGCCAGCCAAGGTTTTAAGACAGAAAACTTCTTGAGAGTCCTGAAAGCATTTTAAAATCAATCCTGTATTTGACAGGTAGCCCCTCCAAACCCAGGTGATATCCTCCTAGAAGCATTTTTAAGAGTGAGTTAAAATTCTACAGGCACCAATTCGCACTTACCTAAAGTAAACGTGACATTTTCTAGCTGGCACATAAAACAATGCATCACTGTATAGGCAGTCCCCAACTTACTGTTGGGTGGTGGCCAACAGTTCTTGCATGGAAGTCAGTTTTTTTGAGATTTGGAAGACATCTTCCCATGGTAACCATGATATTCATGGTTGTTAGATTATTAGACGAATGATGAACAACTAAGTAATAGTGAAGCCATAGTATTACTTTGATGAGAGGAACTGAATTTAAAGCCTGAATCTGCTACTAATTTCCTATGAAACCATATCTCAGTAGGCTTCAATTTCTTCAATTGTAAAATGAGGGAATTACACTCTCAGAGCTTCTTAAATTTTTTCCACTTGTGACCTTTTTACCCTAGAAATTTTTGTGTGATCTAGGGTACATAGTAATTTCATGATCCCCATATTCAGTTATGAGACCCCAGATTGGGTCACAACCCCTACTTTTAGAAGCAGGATTTGGAGGCAGAAGTTGTGGGCTGGTCACTCGGCTCATCAGTTGTGTGGTACTGGATCCTCATCTGCCCTTCAGAGTCTCAGTTTCCCCTTCTGTAAAATCAGGGTTGAAATAGACAGCCTTACTGTTTCAAACTTTCTTTGTTCTCAATATATGAGCTCATGATGCTCTGTTTTTAAGGGGATGATGCTTTGGCATCAAGTTTCAGCCTTGCCCACCAGGAATAAATTGGCCCCATCCAACAGTGGCAGCAGGGGCTTCTCTAGTTCCTAAATAACGGGTGGTGGTATGTTCTGTGAACTACGTTCTGGCAGGGTGGCGAAGGGTGAGGAAGCACTTTTAGGGCCTGTACTTCTTACTCACATTAGTCCCCACTACCCAAGTCAGTCTCTGGGATACTTTTGAATTCCAGCTTACTCTCTATTTACTACCTGTTTTTTCTTCTGCTGCTCTCATAGTCTGGTCCACCTACTTCCTTTTTTATTAATCAAAGTTAAAAGACTCTCCTGTGCCTCCGGTAACTCTAATACTTTTTAATTTTTTGCACTTAACTCCTGCAGGGAAAATTGCTTGTAGGTGCTAATGGAATAAACAAAGGATGGGAATGAGATTCTATTGTGTTTCAGAGGAAAATCAAACAGATTCTTCTGGTCACCCAGGCTAAGAGCTTGGACTTGACCATTAATAACAGGCCAGGGACTGGGGAGGAGTACTAGACAGCAATAGTAAAGAGAGGAATTAAGGTTTATGGATTCTGCTGTCTGAGAACAGCTCTGAGGCTGGGGGAGGAGGAACAAGCTTGGGGAAGGGGGACTACTTCTTTTACTACTAATCTTGTTACCTGATGACCTATAAACATAGATCTCAAGGAAGGAGATTCTAGGCAAGGATGTGATGGAACCAGCTCAGACCTGTCAACAAGAGCCAATCATTCATTTAATTTTCTGTGAGCATTTTCTGTATATAAGTAATTGCAAAGTTCTAGAAATCATGTTATATTTCCTGTTTTGTCAATTGTCTAGGTTTAAGGAAGTGATGGAGCATTGCAGGTTAAACTTAAAAATATGTCCTGCCTATGTTATCTTTCAGGAGAGATGTTAAACATTTACCAGCACACCACTGGTCCCAAGCAGCAGCTAGAAAAGTTTGAATGGGAAAAGAGGAGAGGAAAATCTCAAGCAATTGCAACAGCAAGGGAAGCGTAGTCTGTGTAGCTAACCAATGAAGGTAATTTACAGGATCAGAGATTTAAAGCTAAAGGGCATCTTAGAAGTCAGTTTGACACCTTCATTTTAGAGGTAAGAGGCAAACATAAAATTTGAACACAGGTCCTCTTTCAAATCCATTGCTCTTTTCATTGTATGACATTGTCTCTCAAGACCTTTTGCATAGAGTGTGAGAGGCAATGGTGTAGTGGTTGAAAAGGTTACTCTTGGAGTCAAGAAGATAAGGATTATGCTGCTGACATATATTATACTGGCTATATTACCTTGAGCAAGTCACTTAACTTGTCAATCTTCTAGGCAGCTCTCTGAGACTTTAAATTACAGAAGAATTTCCACACTGATCGAAATCTCTTGCACTGAAGAAATCATAGGACTAGACATTCTTCCATTCCCTTCACCCACAAGTCAAGTAAGTAATTGTCTTCCTGTATGCATTATCTAATCTGGAGTTCATCAAACTAGTCCTGGTGAAATAGTGTTTTCTTTCTGTTGTTCTTTTAGTGTGTGTGTGTGTGTGTGTGTGTGTGTGTGTGTGGGCGCGCGTGCCTTCAATTGGATTTTAAATTATTTGAGAGGGGACAGTTAGATGGCGCAGTGGATAGAGTGCCCTGAAGTCAGGAGGCAAAAAGTCAGGAGTTCAAATCTGACCTCAGATGCTTAAAACTTCCTAGTTGTGTGATCCTGGGCAAGTCACTTAACCTCAATTGCCTCAGTTTTAAAAAAAAATATTTGATAGGCCCCCTGCCCAGAATATTGAATAGACAAGCCTGTCCTAGTTCAAGTTGCATTTAAGCCATCTCCCAAAGAAATTGTTAAGCCTGGGTATGATCTCATAGAAGTTTCTATTTCTCTTCTCAATGGAAGCAGAAAGCACTCCACACTCTGACTCACAACCACATGACCCTAGGGGTTTCTCTTTTTTTTTTCTTTTTATATTATTAAAGCTTTTTATTTATAAAGTGTATGCATGGGTAATTTTTTCCAAAATTAAACTTTGAATAACCTTTTGTATGAAATTTTCCCCTCCTTCCCCGCCCCCTGCACACACCCCCAGCTGCAGTTGGCAGGTAGTCCAATACATGTAAATTATGTTGAAATACATGTTAGATCCAATATATGTATATCTATTTATACAGTTATCTTGCTGCAGAAGAAA
This sequence comes from Sminthopsis crassicaudata, assembly GCF_048593235.1. Classification (NCBI taxonomy): domain Eukaryota; kingdom Metazoa; phylum Chordata; class Mammalia; order Dasyuromorphia; family Dasyuridae; genus Sminthopsis; species Sminthopsis crassicaudata. The sequence continues at coordinate 68,924,019 of NC_133623.1, forward strand.
AAATCAGATCAAGAAAGAAGAAAAAGAAAAATTGAGAAAGAAACAAAATGCAAGCAAATAATAACAGAGAGAGTGAGAATGCTATATTGTGTTCCACACTCTGTTCCCATGGTTCTCTCTCTGCCTGTAGATGGCTCTCTTCATCACTGAACAAGTGGGACTGGTTTGAATCATCTCATTGTTGAACAGAGCCACATCCATCAGAATTGATCATCTTACATATTTGTTGTTGCCGTATATAATGCTTTCTTGGTTCTGCTCATTTCACTTAGCATCAGTTCATGTAAGTCTCTCCAAGCCTCTTTGAAATCATTTTGCTGGTCATGTTTTTCCATTATTTTTTATTTTCTAATTATAACTTTTTTTGACAGTACATATGCATGGATAATTTCTTTTACATTATCCCTTGTACTCACTTCTGTTCCGATTTTTCCCTTCCTTCCCTCCACCTCTTCCCCTAGATGGCAGGCAGTCTTATACGTGTTAGATTTAAAACACTCATATGAGTAGATATAGTTTCAATTTCATCATATGAAAATTGTCTGTTCATATCCTTTGACCATTTATCAATTGGAGAATGGCTTGATTTCTTATAAATTAGAATCAGTTCTCTATATATTTTGAAAATGAGGCCTTTATCAGAACCTTTAACTGTAAAAATGTTTTCCCAGTTTGTTACTTCCCTTCTAATTTTGTTTGCACTAGTTTTGTTTGAACAAAGGCATTTTAATTTGATGTAATCAAAATTTTCTATCTTGTGATCAATAATGATCTCTAGTTTATCTTTGGTCACAAATTCCTTCCTCCTCCACAAGTCTGAGAGGTAAACTATCCTACATTCCTCTAATTTACTTATGATCTAGTTCTTTATGCCTAAATCATGGACCCATTTTGATCTTATCTTGTTATTTTGTGTTAAGTGTGGGTCCATGCCTAATTTCTGCCATATTAATTTCCAGTTTTCACAGCAGTTTTTGTCAAATAGTGAATTCTTATCCTAAAAGTTGGGATCTTTGGGTTTGTCAAACACTAGATTGCTCTTGTTATTGACTATTTTGTCTTGTGAACCTAACCTATTCCACTGATCCACTAATCTATTTCTTACCCAATATCAAATGGTTTTAGTGACTGCTGCTTTACAATATAGTTTTAGATCAGGTACTACTAAGCCACATTCATTTGATTTTTTTCATTAACTTGAAATTCTTGACCTTTTGTTCTTCATATGAATTTTGTTGTTATTTTTTCTAGGTCATTAAAATAGTTTCTTGAGAGTCTGAATGGTATAGCACTAAATAAATAGATTAGGTTAGGGAGTATTGTCCTCTTTATTATGTTCACTCAGCCTATCTAAGAGCACTTAATATTTTTCCAATTATTTAAATCTGACTATATTTGTGTGGAAAGTGTTTTGTAATTTTGCTCATATAATTCCTGACTTTCCTTTGGTAGATAGATCCCCAAATATTTTATATTATCAACAGTTATTTGAATGGAATTTCTTTTTGTATCTTTTGTTGTTGGATTTTGTTGGTGATGTATAAAAATGCTGAGGATTTATGTGTATTTATTTTGTATCCTGCCACTTTGCTAAAGTTCTGAATTATTTCTAATAGCTTTTTAGTAGAATCTCTGGGATTCTCTAAGTATACCATCATATCATTTGCAAAGAGTGATAGTTTGGTTTCCTCATTACCTATTGTAATTCCTTTAACCTCTTTCTCAACTCTTATTGCTGAGGCTAGTATTTCTAACACAATATTGACTAATAATGGTGATAGTTGGCAGCCTTGTCTCACTCTGGATCTTATTGGAAATGTTTTCAGTTTATCCCCATTACATATGATGCTTACTGATAGTTTTAAATATATGCCCCTGACTATTTTAAGGAAAAGTCCATTTATTCCTATACTCTAAGTGTTTTTATTAGGAATGGATGTTGGATTTTGTCAAATGCTTTTTCTGCATCTATTAAGATGATCATATGGTTTTTGTTAATTTGGCTATTGATATAGTTGATTATGCTAATAATTTTCCTAATATTTAACCAGCCCTGTATTCCTGGTATAAATCCTACTTGGTCATAGTGTATTATCCTGGGGATGATTTTCTGTAATCTTTTTGCTAATATTTTATTTAAGATTTTAGCATCAATATTCATTAGGGAGATTGATCTATAATTTTCTTTTTCTGTTTTCAACCTACCTGGTTTAGGTATCAGTATCATGTCTGTGTTATAAAAGGAATTTGGTAGGACTCCTTCGATACCTATTTTGTCAAATAGTTTCTATAACATTGGAGTTAATTGTTCTTTAAATGTTTGGTAGAATTCACATGTAAATCCATCTGGTCCTGGGGATTTTTTCTTAGGGAGTTGGTTAATAGCTTTTCTTTTTCTAAGATGGAACTGTTTAACCAATTTACTTCTTCCTCTGGGTAAGCTATATTTTTGAAGGTATTCTTCCATTTCATTTAAGTTATCAAATTTATTGGCATAAAGTTGGGCAAAGTAACTCCTAATATTAGTGGCGAGTTCTTCCTTTTCATTTTTAAGACTAACAATTTGATTTTCCTCTTTCCTTTTTTAAAATCAGATTTACCAAGGGTTTGTCTATTTTGTTGGTTTTTTCATAGAACCAACTCTTAGTTTTATTAATTCAATAGGTTTTTTTTTTACTTTCAATTGTATCAATCTCTCCTTTTATTTTTAGAATTTCAAGTTTAGTGTTTGTCTGGGGGTTTTAAATTTGTTTCTTTTCTAACATTTTTAGGTGCAAGCCCAATTCATAGACCTTGTCTTTCTCTATTTTATGCTATTAGGCCTCTAGAGATATAAAATTTCCCCTTAATTACTTCTTTGGCTGCATCCTACACATTTTGGTATGATGTCTTATTATTGTCATTTTCTTGGGTGAAGCTATTAATTATGTCCATGATTTGCTGTTTCACCCAATCATTCTTTGTATGAGATTATTTAGTTTCCAAATATTTTTAGTCTATTTTCTCCTGGCTTTTTATTGAATTTAATTTTCACTGCATCATGGTCTGAAAAGGATGCATTTACTATTTTTGCCTTATTGCATTTGAGTTTGAGGTTTTTATGTCCTAATATAAGGTCAATTTTTGTATAGGTTCTATGAACTGCTGAGAAGAAAGTGTACTCTGTTCTGTCTCCATTTAGTTTTCTCCAAAGATCTATCATATCTAACTTTTCTAGTACTCTATTTACCTCTTTGACTTCTTTCTTATTTATTTTGTGGTTTGATTTATCTAATTCTGAGAGAGCAAGTTTGAGATCTCCCCCTATTTTAGTTTTGCTGTCTATTTCTTTTTGCAGCCCTCTTAACTCCTCCTTTAGGAATTTAGATACTACACCACTTGGTGCATATATGTTTAATATTGATATTGCTTCATTATCTATGCTGCCCTTTAGCAAGATATAGTTTCCTTCCTTATCTCTTTTAATCAGACCAATGTTTGCTTTTGTTTGATCTGAGATGAGAATGACTACTCTTACTTTTTTTTTACTTCACTTGAAACATAATAGATGTTACCATAATAGATGTTACAGTCTCTTACCTTTACTCTGTATGTATCACTCTGCTTTAAATGTGTTGCTTGTAAACAATATATTGTAGGATTCTGGTTTGAAATCCAGTCTGCTATTGCTTACACTTTATGGGAGAGTTCACCCAATTCACATTTCTAGTTAAATCTACTAATTCTGTATTTCCCGCCATCTTATTAACCCCAAACTATACTTTTATCTTTCTTTTTCCCCTTTCCCTCCTCCCCAGTATTTTGCTTATGAGCACTACTTGCCTCAAGCAGTCTTCCCCCTTTAGACACCTTCCCTTTTTCTTATGCTTTTCCCCTACTATTTGTTTTTCCTTCTATTTAGCCTACACCTTCCCTTTTACCCTTTCCCCTTCCACTTTTCTATAATGTGAGAGAAGTTTCTTGGTGAAACCAAATATATCTAATATTCTTTCTTTGAGCCAAATCTGATGAGAGTAAAATTCACACAATATTCATCACCTTTCCTTCCTTCCCTCAATTATAATAGGTTTTCTTTGCCTCTTCCTGAGATGTAATTTCCCTCCTTTTGCCTCCACTTTCCCCTTTTATTTCTGTTACAATCCCCTTTCCATCTCTAGTTTCTTTTTAATATTATAATAGTAAAATCAGATTATACATGTACTCTTGTTGTATACCCTTAACAGAAATACAGTTATCAAGAGTTTTTTTTTTCTTTTTACCTTTTTATGTTTCTTTTGAGTTCTATATTTGAAGGTCAAATTTTTTGTTTAGCTCTTTTTTTCAATTTTTTTAAATTTAGCTCTGTTTTTTTTTCATCAAAAATAATGGAATTCACCAGTTTCATTGAATGTCCATCTTCTTCCCTGAAAGAAAATGCTCAATTCAGCAGGGTAATTTATTTTTGGCTGCATTTCAAGTTCCTTTGCCTTTTGGAATATCAGATTACAGGGACTTTGTCCTTTAAAGTGGAAACTGCTTGGTCCTGAGTAATCCTTATTGTAGCTCCTTGGTATTTGGATTGTTTCTTTCTGGCTTCTTGTAATAATTTTCCTTGGTCTGATAGTTCTCAAATTTAGCCACAATATTGCTTGGGGTTTTAATTTTGGGGTCTTTCTCAGGAGGTGTTCGATGAATTCTTTCAATGCTCATGTTACCTTCTGTTTCTATGATATCCAGGCAGTTCTCTTTGATGGTTTTCTGAAAGGTAGTGTCTAAGTTCTTATTTCATTATGTATTTCAAGGAGTCCAATAATCCTTAGATTGTCTCTACTAGATCTATTTTCCAGGTTGGTCATTTTACCAGTTAGGTATTTTACATTTCTTTCTATTTTTTTTTCATTTTTTTTTGGTTTGGTTTGACTAATTCTTGTTGTCTCATTGAGTCATTCATTTCCATTTGTTCAATTCTGAATTTTAGTGAATTATTTTCTTCATTGACTTTTTTTAAACTTCTTTTTGTATTTGTCCAATTGAATTTTAAATGAGTTAAAATAATTCTTTCTATGGAATTTTTTCCCATTTCACAAATTCTGTTTTTCTGTGAATTGCTTTCTTTTCTCATTTTATCAAGTCTTTCTTTCAATGAGTTATATGCCTTTTCCAAATCCTCTTGCAAATTTTTCATTTCCTTTTCCCTAGTTCTCTTTTTTTCTAGCTTTGTTTTAATATCCTTTTTAATGTCTTCTAGGAGAGCCTTGTGTGTTTCATCTGGAGACAATCTGCCTTTAGTCTCCTCAGGGTTTGAAATCTGTTCCTCCCTTTCATTATAAAAGCGAAGATTACACCTTATACCTTTTGGGTAATGATTTAGCCAGTCAAATTAGACAAAAAGAATTTAAGCCCATTTCCCTGAAATTAAGTGAGCTATTGTAGAACAGTTGTGAGAATGAACTTGTCAATGTGGCTATTATAAAATAGTCAGATGATTTCACAATGGGGGTGAAAATCCTACCGACCTTAAGGATAGCTGATTATCCAAAAAATTCATTTAAGTTCAATTTTAAATTTAAATCAAGTACTAACAAACACAACTTAAATTTAAATAATACTCAAAAAGGGGACAACTCTTTTTACAAACTTCTTTGGAGGATAATGAAAAACACAAAAATATTGTAGGTCTAAAGGCAGCCACCAATTAAGGAAGCATTTAAGCTCAAATTTACTTAACATTTAATCCCAACAATGCACCAAAATCCCTAAACCCAATATTGGCCAATTCTATTAATAATTGCAAGATATAATGCTAATATTGGTAATATGAATTCACATTCTCCTTGCATAAGCTTATACTCAGCTAGGAAAAACTACCAATAATTAACCAAACAAATAGGCATACCCACACACTAGCAACCTATTATACTCATTGTTAATCCAACACAGGCACGTATTAAGAAAAGATTAAAAGGAATAAAAGGAACTTGGCAAACAAAAACCTGCTTGTTTAACAAAAACATTACCTCTAGTAATTACTAGTATTAGAAGAACTGCCTGCCCAGTGAGTTATAACTTTAAGGCTGTGGTATCCTGAATGTGCAAAGGTGGCATAATCACTTGTCTCTTAGTATGAATGGCATAATGCAGGTTTAATTGTCTCTTATTCCCAATCAGTGAAATTGCCCTTCCCTTGCAGAGGTGGGAATGCTAATACAAGATGAGAAGACCATGTGGAACTTAAGACACACAACTCAATAACCAAATTAACAAAAACCATATGATCTTCTCAATAAATGCAGAAAAAGCATTTGATAAAATCAAACACCCAATCCTATTAAAAAAACACTTGAAAATATAAGAATAAATGGACTTTTCCTAAAAAATAGTCTGTAGCATCTAAGCATCATATGTAAAGGATATAAAGGATATTCACAGTAAGAGTAGGAGTGAAACATAGTTGCCCACTATCACCATTATTATTCAGTATTGTATTAGAAATGCTAGCTTCCACAACAAGAGTTGAGAAAGACATTAAAGGAATTAGAATAGGCAATGAGGAAACCAAATGATCACTCTTTGCAGATGATAAGATGGTATAATTTGAGAACCCCAGAGATTCTACTAAAAAGCTATTAGAAATAATTCACAACTTTAGCAAAGTTGCAGGGTACAAAATAAATCCACATAAATTATCAACATTCTTATATATCATTAACAAAATCCAACAGAGATACAAAGAGAAATTCCATTTAAAATAACTGTCAATAATATAAAATATTTGGGAATCTATCTGCTAAGGGAAAGTCAGGAACTATATGAGCAAAAGTACAAAACACTTTCCACACAAATAAAGTCAGATCTAAACAATTGGAAAAATGTTAAGTGTGCTTTGATAGGTTAGGCAAATATAATAAAGATGACAATACTACCTAAATTAATCTATTTATTGAGTGCTATACCAATCAAACTTCCAAGAAACTTCCAAGAAATTTTAATGGCCTAGAAAAAAATAACAAAATTCATGTGGAAGAACAAAAGGTCAAGATGTTCAAGGGAACTAATGAAAAAAAAATCAAATGAATGTAGCCTAGCTGTACCAGATCTAAAACTATATTATGAAGCAGCAGTAACCAAAACCATTTGGTATTGACTAAGAAATAGACTAGTTGAACAGTGGAATAGGTTAGGTTAGACAAAATAGTCTATAACTCTAATAATAAATAATAAACAAGATTAGAAGGTAAGCAATAACCTGGAAAAACATTTTACAGGCAAAAATTCTGATAAAGGCCTCATCTCCAAAATATATAGAGAATTGACGCTAATTTATAAGAAATCAAACCATTCTCCAATTGATAAATGGTCAAGGGATATGAACATTTTCCAGATGAAGAAATTCAAACTATTTCTAGTCATATGAAAAGGTGATCCAAATCATTATTGATCAGAGAAATGTAAATTAAGACAACTCTGAGATACCACTACACACCTCTCAGATTGTCTAAGATGACAGGGAAAGATAATGACCAATGTTAGAGGAGATGTGGGAAAATTGGGAGACATACATTATTGGGGGAATTGTGAATGGATCAAAACATTCTGGAGAGCAATTAGGAATTATGCTCATAAAGTTATCAAACTGTGCATACCCTTTGATACAGCAGTGTTACTACTAGGCTTATATCCCAAAGAAATACTAAAGGGAAAGGGACCTGTATGTGCCAAAATGTTTGTAGCAGCCCTCTTTGTACTGGCTAGAAACTGGAAATTGAGTGGATGCCCAGAAACTGGAGAATGGCTGAATAAATTATGGTATATGAATACTATGGAATACTATTGTTCTGTAAGAAATAATCAGCAGGATGATTTCAGGGAGGCCTGGAGTGACTTACATGAACTGATGCTAAGTGAAATGAGCAGAACCAGGAGATCATTATACATAGCAACAGCAAGATTATAAAATGATCAATTCTGATATAAGTGGCTCTCTTCAACAATGCGATGATTCAAACCATTTCTAATTGTTCAGTGAAGAAGAGAGTCATCTACACCCAAAGAGGGTGAACATGTAAATGATTGATTTAAATAAGGTGTTAACTGAGTGGAACTGATAAGACAATAAATATCTAGTATAGCATGTGAGTTTTCTAGTTCAGTATGATTGGTTTAATCTTACAATAAATAATGGTTCCCTAGTGATATAATGATTGTTTTATACTCAGTATACTGTAATGATGTAATTGTAATAGGGTATATAACCTGGAGCTCAAGCTCTTGGACGCAGAGAGAGACATTCCATCTTCATCAGCCTCATGCTGGCTCTCCTGCTTCCCTCACTGAGACCAAGGCCTGTCTGCAGGACCTCCAGAAATCTAGCCCAGACCACAGGCAAGGAGACAATAAAGACTTTTGGACTTTATCCCTGACTATTCTCGTAGTAATTACTCTGCTGAAATGAAGGCTGCTCCCAAGATATCCAGAAACCTAACTAGAAAGCATTAGAGGAACTGAGTGTAGAACACAACATAGCATTTTCACTCTTTCTGTGGTTGTTTGCTTGCATTTTGTTTTCTTTCTCGGTTTTTCTTTTTCTTCCTTCTTGATCTGATTTTTCTTGTGCAGCAAGATAAATTATAAATATGTATACGTATGTGGGACTTAACATGTATTTCAACCTATTTAACATATAATGGACTACCTGTTAGCTAGGGGAGGGAGTGGAAGAAAGGAGGGGAAAATTCAAAACAAAAGGTTTTTGCAAGGTTCAATATTGGAAAAAATTACCTATGCATACCCATTTGTAAATAAAAAGTTTTAAGAAAAAAAAGGTTATTTCCAGATACATGTACTTAATATGTAGCCTGCTAAAGACTTAGAATGAATACTGGTTAGTTTGAAAACTTTGTATGTGATATCATTCATATGCACTGTAAATAATGATGCAATAAAAAAAGAAAAGAAAGCTTCTTAGGGATCATAGGAGGGTCTGGCCTTAATAAATACCAGTCCCCTTGTACATGGACTCTTGGGGCATCCCAGGATCTTTCAAAGATCTCTGTTGCTGGGGTTCTGGGAACTGAGAATACAGAATTTCCTAGTGAGGGGAAGGTATGGCTAGGCCATTCAAAGCTTAGAGATGAGAAGAGATTAGGGATGGATCTTGGAAGAGAGAATATACAGGCTTGAAGCCTATTTGAAGGGGAAGATCAGCAGCTGGATGAGATAATGGAATCTACTAAAGCAGAACTGTGACAGCCCAGAGAAGCAAGGAGAGAGGGAGTTGGACGGGGTCTGAGAATGGACATTTTCAGACACCAGAGAATTTGAGCTCACAGAGTCAGGTCTGGCGGTTGTCATGGAGACAAACAAGAGAGATGCAGGATCCATCGAAGAGAAAACCTCAGAGCACAGACCTCACAGATTCCTTGAAAAAATATATGGTATAGGTGTGGGGGTGGCACTTCAGAGAACAGAAAACTTCTGGAGAAGGGTTATCAGAATACAAAATCTCCCAACTCACAGATTTGTTTTTAACAGATTTTCTAGAGGAACCCAGAGATGGCTCATTGATTACTCATTTGAAGAAGGCAGGTTATTACAAAGGACCATTCCCTTATTCCAATTTCATTTATATAGGGAACTAGTAATGTACAAAAAAATGAAAAAAAAGAAACTAAGAGAGAAAATCAAGCCCAAAAGCCCTTCTATCTTGAAGTAGACTTCTCAAAACAGTTTTAAATTGTTTTTCAAGAGATTACTGTCTATTTTTGGTAGTTGACCCTCCACCCCAAGCATCACAAATACAATATAGCTAAACAAAGGTGGTTCTTTTCTTTTTTATTTAGCACAAACTATTGTTTCTCTCACTATTATATACATATCTATCTATCTATATTTAATATATATGTATATAGATATGTATAAATAGGTGGATATGACTATGAGGAAATTGTTTGATACGGACACAGCATATGAAATTAGGAAGTGTCCTAAGGCAGCCGGACCTCCTTTCCCTCCTCGAAAGCCCTCATCTCTGAAATGCCATATCTATGGGATATCATCTAGGGATGGCCCAGGTAACCTTGCAATCACCAGCAAAAGGTTTATGGAAATCAGTATAGGGGAAAGTCTCAGGAGTGTTGTTCAAATAAAATTATAAAAGAATCAGGCCAAAAAATACCCACACCTCAAAAAACAACAATCACACACACACACACACACACACACACACACACACACACACACACAAAACAAAACAAAAAAACAAAAACAAAAAACAAAAAAACTTGTACAAAACAAAACCCATATAGATCTTTGCAGGGGGCTCCTCTAGAGATAAGAATCTGCTCTGGGAGAAGGGCCTTACAAACTGAATGTCAGGGTTCCCTAATATCCCGAAAGCAGACAAGTAGGTGGTAGGTTAGAGCTCAGCAAGCAGTATTTCCCAGCATGGAGGTTAAGTCCCACTTTTGAATACAACAATTAGAAATGGATTGTGAAGTCAGAATTCTGGAACATGTCTTTGACTTGGAGCCAAGAATATCTGAGCTTCATCAAAATCTTGAATCCTGTAGCGATCCTGGCTGGAATCTTCTTTAACCTATCTTGCCATCTTGAGCTGGAGGAGTCAGAAGGCCCAATTTTTTCGAATTTGATTCCAAAAAATAAATATATCTCGTGGGTCTCAGTACTATCTAAGAAAAAGAAATAAAGAATCTCAAAAGCCAATTTAGGATGAATCCTAAGGTCATTGGAGATTTTCCTAGGCTAAAAAATGGGGAAATTCTATGAAGAAATGGGACTGTAGAACAGATACTGCAAGTTTTAGGAGATGGCAGAGAGGAGAAGGAGAAATGGAGGGATGCAGCACCAGCCTTGGTGTCAGCAAGACACGAGTAAAAATTTGGCCTTTACAAGATGTTTCTCCTTGGCTAAGTCAATTCATCCTGATTACTTTCCTTTACATTCTAATGAACATATGTAAAGAAAAATTTTAACATTCATTTTTGTAAATCTTTGTGTTCCAATTTTTTTTCTCCGTTTCTTATCTTCCCCTTTCCTAAGACAGTAAGCAAACTGATATATGTTAAACATGTGCAGTCCTTTTAATCATATTTCCTTTTATAAGAAACAAAATATCTTACCAAGAAAGATTTATTTATATTCTTGCAAGAATGGGTGCCTGGGTTAGTAGACACACCTTCAAAACTCCAAAGGCAGCATTTTATTTCCTATGTGGAAGCACAAGTCCCTCCCCTGATTCCCCATTAATTGGATGTTACAGAAATTACACAACTGGAATCTTCACCCCTTATTACATAGTCAGTTCCTGCCTCGAAGGAGCTTCCATTCTAGAAGGAGAAAATAATAATGGAAAGCTAGGGGCAAGAAGAATTTTTTTTCCAAATTTCTGGCCACCACTTCTGATTACAAAACTCAGTCCTTGCCCATAAAAAGCTTTCATTCTTACATTCTTTGGAGGAGAAAAATTTCACCCTTGGTTATGCTTTGATGTCCTTGTGGGTTTCAATTTTCTAATTTGTTTCATTTCTCCAATTTAATTTGTTCACTTTGGAAACCAAATAAATGTCCATTTACTTGTCACAATTCTCCCCCGCCCTTTTTTTTCTAATAATTTCACACAAGACTAAGATGCTATTCCCACATCAGTAAACTTAAATAAAGTTGACTTTCCCATTGATGCAACAATATTCTATAAGTTACACCCTTCTAAGAAAACTTGAATACACCAAAATCTCTTCTCTACACCATACTAAAGATGTTTCAGCTTTTGTTTTAAAAAATCAATAAAATAATAGTTAGGTCCTATAGTGTATCAGTTTAGGGACCTAACTTCATACAGGTAGACATCTAGGAACAGGCAGATGACTGGGCCAAATGTTCATTTACCTAATTATTTAGGACATAATGACTACATATTTTCAGATGGAAAACAACCAGATCTTGCATACTTGTATTATGCTCATGGCTTCTACTGACCACTTGTTCTGATTATACTAATTTAGTATGAGAAGAAATACCAAGGACTTGATTATAATAGCAAAGAAACAGGTCTTTCAGGATTCAGCCTGAGAGTACATACATGACCATCAGATAAACATACCCAAATTCAAAATTCAAAAGAAACAGTTACAGTCTCAAAAGATTTTATCTCTAATAGCTAAATCTACTAAAATAGCTTAGAACTAAATACATTATTTTTAGTCTCATGAAGTTGCAATCAGCAATAAAAGTTCATTCTGACTTATACACATAGAAGATTTTGCTTAAGATCTTTAACATGTTTTTCTTTTCTTCTTGAGTTGAAACTCATCCTTGTAAAAGGATCAATCATTAGAAACCATTTTTATATAATAAACAAGCTTATAGATTCTTAGTAAACATATTCCTTGTTTGGGAACTATACACGCCAAGTTCTTTTCCCAGGACTGATGACTTGTCTATATAGATGGTTTAAAGAAAATTGGCAAGTTTACAAATTCAGGGGAGTGAAAGAGACCCCAGAGAAGGGGTTGAATTTGCTGTTGCCCACACCAATTATTAGTTCCATGGCCTGGGCTGTTTGATATCTCCCCCTCCACTGCCACTCTTTGAAAGGGGGAAAAAGTATTCTGCACACCCTCATACTTTAAGGTGAACTGATAAGTCTTTGAACCTCATCCCTCTTATTCCACACACAATAGTTACCAATTTTGATTTTAGCAAGATGAAAATAACTCTGAATAAGTTAGGTAACAATCTCAGAATTTTCATTATTAATAGCCAAATAGTCTTAGCTGTCATTTTCTCTTAATTTTCTACCCAAAGTGAAAATACCCAATTCCCTAACTTGAAGAAGATTGAATGAAGAATTAAGAAAAATTCAGGTTAATTTGCATTAAGATGCCTGACAATGATGAGCAATTCTGAAGGATGTGGCTCTTTTTTGAACAGCAAGGTGATTCAGGCAAATTTCAATGGTCTTGTGATGAATAAAACCCTCTGCAACCAGAGAAAGGACAGTGGTGATTGAGTATGGATCACAACATAGTGTTTTCACTTTTTGTTATTGTTTGCTACAATTTTTTTTCTTATTTTTTTTTCCTTTTTTGAACTGATTTTTCTTGTGCACCATGATAACTGTGGAAATATGTATAGAAGAATTGCACATGTTTAACAGATATTGGATTATTAGGATCTAAAGTGGGAGTGGGAGTAAGGGAGAGAAAAAGCTTGAAACACAGGATTTTGCAAGGGTGAATGTTGAAAATTATCTATTCATATGTTTTCAAAATAAAAAGCTTTAATAAAAAAGATAAAGCAAAAGTAAAAATAAACCTAATTTAAAAAGATGAGAAAATTACAACTTGTTAAAGTTCTTGGGTATCATAGACAATGAATAGTATTGAAACTAAATGTTTATACACTAAATGCTGGCGCATCCAAATTCTTTTTTCTATATTGTTTTATTTTTTCCAGTTATACATTTATAGTAAATTTTTAAATACACATTTCTTTATGAATCATTTTGGGAGAGAAAAATCAGAACAAAGGCAAAAAACCATGGGAAAGAAAAATAACAGAAAAAACAGTGAAATAGGAATTTCCTATCTAATGTTTATTGGGATTGCCTTGGATCACTGAACCACAGAGAAGAACCAAGTTTTTCATAGTTGAACATCACTGTTACTGTGTACAATGTATTTCTGTTTCTGCTTGTTTCTCTAAGCATCAGTTCATGTAAATATTCCCAAGCATTTCTGAAATCAGCTTATTCACCATATTCCATTACCTTCATATACTGTAGTTTATTCAGCCATTCCCCAAGTGATGGACATCTATTCATTTTCCATTTCTTTGCTGCCTCAAAAAGAGCTGCTACAAACATTTTTGCACATGTGGGTCTTTTTTCCTCCTTGATGATTTCCTTGAGATACAGACCTTGAGATACTAGTGGCACTGAAGGGTCAAAGGATGTGAACAATTTTATAGGTCTTTGGGCATAATTCCATATTGCTCTCCAGAATGGTTGGAATACTTCACAATTCTACCAACAATGCATTAGTGTCCCAGTTTTCCCATATCCCCTCCAAAATTTATCATTATTTTTCCCTGTCATCTTAGCCAATCTGAGAGGTCTGAGGTGGTATCTCCGAGCTATTTTAATTTGCATTTCTCTAATCAATAGTGATTTAGAGCATTTTTTTTCATATGACCAGAGATGCCTTTAATTTTGTCATCTGAAAATTGTCAATTCATTTATCAGTTAGGGAATGACTTGCATCCTTGTAAATTTGATATAGTTCTTTATATATTTTAGAAATGAGATCTTCTTCAAAAACACTGTTGTAAAAATTTTCCCCCGTTTTGTGCTTCCCTTTTAAGCTTATTTGAGTTGGTTTTGTTTGTGCAAAAGCTCTTTTTTTAATTTAATGTAATCAAAGTTGTCCATTTTGCATTTCATAATGTTCTCTACTTCTCCTTTGATCATAAATTCCTCTCTTCTCTAAAGATCTAAAAGGCACACTATCCTTTGCTCACCCAATTTGCTTTTGGTGTCACTCTTTCTGCTCAAATAATGCAACCATTTTGATCTTATTTTGGTCAAAATGAAACATAGGTCGGTGCTTCTGACATAGAATTTTGCAATTTTCTTAGCAATTTTGTGAAATGGTGAGTTCTTATCCCAGAAGATGGAGTTTGGGGGTTTATCAAATTCCACATTAGTATAGTCATTGATTGATTTCAAATTCTTAGAGAAGAAGTTAAGCCAGTTATAAGAAAAAAGAGACAGAAAAACTATATTAGTGGGGCACCTCTAGCTCCCTCTCTAAGAATTATATAAATCTAACTACAAAACAAACAAGAAAGTAATTAGGGAGGTTAAGAGAATCCTAGAAAACTCAGGTATGGTAGACATGTGGAGAAAATTGAATAGGGACAGAAGGAATACTCCGTTTTCTTAGGAGTACAAGACACCTACATAAAAACTGACTATGTATGAGGGCATAAAAACTTTACAATCAATCACAGAAAACCAGAAATAGCAAATGCTTCCTTTTCAGATAGTGATGAAATAAAAAAATATATATATCCAATAAAGGAAAAGGGGAAGACAAACTAAAAACCAAATGGAAATTAAATAATCTAATTGTAAATAATGAGTGGGTTTAACAACAAATCTAGAAACTATCAATAATTTCATCCATGAAAATGACAATTATGAGACAACATACGAAAACCTGTAGGATTTTTAGGGAAAGTTTATATCTGTAGAAAATAGAATAAAACAGAGAAAGATAAGATCAATGAATTGGGTATGCAACTAAAAAAGTTAGAAAAAGAACAAATTTAAAAACTCCAATTATATCTTTTTTTTTTCCTGAGGCTGAGGTTGTGACTTGCCCAGGGTCACATAGCTAGGAAGTATTAAGTGTCTGAGACCAGATTCGAACTCGGGTCTTCCTGAATTCAGGGCTGGTGCTCTATCCACTGCACCACCTAGCTGCCCCCTCTAATTATATATCAAATTAGAAATTATGAAACTCAAAGGAAAAATTAATAAAATTGAAATTTAGAAAAATATTAAATTAATTTTAAAAACTAAGAGTTGGCTTATGAAAAAACCAACAGAACAGATAAACCTTTGTTTAATTTGATAAGAAAAAAGGAAAGAAATCAACCAAATTTCCAGCATCAAAAATGCAAAAGTTGAACCTACCACCAATGAAAAAGAAATTAGATCAATACTTAAGACCTATTTTGCCCCACTGTGTGCCAGCAAATCTCACAATTTAATTGAAATGTGTGAATATTTAGAAAAATATAAATTTCCCAGATTAAAAGAAGATAAAATAAAATACCTAAATAATCCCATATTAGAAAAAGAAATTGAACAGGCCATCAAAGAGCTCCCTAAGAAAAAATCCCCAGGATTTACAAGTGAAGTCTAACAAACCTTTCAAGAACAATTAATTCTAACACTATGCAAACTATTTGGGAAAAACAGATAAAGAAGGAGTCCTACCAAAATCCTTATATGACACAAATAGGGTACCAATACCTAAACCAGGAAGAACCATAAGAGAGAAAGAAAATTACAGACCAATCTCCCTAGTGAATATTGAAGCAATAATTTTAAATAAAATATTAGCAAAGAGATTACAGCAACTTATCATCAGGATACATTATGATCAAGTAGGATTTACACAAGGATTGCAGAGCTGGTTCAATATCAGGAAAACTATTGGTATAGTTGGCCATATCAATAAAAAAAAACTAACAGAAATCATATGATAATCTCTATAGATGCAGAAAAAGTTTTTGACAAAATGCAGCACCTATTCCTATTTTCAAAAGCTACCGAGAATAGGAATAGAGGGAGTTTGGAAGTTTTCCTGAAAATCTATCTAAAGCATCTATTTAAGACCCTAAGCAAGTGTTATTCATGAGGAAGAACAGCTGGAGGCATTACCAGGAATATCAAGGGTGAAACAAGTATGTCCACTGTCAGCATTATTATTCAATATTAAATGTTGGCTTTAGCAGTAAGAAAAGAAAATGAAATTAATGGAACTATAATAGGCATTGAAGATATAAAACTATCCCTCTTTGCAGATAATATAATGATATACTTACAGAATCCTATAGAATCATCCAAAATCTACTTGAAACAATCAACAACTTTACAAAATTTCAGGATATAAAATAAACTCAGGCAAATTGTAAGCATTGATATAGATTACTGACAAAGTCTAGCAACAAGATATAGAAAGTGAATATCATTTAAAATAACTGTAGAAAAAATATTTTGGTGTCTCCCTACCAAGACAAACCGGAGAACTATATGAACACAATTACAAAACACATCTCACACAAATAAAGTCGGATTTAAACAATTGGAAAAATATTGATTTCTCATGAGTAAGCTGAACTAACAATAAAAATGACAAGTCTACCTAAGTGTGTCTACTTGTTCAGTGCCATACAAATCAAACTGTCAAAATTATTTTATCTAGCTAGAAAAAATAATAATAAAATTAATCTGGAAGAACAAAAGTGCAAGAATATCAAGGGAATTAATAAAAATACAAAGGACAGTGTAGAGAAAATTATGAAATGCAAAATGGACAAATTTGATTGAACAGTTTTTGGACAAACAAGATTAAAAGAGAAGTACAACACAGGAAAATTTTTTTTACAATCAGTGTTTCTGATAAAAACCTCATTTCTAAAATACATAAGGAATGGTGCCAAATTTATAAGAATATAAGTCATTCCCCAATTGATTAATAGTCAAAGGAGGTGAACAGACAATTTTGAGATGATGACATTAAGGCCATTTTTAGTCATGAGAAAAAAATGCTCTCAATCATTATTGATTAGAGAAGTGCAATTTAATACAACACTGAAACAACATCTCACACATTTCACATTGGCTACAATGATAGGAAAAGATGAAAAATGCTGGAGGAGAATGCTTTGAAGTGATCCAACCATTCTGAAGAGCAATTTGGAATAATGCCCAAAGGGGTATAGAAGTGTGCATACCCTTTGACCCCGCAATGCTACCACTGGATTTGTGCAAAAGTATTTGTAGTAGCTCTTTTTATGATGGGAAGGAATTAGGAAATGACTAGATGTTCAACAATTGGGGAATGGCAAAATAAATTGTGGTATATAAAAGTAATAAAACAAACTGATTAAAAAAAACCTGGAAAGATTTAGACAAGCTGATGCTGAGAGAAACAAGAAGAACCAGAAATACAATGTATACTGTAACAGCAACATTATATAATGATCAACTATGAAAGACTTGGTTCATCTCAGTGGCTCAGTGATACAAGGCAATCCCAATAAAGTTCTGGTAGAAAACACCATCTGTATTCAAGAGGGAGAACTGTGGAAGTTGAATGTAAATCAAAGCATGCTATGTTCACTTTTTTTATTCTTTTTCTTCGTTTTTTTTTCTCACTCGCAGGTTTCCCTTATATTTTGATTTGTATCCCAACATGATTCATAGAATATATTAAAGGAAGATTCTGGGAAGAAGGCAGACTAGGTTAGTAAATTTCAAGTTCTCCTGATTTCCTCAGAAATTCAACAAATTTGTGCCTCTGGGCGAACATAAATAGGTGAAAAATCAAGAAGACTTGGGGCAACCCAGTGAATTCTGAAGACTTCCCCCAGGCTGGGGATTAACCTGTCTGTAGTGCAAACATCTCCAGGCTAGTTACACAGAAACATGAAATAGAGACCTCTGGACTAACTGGGTATGGCTGGAATATCAGGAGGAATCGCAGAGACTTTCACCTCTTGAACTATTTGTGGAGTCAGGGAAGATGAAATGAACCTCCTCTGATTGGAAACTCCAGGCCTGGCTGTACTGATGAGATGAGGCCCTGTGCAAAAGGAACCAGCATTCCATCAGTGCAGAAGTAGAGGGGAAGGGAGACTGCTGGCTACAGGCACTTGATAGAGCGTGGAGCTCTTGGATTGGGGTTCCAGGTCAGAGGAGAGAGCTGAGGGGAAGCTTGAGGCATCCTTTGATTAGAGGTGCTTACATTAATACCTCTTATTTTAAAAAAATGAATGGGCAAAGAAGAAAGAACCCCTGAAACATGGCAACAGGTAAAGCAAAGATTCACTTTTACAGGAGGACATTTTAATAAAAAAAAAATCCTCCACTCCAAAGAGTAATATAAAATAGTTCCCTGCCTTGAGATATTTTGTAGAAAACTTCAAAAAAGAATTTAAAAATCAAATGGGAGACACTGAGGAAAGTTTTTTTTTTAAATAAACAACAACAACAACAACAAAAAGATCATGAAAAAAGTTAACCAATTACAAAAGGAGGTATGGAGTCTTAAAAATGAAAATAATTATTTCAAAATTAGAATTGGGAAAGTCAGAGCCAGTGAAGCTATGAGAGACCAAGAAATAACAAAATAGACTATAAGGAATGAGAAAATAGGACAGAATGTTAAATATTTTATAAGAAAAATGACAAATCTGGAGAACAGATCAAGAAGAGAAAAATATAAGAATAACTGTAGAGCAAAAAGAGAACCTTAACACAATAATGCAGGAAATAATCCAAGAAAATTTTGCTGGAATGATAGAACATGAGGAGAAAATAGAAATAGAAAAAATTCACTGATCACCACCTCAAAAAGATTCTTTATGTAAAATACACAGGAACATTATTGCCAAATTTCAAAACCCAGATCAATGAGAAGATTTTGTAAGAAACAAGGGGAAAAAATTCAATTAGAATTGTACAAGACTTAGCTGCAACCACAATAAAAGCTTGCAGGTCCTGGAATCCTATCTATTATATCTTATTAAATTATATCATAAGAACTAGACCTAAGGCCAAAAATATCATATCCAGCAAAATTATCTATAATTTTGAATGAGAAAAAAATGGACCTTCAGCAAACTTGCAGATTTTCAGGACTTTCTGTCAACCGAACCTCAACTTAACAGAAGATTTAACATATAAAAACCAATATTGAGGGCAGGTAGGTGGTGCAGTGGATAGAGCATCAGCCTTGAATTCAGGAGGATCTGAGTTCAAATCTGGTCTCAGACACTTAACACTTCCTAGCTGTGTGACCCTGGGCAAGTCACTTAACCCCAGCCTCAGGGGGGAAAAAATATCAAAGATCAGTTTTTAGGAACTCAACATGAACAAACTGTTTAAACATGTGCAGATTGTTTATGGGGTTTTTTTCATGTAAAATATATATTATATGTGAGATTTACATCAACATTATGGTAGCTCAAAGAAAGATTGGCAGAGGAAAGGTAAAAATAGTAATCTTGTCATACAAATGGGGTGCAGAGGAAGAATAAACACAGAGGCATTAGAGGGGGAGAAGGACTCTTATCCACATTGGTAATGGATTCAATTGGTTACTATGTATATATATATATATATATATATATATATATATATATATATATATATATATATATATGTATGTATATATATCTATCCAGATAGATAGATAGATAGATAGATAGATAGATAGATGGGGGGGGGAGGGAGGTTAAATAATAGCAAGGTAAGTTATGAAACAGAATTTAATTAAAATGTCAGCAAGGATAGGAAAGATGTGTCTATGTGGGGTATGTGTGTGTTTCTGTGTGTGAGTATACATTTGTATATATAAATATATGTATACATAAATATACTTTTTCTTAACTGTAGCTTGCTTGGGGATGGGGAAGGATGAAAAAGGAAAAAGAATAAAGTACATAATAAAGGCGCACAGCAGAGAACCAAAGAACAATTTACAAGGAAGTAGAGAAAAAATGGACATTAATGAATATAATTTTTTCTACTAATATATAGTATATTATTGATCTGCTTATTTGTTGATCTATATTTTGAATTACCCATGATGTCCCTGGGCATAGCACATGACACTGTTTTCTTTTGTTTTGCTTTATTTTTTTGTATAACTTTTCTGCTTTTTCTTTTTTTTTTTCTTACTTTGCTTTTTCAAATAAAAGCATAAAATCAACAAAAAAGAAATATGTATTAAAAATTAATGGGCATGTATAACCAGAAAAAAGAAACAACAAAAATATAGGTTTTTTTGGCTGTTTTGTTTTGTTTTGTTTTGTTTTGATTTTAAGAAGAAAGAAACAGGAAGGTCAGTTTGGAGTGGAGTAGAAGAGATATATGCTCTCTTCTACTCCACTCCAAACTGACCTTCCTGTTTCTGATAAGGGAAATTGACTGAAGAAATGAAATTTTAGAAAAGAAAATGTCAGTCAAGGAAGAATTATACAGAAAGCATGAAGAATTGAGAAGATCTTTTAGAAGAAAGGATATCTGATCCAGCAAAGGACACCTCAAGATTGAAGGGTCCTCTAATTTTCCATATGCCATAAATTTAAAGACTTTGATGATCTAAAATAATCTGTCCTGGAATTGCTCTTCAAGTACTACGTGTCCTGATATCACAGGGTTACTTTAAATATTTTCTCAGTGGGCAAATATATGTCTACTTGCAGTTAAATATTGTGTAAAATGCTGAGGATTATAAGAGAAATAAGTTAGGTTTAAATTTTGTATGTGATAAGATTCATGTCTATTGTAATAATTATACAATACAAAATGGAAAAGAAAAATCCTTATGGATCCTAGGAGGCTTCATCCTCAAAATTCTTAGCCCCTTGGAACACTCACAACTGGGACCCTTTTAGGAGTTTACTTCTAGTAGGTTAGAACCCAGAATTTTTAGTTACATGATAAGGACTGCCTCTGAAGAGCCAGATTTTAAGTGAAAACTTAGAGAAACTATGAGGTAGGGGATGCCTCATGGCATATGGTAGGTATACACTTTAAAAATTGGAAGTCAGGTTTATCAACTGCTGAAACTATAGAATCTGCTAGGCCTGATTTGTGAGGGACTAAAAAAGAATAGGAGAAATGTAAGGCATCTGGGTAGGGACATTTTCAGCAAAAGAAGGAGTTCCACACACACAGGGTCAGGTTGGGAGTTGCCAAGGAAACAAAAATGAGAGAGCTAGCAGTGTCCATAGAAGAGGGGACCTCAGAGCAAAGAAAAGCCTTGGGGACAGCAAAAGGCAGATCTTGCAGGGTTATGGAAAATAGTATATGTTAAATGTGGGGGTATTCAGGGAATAGTAATCTTCTGCTATGGAAAGGAGCCCCTAAGTGGGAAATCTCACAACTGATGAGGATTTCTTTTCATAAATACACTGGGTAAGCCAGTGGCCATTTTCTATTGATTCTAAAAATAAAAAGACAGATTTATCATAGGAGATCATTTATTTGTTTTAATATTTAAAAAAATTATCTTGGGCATCAGTGATAAAAGAAGTATAGGAATTAAAACCAAATCAAACAAAAGGCTTTTCAGGAAGGATTTTCAAAGAATTTAGTGAGATTACTATCAATTTTTTTTTCTACTCACTAACCACTCCCTTCCCTTCTAAAGCCTTTTGCTCGTACAGATAAACAAATGCAGGTTTAGGTATTTCTCTCCAGTATAGGTTTTTTTTCCCAATAATAAGAATGGCTATCAGGCAATTTTTGAAAGGCAAAAAATGCATGAAATTGAAGGAGATTATAAGGGAAAAGCCTTCCCTTTCAAAACCCTCATATTAATTAAAAATATATACATTGTCATCCTAATTGAATAAATAAAATATAAAAATTTTACTGGACCCAAATGAGCATGACATGACTTTAAAACTAAACATCTCATGTCTTGAACAGTCCCTAGAACACTAAAGGTTGAGGCTTCCAGGTACCCTTCATGTGAGAATGTTGGAAGTTGATGGTAACCTAAAGACAGAATGTCCCAGCTAGAAGTTCAATCCTGCCTCCAAATGTCCCAATGGAGACAGATAAGTGAAACTAGAGTATGTGATCAGGGAGGGAACTTAGAACCTAGGACTTCTGACACAGATGGACATTTCTGATCTAGAATCTGGGGTTTTAGCTTATTAAATTTAAGATGTCATTACTGAGAGATTTAGAAGAGAGAAAATTGGAGATGTGGAGCAATTAGTTAAGGCAGGAGATAGCACATCATTTCTGAGTCAGCAGGACCTGAGTTCAAATGTGACTTCAGAAAATCACTTTCTGTGTCACCCTGGGCAAGTCACTTAAACCTGATTTTTTTTTCAAAAGTGAGGGATGTTCAGAAGGTGAGAATGTAATTTGTTATACCAGTGGGAATTTCATACATGTAATGATTGGCGCAAGAATGGCCATAGAGGAGGGAAGGAAAGAAGTAGGAGCCTTTTGAAGAAGCTAGATCAGAATAAGGAAATCCATGACATGTTCTCAAAACTTCCATTTTCCTAACATGGGACAGTCCTGAGAAACTAATTCATGTGGTCTGGAAGGAAACTTAGAATGGAAAATAGCACATCAATACAAACTTAGTTCCATGATTTCTATCACTGATAAAGACTGTGAAAAGTATTAAACTTCATTCCTGTTGATGTAGGGTTTATTAAAAAAAAAAACTCACCAGTGAGACATAATGAGAACTGATAATGGACAAGACACATTTCAAATTCAGGATATTAGTAATGTCCTTGTGCAGTATAATAATGAAAACCTGACAATATAAGAAAATCAAATCTTACAGATCACTGGAGGTTATAGCCTTAGAACCAAAAATAGTCAGGATTTGCAAGGATCCTTAAAACACTGAATATATGAACTTTCACTTATATTTCAAAAATGTATGTTGGTGGAGGATGACTCTAAAATGTTCTTGCTCAGAGTCAGTTCTCCCTTCTGGAGGGCTGGATTTTGAATAGAAGGGAAGCCAAAAGATTTTATTAGTGAATAGACATAGGATAGAACTTGAAATAGCTTTGCTACAAGAAAATATGGATTCCAGAATACTTAAACCAATACTTCAGTGTTGGGACTTACTAGATGAGAAAAGTAATTGTTCCAGGGCTGATAAAAGAAATGATGGGATGCAATGGTATTTGACTATACAGAGTGATGGAATTTAGAGGAGCCATGGAGAAAAAAAATGAGAAAGAGAAGATAATACTGAGAAGAAATGATATTAAAGAAAGGAGACCTCTTCAAATACCAAAGTTCAGAACTTGTAGGAACCTCATTGTATAAGAATAGCTTGGAGAACTGTAAGAATACGAATCATCTGCTCTGAAAAGTGTTTTAAAAGGGAAAATCTTACCTATTCTAAGGATGCCTATTCCTTTCTAGTCTTAGTCTATTGGGGATCAAGAGATCAATATTGAAAAATATTAATTCAAGCTATTCAGTGAAAGGTTAATGCTGAAGCTGAAGCTTCAGTGAGAAGAAGAACATTCATTGGTGAAGTCCCCAATATTGTGAAAGATTTAAGGCAAAACAAATTAGATGGCAGAGGAAGAGACACATCAATAGTATCAATAGAATCAAAAAACATATCTTGGACAGATTTTGGGACACAACTGAGGATACTAGGGAAACCCTGGCATGCTATAGAACAAGTATTCTTTGAGAACAGAAATGATTAGACTTGAATAGACCTTAGAATGGAAAAATCATAATTTCCAAAGATAATATTCTCAGATAGATACTTGTCCAAATGTAGGCCTGTTGCACTTCATTTAAAACTAAGTCTTATTTAAATTTTAAGATGCATTGGAAATGCTAAGAAAAAAAAAACAAACAAACATGATAGCTTTAATCACAGAGTCTTAAGGTTATGGTGAAAATCCTATCAGTTTTCTGACCACAGGAAAATTTTTACAAATCTTTAAATAGAAGAAAAATTAGTACATCCCTTTGCAATTGCTTTATTGGTAAAAAAAATAGCTATTGATAATAGCATTCATGATAATGAATATTCAGTATTTTGGGGCATTGGGACTTGTACTTATATAGTACAAGGACTTTTAAGGAGTGAAGACATCTCTTAAGAAAAGAGTATATGTGTAAGAACAACTGAAGTATTAAAACAAATCAATAAATTAAACTTAAGAAAAAACCCATTTAGATCTTCAAAGGGTGTTGCTTTTGAAATGAAAATCTCAGATATGTGAAGGTTCTCAGAAAACTGAATATCTACACTTCCAGGTATAATGAAAGTGAGTAAGTTAACAGTATTTAGCTGGAAGACATTTGAGAACCTAAAATGATCTGCTATTGATTGGGCTTTCAAATGCTAAATATTCTAGATTTCAAGATTTACTCTAAATATGTTCTGAGGGGGAAATTATTATTCAGGTAAACATTAATAATTTATAGCATGCTAGGGATTCATAAGAAAAATTGATTAGATTTTTTAAATTGTATGTGGCAAGTTTCATGTTCTGTGTAATAGTGATCTAATAAAGAAAATGAATAAATCCTAAAGCTACCTTGGAGAGCCAGGCCTTAGAATCCTAAATATCAGCTTCTTGGAATCTTGACTCTCAGAGCTTCCTGGACCTTTCCACTTCCATGTTGGAGGTGTCCTGAAGCTGAGAATGCAAAATTTCCTTGTTGGGGATAAATACTGCCTTTGAAGGTCCAGATGTTGAATGAAAACCTTGTGGGATAGGAGGAATTGCACAGACAGGCCTGAGAGATGTCATTCAAAGAAAAATGAGAGAGCTAGCATTACCCATAGAAGAGAGGACCTGAGAGGTAAAAAGGGTTTTAGGGGGAGCAAAATTCAGACCTTGAAATGTCCTGGGAAACAATATAGCTAAAGGTAGAGTATTCAGAGAGCAGACATCATTTGCTTCAGAAGGAGGCTCAGAGTGGAAAAACAAATAACTGTGGATCTATACAATATGGGCCATTTTAAAATAATTTTAAAAACAGGTAAACATTTTGCAGAGAACATTTACTTATTCCAATAAAATATTTTTGAGTATTAGTGTATTTAATTGAGGGTTTTTAATTTGTTCTTTTTCTAGCTTTTTTAGTTGTAAGCTCAATTTATTGATCTTCTCTTTCTCTGAGAGAGCAAGGTTGAGATCCCCCACTAGTCTAGTTTTGCTATCTCTTTCTTCTTGTAGCTCTCTTAACTTCTCCTCTAGGAATTTGGATGCTATACCACTTGATGCATATATGTTTAGTATTGACATTGTTTCATCATTTATGGTACCCTCTAGTAAGATATAGTTTTCCTTCGTTATCTCTTTTAAATAGATCTATCTTTGCTTTTACATGATCTGAGATCAGGATTGCTATCCTACCTTTTTTTTTTTTACTTCACCTGAAGTGAATATTCCACTCTAGCCCTTTGCTTTCACTCTGTATGAATCACTTTGCTTTAACTGTGTTTCTTGTAAACAACATATTTTAGGATTATGGCTTTTAATCCAGTCCATTTTATTTTTTAATCCACTTCCATTTTATGGGAGAATTCATCCCCTTCACATTCACAGTTAAAATAACTAATTCTGTATTTCCTGACATCTTATTTAATCCAAGTTATGCTTTTCTCTTTCCTTTCCCTCTTCCCTCCTCCCCAGTATTTTGTTTTTGATGACTACCTCCCTCAAACAGTCTCCCCATTTAGAGCCCCTTCTACTTTTTTACACCTTTCCCCTAATTCTTCTTTTTTCCATTCTTTCACCCTTCCCCTTTCTTTTCCTCTTTTCCCTCCCACTTCCCTATAAGGTGAGACAAGTTTCTCTGTGAAACCAAATATTTCTGAGCCAAATCTGAACTTATTTTTCCTAGATCTGTAAAATAATTTCTTGGGACTTTGATTAGTATAGCCCTAAATAAGTAGATTAATTTAGGTAATATTGTCATTTTTATTATATTTGCTCAATATACCCATGAGTACTTGATATTTTTCCAACTGATTACATCTGATTTTATTTGTGTGGAAAGTGTTTTGTAGTTGTGTTCATATAGTTTCCAACTTTATTTTTACAGATCTAGAAAAATAATAACAAAGTTCGTCTGGAAGAACAAAAGATCAAGAATATCAAAATGTCAATAAAGGTGACCTAGCTTTGCCAGACCTAGAAGTATATTATAAAGGAGTAGTCATCAAAACCATTTGGTACTAAGAAGTAGAGTAGTTGATCTGTGAAATAGGTTAGGTTCACAGCACAATATGTTCAATGACTATAACAATTTAGTGATTGACAAACCCAAAGACCCCGGCTTTTGGGATAAGAACTCATTATTTGGCAAAAACTGCTGGGAAAATTGGAAATTAGTATAGCAGAAACTAGGCATTGACCCACACCTAACACTGTCTACAAGATAAGGTCAAAATGGGCTCGTGATTTAGACATAAAGAGTAATATTACAAGCAAATGCAAAGAACATGGGATAGTTTATCTCTCAGATCTGTGGAGAAGGAAGGAATTTGTGACAATAGAAGAACTGGAACTCATTACTGAACAC
The DNA here is from genome assembly GCF_048593235.1 of Sminthopsis crassicaudata. Classification (NCBI taxonomy): domain Eukaryota; kingdom Metazoa; phylum Chordata; class Mammalia; order Dasyuromorphia; family Dasyuridae; genus Sminthopsis; species Sminthopsis crassicaudata. The sequence goes on from NC_133623.1 coordinate 68,950,867, forward strand.
CAAATAGATAATTTTGATTACATTAAGGTAAAAAGTTTTTGCACAAACAAAACTAATGCAGACAAGATTAGAAGGGAAGCAATAATTTGGGAAAACATTTTTACAAGAAAAGGTTCTGATAAAGCCCTCATTCCTAAAATATATAGAGAATTGATATGAATTTATAAGAATTCAACCCATTCTCCAATTGATAAATGGTCAAAAGATATTTACAGATCATTTTCAGATGAAGAAATTAAAACCATTTCTAGTCAAATGAAAAGGTGCTCTAAAACAGTATTGATCAGAGAAATGCAAATTAAAACAACTCTGAGATACCAGCGTACACCTCTCAGATTGGCTAAGATGACAGGAAAAGACAAGGGCAAATGTAGGAGAGGATATGAGAAAAGTGGGATACTAATACACTGTTGGTGGATCTAACCATTCTGCAGGGCAATTTGGAACTGTGCTCAAAAGTTATCAAATTGTGCATACCCTTTGATTCAGTAAGGTTTCTTTGTTTCTGTTTGATTTTTTTTTCTGCTGAGGCAATTAGGGTTAAGTAACTTGTCCAGGGCCACACAGCTAGGAAGTACTAAATACCTGAAACCTGATTTGAACTCAGATCCTTCTGACTTCAGGGCTGGTGCTCTATCCACTGCACCACATTGCTGCCCCAGCAGCTGTTTTTCTATTGGGCTTATTATATTCCAAAAAAATCTTAAAGGAGGGAGAGGGACCCACATGTGCAAAAATGTTTGTGGCAGCCCTTTTTGTAGTGGCAAGAAACTGGAAGCTGAGTGGATGCCCATCAGTCGGAGAATGGCTGAATAAGTTATGGTATATGAATGTTATGGAATATTATTTTTCTATAAGAAATGATCAGCAGGATGATTTTAGATACACTGATGGTAAGTGAAGTGAGCAGAACTAGGAGATCATTGTTCATGGCCATAGCAAGATTATTTGATTATCAATTCTGATGGCATGAGATGCTTAAGGCCTGTTCCAATGATCCTGTGAAGAGAGCCATCTGCATCCAGAGAGAAGATGTGGGAACTAAGTGTGTATTAAAATAGAGCATTTTCACTCTTTTTGATGTTGTTTACTTGAGTTTTGTTTTTTCTCATTTTTCCTTTTTGATTTGATTTTTTGGTGCAGCAAGATTATTGTATAACATGTATACATCTAGGGGCAGCTAGGTGGTGCAGTGGATAGAGCACCAGCCCTGAATTCAGGAGGACCCAAGTTCAAATCTGGTCTCAGACACTTAACACTTCCTAGTTGTGTGACCCTGGGCAAGTCACTTAACCCCAGCCTCAAAAAAAAACAAAAAAAAAACATGTATACATCTATTGGATTCAACATAGTTTAACATGTTTAACATATATTGGATTACTTGCCATCTGGGGGGGGAGGATGAGGGCAAGGAGGGGAAAATTTGGAATACAAGGTTTGGTAAGGGTGAATGGTGAAAAATTATCCATGCATGTTTTGAAAAGAAAAAGCTGTAATAAAAAAAAATCCAAACCTTATATCCCCTGCACACCTAAAGGATAGCAGTTTCCTATATTTCTTTCTTTAGCAAAAACTGTACTATTCATATTAATAAAATTACTATCAAGAAATTTTTGACAAAAAGAAAAGTTGTTCATTTAAGAGAATTTATTAGGGGAAAACTTCTGTTTTGAAACCATCATATATGTGTCATATAAATTCTGAGAATAATCCAATGAATCAAGTATTTAAAATCCCTGACCTTATGATATCTCTTTAGAACTAAAAATGTCATGTTCTTGATGGTCCCTAGAACAACCAAAGGACACCAAAGTCTAGACGTGGCCGGGAATTTTAATGTGGGAATGCTGGAATTAGTTTTGAGTAGAGATTCATTATTATCAATTATTATTATTATTATTATTATTATTATTATTATTATTATTATTATTATTATTCGCCACAAAGACTTTGTGGTTACTGAAAATACTATGATTTTACTGGATACCACCAAAAATTGATAAACTCCAAGTATCTGCAGAGAAAAAAAAAAAAAAAAAAAACCTGTGGCACCCTCTGCAGTCCCTTCTTTGTTAAAGATGCCTACTGGTAGCAGCATTTTTAATAATGAATATTTAGTATTTGGGGGCATTACAACATGGTTTTATATAATAAGGACTGATAAGGGGAGACAACTTTTGTTTGTAAATAAAATCCAAATAGCTAAGGTGTGGTCGCGTAGGTTATTAAAATAAGAAAAGAAGCTTGGGGGAAAAACCCAAAAAGGAACAAAACAATCAGATCTTAGGAGGGTGTTCATTTAGACATGAGAATCTCCTATCGGTTTTTTAGAAATTGCTTAGAAAATTCACTTCCGCAGTCTGGCAATAAGGGACACCTCAGAAACGAACAATAAGGACCAGATTGTGAAAACAGAATTCCCAGACAAAGATTTGACTTGGGACCTGAAATGTCGGGGTTCGGTGGAAGGAGATATGCAGTCTAGAATCCTGACCTGGATGAGTCCAGAAGGACCTTTTTTTTTTTTTTTTTTGGGTGGGGTGGTGGGAGAGACATCATTTCTTGATTGATATAAAATGTCTCTTGGGCATCAGGGATCTTTAAAAACAACAATAAACGGCAAAATAAAACCCAAACTCAATTGAGCCAATTCTGAGAGAATGGGAAATACTGAGTAAAGGGGATGATTCTTTGAATAGATGTCACAGGAGAAGGAATACTTTCAGGTTTGGAAAAGCCAGGGAGAATAGAAGGAGAAGGGATGCTTGTGAGGAAGGGTGGGGTGAAGTGTGTGGGCAGCCGCGAGACCCGCAGAGCGAGCTAGGGGGGGGGCAGGGCTGGAAAACTGCTGCAGTCTGGGGTGGGCGAGATGGGCGGGGACTTCCGGCATCACTGCGTCTGCGCTAGAGGAGCCCCTTAGAGCCTCGCCGCTTCTTGGGAGCCAGAAGGCTGCAGGACGACTGGGAGTAGAGAGGGTCAGCCAGGAGCAGAAGACCGATTGTGGGGTTCGTGAGGAACTTGCTCCCTCGGTGGACCGCTCGCGCCCATCTCCCTTGCCGCAGACCTGCAAACCGCCGCCCCTCCCATCCCCGGTACTGCGGACCCGCATTCCGCATCCCTCCTCCCCCCTCCTCCCCCCTCCTCTCGTGAAGCAGATCTGCATCCACCGCAGTCTGCAGTGCAGCAGCGGACGTGCCTCCCGCCGGTCCCCAGTTGAAGAGACCTGCCCTCGCCGTTCCACCTCCAGCGGACCTGCATCCCGCCGTGCCCGTCGCAGCCCGGGAAGCCTCGCGCAAGTAAAGCAGGTATCTGCAGGGGACCCTTTAAAAGGAGGAGGGATGGCCGGGAGCCCGACGCCGTCGCAGGCGGATAAGGAGATCGAGTCCGGGCTGGTGCAGGATTTTGAGGCCGCCCTGTCCGGGATCGGCCAGGAGCCGGGAGAGGGGCCCTTAAACATGGGAGATGTCCTTGAATTGCCCATGTTTAAAAAAGAAGAGTCGAGGCTGCCACCTGATGAAGGGAATAAAATCCTGCCCTTCCAGTACGTGCTTTGTGCCGCTACCTCCCCTGCGGTCAGGCTGCACGACGAAACGCTCACCTATCTCAATCAGGACCAGTCCTATGAAATCCAAATGATCTACAATAAGAAAAAGGGCGAACTCGCCAAAACCGGTAACAGCTTGGTGAAGAGCATGTTTCGCTTGCTGTTCCAAGACTGGGGACTGCAGCAAGCGGAGCAGCAGCAGCAGTTTGAGGGGTGGAGATGGAACAGGCCAGGGGACAGAATGCTGGATATAGACCTGGCCCAGTCCGTGGGCATCATCGACCCTTGGGCCAACCCGACCCAGCTGAATACTGTGGAGTTCCTGTGGGACCCCGATGCGAAGAGCACGGCCGTGTTTCTTCAGGTACGCTGCAACAGCACCGAGTTCCCCGTGAAACAGCCCGGGGGAGAAACGGAAGTGGCATTCCGCCTCCAAATTGACAGTTTCAAGGAGAACGAGAATGGAGAATACACCGAGTACCTGAATTCAGCCAGCTGTCAGCTCAAAGTTTTCAAGATAGCAGACGAGAGGCAAAAAATAGACTGGGAGAAAATGGAGAAGAAAAGCCCTCGTGAAAAGGAATATTACCGACCTTCCTGTAAGACAACTCTATTCACAGAGTGCACTCCAATGGCCGAGATGCCAGATGCCAATTCCTCATCGCCTGGCTTTAACAGCTCCCACAGCAGTTTTTCCGGAGAAGAGAATGGCTCCCCGAACCACCAGCCAATACTCTATCTTCCCATTGCAGATAAACTTCTGCCAACCACTAGCCCCCAGGAAGCTCAGCAGTGGCTACAGCGCAACCGATTCTCTGCCTTCTCTGAGGTTTTCTCCAATTTCTCTGGTGCAGATTTGTTGAAGTTAACCAGGCATGATTTTATCCAAATCTGTGGCCCGGCTGATGGAATCCGATTCTTTAATACCATAAAAGATCGATTGGTGAGGCCCACGATGACAATTTACCTTTGTCATGAATCCTTGCAGCTGAATGAGCAGCAGCAGCAGAGGTACGAGCATATAGACTCAAATGCTGTCTTGTTCGTGTACCGGGCCATCTATCTGGAAGAACTGACAACTGTTGAGCTGACAGAGAAAATCGCTCAGCTTCTCAACATCTCTCCTTCTCAGATCATTCAGATATACAAATTGGGGCCCAAAGGAATCCATGTGGTCATCAGTAACCAGATGATCCGCAACTTTGAAGAGGAAGCTTGTTTTCTTCTGAACAAAACAAAAGCTGAAACCAATGATAGCTACTACATCGTCCTGGAATAGAAGGGGAACGTCCTGTGCTGGGTAGCTATGGCTTCCTTCTCCCTTTTTGGACACTCCTCCTCTTGCAGAGAGATATGGACAGAGACTTGGAGGGTCTGCAGGAGCCTGACTGATGGACAGTGGGAGGTGGAGTGATGCTACACTGTGGAGATGTATGCCCAGCCGTCTATTCCTTGTCCCAACCCTTGTGCCACGTCCAGACTCCTGTCCTGCATGCTGTTCTGCAGCTATCTTCTAGTTACAAGTTCTGGACTGTGTTGTTGTCGTTAAATATTGCTAGAAACTTGTTATATCATTTAGCATTTATGTTGGTCATAATGATAATAGGAATTGTGTGATGTCTAATTGAAAAATGTTAAATTGTGTGATAATCTGGAGCCATGTAATTTTTTCCTAATATATAAACAAGAATGAATCGTTATATTCTTTAGACTAATCCACAAACCTACTCCTCCATGACATACCTGCAGGCTCTGCTTTCACTACAGTGTATTTGTTCCTGGAAACCAGAATGGTGGGGGATTTTTGTTTTGTTTTGTTTTTTTTTTTCCCAATTAACCCTCTTGACACCCTATAGTGATCCTGCAATGCTGTGATTCCTCACAGTTTATTTGGAAGATCAAGGAAACAGCTGCAAAAGTGACCCACTAGTAGGGTCAGAGATATAAAAAACAAAATATAGTGTTCTCTCTCTCTCTCTCTCTCTCTCTCTCTCTCTCTCTCTCTCTCTCTCTCTCTCTCTCTCTCTCTCTCTCTCTCTCTCTCTCTCTCTCTCTTTTTGCAGGGGAAGGGGTTGAAGGAAAAGCACTATTACACAATAAAGTGGCAGGATTTGAGCACTTATTGTTCTTCCTAAAATTAATCCTTAGCTCTGCAGTAATTCATTCACTTTGTAGTCCTGGGGAATTTATTCCTTTTGGGCCTCTCTTTCTTCATCTTTAGTAAACAATGTGAATAATGTGAGCTCCAAAGTGCTTTTTAGCTTTAAAATCTAGACTAATGTGATTCTATTTGTATTCATACTTTTTTCTTGTGTTTTTGTTCTATTTAAAATGATTGTGTAACTGTGGGTATTCCTTTCTTGTTTCACATGTAGATTGCTAAAAATTACCTTTACAGATTAAGTTAGGGCTGAAGAAGACAATGGTAAAAGATTCTGTATGGGGTTTGGATTTTGATTTTTAAGCACTTGATAAAACTTAATTGTTTGGTATATAAGGGAAAATTTTGTCCATTAAAATTATCCTGCCCTGTAATCTAATTACTATTGGTTTAAAGCAAATTGAAAAGCCTTAAGTTACAATATTAATAAGGGTTTCCTGGTTAAAAATAATTTTTAAAAAAGAATAGAAGGAGAGATGGAGGAGAGTTTCCAGAAGGGATACAGATATCCAGGAGAAAACAATTTTCTATATGCCATAGCTGTAAGGACTTTGAGAATTTGAAATGATCTTTTCTGGAATTGTTCTTCAAAAATTCAGTGTCCTAATAACAAAGGCTTACTTTAAATAAATTTTGAGTGGGCAAAAATATGTCCACTTGCAATTAAATAATGTGCAACATGCTTAAGGACTTAAAAGAGAAATTAGTTAACCCTTTGTCCGTGGTTTTAAATTATGCCCAAAAAGGCTATCAAAATGTGCATACCCTATAATCCAGACATGTCTTTAAAAGAATCCACTTATGAAAAAATATTTGTAGAAGCCCTTTTTGGTTTGGGGGAGTTACTGAATAAGTGATGGTATATGGATGTTATGAAATATTATTGTTCTATAAGAAATGATCAGGATGATTTCAGAGAGGCCTGGAGAGACTTAAAGAACTAATGTTAAGTGAAGGGAGCAGAATCAGGGGATCATTGTACACAGGAACAGCAAGATTATAGGATGATTAACTGTGATGGACTTGGCTCTTTTCAACAGTGAAGTGATTCAAAGCAATCCCAAAAGACTGATGATGGAAAGAGACATCTGCATCCCCAGAGAGGAATATGAAGACTGAATGCGGAACACAGCATACTACTTTGACCTTTTGTTGTTGTTGTTGTTTGTTGACTAGGCTTTTTTTTTTCTCATTTTTTTCCTTCAATTTGATCTGATATTTCTTGTGCAGCATGTTGAATGTGGAAATATATTTAGAAGAATTGCACATGTTTAACTTATAATGTATTACTTGCTGTCTAGGGGAAGGGGAAAGGGGAGGGGGAAGGGGAAGGGAAGAAAAAAAATGTAACACAAGGTATTGCAAGGAGAAGTATTAACTGTCTTTGCATATAATTTGACAAATAAAAAGCCAGTGTTATCAAAAGAAAACTTTGTATGTGATAAGATTCATGTGTATTATAAGCATTCTCAAGTACAAAAAGGAAAAGAAAAATATTTTCCAAAAGGCTCCAGCTCTACAATCCAAAACCTCAGCCCCTTATAACTGACATTTGAGGCATCCTGGGACCTTGCAAGGATCTTTCTAGGATTCTGGGGTTTAGAATTTCCTGCCTCTGAAGGGCCAGATTTTGAGTAAAACATTAAAGAAACTATGAGATGTGGGGGTCACTCCTGGCACATAAAATGTATGTGCTTTAAAAAAAATTTTGTAATGAAGGTTCATAAGCTGATTGAAACTATAGAATCTGCTAGGCCACAATTATGAGGGCCTAGATATAAGGGGAAATTGATAGCATCTGGGAAGAGACATTTTCAGCAAAATGCAACAATAAGAAATAGATTGTGAAACCAGAATTCTTGAACAGAGATTATTAGATTGGAACCTAGAATATCAGAGCTTGATGTAAATATACAATCTAGTATCCTGAGCTGGATGAAGTTGCAGAAAGGGATGTCAGATTGGGGGCTGATTAGAACAGAAACAGAGTGGGTGACATTCAGAGGCTCATAAAGAAATTTTTTTTAAATGGAGTTTTAGAACAGACATTGTCAAGACTAAGCAAAGCCTTGGGGAAGAGATTGGGGAGGGACTTTAGAAGAAGGGATATCTTATTGAGGAGAGAACCCCAAAGGTCTGAGTTGGAGTACCTTTAAATTTTCTATATGCCATATCTGTGAGGGCTCTGAACACCTACATAATCTTCTGGGGAGGGGTCTTTAAATGCAAAATATCATCATTTTCAAAGATTATTTTAAATATAATATTACTGGGACAAATATCTTCCAATTCTATATGAACAGAAAAGGTGGATAATTTAGAATTTCTAGATATCTAGGTATTTAATTCAATTTACTTTATATTTCTCCCTTTTGAAGATAAAAATGCACATCTAGTTCACATCCACAAAGGACTGAAAAAATGACTGCTAATTTCTTAGCTAATTAAGAAATCCAGAGAAAAGGTAATATACCAGCAACAGAAAACAATCACAATTCCATGAAGTTCCTTTTTTACAAGGAGTGCTAATTATATTATTACCATTGATAGTGCATATAATATATTTTTAGACAAAAAAAGAAACCTAGGGATTAATTCCTGAACCCTAATAATAAATAGATTAATAGAGTTATAGATTATATATTATCCAATAATAGATTATCCAATAATAAAATAAAAAGATAAATCTTAAGAGATTATAGGAGGGAAAGATCTTAGAGTCCAAAACCTCTCCTCTAGGGAGCCCCTTGGAATGCTGAATATCCAGGCTGCTCTCGAGACCTTTCAGATATATACATTGGACGGGTCCTAGAGCTAAAAATATTGTATTTCCTAGCTAGGGGATAAGTTCTGCCTCTGAATGTGCAGATTTTAAGTCAAAATCTGAGAATAAGTTTTAGATGGGAGACCATATAATGTATCAGCTTGAAGGAAATTTGGAATTCAGACTCATGAAATGAATGAAACTGTAAAATTTGCAAGACCAGAATTTTGAGAACCTATAGAAGTGGGGAGAGGGAGAGATAAATGGGGAGTGAGAATGGACATTTTCAGAACTAGGAACGCCAAGAGTGTCTGGCTTGGTAGTTGCCATGGAGATGAAAATGAGAAAGCAAGCAGTGCCTGTAGAATAGGGGACCTCAGAGCAAAGAAAGCAATTAAAGCAAAAAAAAAAAAAAATCAGATCCTGTAGTGTTCTGAGTAACAAGATACGCTATATAGCTAGGTGGGCTGTGAGAGTACAAATCATCCGCTGAGCAATGAGCCTCCCAGTTGAAAATCTTGTATCTCAAAAGGATTTCTTTTCACACACACACACACACACACACACACACACACACACACACACACACACACACACACATTGTAAGGATCTAAATATTGGCCTTTTTTTTTACTAATTATAAAATAAGAGAATAGATTTTCCAAAGGAATTCATTTATTTATTCCTATATAATTTTTACTGGGCATTGGTGATGTATAAAAACAAAGAAACTAAAAGCAACAACGACAACAAAACCCCTCAATCTTCACACACCCTTTCCAAATGGTTTAGTGAGATTGCTGATAATATTTGGGCTAGCCAGAAAGAAAAAGCACACAAAACAAAACAAAACAAAATGTTCCTTCATACATGCCTTTTATTTATTAAAGATTGTTGTGACCATTAGTAAGAATGAAAATGAATATCAAGCAATTTTGAACCAAAAGATGAGTGCAGTATAGAGATCACATTAGTGAGGAGGTTTCTATTTCCAAATCGTCATATTGGCAAGAAATGATGCACTTTAATAATAAACCAATTGATAAAAATAATAATAGTGCCTTTAGCAAAAAATGGCTTTAGAACCAAAAATGTTATGTCTTCAGTGGTCCCTAGAATACTTCCAGGTACTCTTCATGTGAGATTGGTGGAAGGAGTTGAAAGCAGAGACAGAGAATGTCTGAGTTAGGAGTTGAATTCTGTCTCTGAATGCCCCAATGGGGAGTGGAAAATAAAACCAGAATAGATGATTATGGAAGTCACTGGAATCCAAACTGGGTGGATTTATTGGAAACTTTGAATCCAGAATCCTGGGCTTCATTTGACTGTGGAATCTCTAATGTCATATTTCAGAGAGACTAGATGTAGGAGAGTAGGAGATATTCAAAAGTTGAGAATGGAAGTGGTCACAAGAGAAGGGTTTTGGCACATGGCATAGTGTAGCCTTGGTGAAGAAATGGAAAGAGGCAGGAAAGCACTTTGAAGAAGGGAATGGAGAGCAGACAGGGCTGTGAGACTCAAAAGGGTCACCACCTGCCATTGTGGTAGTCATTCTCAATGAACATCAATAATTGCCTCTGGATGTGCCTTGGAATGCAAAATGTAAAAAAAATGGAAAGAATTTTTTCCCATTTCTATCCATAAGTGATACAAATGTAAACCTGCTGTAAATTATTTAAAAAATAAGGAGAAGGTAGGTTCTTCTTAATGAGATCCAACCCAAATTCTTATTTAATGTTCAATATGCATTGATAATAGACATATTTTAAAATCTGACATCCTTTATCTCAGAACCTCAAGGGAAAGGTGAAAACACTATTAATTTAATTGCCATCCAAATCAACACCACAATCCCCAAATATCTATACAGGAAAAGCAATGTGCTTCTCTGCAATTTCTTCATTGACACAGACATTAATTTTACAGCAGTGTCAGGTCTGGGAGGAGTATTGGAGAAGGAAAGAGAAGGAAATTAGAGACTGAGAAGAGACTCCTCTAGAAGTCTAGAAGAAAGGATATTTGTTTTTTTTGTTTTTGTTTTTGTTTTTTTTAGAATTTTTTTCCACAGTATATATGCATGAGTAATTTTTTTTATAATATTATCCCTTGTATTCATTTTTCCAAATTTCCTCTCTCCCTCTACTCCCTCCCCTTGATGACAGGCAATCCCATACATTTTACATGTGTTACAGTATAACCTAGATACAATATATGTGTGTAAATACCATTTTCTTGTTGCACATTAAGTATTAGATTCCGAAGGTATAAGGAACCTGGGTAGATAGACAGTAGTGCTAACAATTTACATTCACTTCCCAGTGTTCCTTCTCTGGGTGTAGTTATTTCTGTCCATCATTGATCAACTGGAAGTTATTTGGATCTTCTTTATGTTGAAGATATCCACTTCCATCAGACTACATCTTCATACAACATTGAAGTGTACAGAGATCTTCTGGTTCTGCTCATTTCACTCAGCATCAGTTCATGTAAGTCTCTCCAAGCCTCTCTGTATTCCTCCTGCTGGTCATTTCTTACAGAGCAGTAATATTCCATAACTTTCATATACCATAATTTACCCAACCATTCTCCAGTTGATGGACATCCATTCATTTTCCAGTTTCTAGCACTACAAAAAGGGCTGCCACAAACATTTTGGCACATACAGGTCCCTTTCCCCTCTTTAGTATTTCTTTAGGATATAAGCCCAATAGCAGCAATGCTGGGTCAAAGGGTATGCACAGTTGGATAATTTTTTGGGCATAGTTCCAAATTGCTCTTCAGAATGGCTGGATTCTTTCACAACTCCACCAACAATGTATTAGTGTCCCAATTTTCCCACATCCACTCCAACATTCATCATTATTTGTTCCTGTCATCTTAGCCAATCTGACAGGCGTGTAGTGGTATCTCAGAGTTGTCTTAATTTGCATTTCTCTGATCAGTAGTGATTTGGAACACTTTTTCATATGAGTGGATATAGTTTCAATTTCATCATCTGAGAATTGTCTGTTCATATCCTTTGACCATTTATCAATTGGAGAATGGTTTGATTTCTTATAAATTAGGGTCAGTTCTCTATATATTTTGGAAATGAGACCTTTGTCAGAACCTTTAACTTTAAAAATATTTTCCCAATTTGTTACTTCCCTTCTAATCTTGTTTGCATTAGTATTGTTTGTACAGAAACTTTTTAGTTTGATGTAATCAAAATCTTCTATTTTGTGATCAATAATGATCTCTAGTTCTCCTCTGGTCATAAATTCCTTCCTCCTCCACAAGTCTGAGAGGTAGATTATCCTCTGTTCCTCTAATCTATTTATTATCTCCCTCTTTATGCCTAAATCATGGACCCATTTTGATCTTATCTTGGTATATGGTGTTAAGTGTGGATCCATATCTAATTTCTGCCATACTAATTTCCAGTTTTCCCAACAGTTTTTTCAAAATAATGAATTTTTATCCCTAATGTTGGTATCTTTGGGTTTGTCAAAGACTAGATTGCTATAGATGTACCCTTTTTTGTCCTTTGTATCTAATCTGTTCCACTGATCTACCGGTCTGTTTCTTAGCCAATACCAAATGGTTTTGGTGACTGCTGCTATATAATATAGCTTTAGATCAGGTACACTTAGACCACCTTCCTCTGACTTTTTTTTCATTAGTTCCCTTGCAATTCTCAACCTTTTATTCTTCCATATGAATTTTGTTGTTATTTTTTCTAGGTCATTAAAATAGTTTCTTGGGAGTCTGATTGGTATAGCACTAAATAAATAGATTAGTTTGGGGAGTATTGTCATCTTTATTATATTTGCTTGGCCTATCCAAGAGCACTGAATGTCAGAAAGGATATTTGTTTCAGGAGAAAAGAAAAAATTCAGGACTGGGGTGTCGTTAAATTTTTGATATTCTATAATTGTGTGGGATCTGCTGTAAAATGGGCCTTCAAATGCAAAATATCATCAATTTTAAGGATTAATATAAATTTATTCTTATTGGAAAAATATTCTTAGCCCTAGGTAAATAAAGAGGATTTAAAATTTTACAAGGAAATCGATCATGTATTTTAAGTTGCTTTATATTAAATACTTGGGAAATTCAAAAAAATCAACAGCTTCTAACTGATCAAAAATGTTTTATGAAATAACTGATAATTTTTTCCTTCAAAATTCCCAAAGTAATATAAAAGTCCAATGAAAGAAATATAATTCTATGAAGATCCTTTTTGGATAAAGAGTGTCATTGATAAGATTACTATTGATAATGAATTTAGAACATTTTTAAATAAAAAAATCTAGGTTATTAGAGAAAGAACCAATATTTCCAGGCCATGATATCTGTAAGTCATTAAGTACATTTTAACAAAAACCCATTAAAAACTTTACAAATCATAGGATGGTATTCCTTATTTAATATATTTCCCAGTTACATTTAAAACATATTTTACATTTATTTTAACATTTTTTGAGTTCTACATTCTCTCTCTTATCCCCACCCTCAGCCCCCATTATGAAAACACATGTGAAATAAAGCAAAACATTTCCAAAAAGTCATATTGTGAAAGAAAATATAGATCTCCCATCCTAATAAATAAAACCCTAATGAAAAATAAAGTTGAGAGAGAGAAAGAGAGAGAGAGAGAGAGAATGCTTCAAATTGCATTCAGACACAATCAGTTTCTTCTCTGTGTATAGATGGATTTTTCATCATAATTCCTTCAGAATAGTCGTAGATCATTGCACTGCTGAAATTAGCAAAGTCATTTCCAGTTGATCATCTCAGAACATTGCTATCAGTTTGTACACAGTACATTTCACTTTGCTTGAGTTCATGGAAGAATTTCCAGGTTTTTTCTGAGAGCATCCTGCTCATCATTTCTCACAGAACAATAATATTCCATCATAATTACATACCACAATTTATTCAGTCATTTGCCAATTGACAGGCATCCCCTCCACTTCCATTTTTTTTCTGCCCTGAAAAGGGAGCTATTATAAATGCTTTTGTGCTTATAGATCCTTTTCCATTTTTAAAAAATTCTCTTTTGTAATTCATACCATATAATGGCATTGTAAGGTTAATGGATATATATGAAATTATACCCCTTTAGGCATAGATCATATCTTTTAATCATTTATCAATTGGAGCATGGCTCTTATTTTTTATAAATTTTTATAATTTTTATAAATTTGACTCAGTTCCCTCTGTGTTTGAGAAATTAGGCCTTATTAGAGAAACTTGCTTCAAAATTCTTTTTACAATTGTTATTGAGAACTGCATTTCTCCTCATCTATTCTATTCTCTTTCTCCTTTTATCCTATCCTTCCTCAAAAGTATTTTGCTACTGACCACTCCCTCCCCAATAAGCTCTCTCTTTTATCATCTTCTCCTATTTTCATATCCCATTCCCCACTTATCTTCCTGCAGAGTAACATAAATAGGGAACAGGGGAGATTGTCCCAAGATTCATCTTCAGAGGTTCTCCCCTGAGGCCAGTTGTGTTGCAGACTTTCCTACTGCACTGGATGAAGCTAGCAAAATCCTATTTGTTATGTTGGGGTTGGGAAACTCACTATTTGCCTTCTGTAGTTGCTTTGGAAGTCTCTTAGCTAGTCTGCTGATCCAGTGGTCTTTTGAAACAGTACAGAATACCCAACACTGTTTATTTTTGCTAAGAGCCTCCCACTAGATTCCCAGCATGGGCTTCTCCACCCTAGGTCTCCCTGTGCTGTGCCTGCACTGGTCTGTATTCCCCCCTGCCCAATTGAGACAGATCTTTCTTGAAGTTATTCCATGATATCTTATGCCGGAAAATAGTTACACTCCAAATATTTGTGGCTTCTGTCACTTCAAAATCCGTTCAGAGGACTGATTTTGAGGGAAGCCCAGAAGAGCTCAAGAAAAGCCTAATTATTCTCTGCCATCTTGGCTCCACCTCTCCTAGGTAATATATTAAAACAAATATAAATTACATTTTTCTTATGTGATAGAAAATAATTCAAGTTTTAGTATGCATTGGTGATTTAAAAAGTAAAAAACCCTCATATCCTTAACCACAGAGTCTAAAAGATATGGTAAAAATGCTATCTATTTTATTGCTGCCCAGAAACACTCCACAAACCACAAATATGCAGACACAAAAACCAATGCAAACCTCTGCCATTCTGTTATTGATAAACATAACCATTGATAGTAGTATTAGTAATAGTGAATATTTTGGGAGTTTGTGACATTACAAATAGCTTTACATAATAAGGACTTCTAAGGGGAAACATGTTATGTTTAGTATATATCTAAGACTAGTATATTGGTTTAAAAAACAAGGATAAAACAAGCTGAAGCAGAAAAAGGCTTAGGGATCTCATGAGGATGCTCCGTTAGACATGAGAATCTCATATCTGTGAAGGTCCTTAGTAAACTGAATGTCTAGACTTTCAGTATCATCAAAGTGGGCAAATTGGTCCTAGGCTAGAGCCTAAAATACAGAACTTATAAGCATGGTATAAAGTCCTTCTGAATAAAACAATTAGGAATGGATTGTACAGATAATCTTCTTGAACAGGTCTTACACTAGGAAGCTGAATATCTGAGCTTGCTGGAACCATACAATACTGAATATATTCCTGAAAATATAATGTAAATTCCTTAAAAGAATGAGATTGAAAAAAAAGAATATAATTTTGGGCAAAGACTAGAACAGAGAAAGTAGGAATGTTCAGAGGCTGATGTGGGATATTGTCTGAAGAAATGGGATTTTAGAACAGACGATATTAGGTCTGGGAGGGACCATGGAGAAAAATGAAAGACTGAAGAGGAACTTTAGAAGAAGGGATATCTGATCCAGTAGAGAACACCAAAGTTCAAATTTTCCATTTGCCATACCCATGAGGGCTTTGAGATACTACAAGATTTGCTGTGGAATGAATTTTTAAACACAAAGTATCCATTCTAAGGACTGTATTAAATGTGTTCACATTGGGGAAAATGTTTCCTAGTTGCAGGTAAATAAAGTGTACCATGGTAAGGAATGAGAAAAGTAAATGATTAGTTTTAAAACTTTGGATGTGGTAACATTCCTGTTCATCATAGTAAAGTCATTATTGAGGAGAGGACAATAATAAAGTCATTAGATACATTTTAACAAAAAACCATTAAAAAAACTTTAAAAATCAACTTTATAAATCATAGGATGGTATTTCTAAAAATATTTATTCAATATTTTCCCAGTTATGTTTAAATGATTATTTTATATTTGTTTTAAATTTTTTTGACTTCTGGATTCTCTCTCATATCCCCACCCTTATCCCCCATTAAGAAAACATATGTGAAGTCATGCAAAACATTTCTATAAAATTCATGTTGTGAAAGAAAACAGATTTCCCATTTCAATAAAAAAAACCCTAAAGAAAAATAAAGTTGAGAAATACACAGTGAGAGAGAGAGAGAAGAGAGAGGGAGAGAGTGCTTCAACTGTATTCAGATAATCAATTTTTTCTTTTCTGGGTATGGATAGAATTTTACTTCTTAAATCCTTCAGAATAGTCATGGATTATTGTATTTCTGAATAGAAACATGTACAGTACATTTCACTTTGAATTCATGGAGAAACTTCCCAGGTTTTTTCCAAGAGCATCCTGCTCATCATTTTCCAGAGAACAATAATATTCCATGACAATCACATATCACATTTTATTCAGCTATTCTCCAATTGATGAACATCCCCACAGTTTCTAATTCTTTGCCCTGAGGAGGGACCTGCTACAAATATTTTTGTACATATAAGTTCTTTAAAAAAAAATTCTCTTTTGTTATTCATGCCTAATAGTAGTATTGTTAGGTCAAAGGATATGTATATATTGATAGCCCTCTGGGCATAGATCATATCTTTTGATCATTTATCAATTGGGGCCATGGCTGTTTTATATATATATACATATATATATATATATATATATATATATATATATTTATAAATTTGACTCAGTTTCTTCTACATTTCAGAAACAAAGCCTTATTAGAGAAACTTGCTTCAAAATTATTTTACAATTATTATTGCCCCCCATTTATTCTATTCTCTCTCCTTTCAATCTTTCCATTATCACAAATGTTTTCCTATTGACTACTCTCTCCCCCAGTATATCCTCTCTTACATCACCCTCCCTGCTTCCTATATTCTATTCCCCTCCTCTTTTCCTACAGAGTAAGATAGATTTCTATATTCATATTGAGTGTGAATGTTATTTTTCTTTGAGGCAATTCTGATGAAAGTAAGGTTCATTCACTCCCCTCTTCACCTCAATTGTAAAAACTTTTTCTTGCCTCTTTTTTATGGCAGATAATTTATACCATTTCACTTCTCCCTTTCCCTTTCTCCAAGTAAATTCCCTTCACTCCTTCATTTCATCATTTTTTGATATTATCCTTCATATTCAATGAATATCTGAGCCCTCTATTTATATATACTCTTTCTAACTGTCCTAACATAATAATGAGAAAGTCCTAATGAGTTACAAGTATCATCCTTCCATGTGGGTATGTAAACACATAAACCTTAGTAAGTCTTTTATGTTATCATTTTCCTGATTACCTCCTTCAGCTTCCATTGAATCCTATACTGGAAAAATAAATTTTGTATTCATCTCTTGTCTTTTCATCATGAATGCTCGAAAATCCTTTATTTCATTGAATTTCCACCTTTCCTCCTGAAGTATTATACTAAGTTTTCTGGGAAGAAGATTCTTGGTTGTGATTCTAGCTCCACTGCTCTCTGGAATAATATATTTCAAGCCCTCTGGTCCTAAAATGTAGAAGCTGCTAAATCTTGTGTTATCCTGACTTTGACTTCACTAAATCTGAATTGTTTCTTTCTGGATGCTTGTAATATTTTCTGCTTCACCTGGGAGCTTTGGAATTTAATTATAATATTCTTGGGAGTTTTAATTTTGAGATCTCTTTCAGGAAGTGATGGGTAGATTCTTTCAATTTCTATTTTACCTTCTCCTTCTAGAATAGAAGAATAGATTTCCTTGATTATTTCTTGAAAAATGATGTGCAGGCTCTTTTATTTTTTGATCTTGACTTTCAGGTAGAACAATATTTTTGAAATTATCTTTCCTACATCTATTTTCCAGATCAGTTGTTTTTCCAATGAGCTATTTTACTGTTTTTTTTTCTACTTTTTCATTTTTCATTTTTTGTTGTTGTTGTTGTATCTTGACTTTGCATAAAGTCATTTTCTTTCATTAGCTTTATTCTAATTTTTAAGGAGTTATTTTCCTAAGTGAGCTTTTGTACTTCCTGTCCTAATTGGCCAATTTTGATTTTAAGGCATTCTTCTTATTATTAACTTTTTGTATTTTCTCTTGAACCACTATTAGTTCTTTTCTGTTCTTTGATTTTCAAGATCCATTTTGAGCTCTTCTATGGCCTAAGCCTAATTCTTATTTTTCTTGGAGGTTTTGGATGTAGGAGCTTTGACTTTGTTATTGTTTCAGTGTGTGTTGTGATTTTTCTTGTTACCATAGCAACTTACTGTGCTCAGAAACTTGTTTTTGTCTGCTCATTTCACTAGCACATTACCCAGATTTTAACTTTTTGTTAAAGTAAGGCTCTGTTGCCAGGATAGAGGATGCATTGTCTCAAGCTTCAGGGATTTTAAAATAATTTTTATTGACATAATAATGGATAATTTTTTACATTATCGCTTGCACTCACTTCTGTACCGACTTTTCCCTTCCCTCCCTCTGCATCCTCCCCTAGATGGCAGGCAGTCTTATACATGTTAAATGTGGTATATTACATCCTAGATACAATATATGTCTGCAGAACTGTACAGTTCTTTTGTTGCACAAGAAGAATTGGATTCAGAATGTAAAAATAACCTGGGAAGAAAAACAAAAATACAAGTAGTCCACATTCATTTCCCAATGTTTCATCTCTAGGTGTAGCTGATTCTGTCCATCATTGATCAATTGGAACTTGAGATTAGATCTTCCCTTTGTTGAAGGTATCCACTTCCATCAGAGTACATCCTCATACAGTATTATTGTTGAAATATATAATGATCTCCTGGTTCTGCTCATTTCACTCAGCATCAGTTCATTTTCCAGTTTCTAGCCACTACAAAAAGGGTTGCCACAAACATCTTGGCACATTTCCCTTCTTTCCCTTCTTTAGTATCTTTTTGGGATATGAACCAATGCTTGTTCAGGCCACTGCTGGATCAAAGAGTATGCACAGTTTGATAACTTTTTGGGCATAATGCCAAATTGCTCTCCAGAATGGTTGGATTCATTCACAACTCCACCAATAATGTATCAGTGTCCCAGTTTTCCCGCATCCCCTCCACTATTCATCATTTTTTCCTGTCATCTTAGCCAATCTGACAGATGTGTAGTAGTGTCTCAGATTTGTCTTAATTTGCATTTCTCTGATCAATAGTGATCGGAGAACACTCTTTCACATGAGTGGAAATAGTTTCAATTTCATCATCTGAAAATTGTCTGTTCATATCCTTTGACCATTTATCAATTGAAGAATGGCTTGATTTCTTATAAATTAGATACCTTAAGTGATAGATGGAAATTCTCTGAGAGTGGGAATCAGAATCTGTTTAGGTAGGGAATTAAGATGGAAAATATCATTGATGGGAAGGATTTATTTTCATCTGTATTCTAAGTGAGCCAAAATATTATCTAGTTCTAGAAATTTTCTAAAACATGAAGGAGGAAATTTTTGCTTAGAATTGCAGTTCTTTCCTACACTTTAATTAATATTCATAGTAGGGTAACTTTCAAACAACTCACTTTCACAGCTACACTGTTGAAAGATTTTAAAGTACTATTTTTGGTAACCTCCCCAAAACAAGCTTCCAAACTGAAAACATGTGGACATCAAAATAAATGGCATTCCCTCTAGAGTGTTCCACAGTCAAAACTACTATTGATAGTATTATAAAGGGAAATGAATGCAAAGTATGTTTGGGCAACCAAATGCATGATAAAAACTTAGAAGAGAAATGGGTTAGTTTTGGAAATTTGTTTATAAGTAAGATGCATGTACCTTGTAATGATTATCTGATAAAAACTAAAAAGAAAAACTATTATACACAATAGGAGAATATGGCCATAGAGTAAAAAATATTTATCAGCTTTTCTGCAGAACTAGAAAAAATAATAACAAGGCTCAGCTGGAAGAAGAAAAGGTCAAGAATTTCAAGGGAATGAATGAAAACATGTAAATGAGAGTAGCCTAGCTATATGAGACCTAAAACTATATTATAAAGCAGTGGTCATCCAAAACTATTTGATGCTGGCTAAGAAATAGAGTAGTTGATCAGTGGAACAGGTTAGGCTCACAAGACACAATAGTCAATGACCATAGTAATCTAGTGTTTGATAAATTGAAAGACCTCAGCTTCTGGGATAAGAACTCAATATCTGACAAAAGATTGTCGGAAAAATTGGAAATTAGTATGGCAGAAACTAGGTATTGACCTACATCTATCATCATCCAATACCAAGATAAGGTAAAAATTGGTTCTTGATTTAGACATAAAGAGTGATATTATAAACAAGTTAGAAGAACAAAGGATACTTTACCTCTCAAAGAAGTGGAGAAGGAATGAATTTGTGGCCAAATAAGAAATGGAGGACAATATTGAATACAAAACAGATAATTTTATTATATTAAGTTAAAAACTTTTTGCATGAACAAAACTAATGCAGACAAGATCAAAAGGGAAGCAATAAACTGGGAAAAATATTTACATCAAAGGGTTCTGATAAAGGCCTCAATTCTAAAATGTATAAAGAATTGACTCAAATTTATAAGAATTCAAGCCATTCTCCCCTTGATAAATGATCAAACTGTATTTAACATATATTGAATTACTTGCTATCTGGGGAAGGGGATGGGGGAATAGAGATAAAAATTATTTGGAAAACAAGGTCTTGCAAGAGTGAATGTTAAAAATCATCTATGCATATATGAAAAGCTTTAATATTTTTTTAAAAAATTAGCTTTTCTTTGAAGATGATATTCATTGGTAAAGACCCTGATGTTGAAAGCAAAATCAGATGGCAGAACATATATATATGTACTATACATATATGTATGTATATGTATATACATATGTATATATATATGTATATATATACATATGTACTGTAATGAAATCAATGAGGCTAACTTGCACAGAATAGTGGGGATAGAAGGGAAGGGCCTGGAATGCAGTGAACCATGGGGTCATTAAGAATTGAGCATGACTGAATGATGGGAAAACAATAAATATTATTAGTGAGTCAAAATACAGGGTATCTTTCAATAATTTATGAAAATAAGAATGTAAAATTTTTATTTGAAGTTATTCATTCCTATCAATGAAAAATTATTTCATGAATCATTGATGTATAATAGAAAAACATCCACAAACTCCTCACATATCTTAAAATAAACATTCAAAAGTATTTGGTAAGATTACTGTGTATTAGGACAAAATAGTCAATAACTATAGCAATCTAATGTTTGACAAACCCAAAGACCCAGCTTTTGGGATAAGAATTCACTATTTGAAAAAAACCGCTGGGAAAATTGGAAACTAATATGGCAGAAAGTAGGCATTTACCCACACTTAACACCATAAACTAAGATAAGGTCAAAATGGGTTCATGATCTAGACATAAAGAAAGATATTATAAACAAATTAGAAGAACAAAGGATAGTTTACCTCTCAGACCGGTGGAGGAGGAAGGAATTTGTGACCAAAGAAGAACTAGAGATCATTATTAATCACAAAATAGATAAATTTGATTATATTAAGTTAAAAAGTTTTTGTACAAACAAAACTAATGTATACAAGATTAAAAGGGATGCGATAAAGTGGGAAAATATTTTTAAATTCAAAGGTTCTGATAAAGGCGTCATTTTTATAAAATATATAGAGAATTGACTCAAATTTATAAGAAATCAAGCCATTCTCCAATTGATAAATGGCCAAAGGATATGAACAGACATTCAGATGAAGAAATTGAAACTATTTCCACTCATATGAAAGAGTGTTCCAAATCACTATTGATCAGAGAAATGCAAATTAAGATTACTCTGAGATACCCCTACACACCTCTCAGATTGGCTAAGATGACAGGAAAAGTTAATGATGAATGTTGGAGGAGATTCGGAAAAACTGGGACACTGATACATTATTTGTGGAACTGGGAACAGATCCAACCATTCTGGAGAGCAATTTGGAACCATGCTCAAAAAGTTATCAAACTGTGATATTTTTTGACTCAGCAGTGTTACTACTGGGCTTATATCCCAAAGAGATCTTAAAGGAGGGAAAGGGACCCACATGTGCAAAAATGTTTGTGGCAGCCCTTTTTGTAATGGCAAGAAACTGGAAACTGAATGGATGCCCATCAATTGGAGAAAGGCTGAATAAATTATGGTTTATGAATCTTATGGAGTATTATTGTTGTATAAGAAACAACCAGTAGGATGATTTCAGAGAAGCCTGGAGAGACTTACATGAACTGATGCTAAGTGAAATGAGCAGAACCAGTAGATCACTGTACATGGCAACAGCAAGATTATACAATGACCAATTCTGATGCATGTGGCTCTCTTCAATAATGAAATGATTCAAACCAGTTCCAATTGTTCAGTGATAAAGAGAGACATCTATACCCAGAGAGAGGGCTGTGGGAACTGAGTGTGGACAACAACATAGCATTTTCACTCTCTCTGTTGTTATTTGCTTGCATTTTGTTTTTTTCCTCAGGTTTTTTTCCTTCTTGATCCGATTTTTTTTTGTGCAGCAAGAAAATTGTATAAATATGTATACATATATTGGATTGAACATACATTTTAACATATTTAACATGTATTGGACTACCTTCCATCTAGGGGATTGCTTGCAGGGAAGGAGGGGAAAATTTGGAACAAAAGATTTTGCCAGGGTCACTGTTGAAAAATTATCCATGCACATGTTTTGTAAACAAAAAGCTTTAATTAAAAAGATTACTATGTATTTTTGGCTATTCCTAAAAAAGAAAAAAAAAATCACCAAATCCAACAAAATCTGAACCTTAAAACAATTGAGGATGCATATGTTCCTTTCTTTAGTGAAGACTATACTTTCTATTATCGTGAAGAAAAATGAATCCTTAGGAATTTTGCACCAAAAATAAATTATTCTGTATAAAGAGAGATTTGCACATTTAACATGTATCGGTCAACCTGCCATCTGGGGGAAGGGGTGAGGGGAAGGAGGGGAAAAGTTGGAACAAAAGGTTTTGCAATTGTCAGTGCTGAAAAAGTACCCATGCATATATCTTGTAAATAAAAAAAGAAGCTATAATTTAAAAAAAGATGAAGAAAACAATAAAGAGAGGCTTAGGAAGAAGACTTCTATTTGGAACGTAATGTATTGTTAAACCAACCTACATTGTAATAATAATCCAATGAATAAAATAAATAATAAGAACTTGACACAAGTTACCATGATATGGCTTTAAAAGCAAAAGTCTACTGGCTTCTTTGTGCTCTAGAGCCATAAAGCTTCCAGGTGTTTTTCATGTGAGATCCTGAAAATAGTTGAGAGTAGAGATACAAGAATTTCTAAGCTAGGACTTTAAAAGTTCCTCTGAATGTCCCAATGAGAAGCAATAAATGAAGTCAAAATCTAGCCTGTATTGGTTTGAGGGCAACTTTTAATCCACATTCCTGAGCTTGATTTAGACACAAGAATCTCAAATGTCATTGGTCAGAGGGACTAGAAGTGGGAGAGTGAGAGGTGTTGAGGAACTGAGAATAGAAAGGGTCAGAAGGAGGAGGAGGATGAAGGGAACAATGAGCTAGGAGAACACTTTGAAGATAGGAAATCAGAACAGAGTATTCCAATTCTCTAAAAGGCCATTCTGGAAATGTCTTAAAAATCACCAGATTTATATGAAAAGATGCTCCAAGTCATTATTAATCACAGAAATACAAATTAAGACAACTCTGAGATACTATTACACTACCATATTGGCTAGAATGACAAGGAAATGTAATGTGCAATGTTGGAGGGGGTGTGGGAAAACAGGGACACGATAAATTGTTGGTGGAATTGTGAATACATCCAGCCATTCTGGAGAGCAATTTGGAACTATGCTCAAAAACGTTATCAAACTGTGCATACCCTTTGACCCAGCAGTGTTACTACTGGGCTTATATCCCAAAGAGATCTTAAAGAAGGGAAAGGGACCTGCATGTGCACGAATGTTTGTGGGAGCCCTCTTTGTAGTGGCCAAAAACTGGAAACTACATGGATGCCCATCAATTGGAGAATGGATGAATAAATTGTGGTATATGAATATCATGGAATATTATTGTTCTGTAGGAAATGACCAGCAGGATGATTTCAGAAAGTCCTGGAGAGACTTACATGAAATGATGATGAGTGAAATGAACAGAACCAGGAGATCGTTGTATACTCAACAACAATACTACATGATGATCAATCCTGATGGATGTGGTCATTTTCAATAATGAGATGAACCAAATCAGTTCCAACAGAGCAGTAATGAATTGAGCCAGCTACACCCAGCAAAAGAACTCTGGGAGATGACTATGAACCACTACATAGAATTCCCAATCCCTCTATTTTTGTGTACCAGCATTTTGGATTTCCTTCATAGGCTAATTGTATACTCTTTCAAAATCTGATTCTTTTTGTACAGCAAACAACTGTTTTGACATGTATACATATATTGTATTTATACTTTAACATATTTAAGATGTATTGGTCAATCTGCCATCTGGGAGGGGGGGAGGTGGGGAAAGATTAGAACAAAAGGTTTGGCAATTGTCAATGTTGTAAAATTACCCATGCATATATCTGGTAAATTAAAACTATTTTAAAAAATCACCAGGTTTAATTGCTAGCTGATCTTTGAAAATGGAAATGATTGACTATGAATGGAAAATTTCATAAATGCCAAGGATGTATATTATTATTTCACCCAAATATTGACATGTTGTAGGTCATTAAAAAGAACAAGGTAAAGTATTCTTATGACATCAATCATCAATTCAAGCTTCATTTTGAAAAGGCTTTATTTTGCTAAAAAATAAAATGATTTGGCATCCTTAATCACAAAGCCACAAGAATATGATGAAAATATTCTCTATTTTATAGATATCTAAAAGAAGCTTCAAAACCCAAATATATATACAGAAAAACCCAGTGGTTTCCTCTGTGACTCTTTCTTTGATAAAGAGTAATAATACTGAGTATTAGGTAGCTTGGGCCATTTGCTCATGGTGCTTATAACATGGATTTAGAAAAGGACAACACTACTATGTGGAAATTAGTCTGTGGGTAATCCTCAAGTGGGTTGTTCAATTAAAAAAAGAAAAGAAGCTTAAGTTTAAAAATCCAAACAGAATTTAGGAGGGTCTTCCTTTACATATGATAATCTCCTTTCCGGAAAAGTCCTTCAAAACCTGAATGTCTGGATTCTAGGTATCCTGAAAGTGGGCAAGTTGGTAGCAGGTTAGAACTTTGCAGGCTTAGAACACAATAACACAGTATTTCCCCACATTTAAGTAAATCCCAGCTTTGAATGGACCAATTAGGAGTGGATTGTGAAGCCAAAATTCTTGAACAAGTCTTTGTCTTGAACCCTAGAATATCTGAGCTTAATGGAAATATACAATCCTGAATTGATCATTACTATAATCTTGAACTAGAGAATTCTGAAATCCTGAGCTTTCATGAGATAGAAGGGCAATTTTTGGGTACATCATTTCTTGATTCAAATAAAATGCTTAGGGATCTCTTTTAAAAAAACAGAAAGTCAAAACCAGTTATACCTAGTCCTGAGAGAGATATTCAGAAGCTGAAGAGGAAATTGCTCTGAAGAAATGGGACTGGAGAAGGGATATTTTCAGGTCTGGAAGGGGCCATGGAGAAGAGAAGGAGAGATGGAGGAAAGCTTCTAGAAAAAAGGATACAAATATCTAGGAGAGAATACCAAAGGTCAAGACTAGAATGTCATCCAGTTTTCCATGTGCCATAGCTGTAACTTTGAGAATCTAGCCTAGAAATGGTAAATGTACTAATATCAAAGGTTTACCTTACAAAATATGTCCACTTGCAGTTAAATAACATGCAACATGCTGATGAAAATTTTTAAATAAGATGTAACATCGTGAGGATTTATAAAAGAAATTAGTTTGTTTTAAAACTTTGTATATGGTAAGATTCATATTTATTGTATTAATTCTACAATACAAAATAGAAAAGGAAAATCTTTATGAATTCCAGGAGGCTTCAGCTATAATCCAAAATCTCAGTCCCTTGGAATACTGTCATTCAAGGCTTCCTGGGACCTTCCAAGGATATATATTTCTGCGATCCTGGAGGTCAGAACCCAGAATTTCCTAACTGGGGGATAAGTTCTGCCTCTGAAGGTCCAGATTTCAAGTGAAAACCTTAGCAAAAATCTGAGATGTGGAATGGCTTATGGCACATAGAATGTATGTGCTTAAAAAAAAATTGGAATTCAGGCTCATCAGCTGGTTGAGATCACAGAATCTGCTAGGCCAGAGTAGTGAGGGCCTAGAGAAAAGAAGGGGAAATGTATGGCATCTGAGAATGGACACTTTCAGCAAAAGGAGGATTTACACAGAGAGAGAGAGAGAGAGAGAGAGAGAGAGAGAGAGAGAGAGAGAGAGAGAGAGAGAGAGAGAGAGAGAGAGAGAGAGAGAGAGAGAGAGAGAGAGCGCAACAGGCCTGGGAGTTGCCATGGAAACAAAAATGAAAGAGCTAGAAGTGTCCATAGAAAAGTGGACCCCAGAGAAAAAAGAGGACTTAGGGGAGCAAAAGACAGATCTTGCAGTGTCTTGGAAAACAGTCTATGCTAAAGGTGGGGGTCTTCAGGGAAGAGCAATGTTCTGCTAGAGAAAAGAGCCTCTAAGTGGAAAATCTCACAACTTACAAGGATTTCTTTTCACATATACACTGTGTAAGCCCAGATATTGGCCATTTTGTATTCCTTTAAAAAATAAGGAGATAGACTTATCATAGAAGATGATTTATTTCTTCCAATTTTTACTGGAAAAATGCAGGTTTATACATTTCTTCAGTACAGCATGTTTTTTTTTAATTAATAAGAATGTCTAGGGAATATTCTGTGAATATGGCAGAATGGTCAGTAATAGGTCAGAGATAGGAAAGAAGAGATATACACAAACACTACAACAAGAATCAGAAGTTGAGTCTATTAGGAAGAAGTATGTTTAGTAATCATTTGTCTGCGACAAAATCAAACTTAAAGATTCAATCAAGAGATAATTCTCCATTGTATGTCAGCCATACTAATATTGTTTTTGATGCATGTTTACATATGGGTAAATTTGTGTACATACACACGTAGCTCTGTGTATCTGTTTATATATGTGTATGGATCTGTGGATGGGTGTGAATGTGTATGTGTGTGGGGGACAATTGAGTGTCCATGTATATATCTATTAAATATGCAGCAGAGAACAAAATAACAACCTATAAGAAAGCAAAGAAAAGATGGACACTCATAAATATAATTTCTTCTACTGTTATGTATCCTTTCTTAAACTGGAAATTTATTGGTATATATTTGAATCCTCTCTGATGTTCTGGTGGCCACATGACAATGTTTTGTTTTTGCTTTGTTTTCCTTTTCTGTCGTTATTTTTTTTCTATTCTGTTTTTTTTTAAATAAAGAGAAAACAATGACTATTGGGGAATTTTTTAAAAGAAAAGATTGAATAGAATTTAAGGAATTTATAAGGGAGACAACTTCCCTTTCACTATCATCCTAATTAAAACATAAAAATAATACCTTGATCCAGTTTAACATTAGCTTTAGAACTCAACATGTCATGCCTTGGGTAGTCCCTAGAACACTAAAGTTTGTGGCTTCTAGCTGTTCTTCAAGTGGGAATGTTGGAAATTGCTGATAAGACAGAGATAGAATGTCTGAGCTAGGGGATCAATCCTGTCTCTGAATCAACTTACAGGGAGTAAAATCTGAAGCCACAATATGTGATCAGGGAGGCCATTCAGAATCTAGAACAACTGATATGCTGGATGTTTCTAATCCAGAATTTAGAGCTTTTTTACTCATGTAAAATTTGGAAGTCAATATTGAAAGAAACTAGTACAGAGAAAATCGGAGATGTGAGGCCTGGGATAGAATACTGGTGCTGAAATCAGGAGACCTGAGTTCAAAAGTGATCTCAGACTCTTAACTAGCTGTGTGACTCTAGACAAGCCACTTTACCCTGATAACCTCAAAACACAGAGTCAAATGTTCAGAGACTGAAAATGTAATTTATCATAAAACTGAAATTTTAGTACACAGAAATTTAGGACTGAGATTAGCCATGGAAAAAAGAAGGAGAGAAGTAGAAAAGCTTGGAAAAAGCTACATCAGAGTCAGAAGAACATAAAAATCAGGTCTGGAGCATCCAAAAACTTGAGAAGGAGAGATGCAGGAGCATTTGGAAGAAGCTAGAACAGAGGGAAAAGAACTCTTAGAATATCAAAGGTCAGCGTTATAGTATCCAAAACACTTCCACATCCCAGACATTGGAAATCCTGAAAATATCAATCATGTGATCAAGAAGTGGATTTAAAAATGGAAAATATCAATCACTTCAGGAATTAGGAATCTATATATTTTTAGCTAAAAGCTTGGCCCATTTGACAAAATTAAAAAACAAGAGAATTTTAGAATTTTTAAAATAAAGGAACAGTCTTTTCTATCCTATTAAATTTATCTTATGTTCAAAAGAAAATCTCACATCTTTAAACATGATGGCAAAGGATACCAAGAAAGTACTCTCTATTTTGACCAACCTTTCTTCATCCCTCCTGAAAAAACCACTTCAACAACTGGAAAAACTTGGAACAACTTTGACATCAAAACAAATGCCATGCCTTGCCTTTGCTTCTTTGGGAAAGACTGCTATTGATTTTACTGTTCATTCTAATGAATGTAGGGACTTTATTCACACACACAAAAAGGAGTGCTAAAATGACATCTGATAAGAGACAAGACTCATTATGTTTCAAATTCAGAATATTCATAATAGTTGTGTGTATTGTAATAATCATGATATCAATTTTGATAATTAAAAAATCCTCCTAGATCATAGAAGAGTGCATCTTTAGAACACAAAATGTCAGGACTTGGAGAATCCTTAGAACAATGACTATCCACACAACAACTTAAAGTTCATGCACATACACGTTGGAAGGAGTTGATGGCTTTGACTCAAGAATTTTCTTGCTCAGGGTCAATTCCTCCTTCTGGAGATCCCAATACTAAATGGAAATGAAGTCAACATCTTCAATTGGGAAAATACAGAGGAATCTGAGATAGAAAGATATAAGTGGATGAAGTGTCAAAGCCATAAAGTTAATGCTGAGACATTAGACCACAGAAGGAAGGAACTGTTCTGAGGCTGATCAAGGAAATAATCTGGAGCTGTGCCATTAGAGGATGATAGACCTTGGAGAAGTCATGGAGAAGGGAAGAAGAGAGGTATCAAAACACTAAGAATGGATTAAGCAATCTTGTAGAATACCAAAGGTCAGAACTTGGAGTGGTCTAGAAAGCAGTCTAGGACAGCTGGGAGGTCATTAATAACATCAATCATCTGTGGTGAAATGAGCTTGAAAATGGAAAATCTCACCCATGTCAAGAATTGATTTTCATCTCTAGCCTTAGTTCATTGGACAGCAAGGAATTCAAATTAGTTAATACTTAAAGTCATTCGGACTATTAGCTGGAAGGTTACGTACAGAAGCTGAAACTGCAGGACTTTGTCCACATAATGAGAAGACGACTCATTGGTAAAGGCCCTGAACCTGAGAAATATTTAAAGCGAAAATACAAGGAAGTGGGCACAGAAGATTTGATAGATACTGGCTTGGAAAAATAAATTGGATAGATTTTGAGGGACAATAGAAGATAAAACAGAAAGGCCTGGTATGTTATGATCCGTGGGGATAAGAAGAGTCAAATTCAACTGAACAAGTGAACTGTTACAACAAGCATTCTAATGGTCCCCAATATTGGCCATATCTTAATTTTTTTAAAGCTTCTTATTTTCAAAACATATGCTTGGATAATTTTTTAACATTGACTGTTGCATAGACTTGTGTTTCAGATTTTCCCCTTCTTCCCTCCACTCCCTAGCAAGCAATCCAATATATGTTATATGTTAAAATATATATTAAATCCAATATGTGTAAAGATATTTATACAATTCTCTTGCTGCACAAGAAAAATCAGATCAAAAAGGAAAGAAAATAAGTAACAAAACAAAATGTAAGCAGCAGCAACAAATAGAGTGAAAATGTTATTATGTTGTGATCCACACTCAGTTCCCACAGTCCTCTCTCTAGGCATAGAGGGCTCTCTTCATCACAAGATCATTGGAACTGGCATCAGTCATCTCATTGTTGGAGTCAAGTTCATCAGAATTGATCGTGAGATAAGATAAGATAAGATAAGATAAGATAAGATAAGATAAGATAAGATAAGATCTCTTGGTCCTGCTCATTTCACTTCACATTGGTTCATGTAGGTCTCTCCATGCCTCTCTGAAATCATCCTCCTGATCATTTCTTATAGAACAGTAATATTCCATAACATTCATATACTACAACTTATTCAGCCATTCTCCAACTGATGGGCATCCATTCAGTTTCTAGTTTCTTGCCACTACAAAAAGGGCTGCCACAAACGTTTTTGCATATGTGGGTCTCTTTCCTTCCTTTAAGATCTTTTTGGGATATAGGCCTGGCCATGTCTAATTAATGTTCAAAATAAGAAGGTAGATGTTTCAAGTGAGCTCATTCATTAATTCAATATAAATTACATTATGCATCTATAGTGGAGAAAATCTCAATTATACCCAGGATTGGTTGTCATCTCTATTCTTACTCCATTGGATGAGGAGATCAACTTAAAGAAATTAAGTAGGGATCTTCACTAAAAGGCAAAAAACTGAAGTTGAGGCTTCAAGACAGTGGTCACATATGGGACTCATTGTTTTTTTAAAAAACCTAATATTGGGAAACATTGAAGGCAAATGCAAAAGTCAGTTGCAGAGGAACAGAGAGATTAACAGTGTCATGGAAATAAGAAACACAACTTTTATGGACTTTGAGGGAAAGGGGAGAATAACAAGGAACATCCTGCTGTATTTGGTTCAAGGGGTTAATGAAGAGTAAAAGAGGACAGGACAACTGAATAACAACAATAGATTTTGTGAGCCCAAGTATTGGCCATCTCTAATTAATTAAAAAAATTTAAAAAATAGATTTTTCATGTGACATGATTCAATTATTCCAATATAAGTTGTATTTTGCATCAGTGGTGCATAATGAAAACAAAACAAAAAATAAGAACAAAAACACAAAAATACTCACACATATAGAAATAAATTGCCCAAAGATTTTGATGAGATTACTGTATATCTTTTGACTAGCCAACCCTGCCTACCCACCCCCCAAAATAAAAGCTGACCAAATTTAAATATCAGAACAAGCCAAGTTCCATGTATACTTTTCTTTAGTAAAAGCTGCTGTTTCCATGACTATTTTGAAAAATGGATCTTCAGCAATTTTGGACAAAAGAAGCAGATGTTCAGTATTAAGAACTTTATAGGAAGAAGACTTCTATTTGGAAGTCATAATATTTGTAAACTCAGTGTCAATTGTAATAATAATCCAATCAATAAAACTAAAGAACATGACACAAGTGATCATGACTTGGCTTTAATACAAAAAGTCAAATGTCTTCAATGTTCCCTTTAACACTTAAAGGGAATAGTTTTCAGGTGCCATTCGTGAAAATATTGGAAGTAATGAAGAACTAAAATAGAGAATGTATGAGCTTATTGTTCAATCCTTCCTCTAAATATCCCAATGAGAACATAATGGTAAAGCCAGAAGAGTTGATCACAGAGATCACTGGAGCCTAAACAATATGGGTTTGACAAAAACTTCTTTTTCCTGTTTATTTAAAAAAAGTATAGAAAAAAGGAAAGACAGAAAAGGAAAACAAAACAAAACCAAATAAACAGAACAGAATATTGTCATGTGCCCAGGAGAACATGGGAGAGAATTCAAAATATATTACAATAAATTTCCAGTTCAAGAAATGATATATAATTGTAGAAGAAATTATATTCATGTGTTCATCTTTGCTTTTTTTTCCTTGAAGGTTGTGTTGTTCTCTACTACACACTTTTTTTTAACCTTACTCTTTTTTCCCCATTTCATTTCTCCCACCTCACACCAGTAGGATATAGTTGAGGTAAATTATATCATATATATATATACATATGTGTTTGTGTGTGTGTATATACATATATATACATACATACATAGAAGTGCTCTCTCTCTTACACATACACACACATGTATATATATATATATATATATATATATATATATATATATATATATATATATATACATATTATATATATGCACACATTCACATTCATCAAAAGACTCCACACATATACATATATCTATATATACAGGTACATAGAGCTTATTGCATATATATTTACATATACTGAGGCACATATATATGCACACACTCATTTACCCATATGTAAACATGCATCTAAAACAATATTATTATGGCTGACATAATGCAGATTTTTAAAAGATTGGATCTTTAAATTTCACTTTGTCTAAGACCTATAATTACTAGCCATTCTTTTTTTTCTACTCCTGATATCTGTTGTAGTGCTTGTGTATATCTGTTCTTTTCTATCCCTGCTACCTCTTCTACTGTATAACTTGTCCTGCTATTACCTAACCTCCCAGCACCCATGTCTTCTTCCCTCACCATAAAGCTTCCCCTTCTGCCGCATCCCTTCCCCTTATTTCTTTATAGGTTTTGGAGGGTGCTATAATGTTCATGGTATATATGTAGTGTTGCCTGTTTAGCCTCTTCCCTATGTGAGTAAGTTTTCAGAACTACAAGACCTAATCTGCCCTCTAAAGCCTCTGTGTCTATTCTTCCACTGACTCTCATTTGTATCTTTTGAGCTCCCGAATTACTGATGTCAATCTTAAACACATGGTATAGGTTTCCAGGTAAAAAACATAAATGAGGACTTCCGGGCCAAGATGGCAGAGAGGAGGCAAACAGCTGCTTGAGCTCCACATTTTCTCTCAGAATTTACTTCATGACAAGCCTCAGAATTAAAGCTTGATCGGAAAAGAAACCCATATAATCACAAACAGAAGACATCCTTGAAATTCGCCAGAAAAGGTCTGTGTTTGCTTGGGGGAGGGGACGAACAGACTGGGCGCAGACTGAGGGCAAGCAACAAGAGCCAGCAAGAGGAAGGCAGGCAGCTCACATAGCTCAGACCAGAGAGGGGAAGGGTGTGATCTCTTCCGTTTCTGCAAAATGACTTTTACCCCAGTGTGGATATTCCATCTTGGCAGCAAGCCAGGAGCAGCAGAGAAGGTATAAACACTGGAGGTAAAGAATAAAATCCCAGAAAGCTAGCATCTCTAGGGACCCGGCCACTCCCACCCCCACCCGGAGTGAATCAGCTTGTTCTTAGAGCTGCAGAGTGCAGATGCAGCACAGACATCACTGTCCTGCTAGTGCCTCACTGCTGTCTCCTGCAGTCTGTAGAGAAAGCCCGGTTCCATTCCCACCTTCCCCCCCCCCCCCTGAAACAGACCAATTTTTTCTCTTGTCAATTTGTTTTCTTTGATTCATGCTCTGACAAAATTAACAAAAAATTTAAAAGGGCTCTAAACATTGACAGCTTCTATATGGAGAGAGAGCAGACTTCAAACCCTGAGGAGACTAAAAACAGATTGTCTCCAGAGGAATCCCCTAAGGGAGATGTGATCTGCTCCTCAATACATAAGACTCTCATAGAGGAAATCAAAAAGGCTCTCACAAGAGAGCTAGAAGAGAAATGGGAAAAGGAAAGGGAAGCTTGGCAAGAGAGTCTAGAGAAGTCATCCCATTCATTTAAAGACAAAGTGGATAAAGAAAACAAATCATTGAAAAATAAAATTAGTGAGCTGGAAAAAGAAAACAGTTCTCTAAAATATAAAATGGATGAAATGGAAAAAATTCCACAGAAGAAAAAAACTCACTTAAAAACTCAATTGGACAATTACAAAAAGATATAAAAAAAAGTGAGTGAAGAAAATACATCATTGAAAATTAGATTCAAACAAGTAGAAATGAATGACTCAAGGAGAAACCAAGAAGTAGTCAAGCAAAACCAGAAAAATGAAACAATTGAAAAGAATGTCAAGTACCTTATGGGAAAGACAACAGACCTAGAAAACAGATCCAGGAGAGACAATTTGAGAATAATAGGACTCTCTGAAAAATGTGAGGAAAAAAAGAGCCTGGACACTATTTTCCAGGAAATTATCAAAGAGAACTGCCCAGATGTTTTGGAAACAGAGGGTAAAATAGACACTGTAAAAATTCATCGATCACCTACTGAAGGGACCCTAAAATCAAAACGCCAAGAAATATAGTGGCCAAGTTCGAGAACCATCAGATGAAGGAAAAAATGTTGAAAGCTGCTAGAAAACCCAGGATCTAGCAGCGTCCACATTAAAGGAATGAAGGGCCTGGAATATGATATTCCAAAAGGCTAAGAAACTTAGTATGCAGCCAAGAATAACTTACCCAGAAAAAATGAGCATCGTTTTCCAGGGAATAAGATGGACATTTAATGAAATAAATGAATTCCCTCTATTTTTAATGAAAAAACCAGATCTATACAAAATATTTGATCTTCAAATACAGAACTCAAGAGATTTCTAAAAAGGTAAAAAGAAATCTTGAAAACTATATTTCTACCATAAAGATATGTAAAGAACACATGTATAATTTTTCCTAAAAAACAGAGGTGAAAGGAAATTAAATCATAAAAAGGGTAAATTGGTGGTACTACATCTCATGAAGAGGCAAAGGTAACCTATTATATCTGAGAGAAAGAAAGGAGAGGGATGAACACAGTGTGTATCAATTAACATATTTGATTTATGGTGAAACTTCTTCCATTTCATTGAAAAGTGGGTGGGAAGGAGTAAGATAAGGGGAAAGGAACACAAAAATTGTGAGGAAAAGGGGTAAAATAGGGGGAGGAATTTTAAGGTGGGGGAGGGATACTAAAAAGGGAGAGCTGTGAAAACCAAGTGGTGCTCACAAGTTTAATACTGGGGAGGGCGGTAAGAGGTAAGGAAAGGAGAAAAGCATTAGCAGGGGTTAACAGGATGGCAATCAATATAGAATTAGTCATTCTAACCATAAATGTGAATGGGGTAAACCCCCTCATAAAGAGGAAGCAATTAGCAGACTGGATTAAAAGCCAGAATCCTACTATATGTTGTTTACAGGAAACACACCTGAAACAGGGTGATACATTCAGAATATAAGTAAAAGGGTGGAACAGAATCTACTATGCTTCAGGTGAAGCCAAAAAAGCAGGGGTAGCCATCCTCATCTCAAAGCAAGCAAAAACAAAAATTGATCTAATTGGGCATTATATCTTGCTAAAGGGTAGCATAGATAATGAAGCAGTATCAATATTAAACATATACACACTAAGTGGTGGAGCATCTAAATTCTTGAAAGAGAAATTAAGAGAGCTGCAAGAAGAAATAGACAGCAAAACTATAATAGTGGGAGATCTCAACCTTGCACTCTCAGAATTAGATAAATCAAACCACAAAATAAATAAGAAAGAAGTCAAAGAGGTAAATAGAATACTAGAAAAGTTTGATATGATAGATCTTTGGCAAAAGCTAAATGGAGACAGAAAGGAGTACACTTTCTTCTCAGCAGTTCATGGAACCTATACAAAAACTGATCATATACTAGGACATAAAAACCTCAAAATCAAATGCAGTATGGCAGAAATAATAAATGTATCCTTTTCAGACCACAATGCAATGAAAATTACATTCAATAAAAAGTCAGGGGAAAATAGACCAAAAAATAATTGGAAACTAAATAATCTCATACTAAAGAATGATTGGGTGAAACAGCAAATCATAGACATAATTAATAACTTCACCCAAGAAAATGACAATAATGAGATATCATACCAAAATGTGTGGGATACAGCCAAAGCAATAATAAGGGGAAGTTTTATATCTCTAGAGGCCTACTTGTATAAAATAGAGAACGAGAAGGTCAACAAATTGGGCTTACAACAAAAAATGCTTGAAAAGGAACAAATTAAAAACCCCCAGACAAACACAAAACTTGAAATTCTAAAAATAAAAGGAGAGATTAATAAAATTGAAAGTAAAAAAACTGGGGGGACGGAGCCAAGATGGCAGAGAAGATAAACGCAAACTTGTAAGCTCCCTTCTTCCCTCAATACCAACTAGTTAAATCAGCCTCAAAAATAATGCTGGACTGATAAAAACCACAAGGATTAGAAGCACAACTTACCAGCTGAAGAAAATCTGGAATTTCAACAGAAAAGGATAGTTCCAAGAGGAGGAAAAAAAGATCAGCATAGACAGGATTGGACTAGGTGCTAGTACACTATGCCGATCAGGCTGGGGAGAACTCTGGGATCAGAGAAGCCACAGAGATAGAAGAATCTTGCACAGGCTGATAGTTCTTCTCTGCTTATAAAACAGCAGATCAGAAGAGAAATCAAGCTACTTTAAAATAGAAAGCCAGATCCTAAATCCACCCCAATCCAGAAGTGACCTAACACCAATCTCAGCACTGCTGTGCAACCGCCTTCTGCTGCCCGGGGCTTCTCCTTGGGGTAGTTGAGAGCCTGAACAGTGGGGGACACAGCCAGAGGAAGCTTCTAATCTACATAGTGTGGGGCTCAGCCTGAGGCAGTGGAATTCCAGCAGCAGCGGAATTCCCAGAGAAGCGGAACTCACAGAGAAGGGGAACCTTTGAAGTAGGGACCGCGGTTTCTGGGCAGACACTTCCGGTTTGAGCATAGGGGCTTTTCACATCAGCTGCTAATATCCACTGCCCCATGTGAGGCTTTGGCTGGGGTTTGTGACGCTTTCACTGTTCAGCCTTAAACCTCAGGGCAGTTGCTAGGCCACACAGTGGGGTCCTTCACTAGGCACTCCTCAAAGCTGGAACGGTACTAACCACCTCTAAGGCATTTCTGGGGAGGGGGGAGGGGAACTCTCTCCTAGAGCTCTCTCTTAGTTCAGGCACATGACTCACTGCATCCATCCGGTCTGGGAGGAAGCTGGCAAATAAACTTCTCACCCCCAGGGCAGACCCCAACAGATTTTTAACAATGAGTAAGAAGCTGAAAAGAACAATTGACATCTTCTATACAGAGAAACAGTGGGTATCCAACCCCAAGGACGCTAACAGCAGAGAGTCTCCAGATAACACCCTAAAGGGGAATGATACTTGCCCCCCATCACATAACTCTCTCCTAGAAGAGACTATTAAAAAGTTAAGGGAGTTTGAAGAAAAATGGGGAAAGGAAAGAGAAGCTATAATAGAGAATGACAACGTCCTGAAATTTGGGTTGGAAAAAATAAAGAATTCACAGGAGGTGCAGGGAAACAAAATTTGTGAATTAGAAAAGGCTAAAAAATCACAGGAAAGTAGGATGTGTGAATGGGAAAAAGAAAATAACTCACTAAAAAAATAGTGAAATGGAAAAAAATTCAACAGAGCAAAATAATTCATTTAAAAACTCAATTGGGCATACACAAAAAGAATTTAAAAATGTGAATGAAGAAAATAACTCATTAAAAATCATGAATGAACAAATAGAAATGAATGATTCATTGAGAAACCAAGAATAAGTCAACCAATACAAAGAAAAAAATTAAAAACTGGAGAATAATGTCAAATACTTACTGGGAAAATCTATAGACCTGGAAAATAGATCTAGGAGAGATAATCTGAGGATCATTGGACTTCCCGAAAACTATGATCAAAAAAAAGAGCCTAGATTCTATTTTACAGGAAATCATCAAAAAGAACTGTCCAGAGATAATAGAAACAGAAGGGAAAATAGGCGTTGAAAGAATTCATTGAACAACTTCTGAAAAAGACCCTAAAAAAAGAACTCCACAGAACATTGTGGCTAAGCTGCAGAACTAGCAAACTAAGGGAACAAAACCGCAAGCAGCTAGGAAAAAAAACAATTCAAATATCAAGGTGCCACAATAAGGGTTACTCAAGATCTGTCTGCCTCCACATTAAAGGATCAAAGGGCCTGGAACCTGATATTCCTAAAGGGAAAAGAACAAGGATTGCAACCAAGAATAAACTACCCAGCTAAGTTTAGCATTTTCTTCCATGTAAGAAGATAGTCATATAATGAAACAGAGGAATTCCATTTGTTTCTAAGAAAAAAACCAGACTTAAACAAAAAATTTCATCTACATCCACAAGACTCAAGAGAAACAGAAAAAGGTAAAAGGAACTCTTGAATACTGTATCTCTGTTGTGGATATACAGAAAGTCCACATGGATAATTTGATTTTACTGATATAGTATTTTTTTTAAAAAGGGATGTAGTAAAGGGAAGGGGATAGTATCAGAAAAAAAGGGGAAGGAGAGATAAAAAGAGGGAAACTACATCGCAGGAAGAGGCATAGAAAATCTACCACATCTGAGGGAATTTAGAGAGGGGGAGAAACATTGTGTGAATCTTACTCTCATCAGAGTAGGCTCAAAGGGTAAATAATTGAAATATTTGTTTTTCAGAGAATTGTCTCTCACCTCATTAAAAGGGGGAGAGGAAAAGGGAAAAGGAAAAGAGGAATAAGGGAAGGGTACAAGAAAGGGGAAGGGACCTAAAAGGAGGGGGGAGGGATACTAAAAAGGGAGGGCTGCATGACACAAATGAGGTCTATAAATTTGATACTGGAGAAGGAGTTCGGGGGACAAGGGGAAAAATCATAATCAGGGGATAATATGATGGCAGGAAACACAGAATTAGTAATTTTAAATGTAAATGTGAATGGGATGAACTCTCCCATTAAATGGAGGCGGATAGCAGACTGGATAAAAAGTCAGAACCCTACAATATGTTGTTTACAGGAAACACACTAAAAGAAGGGAGATACATAAAAAGTAAAGGTAAAAGGCTGGAGCAGAATCTATTATGCTTCAGGTGAAGTCAAAAAAGCAGGGGTTGCCATCTTTATCTCAGCTCAAGCAAAAGCAGAAATTGATCTAATTAAAAGAGATAAGGAAGGAAATTATATCCTGCTAAAAGGTAGCACAGACAATGAAGCGATATCAATACTAAACATATATGTACCAAGTGGTATAGCATCTAACTTCCTAAAGTAGAAGTTAAGAGAATTGCAAGAAGAAATAGACAGCAAAACTATAAGAGTGGGAGATCTCAGCCTTGCACTCTCAGAATTAGATAAATCAAACCACAAAACAAATAAGAAAGAAATTAAAGAGGTAAATAGAACATTAGAAAAATTAGGTATGATAGATCTTTGGAGAAAACTGAATGATGATAGAAAGGAGTATACTTTCTTCTCAGCAGTTCATGGAACCTATGCAAAAATTGACCATATATTAGGACACAAAGATTTCAAAATTAAATGCAGGAAAGCAGAAATAGTAAACGCTTTCTTCTCAGATCACAATGCAATAAAATCTAGATTCAACAAGAAGTCAGGGGTAAATCGACCAAAAAGTAATTGGAAACTAAATAATCTCATCTTAAAGAATGACTGGGTGAAACAGCAACTTATAGAAAAAAATAATAATTTCACCCAAGAAAATGACAATGATGAGACATCATACCAAAATTTGTTGGATGCGCTAAAGCAGTAATAAGGGAAATTTTATATCTTTAGAGGCTTATTTGAATAAAATGGAGAAAGAGAATAATAATGAATTGGGCCTGCAATTTAAAAAGCTAGAAAAAGACCAAATTAAAAACCCCCAATCAAAAACTAAACTTGAAATACTATAATTAAAAGGAGAAATCAATAATACTGAAAGTAAAAAAAAAAAAACTAGTGAATTAATAAACAAAACCAAGAGTTGGTTTTATAAAAAAGCCAATAAAACAGATAATCCTTTGGTAAATCTGATCAGAAAAAGGAAAGAGGAAAATCAAATTGTTAGTCTTAAAAATGAAAAGGGGGAATCTTTCCACCAATGAAGAGGAAATTAGAGAAATAATAAGGAGTTACTTTGCCCAACTTTATGCCAATAAATTTGATAACTTAAGTGAAATGGATGACTACCTCCAAAAATATAGGCTTCCTAGATTAACAGAGGAGGAAGTAAACTGCTTAAATAGTCCCATTTCAGAAAAAGAAATGGAACAAGCTATTAATCAACTCCCCAGGAAAAAATCCCCAGGACCAGATGGATTTATATGTGAATTGTACCAAATATTTAAAGAACAATTAGCCCCAATGTTATATAAACTATTTGAAAAAATAGGGGATGAAGGACTCCTACAAATCTCCTTTTATGACATAGACATGGTACTAATACCTAAACTAGGTAGATTAAAACTGAGAAAGAAAACTATAGACCAATTTCCTTAATGAATATTGATGCTAAAATCTTAAATAAGATATTAGCAAAAAGACTTCAGAAAATCATCCCCAGGATAATACACTATGACCAAGTGGGATTTATACCAGGAATGCAGGGCTGGTTTAATATTAGGAAAACTATTAGTATAATTGACCATATTAATAATCAAATTAATAAAAAACATATCATCATCTCAATAGATGCAGAAAAAGCATTTGATAAAATCCAACATCCATTCCTACTAAAAATGCTTGAGAGTATAGGAATAATTGGATTATTCCTTAAAATAGTCAGGAGCATATATTTAAGACTATCAGTAAGCATAATATGTAATGGAGATAAACTGGAACCTTTCCCAGTAAGATCAGGAGTGAAACAAGGTTGCCCACTATCATCATTACTATTCAATATTGTATTAGAAATGCTAGCTTGGGCAATAAGAGTAGAGAAAGAGATTAAAGGAGTAAGAGTAGGTAATGAGGAAATCAAACTATCACTCTTTGCAGATAATATGATGGTATACTTAGAGAACCCCAGAGATTCTAATAAAAAGTTATTAGAAATAATTCAGAACTTTAGGAAAGTTGCAGGATACAAAATAAATGCACATAAATCCTCAGAATTTTTATACATCACCAACAAAATGCAACAGCAAGAGATACAAAGAAAAATTCCATTCAAAGCAAATGTCAAGAGTATAAAATATTTGGGAATCCATCTACCAAAGAAAAGTCAGGAATTATATGAGAAAAATTACAAAACACTTGCCACAAAAATAAAGTCAGGTTTAAATAATTGGAAAGACATTCAGTGCTTTTGGATAGGCCGAGCGAATATAATAAAGATGACAATACTCCCCAAACTAATTTATTTATTTAGTGCTATACCAATCAGACTCCCAAGAAACTATTTTAATGACCTAGAAGAAATAACAACAAAATTCATATGGAAGAATAAAAGGTCAAGAATTTCAAGGGAATTAATGAAAAAAAAAAAGTCAGATGAAGGTGGTCTAGGTGTACCTGATCTAAAGCTATATTAATATATATATACATATATATGTATGTATTTATATATATATATGTATATTTTTATATTATATAAAGCATCAATACTATTTGGTATTGGCTAAGAAATAGACCAGTTGATCAGGGGAACATATTAGGTACACAGGACAAAAAAGGGTACAACTATAGCAATCTAGTGTTTGACAAACTCAAAGATAATTTGGGATAAAAATTCATTATTTGAAAAAAATCTGTTGGCAAAACTGGAAATTAGTATGGCAGAAATTAGATACGGATCCACACTTAACACCATATACCAAGATAAAAGCAAAATGTGTCCATGATTTAGACATAAAGAATGAGATTATAAATAAATTAGAAAAACATAGGATACTTTACCTCTCAGACTTGTGGAGGAGGAAGGAATTTATGACCAGAGGAGAACTAGAGATCATTATTGATCACAAAATAGAAGATTTTGATTACATCAAACTGAAAAGTTTCTGTACAAACAAAGGTAATGTCAACAAGATTAGAAGGGAAGTGACAAACTGGGAAAATATTTTTACAGTTAAAGGTTCTGATAAAGGCCTCATTTCCAAAATATATAGAGAAATGACCCTAATTTATAAGAAATTAAACCATTCTCCAATTGATAAATGGTCAAAGGTTATGAACAGACAATTCTCAGATGATGAAATTGAAACTATATCCACTCGTATGAAAGAGTGTTCCAAATCACTACCGATCAGAGAAATAAAAATTAAGACAACTCTGAGATACCACTACACACCTGTCAGATTGGCTAAGATGACAGGAACAAATAATGATGAATGATGGAGGGGATTTGGGAAAACTGGGACACTAATGAATTGTTGGTGGAGTTGTGAAACAATCTGGCCATTCTGGAGAGCAATTTGGAATTATGCCCAAAAAGTTATCATTGCTACTACTGGGCTTATATCCCAAAGAAATACTAAAGAAGGGAAAGGGACCTGTATGTGCCAAAATGTTTGTGGCAGCTCTTTTTGTAGTGTCTAGAAACTGGAAAATGAATGGATGTCCATCAATTGGAGAATGGTTGGGTAAATTATGGTATATGAATGTTATGGAATATTATTGCTCTGTAAGAAATGACCAGCAGGATGAATACAGAGAGGTTTGGAGAGACTTACATCAACTGATGGTGAGTGAAAGGAGCAAAACCAGGAGATCACTATACACTTCAACAACAATACTATATAAAGATATATTCTGATGGAAGTGGATATCTTCAACATAAAGATCTATCTCACTTCCAGTAGATCAATGATGGACAGAAACAACTACAGCCAGAGAAGGAACACTGGGAATTGAATGTAAACAGTTAGCACCACTGTCTTTCTACCCAGGTTACTTATACCTTCGGAATCCAATTCTTAACGTGCAACAAGAAAATTGGATTTACACACATATATTGAATCTAGGTTATACTGTAACACATGTAATATGTATGGGATTGCCTGTCATCTACGGGAGGGAGGAGAAAATTTGGAAAAATGAATACAAGGGATAATGCTATAAAAAATTACTCATGCATATGTACTGTTAAAAAATTATAATTATAAAATTAATTAAAAATTAAGTAAAAAACTATTGAATTAATTAATAAAACTAAGAGTTGGTTCTATGAAAAAGCCAACAAAATAGACAAACCCTTAGTAAATCTGATTTAAAAAAGGAAAGAGGAAAAGCAAATTAAGTCTTAAAAGTGAAAAGAAAGAACTCACCACTAATAAAGAGGAAATTAGAACAATAGTTAGGAGCTACTTTGCCCAACTTTATGCCAATAAATTCGATAACTTAAATGAAATGGAAGGATACCTTCAAAAATATAGCTTGCCCAGATTAACAGAGGAAGAAGTAAATAGTCTAAATAGTCCCACATTTCAGAAAAAGAAATAGAACAAGCTATTAACCAATTCTCTAAGAAAAAGTCCCCAGGACCAGATGGATTTACATGTGAATTCTACCAAACATTTAAATACCAACTAACTCCAATGCTATATAAACTATTTGAAAAAATAGGGATTGAAGGAGTCCTACCAAATTCCTTTTATGACACAGACATGGTACTGATACCTAAATCAGGTAGATTGAAACAGAGAAAAAAAAACTATAGACCAATCTCCCTAATGAATATTGATGCTAAAATCTTAAATAAAATATTAGCAAAAAGACTACAGAAAATCACCCCCAGGATAATACACTGTGACCAAGTGGGATTTATACCAGGAATGCAGGGCTGGTTCAATATTAGGAAAACTATTAGCTTAATCGACTATATCTATAGCCAAATTAACAAAAACCATATGGTCATCTCAATAGATGCAGAAAAAGCATTTGATAAAATCCAACATCCATTCCTACTAAAAACACTTGAGAGTATAGGGATAAATGGACTATTCCTTAAAATAATCAGTATCATCTATTAAAAACTGTCAGTAAACATCATATGTAATGGCAATAAACTGGAACCTTTCCCAGTAAAATCAGGAGTGAAAAAAGGTTGCCCACTTTCACCATTATTATTCAATATTGTACTAGAAACGCTAGCCTTGACAATAAGAGCCGAGAAAGGGATTCAAGGAATTAGAGTAGGTAATGAGGAAATCAAACTATCACTCTTTGCAGATGACATGATGGTATGCTTAGAGAACCCCAAAGACTCTGCTAAAAAGCCATTAGAAATAATTCAGAACTTTAGAAAAGTTGCAGGATACAAAATAAATCCACATAAATCCTCAACATTTTTATATATTACAACACAATTCAACAGCAAGAAATACAAAGAGAAATTCCATTCAAAATAACGGTTGATAGTATAAAATATTTGGGAATACATCTACCAAAGGAGAGTCAGGAATTATATGAGCAAAATTACAAAACACTTGCCACAAAAATAAAGTCAGATTTAAATAATTGGAAATACATTAAGTGCTCTTGGATAGTCGAGCAAATATCATCAAGGTGACAATACTCCCTAAACTAATCTATTCATTTAGTGCTATACCAGGCTCCCAAGAAACTATTTTAATGACCTAGAAAAAATAACAACAAAATTCATATGGAAGAACAAAATATCAAGAATTTCAAGGGAAGTAATGAAAAAAAATCAAATGGCCTAGCTGTACCTGATCTAAAATTATATTATGAAGCAGCAGTCACAAAAACCATTTGGTATTGCCTAAGAAATAGACTAGTTGATCAATGGAATAGGTTAGGTTTACAAGGCAAGACAGTGCATAAAAATAGCAATCTAGTATTTGACAAACCCAA
Organism: Sminthopsis crassicaudata; assembly: GCF_048593235.1. Classification (NCBI taxonomy): domain Eukaryota; kingdom Metazoa; phylum Chordata; class Mammalia; order Dasyuromorphia; family Dasyuridae; genus Sminthopsis; species Sminthopsis crassicaudata. Next base: position 68,995,241 of record NC_133623.1, read on the forward strand.
AGATCCCAAATTTTGGGATAAGAATTCATTATTTGACAAAAACTGCTGGGAAAACTGGAAATTAGTATGGCAGAAACTAGGCATGGACCCACACTTAACACCACATACTAAGATAAGATCAAATGCGTCCATGATTTAGGCATAAAGAACGAGATTATAAATAAATTACAGGAACATAGGATAATTGACCTCTCAGACTTGTGGAGGAGGAAGGAATTTATGACCAAAGGAGAACTAGAGATCATTGTTGATCACAAAATAGAAAATTTTGATTACATCAAATTAAGAAGCTTTTGTACAAACAAAACTAATGTAAACAAGATTAGAAGGGAAGTAACAAATTGGGAAACCATTTTTACAGTTAAAGGTTCTGATAAAGGCCTCATCTCCAAAACATACAGAGAATTGACTCTAATTTATAAGAAATCAAGCCATTCTCCAATTGATAAATGGTCAAAGGATACAGACAATTTTCATATGATGAAAATGAAACTATATCTACTCATATGAGTGTTCCAAATCACTACTGATCAGAGAAATGCCAATTAAGACAACTCTGAGATACCACTACACACCTATCAGATTTGCTAAGATGACATGAACAAAGAATGATGAATGTTGGAGGGGATGTGGGAAAATTGGGACACTAATGAATTGTTGGTGGAGTTGTGAAAGAATCCGGCCATTCTGGAGAGCAATCTGGAATTTTCCCCAACAGAATCAGCTACACCCAGAGAAGCTACACCCAGAGAATGAACAGAATCAGCTACACCCAGAGAAGGAACACTGGGAAATGAGTGTAAACTATTAGCATTTTTTTTCTGTTTTTCTCCCCAGGTTATTTTTATAACCTGTTTTTTTTTTTAAACAAAGAAAGAAGTAGGAAGTTCAGTTTGGGGTGGACTAGAAAAGACAGATTTTCTGTGGCAGATAAGGGAAATTGAAGAAATGAAATTTTAGAAAAGAAAATGTCAGTCAGGGAAGAACTATACAAAGGCATGAAGAATTGAGAAAATCTTTTAGAAGAAAGGATATCTGATCCAACAAAGGACACCAAAGCTTGAGATTGGAGGGTCCACTAATTTTCCGTATGCCATAGATTTAAAGATTGTGATAATCTAAAATGATCTGACTTAGAATTGCTCTTCAAGTGCTATGTGTCCTAATATCACAGGGTTACTTTAAATATTTTCTCAGTAGGCAAAAATATGTCTACTTGCAGCTAAATATTGTGTAAAATGTCGAGGATTATAAGAGAAATAATTTAGGTTTAAATTTTGTATGTGATAAGATTCATGTCTATTGTAATAGTTATGCAATACAAAATGAAAAAGAAAATCCTTATGGATCCTATGAGGCTGCAGACTCCAAATTCTTAGCCCCTTGGAATATTCACAACTGGGGCCCTTTTAGGAGTTTACTTTTAGTAGGTTAGAACCTAGAATGTCCTAGTTAGATGATAAGGGCTGCCTCTGAAGAGCCAGATTTTAAGTGAAAACTTAGGGAACCTATGAGATAGGGGATGCATCATGGCATATGATACGTATGTACTTAAAAAATTGGAATTCAGATTTATCAAATGCTAAAACTGTAGAATCTGCTAGGCCCGCCTTGTGAGGGCCCACAAAAGAAAAGGGGACATGTAAGGCATCTGGGTATGGACATTTTCAGCAAAAGGAAGATTTACACACACATAGGGTTAGGGTGGGAGTTGCCACGGAAACAAAAATGAGAGAGCTAGCAGTGTTCATAGAAGAGGGGAGCTCAGAGCAAAGAAAAGCCTTAGGGAGAGCAAAAGGCAGATCTTGCAGGGTTATGGAAAATAGCATATGCTAAAAGTAGGGGGTATTCAGAGAATAGCAATCTTCTGCTGAGGAAGGAGCCCGTAAGAGGAAAATCTCAAACCTGATGAGGATTTCTTTTCATAAATATATTGGGTAAGGCTAAATATTGGCCATTTTCTATTGATTCTAAAAATAAAAAGACAGATCTATCATAGGAGATTGTTTATTCTAATAATTTTAAAAATTATTTTGGGCCTCACTGATTAAAGAAATATAGGAATTAAAATCAAATCAAACAAAAATGTTTTTAGGAAGGATTTTCAAAGAATCTAGTGAAATTACTATCAATTTTTTTCTACTCCCTAGCCACTCCTTTCCCTTCCAAAGCCCTCTGCTTGTACAGCTAAACAAATGAAGGTTTAGGTATTTCTTTCTTCAGTACAGGTTTTCCCCTAATAATAAGAATGATTATCAGGCAATTTTTGAAATGAAAAAAATTTCATGAAATTAAAGGAGATTATAAGGGAGAAATCTTCCCTTTCAAAATCCTCATATTAATTAAACACATATGCATCATCACCCTAATTGAATAAATAAAATGTAAAAATTTTACCTGGACCTAAGTGAGCATGACATGACTTTGGAACTAAATAGATTATGTCTTGAATGGTCCCTAGAACATTAAAGGTTGAGGCTTCCAGATACCCTTCATGTGGAAATGTTGGAAGTTGTTGGTAACCTAGAGATAGAATGTCTCAGCTAGAAATTCAATCCTGCCTCCAAATGTCCCAATGGAGACAGATAAGGGAAACTAGGGTATGTGATCAAGGAGGTAACTTAGAACTTAAGACTTCTGACATAGATGGACATTTGCAATGTCAAATCTGGGGTTTTTAGCCTATTAAATTTAGTATGTCATTACAGAGAGATCTAGAAAGAAAATTGGAGATGTGGGGTAACTAGTTAAGGTAGGGAATAGAGTATCATTCCTGTAGTTAGCAGGACCTGAGTTCAAATGTGGCTTCAGAAACTCACTTTCTGTGACACCTTGTGCAATGACTTAAACCTGAGTTTGTTGTTTTTTTTCCAAAAGTGAGGGATATTCAGAAGGTGAGAATGTAATTTGTTACATCAGTGTGAATTTCATACATGTAATGATAGGCCCAAGAATGGCCATAGAAAAGAGAAGGAAAGAAGTAGGAGCCCTTTGAAGAAGGTATATCAGAGTAAGGAGAGCTCTTAAAACATAAAAGGAAAGACATGACATGTTCTCAAAACTTCCATTTTCTAAACATGAGACAGTCCTGAGAAACTAAATCATGTGGTCTGGAAGGAAACTTAGAATGGAAAATAGCACATCAATACAAATGTAATTCCATGATTTCTATCACTGATAAAGACTGCTGAAAATATTAAACTTCATTCCCATTGATGTAGGGCTTATTAAAAAAAAACACCACTGAGACATGAGAACTGATAACAGACAAGACACATTTCAAATTCAGGATATTAGTAATGTTCTTGTGCAGTGTAATAATGAAAACCTGATAATATAAAAAGACAAACCTTACAGATCATTGGAGGTTGAGGCCTTAGAAACCAAAAAAAGTCAGGATTTGCAAGGATCTTTAAAACACTGAATATATGAACTTTCACTCATATTTCAAAAATCTATCTTGGTGGAGGGTGACTCTAGAATGTTCTTGCTCAGGGTCAGTTCTTCCTTCTGAAGGACTGGCCTGTAAATAGAAGGGAAGCCAAAAGATTTTATTGGTCAATAAACATAGAACTTAAAATAGTTTTGCTACAAGGAAATATGGATTCCAGAATACTTAAACCAGAACATCAGTGTTGGGACTTACTAGATGAGAGAGAGAAATAATTGTTCCAGGGCTGATAAAAGAAATGATCAGATGCAATGGTATTTGACTATACAGAATAACAGAATTTAGAGGAGCCATGGAGAAAAAAAATGAGAAAGAGAAGATAATATTGAGAACAAATGATAGTAGAAAAAGGAGACTTCTTAAAATACCAAAGCTCTGAACTTATAGGAACCTCATTGTATGGGATAGCTTGGAGAATTGTAAGAATACAAATCATCTGCTCTGAAATGGGTTTTAAAAGGGGAAAATCTTACCTATTCAAAGGATGCCTATTCCTATCTGATCTTAGTCTATTGGGGATCAAGAGACTAATATTGAAAGATATTCATTCAAGCTATTGTGTGAAAGGTCAGTGCTGAAGCTGAAGCTTCAGTGAGAAGATGATACTCATTGGTGAAGATCCCAATATTGTGAAAGATTGAATGCAAAACAAATTAGCTGGTAGAGGAAGACACAAGTCAATAGTATAAATAGAATCAAAAACATATCTTGGACAGATTTTGGGACACAGCTGAGGATACTAGGGAAAGCCTGGCACGCTATAGAACAAATATTCTTTGAGAACAGAAATGATTAGACCTGAATAGACCTTAGAATGTAAGATGTCATAAATTCCAAACGTAATATTCTCAGATAGATACTTACTTTTCCAAATGTAGGCATGTTGCATGCCATTTAAAAAAAAATCAAAAAGAATAGCTCCTATGAGATCAAAACTGAGTATTATTTAGCTTTTTAGATGCAATAAAAACTTCATTCAATTAAAAGCCAGGGGAAAATATAACAAAGTTATTGGAAACTAAATAATCTCATCCTAAAGAATGAATGGGTGAAACAGCAAATCATAGACACAATCAATAACTTCACCCAAGAGAATGACAATAATGAGACGACATACCAAAATGTGTAGGATGCAGCCAAAGCCATAATAAAGGGCAATTTTATATCTCTAGAGGCTTATTTGCAAAAAATAGAGAATGAGAACATCAATGAATTAGGCTTATATCTAAAAAAGCTAGAAAAAGAGCAAATGAAAACCACCAATCAAACACTAAACTGAAAATTTAAAAATAAAAGGAGAGATTAATAAAATTGAACATAAAAACTATAGAGTTAATAAATAAAACTAAGAGGTGGTTTTATGAAAAACAAAGACAAAATAGATAAACCTCTGATAAATTTGATTAGAAAAAGAGAAGAGGGAAATCAGATTCTTAGTTTTAAAAATGAAAAGGGAGGACTTGCCACTAATGAAAAGGGAATTAGAGCAATAATTAGGAGTTACTTTGCCCAACTTTTTGCTGATAAATTTGATAACCTAAGTGAAATGGATGACTACCTTCAAAAATATAGGTTGCCCAGATTAATAGAGGAAGAAGTATATTGCTCAAACAGTCCCATTTTACAAAAAAGAAATAGGACAAGTTTTTAACTTCCTAAGAAAAAATTCCCAGCACCAGATGGATTTACATGTGAATTCTACCAAACATTTAAAGAACATTTAACTCCAATGCTATATAAACTATTTGAAAAGATAGGGAATAAACGTCTCCTACCAAATTTCTTTTATGACACAGACATGAACTGATACCTAAACCAGTTAGGACAAAAACAGAGAAAGAAAATTATACACCTATCTCAAAAATCTTATATAAAATATTAGCAAAAAGATTACAGAAAATCATCCCCAGGATAATATGCCATGACCTATTAGGATTTATACCAGGAATGCAGGGCTGGTTCAATATTAAGGAAATTGTTACCATAATTGACCATATCAATAACCAAATTAACAAGAATCATATGATCATCTCAATAGATGCAGAAAAAGCATTTGATAAAATCCAACATCCATTCCTATTAAAAACACTAAAGACTATAGGAATGAACGAACTTTTCCTCAAAATAGTCAGTACCCTCTATATAAAACCATCAGTAAGCTCCGTATGTAATGGGGATAAACAAGAACAATTCCCTATAAGATGAGGAGTGAAACAAAGTTGCCCACTATCACCATAACTATTCAATATTGTATAGCTTAGGCAATAAGAGTTGAGAAAGAGATTTTAAAAAATTAGAATAGGTAATGAGAAAACCAAATTACTACTCTTTCCAGATGATATGATGATATACTTAGAGAATCCCAGAGATTCTACTAAAAAGCTATTAGAAATAATCCAAAACTTTAGTAAAGTTGCAGGATACAAAAGAAATCTACATAAATCCTCAGCATTTTTATACATCAGCAACAAAATCCAACAGCAAAAGATACAAAGAGGAATTCCATATAAAATAACTACTAATAGTATAAAATATTTGGGTATCTATCTGCTAAGGGAAAATCAGGAACTGTATGAGCAACACTACAAAACACTTTCCACAAAAATAAAGTCAGATCTAAACCATTGGAAAATTATTAAGAGTTTTTGGATAGGTCAAGTGAATATAATAAAGATGACAATACTACATAAACTAATCTATTTATTTAGTGCTAGACCGATCAGACTCCCAAAAAACTGTTTTAATCACCTAGAAAAAACAACAACAAAATTCATCTGGAAAAACAATCATCAAGAATTTCAAGGAAATTAATAAAAAAAAAATCAAATGAAGGTGGCCTAGCGTACCAGAGCTAAAATTATATTATAGAGCAGCAGTCACCAAAATCATTTGGTATTGGCTAAGAAATAGACTAGTTGGCCAATGGAATAGATTAGGTTCACAGGACAAAATAATCAATAACTATAGCAATCTAGTGTTTGACAAACCCAAAGATCCCAGCTTTTGGAATAAGAATTCACTATTTGACAAAAACTACTGGGAAAATTGGAAACTATTATGGCAGAAACAAGGCATTGACCCACATCTAACACCACAAACCAATATAAGGTCAAAATGGGTTCATTATCTAGACATAAAGAAAGATATTATAAACAAATTAGAAGAACAAAAGAGACCTGTGGAGGAGGAAGGGATTTGTGACCAAAGAAGAACTAGAGATCATTATTGATCACAAAATATATAATTGATTATATTAAGTTAAAAAAGTTTTTGTACAAACAAAACTAATGTAGACGAGATTAGAAGGGAAGTAATAAACTGGGAAAAAACATTTTTACATTCAAAGGTTCTAATAAAGGCCTTATTTTTATAAAATATATAGAGAATTGACTTAAATTTATAAGAAATCAAGCCATTCTCTAACTGATAAATGGTCAAAGGATATGAACATTCAGATGAAAAAATTGGAAATATTTCTAGTCCTATGAAAAAAATGCTCCAAATCACAATTGATGAGAAAAATGCAAATTAAAACTACTCTGTCTTATGGGACAGAACTCTGAACTTGAAACAAAGGATTCTTACAAGGTACTAAGTCAGTGGAATTGATAGAGACAATAGTTTTCTAATTTAGCTTGGTTCAGTATGATTGATTTAATTCTACAAGGAGATGTTATAGGCCAGAACTTGAAACAAGGTACTAAGTGGAATTAAGGAGACAATGGTTAAATCTAGTTTAGCATTGATTTAATCCTACAACAAATAATGATTTTCTAGTGATATAATGATTGGCTTGTACTCAGTGTGGAGCATATAAGCTAGAACCCTCAGCCAGGAAGATTCAGAGACATTTAGAGAAAAGGCAAAGGACTGGCAGCAGGAGCTTAAGCTCTCGGAATCATGAAGAAAAATTCAATTCACTCTTTGATCTTCCTAGTGGCTGGCTTGGACTCCTGCACTTCCCCCACTAAGACCAAGGCCAGACTGAAAGGCTCCTCAGAAAGCTGCTCAGCCCCAAGAAGAAGATAATAAAAGATCTGGACTATAAGAAAGGTAACTGGGCCCCAGGAAAGGAGATAAAACTTTGAAAGAGATAATAAAGGATTTGGACTTTAACACCTGACATACTTATGGTGATTACTGAACTGAAAGGAAGGCTGCTCCCAGAGACCCCAAGAAAACCTCAACAGAGAATATTACATTTTAGAGAGAACATTACAACTCTGAGACACCGCTACACATCTCTCAGATTGGCTAAGATGGCAGGAAAAGATAATGATCAATATTGGAGGGGATGTGGGAAAACTGGGACACTGATACAATGTTGGTGGAACTGTGAACGGATCCAACCATTCTGGAGAGCAATTTGGAACTATGCTGAAAAAAGTTATCAAACTGTGCATACCCTTTGACCCAGCAGTGTTGTGGCAGCCCTCTTTGTAGTGGATAGAAACTGGAAATTGAGTGGATGCCCATCAATTGGAGAATGGTTGAATAAATTATAGTATATGAATACTATAGAATACTATTGTTCTATAAGAAATGATCAGCAGGATGATTTCAGAGACGCTAGGAGAGACTTACATGAACTGATGCTGAGTGAAATGAGCAGAACTGGGAGATCATTATACACAGCAACAGCAAGATTATAAGATGATCAATTCTGATGTAAGTGGCTCTCTTCAACTATGAAACTATTCAAACCACTTCTAATTGTTCAGTGAAGAAGAGAGTCATCTACACCCAGAGAGAGAACTATGGGAACTTGTAAAGGGCAGGAAGTTTGGAGAAATATACTAAAGGCTCAGTATGATTGATTAAAACAAGGTGTTAATTGAGTGGAACTGATAAGACAATGGTTATGTACTTTAGCATGTGAGTTTTCTAGTTCAGTATGATTGATTTAATCTTACAACAAATAATGGTTGTCTAGTGATATAATGATTGTTTTATACTCAGCGAACTGTAACAATTTAATTGTGATAGAGTATATAAGCTGGAGTTCAAGCTCCCGGACTCAGAGACAGATATGGTATCTTCATTAGTCTCCTGGTGGCTCTTCTGCTTCCCTCACTGAGACCAAGGCCTGTCTGCAGGAGTTCCAGAAAGATAGCTCAGGCCACAGGCAAGGAGACAGACTGTGAAGGAGACAATAACGACTTTTGGACTATTTATCCCTGGTGATTGCTCTGCTGAAATGAAGGCTGCTCCCAAGACATCCAGAAACCTAACCAGAAAGCATTACAGGAACTGAGTGTAGAACACAACAAAGCATTTTCACTCTTTCTGTGGTTGTTTGCTTGCATTTTGTTTTCTTTCTTGGTTTTTCTTTTTCTTCCTTCTTGATATGATTTTTCTTGTGCAGCAAGATAAATGTATAAATATATATACATATATGGGATTTAACATGTATTTCAACATATTTAACATATAATGAAATACCTGTTAGCTAGAGGAGCGGGTGAGGAAAAGGAAGGGAAAAATTCAGAACAAAATGTTTTGCAAGGTTCAATATTGGAAAAATTACCCATGTATATGCTTTGTAAATAAAAAGTTTAATATAAAAAGGGATTATTTCCAGGTACGTGTACTCAATACATAGCCTGCTAAGGACTTAGAATGAACACTAATTAGGTTGAAAACTTTGTATGTGATATCATTCATATGCACTGTAATAATGATGCAATAAAAAAAGAAAAGAAAGCTTCTTAGGGATCATAGGAGCGTCTGACCTTAGAAGCCAAAATACCAGTCCCTTTGAACATGGACTCTTGGGGCATCTTGGGACCTTTCAAGGATCTCTGTTGCTGCGGTTCCAGCAGCTGAGAATACAGAATTTCCTAGTGAGGAGATAAGTACCACCTCAGGAAGGTACGGCTAGGCCATCCAAAGCTTAGAGAATCAAAGAGATTAGGGATGGCTCTTGGAAGAGAGAATATACAGGCTTGAAGCCCTTTTGAAGGGAAGGATCAGCAGCTGGATGAGATGATGGAATCTACTAAAGCAGAACTGTGACAGCCCAGAGAAGCAAGGACAGAGGGAGCTGGACGGGGTCTGAGAATGGACATTTTCAGACACCAGAGAATTTGAGCTCACAGAGTCAGGTCTGGCAGTTGTCATGGAGACAAACAAGAGAGCTGCAGGCCCCAGGAAACCTCAGAGCACAGACCTTACAGGTTCCTTGAAAGAATATATGGGATAGGTGTGGAGGGGGGAGGCACTTCAGAGAACAGAAATGCTGGAGCAGGGCCATCAGAGTACAAAATCTCCCAACTCACAGATTTGTTTTTAACAGATTTGCTAGAGGAACTGAGAGATAACTCATTGATTACTCATTTGAAGAAGACAGGTTATTACAAAGAACCATTCCCTTATTCCAACTTCATTTATATATGGAAATAGTAATGTGCAAAAAAATAAAAATAAAAAAGAAACTAAGAGAAAATCAAACCCCAAAGCCCTTCTATCTTGAAGTAGATATATACACACATAAACACACACACATATGACTATCAGGAAATGAGTATAGGAACACATCATGTGAAGTAGGAAGTGATCATAAGACAGGGGACTTCTATTTTGAAAGCATCATTTTGAAATGATATTTGGGAATCATATAGGGATGACTCAGGTAACTTGTAATCACCAACAAAAGGTTTTTGGAAATCAGTTTAGGGGAAACACTCGAGAGTTTTGTTCAAATAAAACTATAAAAGAATCAGGCCATAAAATACCCACACTTCAAAAAAACCACCACCACCACATACACACACACATACACACACACACACACACAAACTTGTACAAACCAAAACTCACACAGATCTTTGCAGGGGGCTCTTCTAGAGATGAGAATCTGCTCTGGGAGAAGAACTTTACAAAACTGTCAGGGTTCCCTAATATCCTGAAAGAAGACAAGTAGGTGGTAGTCTAGAGCTCAGAAAACAATATTTCCCACCATGGAGCTTAAGTCCCACTTTTGAATAGAACAATTAGCAATGGACTGTGAAGTCAGAATTCTGGAGCAGGTCTTTGACTTGGAGCCAAGAATATCTGAGCTTCATCAAAATCTTGATTCCTGTAGCGACCCTGGCTAGAATCCTCTTTTAGACTATCCTGCCATCGTGAGCTGGAAGAGTCAAAAGGCCCTATTTTTTCGAACACTTCTTGATTCCAAAAAAAATTATCTCGTGGGTCTCAGTACTATCTAAGAAAAAGAAATAAAGAATCTCAAAAGCCAATTCAGGATGAATCCTGAGAACACAGGAGATTTTCCTAGACTGAAGAATGGTAAATTCTGTGAAGAAATGGGATTGCAGAAGAGACACTGGCATTTTTGGCAGGTGGCAGAGAAAGGAGGAGACATGGAGGAATGCAGCACCAGCCCTGGTGTCAGCAAGACACGAGTACTAATTTGGCCTTTATAGAATGTTCCTCCCTGGCTAAGTCAATTCATCCCGATTCCTTTCCTTTATATTCTAATGAGCATATGTAAAGAAAGTTTTTAACATTCATTTTTGTAAATCTTTGTGTTCCAAATTTTTCTTTCTCTCTTCCTTATCTTCCCCTTTCCCAAGACAGTAAGCAAACTGATATATGCTAAATATGTGCAATCCTTTTAATCATATTTCCTTTTATAAGAAACAAAATATCTTACCAAGAAAGATTTATTTATATTCTTGCAAGAATGGGTGCCTAGGTTAGTAGATATACATACAAAACTCCAAAGGCAGCATTTTATTTCCTTTCTGGAAGCACAAGTTCCTCCCCTGATTCCCCATTAATTGGATGTTATAGAAATTACACAACTGGAATCTTTGCCCCTTATTACACAGCCAGTCACTGCCCTGAAGAAGCTTCCATTCTAGAAGGGGAAAGTAACAATGGAAAGCTAGGGGCAAGAACAAATTTTTTTTTCAAATCTCAGGTCACTACTCCTGAATACAAAACTCAGTCCCTGCCCCTAAAGAGCTTACATTCTTACATTCTTTGATGGAGATAAACTTCACCCATGATTATTCTTTGATGGTCTCGGGAATTTCAATTTTCTAATTGGTTTCATTTCTCCAATTTAATTTATTCATTGTAGAAACCAAATAAATGTGCATCTACTTGTCACAGATCTCCCTCGCCTTCTTTTTTTTCTAATAATTTGAATTCCTTTTTCCTGGTGAATGGACCCCAAACAATCTAGTGTCTGGGTAGGTTCCCTGTAAGGAGTGCCTCAATCCTGTGAAGGGGGAGATTATGTAGGATTAATATTACTCCCCTGCTACAGTAATATTAGGGGCTTAGAATGGGGGCATGGAGTTAAGATTTGGGTTAATATCAACGAGAAAGATACCCCACAGACAATTCAGTTTGATATTTATCAAATTTGCATTTGCTTCATCCTTTTCTAACCCATCAAATTTGGCTAATACTTTTTGCATCCCACTTAATAAAGGTCTATTAACCCCTGCACAGATCTCCTTGCACAGGATGGATAATTAACCCCGGAATTCTCTGCTACTTCCTTTGACAAGTATGTCCTAGGAGTGAAACTACTTCCTGTTCCTCCTTTTCCTGCCAATAACCTGTCCAGAGTCATTCTATTCTCCCATGCTATTCTGCTAGTGGCATCTAACGACTCTGCTATTCCTTTCACTGGCTCTGGTCTAACTTATTCAACAACATTTACCCACCAGAGTAGGAATGACCCAAATCCAGAACTAACTAGATTTCTAGACTTGAATTTATCAATTACTATCCTTGACTTAATTCAGTCTTTCTTACTTCATCATATGCCAGGGTAAAAGGAATAGACAATTGGATTGGTACACAGCTGCCCACTCAGTTCCCAAGCAAAGCAACTTTGAGAGTGCTGCCTCCACAATGCTACCAAAGTTTGCTTGGGATATGCTCATGGGAGAAATGGCCAGAGCTACCCTCACTTACATTCCAGACTTGTGTACATGCCAGTCCCTACATTTTGGAATCTTTCTCCCTGCCTTGAGAGGCAACCTGATTGATCTCCACAGAAAGGAATAGGTAGAACAAAGTATTGCAATTCTCTTCAGGAATGTTATTCTAGGAAACAAAAGGATCATGCATTTGAATTCACTCTCATGTTTTTCCATATCCAAAGGAAATGGTACTATCTGGACAGGTGTAATCCACAGCACAGACATAGAAATTACTTTTTGTTCAGAGCCTTTGCAGAGTACTTTACCAGTTCTACCCAGGCGTTGGTGTCTATTGCTTGCCTTAAGTCCTTGACTTGATTCTCAATCTTCCTAAGAGATCTATACCTATTACATGTATCACCAACTTACTCTTTGATCTACATTTTCTAATTGTCTGTCCTTTGTAGCAAACCAAACATTATTCCATATTGGACAGTAGGTTCCAAAAAATCCTCTCTCTATTAGGACACAAATGTTTATTGTACCTTCTTATCTACTGCTAGTCAAGCCTCTATAATTCTATAATTTGACAAATCTCAAACAGAATTGTTCATGGGGTATCTTTCTCACTAATATTTACCCAAATCTTAACTCGATATCCCCACCCTAAGTCCCAAATGCTATTGTAGCAGAGGAGTAGCATTGATCTTTTATAACTTTCCCCCCTTCACAGTACTGATGAACTCATTACAAGGAATACCCTCAGACATATTGAAAAGCACCAAGGGAAGTGGGGATTGCTGGTGGGTTTCTATGCTGAAGGGTCTTATTAGAAACAGATATGCACAAACCCATCAGAATGGGAGGTATTATACAAGCCCATAGCAATAACACACAGGCTATTAGTGATGACTCTCCCCACAGCCAGTGCAGGCTCAATGTGGTGTAACAAACATGAATTGTAAATGCAAGTAGTGATATAACAAACAATATAAATCAACATGGTCTTGTAAAAGATTTCCAGAAGTCTTAGAAGGAGGATATGTAAACAACATTCACACATACACCTTCTTCAGCAGCCAAGAGATAGTCCAAAACCAATCTATTGTCCATTGCTTCACGAGTCAGGGAATCCAATGATCCTTGCAAGTTTTTGAAGTCCTGCAACAATCTTTTTGTATGTTAGGGAATCCAATGATTCCTGCATATTTTGAAGTCCTGCAACAGTTTTATCATTTCTCAGAAAATCCAATGATTCCTGAGGGTTTTCAAGTCCTACAACAGTCTTATCATGTCTCAGAGAATCCAATGATTTTTGAAGGTTTAGAAGTTCTACAACAGTCTTATCATGTCTCAGAGAATCCAATGATTCCTGAGGGTTTTGAAGTCCTACAATTCTTGATGTGCATGAATCAAACGCCATAACTGCCAATGCTCTTTCAGTGTTGGGCACAGTCAGCAATGGAACCACCCGATGTTTCTTGGGTCTTCTTCGTTTCAAGGGTCGGCTCTGTCTCTCTCTGATGGACAAAGCAAATACGGTTTGTTGGCACTCATCTGATTCCTTCTCCATCTGTAGAGATACAAGCAAACCCTCTCCCCCAGGCAGTTAACCTCTCTGGTCCCTTCCATTTACCACTTTCTGGGTCTCTCCACATAATCTGGTGATTATCCAAAGATAGTGGAGCTGCTCGCACTGGACACTGCCCTTCTGGTGGGTTATAAAACCTGTCTGCTGGAGCCAGTGCATCTTTGTCAAAAATCAAGAAGTTAATAGAATAAAGAGCTAGATTTAGAAGTACTCTAGGGTTACCTGTGGCACCTCCTTTCTTTTGTTTTTGGAGGAGCATATTAATGTCTCTGTTCTTCTTCTCTACTACTGCCTGTCCTTGAGGATTAAAAGGTATGCCAGTGGTATGTAAAACCTTATACTGTGCACAAAAGTGTGCAAAATGTTTAGAAGTATATGCAGGTCCATTGTCTGTTTTTATTGCTTGTGGCACACCCATAATTGCAAATGCTTGTATAAGGAATTCAGTGACTACTCGGCCTGTCTCTTTTGCTGCTGGTATTGCAAAAGTGAATCCTGAAAAGGTGTCTACCACAACATGGATAAAAGATAGACGACCAAAAGATTTATAATGGGTCACATCCATTTGCCAAATTTTATTAGGTCTCAAATCACAAAGTTTCTTCCCTGGAGGGAGTGTAGGAGTGTGGAAAGGAATGCAAGATATACAGGCTTTTACTATGCTCCTAGCCTCCTCTCTTGTTATTCCAAATTGTAAACGTAAATCTCGAGTAGCATGATGATATTTAAAATGAGATTCTTGGGCTTCTTGAAACTAAGGAGTACTGGCCAACATGGTTAGAAGGCTATCTGCCTTTGAATTACCATCAAAAATAGGACCTGGAAGTCCACTATGAGAGTGGGCATGTAAGATATAAATCTTACCTGGATGCTTTCTCACTTGCTCTTTTTTTTTTTTTTTTTTTTTTTTGGTTTTTTTGAGGCTGGGGTTAAGTGACTTGCCCAGGGTCACACAGCTAGGAAGTGTTATCTCATTTTCTCTTGAAGTTCCTTAAAGAGCTGATATATATTAGAGGCTACAAATGTTATCTGGGCTGTGGCAATTCTTTGTACCACACCTACTAAATAGGCTGAATCAAATATTATATTTACATCTCCTGGATAATAAGAGCTAGAATGATTGCATACAATTCATTCTGCTGAGTGGATGGAAAAAGACTTCTGACTACTCTCTTTATAGTTGTCACGAGAGTATACAACACAAATATTAGGTTTGGATGCATCTGTAAAGATAGTTGGTCCTTTAAGAGGAACTTTAGAAAACTTTTCTTCAAAAATCTATTGCCAATTTTGTAATAGTCTGGTTATCTTTAATGGAGACCCGTGTGTAAAATTTGGAGCCATGACTAATAAAATTTGCCACTCTGGGATGGTTTCACAGCATATGTTAATTTGTGCATTGGTATAAAAAGTATATATCTTGTCAGGTGTTATCCCAGATAATTGTACTGCTTGCTTAATGGCCTTTAATAAAATTCTAGCCACAAGCACTGGGTAAGGAGTAAGACTTTCTTCTGGTTGTGATGTGAGGTTCATCCACTCTATCACACTGTCTCCCTGATGAAGGACTGCTGTGGGTGCCTTTTGTGTAGCAAAAACTGATATTCCCAAGGGTTTTTGAGTGACTCTTTCAACCACATTGGATAAAGCCAGTTCAACTTCTCTCAAAGCCTCTAGCTTCTTTTGTAACCTGGCATGGTGAATTTAAAGCAGTGTCTCCCCTTAAAATGTCATATAATGGTTGCAATTGATAGGTATTCAAGCCTAGTGCTAGACGCATCCATTGGATATCTCCTATCAGTTTCTGAAAGTCTTTTAAGGTGTTTAGCTTCTCTGTTCTTAAGGAAAGTTTTTGTGCTGTAAGCACCTTAGGGTACACTTCATATCCTAAATATTGAAAAGGAGCATGTCTTTGAATTTTTTCTGGAGCTATGTGCAATTTGTAGTTCCTTAGTGTTCCCATGATCTTTTGTAGGCATGCTTCTAACATTTGTTTCTCAGGTGCACATACCAATATATCATCCATGTAATATAATAAAATTACTTTTGGAAATGCTTTTCTTACTGGAATCCGAGCAGCAGCAACATACATTTGGCACATAATAAGGGTTCTTTTTCATTCCCTATGGCAAAACTGTCCATTCATATCTTTTATAAGGCTCTTTTATAAGTTAACGCTGGGCACAGAAAAGGCAAATCTTTTCATATCTTCCTTATTTAGAGGGATAGAATAGAAACAATCCTTAATCTCTATAACCCAAAGAGGCCATTCTCTAGGCAACTGAGTAGGAGATGGAAGTCCAGGTTGAAGAGTTCCCATAGTTTCCATCTGTTCATTTACCTTTTTTAAATCAGTCAAAATCCTCCATTTTCCAGATTTCTTTCTTACAATAAATACTGGGGAATTCCAAGGACTTAGAGAAGGTTGTAAGTGTCCTTGGTCAAGTTGTTCCTGTACTATATCTAATAAGGCCTGAGTTTTATCTCTACCTAAGCACCACATTGGTGTATCAGTTTTCCATTGGATAGGAACAGTTGAAAGTGTTGGCAGGCCTTCAACAGCAGCTCTACTTAAAAATCCAAAGTACTCATTTTTAATTCTAATTGTTGTAAAAATGTCTCTTCCCCACAGATTGATAGGTATATTTTCAATTATAAAAGGAGTAAAAATTCGTTTCACCTTCAAATATCCATCTCAAAGGGGTAGCATTAACTTCAGTTGCTATTGATCCTCCTATGCCAGACATGTAGGTGTCTGCCTTAATCTTTGGCCAGTGACTGGGCCAGTTGGTACCACTAATGACTGTATGATCTGCACCAGTGTCTATCAATCCTTCTAATGGTATGCCATTTAAATAGATAGTGAGCATAGGTCGGTCAGCTGTCACAGCTGCTGTCCAGTATATTCCTGGATTTTGTGGCTTGGAGTCAGAAACTGAGTGACTATCACCAGAATGCTTATTAGGAGTCTATCAGTAAACTTGATGCTACTACTTCTCCTGATAGATAAGTCACACATTGTATTAGTGAATGGAATATTATCTACACATTCCCCAGTTTCCCACATCAGTGTATGGATGGACACTGTTATGTAAGCACTCTCAGGAGGTGAAATGACCAAGCCTACTGTGCCTGGAGGCAAGGGATCCATAGGCTGGAGAGGAACAGATTTCACCTCTCCAGGTAGAATCTCAGTTGTTCCAGCTGCATACAACTCTATTCTCCCCAACTGTATTTCCTTTCTCCCATCAGATGGCTTCCTGGCTGATTGGTCATGTCTGGGTACTGAACTTCTAGGCACTCTCTGTCATCATGCTTCCATCATGCCCCAAGTATTTTTTGACTTGGGTCCTGGGGCTGGGCCCCTCATCCCATTTCCCCAAATCAGTCTACATTCTTATGCCCAATGGAAGCCACTGTTGCATTTTGGACATGGGGTTTTGGATCTTGTTCTCCCACCCTGTTTTCTCACTCTGTCTCTGTCAACAGTGAGCTTTCAGATGTCCTACTTTACCACATTAAAAGCATTGATGAGCTTCTCTAAAAGTCCCTTGTCAAAAGGGACCCTGTCTTCCCATGTTGGGATCTTGGGAAGTCTGCATCATAGCCTGGCTATAAAAGGTATTTGTGGCACAGCGTCTTATGATCTCCTCTAAAAAAGCATCCCTATGTAGACCTAGTATCATCCTTCTACAAACCTCATTAGCATTTTCTTTAGCAAGTTGCCTTACCATAATGTCTGTTACTGCATTTTCACCATTAGTTCATATGACGGCTGTCTGCAAATGTCTCACAAAATCAGCAAAAGGTTAATTTGGCCCTTGTACAATTTTTGTGAAGGCCTCATCCTTGTTGTTTTTACCAGGGAGAAAAGTCTATGCTTTGATAGTAGTAGCAGCAATTTGCTCATATGCTGCTAAGGAGTAATTAATCTGTACTGAAATGTCTGCATAAGAACCTACACCTGTTAGTTGGTCATAGGTGATTGGAGAATTAACTCCACTATGACTATTTTGTTGGGCTTGTATCCTACAGAGCTCACTATATTCAGAAAGCCACGACAAGTTTTGTCTAGGTTGTAAGCATGTTCTTGCTATAGATTTCTAGTCCCTAGGGGTTAAGACTTCATAAGCCAAATTCTGTAATAATATCTTAACATAAGCTCATGTATCCCCAAAAAGAAAGCAAGCCTTTTTCATGTCTTTGAGGATTTCTGTATCAAAAGGAGTGTATCTTCTACTTTCTTGACCTGAAGAGTAAATTGTTGAATCACAGGATACATATTGATTTTCAAATCAGCTAAATCCTGGCCTTCTTCTGTGGCTATAAGTAGTGCCTTTTGTAATTTAGTCAAAGGAGGAGATGATTGCTGGGGGGAGGTGCTGGTGATATCACTGCCCCTCCCACTACTCCTCTTCCCTCCATCCTGGAAGGTGAAGTTGATGGGGGTATGTCAAGAATCAGTTCTGGTTTAGGTGTTAAAGCTGCCTGGTCAGAGCGAGAATCTCCATGCCCTTCACCCTGCCCTTCATCACGCACTTCATACTCACTTAACTCCACATGCCCTCTGTGATATTGCTATTAATCTGTTCATTGTCTTCCTCTTTTTCCTCACACTTCCTCATCTGGCTGTTCTGAAATTTTTTCTTTTTTCTATAACTTGCAGGATTCTTTAAGGCCAATTGTATTATGTTGTATTATATAGAATCTTTCCTTGGAAATTGAATAAGGGCCTTTATCATTGTAGTAGTCACAAAGCTGTTGTCCTTCCAGCTTTCAATTATCTAGCCCTGTTTCTTCCTCCTTTAAGAACCCAGGGACATTAGTTCTAATGTACCCAAGAGTCTAGCGATCTGCAACCAAGTTATAATTAAACCTTGTCCCTTGATCATCTTAAGCATGCTTTCTATAGTGCCCCCCTCGGGGTGGAGGTGGGGCTAGGGCTGGGGGAGAATCTTTTTCTAATATCTAACCCATTTTAGCTAAAAAAGGTTATAGTTTAGCCAGTAACAAAGTAAGTTTCCTATTTGTCTATTAAAATACCCTATTTCCTGGTCCCCAAGGGCTTCTCCAGTGAAATTAGGTCCTTGAGCCCACATTAGGCACCAAATGTGGCGAACACATTAGCACTGGATACCTCAGAATCAATCGGATTCAGGATAAGTAAAAGTCTTTATTCTTGTTCTTTAGCAGTAGAAGTGAAGACAGTGGGCATGTAGGATCTTTAAGACCTTACCTCCTTGTCTCTCACAGAAGTGACCCTGGCTAGTCTCCCTCCACCTACCTCCTAGTCCCTCCCATAATTCTCTGTATACACCAAATGATTGGGCTAGCACATGATAGTGGAAAGGGCTATTTTCCAAGCATATTCTTATAGAGTATCCTCTAATCGGTAATTAGCCTCAAGTGCTCGATTGTCCAACATTAGTGCATTGACTCAAGAGTTTCAGCCCTTTACACTCTGTATGTATCACCCTGCTTTAAATGTGTTTCCTGTAAGCAACATATTGTAGGATTCTGGCTTTTGATCCAGGCTGCTATCCGCATCCACTATGGGACAGTTCATCACATTCACATTTATATTTAAAACTACTAATTCTGTATTTCCTGACATCTTGTTAACCCCAACTTATGCTTTTCTCCTTTCCTTCCCCCTTACTCCCCTCCCCAGTATTAAACTTTTGAGCACCATTTGCCTCACGCAGTCCTCCCTCTTTGTCTGTAAATCAAATATGTCTAATATTTTTCTCTTTAAGCCAATTCTGATGAGAGTAAGATACACACTATGTTCATCCCCCTCCTTTCTTTCCCTCAGATATAATAGGTTTCCTATGGCTCTTTGTGAGATGTAGTACCTCCCCTTTTCTCTTTTTCTCGAACAATTTCCTTTCCACCTTGAGCTTTTTTTTATATTATAACAATATAACCAAATTATACATTTATTTTTAATTTATATTCATAACAGAAATACAGTTCCTAAGATTACTTTTTACCTTTTTATGTTTCTCTTAAGTCCTATATTTGGAGATCAAATTTTTTGTTCAGTTCCAGTTTTTTCATCAGAAAAAAAATGGAATTCACTATTTCATTAAATGTCCATCTTCATTACTGGAAAAAAATGCTCATTTTGGCTGGGTAAGTTATTCTTGGCAGCATACCAAGTTCCTTAGCCTTTCAGAATATCATATTTCAGGCCCTTCCATTCTTTAATGTGGATACTCTAGATCCTGGATAATCCTTATTGTGGCTCCTCTGTAATTGAATTGGTTTTTTCTAGCTGCTTTGTAGTATTTTTTCCATGGTTTGATAGTTCTGGTATTTAGCCACAATATTTCTTGGAGTTTTGATTTGGGATCTCTTTCAGTAGGTGATCAATGAATTCTTTAAATATCTATTTTACCCTCTGTTTCTATAACATCTGGGCAGTTCTCTTTGATGATTTCCTGGAAAATAATGTCTAGGCTCTTTTTTTTCATCCAAATTTTCAGGAAGTCCAATAATCCTCAGATTATCTCTGATCTATTTTCCAGGTCTGTTGTTTTCCCAAGTAGGTATTTAACATTTTTTTCTATTTTTTTTTCCTGAGTTTGGTTTTACTTGACTGACTCTTATTGGCTCCTCAAGTTACTCATTTTCATTTTTTCAGTTGTGATTTTTAATGAATTATTTTCTTCATTGACTTTTTAAATTCCTTTTTGTAATTTTTAATTGAGTTTTTAAATGAGTTGTTTTGTTCTATGGATTTTTTTCCATTTTGCCAATATTATTTTTTAGAGAGCTATTTTCTTTTTTCAGTTCACAAATTCTGTTTTTTAGGGAGTTGATTTCTTTATCCACTGTATCTTTTAGTAAGTAGGATGACTTATCCAGACCCTCTTGTCAAGCTTCCTTTTCCTTTCCCCATTTTATTCTTGCTCTCTTGTAAGAAAGTTTATAATTTCTTGTATGAGAGCCTTGGATGGTGGGGACCAGATCATATAGCACTTTGGGATTTCATCTAGAGACAAACTGCTTTTAGTCTCCTCGGGGTGTGAAGTCTGCTCTCTTTCTGTATAGAAGCTATTGATAGTATAGTTAGAGCGTGCTTTGTTTTTTTTGCTCATTTTGAAAACAACAAAAAACAAAAAACTATGTATGCTTATTGGGGGCAGTGGAATATTACCAAGCTTCTTCTACAGAAAACAGGAAGTAGCAGTGAAGCAGCAGTGGGTCAGCAATGGCTGCATTGTGTTTGCCTAGCAGTTGCACTCTGAGAGCTTGCTGAGTCACTCTGGGTGTTGTGTGGGTGGCCAGGTACCAAGAGATTCTAGCATTTTGGGGCCACAGTTTTTACCCTTTGAGTTTATGGTTTCTCTGCTGATCTACTGACTTATTGCCAGAGTAAAATAGTTCACACTGTTGTAAAGTTCCCCCCTCACATTTTCCCCAGGCTGAGATCACACCCTGCCCATCTCAGGTCTGCTCAGCACAAGCTGCCTCCCGGGCTCTCACTGCCTGCCTGAGGTCTGCCCTTAGTCTAACCATCCCCACCCGCAAGTAAAAACAAACCCTTTCCGATGAATTTTGAGGATATCTTTTGTTAGTAATGTGTTGTACTCTCAATATCCGTGGGTTTTTCCACTCAAACACTAATTCTGAGGTTATTTCATGAAAGAAGTCTGAGCGCAAGGAAAAGCAGATAATATGATGATATACTTACAGAATCCTAGAGAATCATCCAAAATCTACTTGAAACAATCAACAACTTTACAAAGTTTCAGGATATAAAATAAACTCATGCAAATGGTCAGCATTGGTATAGATTACTGACAAAGCCTTGCAACAAGATATAGAAAGAGAAATTTCATTTAAAATAACTGTAGGAAAAATTATTACAAAAGATCTCACACAAATAAAGTCAGATTTAAGCAATCGGAAAAAATATCTACTGCTCATGGGTAAGCTAAGCTAATATAATAAAAATGAAAAGTCTATCTAAGTGGGTCTACTTGTTCGGTGCTATACAAATCAAACTGTCAAAAATTATTTTATCTAGCTAGAAAAATAATAATAATAAAATTCATCTGGAAGAACAAAAGTGCAAGAATATAAGGGAATTAATTAAAAATACAAAAGACAGTGTAGACAACATTAGGAAATGCAAAATGGACAAATCTGATTCAACAGTTTTTGCACAAACAAGATTAAAAGAGAAGTACAATGCTGGGAAATTTTTTTACAATCAGTGTTTCTGATAAAGACCTCATTTGTAAAATACATAAGGAAAGGTGCCAGATTTATAAGAATACAAGTCATTCCCCAACTGATTAATGGTCAAAGGAAGTGAACAAACAATTTTGAGATGATGACAGTAAGGCCATTTTTGGTCATAAGAAAAAATGCTCTCAATCATTATTGATTAGAGAAATACAATTTAATACAATGCTGAAACAACATCTCGCACATTTCACATTGGCTATGATGATAGGAAGAGATGATAAATGCTGGAGGAGAATGCTTTGAAGTGATCCAACCATTCTGAAGAGCAATTTGTAACAATGCCCAAAGGGCTATAGAAGTGTGCATACCCTTTGACACGGCAGTGCTACCACTGGATTAGTGCAAAAGTATTTGTAGCAGTTCTTTTTATGGTGGGAAGTAATTAGGAAATGAGTAGGTGCTCATCAATTGGGGAATGGCTGAATAAATTGTGGCATATAAAAGTAATAGAGCAAACTGATTTTTTAAAAAGCTGGAGAGATTTACACAAGCTGATGCTGAGAGAAACAAGAAGAACCAGGAATACAATGTACACAGTAACAGCAAGATTATAATATGATCAACTATGAAAGACTTGATTCATCTTAGTGGGTCAGTGAGCCAAGGCAATCCCAACAGAGTTCAGATAGAAAATACCATCTATATTGAGAGAGAGAACTGTGGAGGCTGAATGTAAATCAAAGCATGCAATGTTTGCTTTTTTTTTCTTTTTCTTCTGTTTTTTTTTTTTTCTCACACACAGTTTTCCCTTATATTTTGATTAATTTTTCCTAACATGATTCATAAAGTTTATTAAGGGAAAATTCTTGGAAGAAGGCAGACTAGGTTAGTAAATGTCAAGTTCTCCTGATTTCCTTAGAAATTCAACAAATTTGTGCCTTCAGCTAACATAGATAGGTGAAAATTCAAGAAGACTTGGAGCAGAACAGGGGTTCCCCAGATGCAACCCTTGAAGTTCTGAGAACTTCCCCCAGGCTGGGGATTAACCTGTCTGAAGTACAAACACCTCCAGGCTAGTTACACAGAAACACAAAGTGGAGACCTCTGAGTATGGCTGAAACATCAGCAGGAGCCACAAAGACTTTCACCTCTTGAACTATCTGTGGAATCAGGAAAGATGAAGTGCACCTCCACAGATTGGAAACTCTAGGCCTATCAATACTGATGAGATGAGGCCCTGTGCAAAAAAGGAACCAGCATTCCATCAGTGCAGAAGTAGAGGAGCAGGGAGACTGCTGGCTACAGGCACTTGTTAGAGGGTGGAGCTCTTGGATTGGGGTTCCAGGTCAGAGGGGAGAGCTGAGGGGAAGTTTGAGGTACCCTACAATTAGAGGTGCTTACATTAATACCTCTTATTTAAAAAAATGAATGGGAAAAGAAGAAAGAACCCCACCAATGAAACTTGGCAACAGGTAAGACAAAGATTCACTTTCAGAGGAGAACATTTTAATAAAAAAAAAAATCTTCCACCCCAAAGAATAATATGAAATAGTCCCTGCCTGGAGATATTTTATAGAAACACTCAAAAAAGAATTTAAAAACCAAATGGGAGAGACTAAGGAAAATTTTTTTAAAAAAATAGAAAACCAAGAAAAAAAGATTATGAAAAAATTTTACCAACTAGAAAAGGAGGTGTGGAGTTTTAAAAATGAAACTAATTATTTCAATATTAGAATTGGGAAAGTCTGAGCCAGTGAAGCTATGAGAGACCAAGAAATGACAAAATAGACTATAACGAATGAGAAAATGGAACAGAATGTGAAATATCTTATAAGAAAAATAACAAATCTGGAGAACAGATCAAGAAGAGAAAAGACAAGAATAATTGGACTGCCAGAAAGTTGTGAGCAAAAAGAGAACCTTGACCCAATAATGCAGGAAATAATCCAAGAAATAATTGCAATAATAGAACATGAGGGGAAAGTAGAAATACAAGAAATTCACTCATCACCACCTCAAAAAGATTCTTTATGTAAAATACACATGAACATTATTGCCAAATTTCAAAATCCAGATCAAAGAGAAAATTTTGCAAGAAACAAGGGAAAAGAAATTCAAATATGCTGAAGCTACAATTAGAAGTGTACAAGACTTAGCAGCAACCACAATAAAAGCTTGTAGGTCCTGGAATCATATCTATTATATCTTATCAAAATTATAATATATCAAAAGAACTAGACCTAAGGCCAAAAATATCATATACAGCAAAAAGTATCTATTATTTTGAATGAGAAAAAAATGGACCTTCAGTAACTTGCAAATTTTCAGGACTTTCTGTCAACCAAACCTGAACTTAACAGAAAATTTAACATATAAAAACCAATATCAAAGATCAGTTTTTAGGAACTCAACATGAACAAATGTTTAAACATGTATAGATTGTTTATGGGGTTTTTTCTTGTAAAATATAAACTATATATTTAAGATTCACATCAACAATATGGTAGCTGAAAAGAAAGATTGGCAGAGGAAAGGTAAAAATAGTAATCTTGTCATAAAAATGGGGTGCAAAAGAAGAATAAACAGAGAGGCATTAGAGGGGGAGAAGGGCTCATACCCACATTGGAATGGATTCAATAGGTAACTCTACATTTATACCAAGAAAGGTATAACACCTTCCAAAATTTATAAAAAATAAGGGGGGAGGCATAGGTAGAAGGGGAAACAAAGGGTGAGTGAAGAAGATTAGGGAGGGATCCTGGGGTGGAGGGAGATTAAATAATAGCAAGGTAAGTTATGGAGCAGAATTTAATGAAAAAGCTGGCAAGGATAGGAAAGATGTGTGTATGTGGAGTATGTATGTGTTTCTGTGTGTGTATATACATATATACATATGTATAGTATGTATATATATATATGTATGTATAGGTATGTATATAAACATATATACATACATAAATATATTTTTTCTTAACTGTAGCTTGCTTGGGGGTGGGAAAGAATGAAAAAGGGAAAAAGAATAAAGTATATAATAAAAGTGCACAGCAGAAAACCAAAGAACAATTTATAAGGAAGTAGCGAAAAAATGGACATTATTGAATATAATTTCTTCTAAGGTAAAGTATATTCTTGATCTAGTTACTTGTTGCTCTATATTTTGAATCCCCCCTGATGTCCCCAGGCACGGCACATGACAATGTTCTCGTTCCCTTTTGTTTTGCTTTATTTTGTTTTGTATAACTTTTCTGCTTTTTATTTTTTTCTCACTTTGCTTTTTCAAATAGACATAAAATCAGCAACAAAAAAGAAATGTGTATTAAAAATTAATAGACATGCATAAACAAAAAAAGGAAACAACAAAAACTTAATTTTGGGTTTTTTTTTTCCCACTAAGAAAGAAAAAGGAAGGTCAGTTTGGGGTGGAATAGAACAGTAGCTGATAAGAAGAACTTTCTGAGGAAATGAAATTTTAAAAAAAGAAAATGTCAGTCAGGGAAGAACTACACAGGAGACATGAAGAATTGAGAAGATATTTTGGAAAAAAGGATATCTAATCCAGCAAAGTACACCAAAGCTCAAGATTGGAGGGGCCTCTAATTTTTCATATGCCATACATGTAAGGACTTTGATAATCTAAAATGATCTGTCCTGGAATTGCTTTTCAAGTGTTACATGTCCTAATATCACAGGGCTACTTTAAATATTTTTTCAGTAAGCAAAAATATGTCTACTTGCAGTTAAATATTGTGTAAAATGTTGAGGATTAAAAGAGAAATAAATTAGGTTTAAATTTTGCATGTGATAAGATTCGTGTCTATTATAATAATTATGCAATACAAAATGGAAAAGAAAAATCCTTATGGATCCTAGGAAGCTTCAGCCTCTAAATTCTTAGCCCCTTGGAATACTCACAACTGGGGTCCTTCTAGGAGTTTTCTTCTAGTAGGTTAGAACCCAGAATTTCCTAGTTAGATGATAAGGACTGTCTCTGAAGAGCCAGATTTTAAGTGAAAACTTAGAGAAACTATGAGATAGGGGATGCCTCATGGCATATGGTAAGTATATACTTTAAAAACTGAAATTCAGGTTTATCAGCTGCTGAAACTATAGAATCTGCTAGGTCTGATTTGTGAGGGCCTAAAAAAGAAAATGGGAAATGTAAGGCATCTGGGTAGGGACATTTTCAGCAAAAGGAGCATTTCCACACACACAGGGTCAGGTTGGGAGTTGCCACGGAAACAAAAACGAGAGAGCTAGCAGTGTCCATAGAAGAGGGGACCTCAGAGCAAAGAAAAGCCTTAGGGACAGCAAAAGGCAGATCTTGCAGTGTTATGGAAAATAGTATATGCTAAATGTGGGGGTATTCAGGGAATAGCAATCTTCTGCTATGGAAAGGAGCCCCTATGTGGGAAATCTCACAACTGATGAGGATTTCTTTTCATAAATATAATGGGTAAACCCAAATATTGGCCATTTTCTATTGATTCTAAAGACAGATTTATCATAGGAGATCATTTATTTGTTCTAATACTTCAAAAAAATTATCTTGGGCATCAGTGATAAAAGAAGTATAAAAATTAAAACCAAATCAAACAGAAAGGCTTTTTAGGAAGGATTTTCAAAGAATTTAGTGAAATTACTATCAATTTTTTTCTACTACCTAGCCACTCCTTTCCCTTCCTAAGCCCTCTGTTTTTTCAGCTAACTAAATACAGGTTGGGGCAGCTAGGTGGCACAGTGGAGAGAGCACCAGACCTGAATTCAGCAGGACCAGAGTTCAAATCTTAGCACTTCCTACCTGTGTGACCCTGGGCAAGTCACTTAACCCCAGCCTCAGGGGAAAAAATGCAGGTTTATATATTTTTCTCTTCAGTACAGGTTTTTTCCTAATTAATAAGAATGACTATT
The DNA here is from genome assembly GCF_048593235.1 of Sminthopsis crassicaudata. NCBI lineage: Eukaryota > Metazoa > Chordata > Mammalia > Dasyuromorphia > Dasyuridae > Sminthopsis > Sminthopsis crassicaudata. Next base: position 69,022,275 of record NC_133623.1, read on the forward strand.
AGGCAATTTTGGAAGGAAAAAAAACTGCATGAATTTGAAGGAGTCTATAAGGGAGAAATCTTCCCTTTCAAAATCCTCATATTAGTTAAACAGATATACATTGTCATCCTAATTGAATAAATAAAATGTAAACATTTTACTGGACCCAAATGAACATGACATGACTTTAGAACTAAACATGCCATATCTTGAACGGTCCCTAGAACCCTAAAGGTTGAAGCTACCACATACCTTTCATATGGGAATGTTGGGAGTTGTTGGTAACCTAGAGACGGAATGTTTCAGCTAGAAGTTCAATCCTGCCTCCAAATGTCCCAATGGAGACAGATAAGTGAAACTAGAGTATGTGATCAGGGAGGGAACTTAGAACCTAGGACTTCTGACACAGATGGATATTTCTGATCTAGAATCTGGGGGGTTTTCGCTTATTAAATTTAGTATTTCATTACTGAGAGATCTAGAGCAGAGACAATAGGAGATGTGGGGCATCTAGTTAAGGCACTGGATAATGCATCATTCTTGGAGTCAGCAAGGTTCAAATGTGGCTTCAGAGACTCACATTCTGTGTCACCCTGGGGAAGTCACTTAAACCTGAGTCACTTAAATTTTTTTTTTTTTCAAAAGTGAGGGATGTTCAGAAGGGTAAGAATGTTAGTCGTTATACTTCTGGGAATTTCATACATGTAATGATAAGCCCAAGAATGGCCATAAAGAAAAGAAGGAAAGAAATAGGAGCCCTTTGGAGAAGCTAGAACAGAGTGATGAGATGTAAGGGGCCTTTAAATGGGTGCCACAGTGCATCGGGAGATTGAGGCCCGGAAGTAATTTCTGTGGATATTAGGACTGCCCTTGGGCGGGATCCTGGCCATATTGAGATAGCTTCGTAATGGGTGACTCTCTCGCTGATTGGCTGTGTGTGTGACCTCACAGGCCCTTTATAAGCCCACTGCAGGCAGCAGTAGCTCTCTTTAACCTGGCGCTCTTCACCTGGGCTTCCTAGCCTGGGTGGCCAAGCCAAGATGGATAGCCAAAAGAGGTAAGGGTTTTGCTAGTGAACACATGGGTCTTCTGACCAGGTGTTCACTCGGGAACCAACAAGTCAGGGCATCAGTCAGGGCATTATGTGAGTAGGTATAATAAAGGCTTTTAAGATTATACATGGCTGTTCTTGAGTGTGCTACCGGTTATTAAGCTATAGATTCAAGAGATTGTGGCCAGAGACCTTTGAAGGCCTCAGAGGAGGCGAGCCGGGTAGAGTTCACACTGCAAAGGACAGTGGTAAAAGGTATTCTGGTGGGTATAGGACAGACTAGTAATTGTAACTGCCAGGAGAGCATGTTACAATGAGAACTCTTAGAACATAAAAGAAAGGACATGATATGTTCTTAAAACTTCCATTTTCTAAACATGGGACAGTTCTGAGAATCTAAATCATGAGGTCTGGAAGGAAATTTATAAAGGAAAATAGCACATCAATACAAATGTAGTTCCATGATATCTATCACTGATCAAGACAAGAAAGTATTACATTTCATTCCCATCAATGTAGGGCTTATTAAAAAAAAAAAAAACCCACAAGTGAGACATAATGAGAACTGATAACGGAGAAGACACATTTCAAATTCAGGATATTAGTAATGTTCTTGTGCAGTGTAATAATGAAAACCTGATAATATAAAAAATCAAACCTTACAGATCACTGGAGGTTATGGCTTTGGAACCTAAAAAAGTTAGGATTTGCAAGTATCATTAAAACACTGAATATATTAACTTTCACTCATATTTCAAAAATGCATCTTAGTGGAGGATGTCTCTAGAGTGTTCTTGCTCAGGGTCAGTTCTTCCTTCTGGAGGGCTCGATTTTGAATAGAAGTGAAGCCAAAAGATTTTATTGGTGAATAAACACAGAACTTAAAATAGCTTTGCTACAAGGAAATATGGATTCCAGAATACTTAAACGAGTACATCAGTGTTGGGACTTACTAGATGAGAGAGAGAAGTAATTGTTCCAGGGCTGATAAAAGAAATGATCAGGTTCAATGGTATTCGACTATACAGAATGACAGAATTTAGAGGAGCCATGGAGAAAAAAAGATGAAAAAGAAAAGATAATACTGAGAAGAAATGAAATTCCTTAAATTACCAAAGCTCTGAACTTATAGGAACCTCATTGTATGGGATAGCTTGGAGAGCTGTAAGAATACTAATAATCTGTTCTGAAATAGGTTTTAAAGGGGAAAAATCTTACCTATTGCAAGGTTGACTATTCCTCTGTAGTCTTAGTCTATTGGAGATCAAGAGATCAATATTGAAAGATATTAATTCAAGCTATTCAGTGAAAGGTCAATGCTGAAGATGAAGCTTTGGTGAGAAAAAGAATACTCGTTAGTGAGAAAAAGAATACTCGTTGGTAAAAACCCCAATATTGAGAAAGATTGAAGGCAAAACAAATTAAATGGCAGAGGAAGAGACAGAAATTAGAATCAAAAAACAAATCTGGGGACTTCCGGCCAAGATGGTTGTGTGGAGGCAGACAGCTGCTTGAGCTCTTCATTTTCTCTCAGAACTTACTTCATGACAAGCCTCAGACTTAATGCTTGACCCAGAAAGAAATCCACAAATAATCACCAAGAGAAGACATCCTTGAAAGTTGCCAGAAAAGGTCTGTGTTTGCTCGGGGGAGGGTCAATCAGACTGGGTGCAGACTGAGGGCAGGCAGCCAGAGCGAGACAGGCAGCTCACACAGCTCAGACCAGAGGGGGAGGGGGAGGATCTCTGCCGTTTCTGTGAAAAGGCTTTTACTCCAGTGTGGATACTCCGTCTTGGCAGCAAGCCAGGAGCAGTGGAGACGGTGTAAACACCGGAGGTGAAGATTAAAATCCAGAAAGCTAGTGTCTCTCAGAACCCGGCCACCCCCAACCCCCACCTGGACTGACTCAGCACTCAGAACGCAGACTCAGTACAGTCATCACTGTTCTGTTAGGGGCTCTCTGCTGCCCTACCCCCAATCTGTAGAGGAAACCCATTAATACCATCCAGCCCCATCCCCCGCAAAACAGACCAAATGTTTCTCTTGTCAATTTGTTTTCTTCAATTCCTACTCTGACAAAATGAACAAAAAATTCAAAAGGGCTCTAACCATTGACAGCTTTTGTATGGAGAGAGAGCAGACTTCAAACACTGAGGAGACTAAAAACAGACTGTACCCAGAGGAATCCCCTAAGGGGGATATGAGCTGCTCCTCAATACAAAAGAATCTCATAGAGGAAATCAAATAGGCTCTCACAAGACAGCTGGAAGAGAAATGGGAAAAGGAAAGGGAAGCTTGGCAAGAGAGCCTGGAGAAGTTATCCCATGCATTTAAAGACAGAGTGGATAAAGAAATCAAATCATTGAGAAACAAGATTAGTGAGCTGGGAAAGGTAAACAACTCCAAGGAAAACAGGATTAGTGAGCTGGAAAAAGAAAACAGCTGTCTAAAAAATAAAATGGATAAAATGGGAAAAAATTCCATAGAAGATAAAAACTCAATTGGACAATTACAAAGAGATATAAAAAAAGTGAGTGAAGAAAATACATCATTGAAAATTAGACTCGAACAAGTAGAAATGAATGACTCAAGGAGAAACCAAGAGGTAATCAAGCAAAACCAGAGAAATGAAACAATTGAAAAGAATGTCAAGTACCTTACCAGAAAGACAACAGACCTGGAAAACAGATCCAGGAGAGACAATTTGAGAATAATCGGACTCCGTAAAAAATGTGAGGAAAAAAAGAGCTTGAACACCATTTTCGAGGAAATTATCAAAGAGAACTGCCCAGACATTCTGGAAACAGAGGGTAAAATAGACATTGAAAAAATTCATCGATCCCCTACTGAAAGGGACCCTAAAATCAAAACGCCAAGAAATATAGTGGCCAAGTTCAAGAACCATCAGACAAAGGAAAAGATATTGGAAGCTGCTAGAAAAAAGCAATTCAGATATGGAGGATCCACAATAAGGATAACCCAGGATCTAGCAGCATCCACATTAAAAGAATGAAGGGCCTGGAACATGATATTCTGAAAGGCTAAGGAACTTGGTATGCAGCGAAGAATAACTTACCCAGCAAGAATGAGCATCGTTTTCCAGGGAAGAAGATGGACATTTAACGAAATAAATGAATTCCATCTATTTTTGACGAAAAACCAGACCTACATAAAAGGTTTGATCTTCAAATACAGAACTCAAGAGATTTCTAAAAAGGTAAAAAGAAATCTTGAGAACTATACTTCTGCCAAAAAAAATGTAAAGAACATATGTACAATTTGTCTTAGAAACTAGAGGTGGAAAGGAAATTATATTATAAAAAAGTGTAAAGTGGTGGTACTACATCTCATGAAGAGGGAAAGGTAACCTATTATATCTGAGAGAAAGAAAGGAGGGAGATGAATATAGTGTGTATCAATAGACATATTTGATTTATGGTGAAACTTCTTCCACTTCATTGAAAAGTGAAAGGGAAGGAGTAAGCTAAGGGGAAGGGAATACAGAAATTTTGAGGAAAAGGGGTAAAATAAGGGAAGTAACTTTAAGGTGGGGGAGGGATCCTAAAAAGGGAGGGCTGTGAAAAGCAAGTGGTGTTCACAAGCTTAATACTGGGTAGGGGGTAAGAGGGAAGGAAAGGGGAAAAACATAAGCAGGGATTAGTAGGATGGCAAGCAATATAGAATTAGTCCTTCTAACCATAAATGTGAATGGGGCAAACTACCTCATAAAGAGGAAGCAGTTAGCAGACTGGATTAAAAGTCAGAATCCTACTATATGTTGTTTACAGGAAACACACCTGAAACAGGGTGAGACATTCAAACTAAAAGTAAAAGGGTGGAGCAGAATCTATTATGCTTCAGGCAAAACCAAAAAAGTAGGAGTAGCCATCCTCATCTCAGATCAAGCAAAAACAAAAATTGATCTAATTAAAAGAGATAAGGAAGGGCATTATATCCTCTAAAGGGCAGCATCAATAATGAAGCAGTATCAATATTAAACATATATGCACCAAGTGGTGCAGCATCTAAATTCTTAAAAGAGAAATTAAGAGAGCTGCAAGAGGAAATAGATAGCAAAACTATAATAGTGGGAGATCTCAACCTTGCACTCTCAGAATTAGATAAATCAAACCACAAAATAAAAAAGAAAGAAGTCAAAGAGGTAAATAGAATACTAGAAAAGTTTGATATGATAGATCTTTGGCGAAAGCTAAATGGAGACAGAAAGGAGTATACTTTCTTCTCAGCAGTTTATGGAACCTATACAAAAATTGATCATATACTAGGGCATAAAAACCTCAAAATCAAATGCAGTAAGGCAGAAATAGTAAATGCATCCTTTTCAGACCATAATGCAATCAAAATAACATTTAATAAAAAGCCAGGGGAAAATAGACCAAAAAATAATTGGAAACTAAATAATCTTATACTAAAGAATCATTGGGTAAAACAGCTAATCATAGACATAATTAATAACTTCACCCAAGAAAATGACAATAATGAGACATCATACCAAAATGTGTGGGATACAGCCAAAGCAGTAATAAGGGGAAGTTTTATATCTCTACAGGCCTACTTGCATAAAATAGAGAAAGAGAGGGCCAACGAATTGGGCTTACAACTAAAATTGCTAGAAAAGGAACAAATTAAAAACCCCCAGACAAACACAAAACTTGAAATTCAAAAAATAAAAGGTGAGATTAATAAAATTGAAAGTAAAAAAACTATTGAATTAATTAATAAAACTAAGAGTTGGTTTTATGAAAAAACCAACCAAATAGACAAACCCTTAGTAAACCTGATTAAAAAAAGGAAAGAGAAAAAGCAAATTGTTAGTCTTGAAAATGAAAAGGGTGAACTCACCACTAATGAAGAGGAAATTAGAACAATAGTTAGGAGCTACTTTGCTCAACTTTATGCCGATAAATTCGATAACGTAAATGAAATGGAAGAATACCTTCAAAAATATAGCTTGCCCAGATTAACAGAGGAAGAAGTAAGTAGTCTAAATAGTCCCATCTCAGAAAAAGAAATAGACCAAGCTATTAACCAACTTCCTAAGAAAAAGTCCCCAGGACCAGATGGATTTACAGGTGAATTCTACCAAACATTTAAAGAACAACTAACTCCAATGCTATGTAAACTATTTGAAAAAATAGGGATTGAAGGAGTCCTACCAAATTCCTTCTATGACACAGACATGGTACTGATACCTGAACCAGGTAGATCGAAAACTGAGAAAGAAAACTATAGACCAATTTCCTTAATGAATATTGATGCTAAAATCTTAAATAAGATATTAGCAAATAGACTTCAGAAAATCATCCCCAGGATAATACACTATGACCAAGTGGAATTTATACCAGGAATGCAGGGCTGGTTTAATATTAGGAAAACTATTAGTATAATTGACCATATTAATAATCAAATTAATAAAAACCATATGATCATCAATAGATGCAGAAAAAGCATTTGATAAAATCCAACATCCATTCCTACTAAAAACGCTTGAGAGTATAGGAATAAATGGACTATTCCTTAAAATAATAAGGAGCATATATTTAAAACCTTCAGTAAACATCATATGTAATGGTGATAAACTAGAACCTTTCCGTGTAAGATCAGGAGTGAAACAAGGTTGCTCACTATCACCATTACTATTCAATATAGTACTAGAAACTCTAGCCTCAGCAATAAGAGCCGAGAAAGAGATTCAAGGAATTAGAGTAGGAAATGAAGAAATCAAGTTATCACTTTTCGCAGATGACATGATGGTATACTTAGAGAACCCCAAAGACTCTGCTAAAAAGCTATTAGAAATAATTCAGAATTTTAGCAAAGTTGCAGGATACAAAATAAATCCACATAAATCCTCAGGATTTTTATACATTACCAACACAATCCAACAGCAAGAGATACAAAGAGAAATTCCATTCAAAATAACAGTCGATAGTATAAAATATTGGGGAATATATCAACCAAAGGAGAGTCAGGAATTATATGAGCAAAATTACAAAACACTTGCCACAAAAATAAAGTCAGATTTAAATAATTGGAAAGACATTCAGTGTTCTTGGATAGGCCGAGCGAATATAATAAAGATGACAATACTCCCCAAACTAATCTATTTATTTAGTGCTATACCAATCAGACTCCCAAGAAACTATTTTAATGACCTAGAAAAAATAACAACAAAATTCATATGGAAGAATAAAAGGTCGAGAATTGCAAGGGAACTAATGATAAAAAAGTCAGAGGAAGGTGGTCTAAGTGTACCTGATTTAAACCTATATTATAAAGCAACAGTCACCAAAACCATTTGGTATTGGCTAAGAAATAGACTAGTTGATCAGTGGGATAGGGTAGGTTCACAGGGCAAGATAGTGAATAAAAATAGCAATCTAGTGTTTGACAAACCCAAGATCCCAACTTTTGGGATAAGAATTCATTATTTGACAAAAACTGCTGGGAAAACTGGAAATTAGTATGGCAGAAACTAGGCATGGACCCACATTTAACACCACATACTACGATTAGATCAAAATGGGTCCAAGATTTAGGCATAAAGAACGAAATCATAAATAAATTGGAGGAACATGGGATGGTTTACCTCTCAGACTTGTGGAGGAGGAAGGAGTTTGTGTCCAAGGGAGAATTAGAGACCATTATTGATCACAAAATAGAACATTTTGATTACACCAAATTAAAAAGTTTCTGCACAAACAAAACTAATGCAAACAAGATTAGAAGGGAAGTAACAAATTGGGAAAAAATTTTTACAGTTAAAGGTTCTGATAAAGGCCTCATCTCCAAAATATACAGAGAATTGACTTTAATTTATAAGAAATCAAGCCATTCTCCAATTGATAAATGGTCAAAGGATATGAACAGACAATTTTCAGATGATGAAATTAAAACTATTTCCACTCATATGAAAGAGTGTTCCAAATCACTATTGATCAGAGAAATGCAAATTAAGACAACTCTGAGGTATCATTACACACCTGTCAGATTGGCTAAGATGACAGCAACAAATAACGATGAATGTTGGAGGAGCTGTGGGAAAACTGGGACACTGATACATTGTTGGTGGAGTTGTGAAAGAATCCAACCATTCTGGAGAGCAATCTGAAATTATGCCCAAAAAGTTATCAAAATGTGCATAACCTTTGACCCAGCCGTACTACTACTAGACTTATATCCCAAGGAAATACTAAAGAAGGGAAAGGGACCTGTATGTGCCAAAATGTTTGTGGCAGCCCTTTTCATAGTGGCTAGAAGCTGGAAGATGAATGGATGTCCATCAATTGGAGAATGGTTGGGCAAATTATGGTATATGAATGTTATGGAATATTATTGTTCTGTAAGAAATGACCAACAGGAGAAATACAGAGAGGCTTGGAGAGACTTACATCAACTGATGCTAAGTGAAACTAGCAGAACCAGAAGATCATTATACACTTCAACAATGATACTGTACGAGGATGTATGCTGATGGAAGTGGTTATCTTCAACATAGAGAAGAGCTAATCCAATTCCAATTGATTAATGATGGACAGAATCAGCTCCATCCAGAAAAGGAACACTGAGAAATGAGTGTAAACTGTTATTTTTACCTTCTGAATCCAATTCTTCCTGTGCAACAAGAAATTCGGTTCTACACACATATATTGTATCTAGAATATTTATTTATAATATAATATATTTAACATGTATAAGACTGCCTGCCATCTGGGGGAGGGGGTTTGGGGAGGAAGGGAAAAAATCTGAATAAAAGTAAGTGCATGGGATAATGTTGTAAAAAATTACCCATGCATATGTACTGTCAAAAAAAAGTTATAATTATAAAATTAAATAAAAATAATTAAATTAAAAAAAACAAAGCAGTGATAGCCATCCTGATCTCAGATCAAGAAAAAGCAAAAATTGATCTAATTTTAAAAAGTAAGGAAAACCAGTATATCTTGCTAAAGGGTAGCATGGATAATGAAGCAATATCAATACTAAACATATATGCACCAAGTGGTATAGCATCTAAATTCCTAAAGGAGGAGTAAAGAGAACTCCAAGATGATATAGACAGCAAAAGTATAATAGTGGGAGACCTCAACCTAACATTCTCAGAACTAGATAAATCAAACCACAAAGTAAATAAGAAAGAAGTTAAAGGTAAATAGAACACTAGAAAAGTTAGGTATAATGGACCTTTGGAGAAAACTGGATAAAGACAGAGAGGAGTACAGTTTCTTTTCGGCAGTTCATGGAACCTATGTAAAATTGACCATAATTCAAATGCAGAAATAATAAATACATCCTTTTCAGATCACAAAGCAATAAAATCTACAGTCAATAAAAAGTCAGGGGAAAATAGACCAAAAATAATTCGAAACTAAATAATCTCATCCTAAAGAATGTTTGGGTAAAACAGAAAATGATAGACACAATAATTTCACCCAAGAGAATGACAATAATGAGATATACCAAAATATATGGGATGCAGCCAAAGACATAATAAGGGGAAATTTTGTATCTTGAGGATTATTTGCAAAAATAGAGAAAGAAAAGATTAGTGAATTAGGCTTGCATCTAAAACAGCTGGAAAAAAAAACAAATTTTAAAACCCCCAATCAAACAAACTGAAAATTTTAACATAAAAGGAGAGATTAATAAAATTGAACATAAAAACTATCGAATTAATAAATAAAACTAAGAGTTTGTTTTATTAAAAAAACAACAAAATAGAATAACCTTTGGCAAATTTGATTAGAAAAAGGAAAGAAGAAAATCAAAATGGTTAATCTTAAAAATGAAATGGGAGAACTCTCCAGTAATGAAGAGGAAATTAGAGCAATAATTAGGAGTTACTTTGTCCAACTTTAAGCCAATAAATTTGATAATCTAAGTGAAATGGATGATTACATTTTAAAATATAGGCTTCCCAGATTAATGAAGGAGGTAGTAAATTGCGTAAACAGTTTCATTTTAGAAAAAAAGTAAATAGAACAAGCTATTAATCAACTCCCTAAGAAAAAATTCACAGGACCAGATGGATTTACATGGGAATTCTACCAAACATTTAAAGAACACCTAATTCAAATGTTATATAAACCATTTGAAAAAATAAGGAATGAAGGATCCCTACCAAATTACTTTTATGACACAGACATGGTACTGACACCTAAACCAGGTAGGTTGAAATCAAAGAAAGAAAATTATACACCAATCTCCCTAATTAATATTGATGCTAAAATCTTAAATAAAATATTAGCAAAAAGATTACAGAAAATCATCCCCAGAATAATACACTATGATCAAGTAGGATTTATACCAGGAATGCATGGCTGGTTTGATATTAGGAAAACTATCAGCATAATTGACCATATCAATAACCAAATTAACAAAAACCATATGATAATATCTTGCATAAAAAGCATTTGATAACATCCAAAATCTATTCCTATTAAAAACACTTGAGAGTATAGGAATAAATGGACTTTTCCTTTAAACAGTTAATAGCATCTATATAAAACCATCAGCAAGCATCATAGTAATGGCGATAAACTGGAACCTTTCCAAGTAAGATTAGGAGTAAAGCATAGTTCCCCACTGTCACCATTACTATTCAGTATTGTATTAGAAATGCTAGCTTCCACAACAAGAGTTGAGAAAGACATTAAAGGAATTAGAATAGGCAATGAGGAAACCAAATGATCATTCTTTGCAGATGATATGATGGTATACTTAGAGAACCCCAGAGATTCAACTAAAAAGCTATTAGAAATAATCCAAAACTTTAGCAAAGTTGCAGGATACAAAATACATCCACATAAATCATCAGCACTCATATATCACTAACAAAATCCAACAGCTAGGGATACCAAGAGAAATTCCATTTAAAATAACTCCTGATAGTATAAAATATTTGGGAATCTATCTGCCAAGGGAAAATCAGGAAGTATATGAACAATACAAAAAACACTTTTCACAGAAATAAAGTCAGATCTAACCAATTGGAAAAATCTCAAGTGCTCTTAGATAGGTAGAGTAAATATAATAAAGATGATAATACTACCTAAACTAATCTCTTTATTTAGTGCTACACCAATCACACTGCTAAGAAAATATTTTAATGACTTAGAAAAAATAACAATAAAATTCATCTGGAAGAAAAAAAGATCAAGAAGTTTAAGTAAACTAATTACCAAAACCATTTGGTATTGCCTAAGAAATAGACCACTTGATTAGTGGAATAGGTTAGGTACACAGGATAAGAAAGTCAATAAACAAAATAGTAATCTAGTCTTTGACAAACCCAAAGACCCCAGCTTTTGGGATAAGAATTCACTATTTGACAAAAATTGAAAACTATTATTGTAGAAACTAGGTATTGACCAACACATAACACTATACAGCAAGCATAAGGTCAAAATGTGTTCATACTCTAAACATAAAGAATGAGATTATAAATAAATTAGAAACACATAGGATAATTTATCTTTCAGAACTGTGGAGAAGGAAGGAATTTGGGACCAAAGAAGAACTAGAGACCATTACTGATCACAAAATAAATAATTTTGATAATATCAAGTTAAAAAGCTTTTGAATAAACAAAATTAATTTGGACAAGTTTAGAAGGGAAGCAATAAACTGGAAAACACTTTTACAGTCAAAGGTTCTGAAAAAGGCCTCATTTCCAAAATATATAGAGAATTGACTCTAATAATAAATAAATCAAGCCATTCTCCAATTGATAAATGGTCAAAGGATTTGAACAATTTTCAGGTGAAGAAATTTCTAGCCATATGAAAAGATGCTCCAAGTCATTATTAATCAGAGAAATGCAAATTAAGACAACTCTAAGATATCACAGCACACCTCTCAGATTGACTGAAATGACAAGAAAAGATAATGATGAATGTTGGAGGGGATGTGGGAAAACTGGGACACTGATACATTGTTGGTAGAATTGTGAATGATCCAACCATTCTGGAGAGCAATTTGGAATTATGGTCAAAAAGTTATCAAACTGTGATCCAGCACTGTTGCTAGTGGGCTTATATCTCAAAGAGATCTTAAAGTAAGGAAAGGGTCCCACAGATGCAAAAATGTTTGTGGGAGCCCTCTTTGTGGTGGCTAGAAATTGAAAATTGAGTGGATGGTCATCAATTGTAGAATGGCTGAGTAAATCGTGGTACATGAATGATATGGAATAATATTGCTCTGTAAGATATGATCAGCAGGATGATTTCAGAAATACTTAGAGAGACTTACATGAACTGATGCTGAGTGAAATGAGCAGAACAAGGAGATTATACACAGCAACAGCAACATTATAAGATGATCAATTCTGATACAAGTGGCTCTCTTCAACAATGAGATGATTGAAACCAGTTCCAATTGTTCAGTGATGAAGAGAGCCAAGTACACCCAGAGAGAGGACTGTGGGAACTTGTAAAGTATAGGAACCTGTAAAGGACAGGAATTCTGGAGAAATATACTAAAAGCTCAGTATGATTGATTAAAACAAGGTTTTTGACTGAGTGGAACTGATAAGACAATGATTATGTAGTTTAGCATGTGAGTTCTCTAGTTCAGTATGATTGACTTAATCTTGCAACAGATACAATGATTGTTTTATACTCAGCAAACTGTAACGATTTAATTGTAATAGAGTATATAAGCTGGAGCTCAAGCTCTCCGACTCAGAGAGAGAGATATGCCATCTTCATCAGCCTCATGCTGGGTCTCCTGCCACCTTGGTCTCACTGAGACCAAGGAATGTCTGAAGGACCTCCAGAAAGCTAGCCCAGGCCACAGGCAAAGAGACAGACAGTGAAGGAGTCAATAAAGACTTTTTGACTTTATCCTTGGCTATTCTCATGGTAATTTCTCTGCTGAAAGGAAGGCTACTCCCAAGACCTCCAGAAACCTAACCAGAAAGCATTACAGGAATTGACTGTACAACATAACAAAGCATTTTCACTCTGTGGTTGCTTGCATTTTGTTTTCTTTCTTGGTTTTTCTTTTTCTTCTTTCTTGATCTGATTTTACTTGTACAGCAAGATAAATGTATAAATATGCATACATATATGGGATTTAACATGTATTTCAACATATTTAACATATAATGGAATACCTGTTAGCTAGGGGAATGGGTGAGGAAAAGGAAGGGAAAAATTCAGAACAAAATGTTTTGCAAGGTTCAATATTGGAAAAATTACCCATGCATATGCTTTGTAAATAAAAAAGTTTTAAAATAAAAAGGGATTATTTCCAGGTACGTGTACTCAATACATAGCCTGCTAAGGACTTAGAATGAACACTAATTAGGTTGAAAACTTTGTATGTGATATCATTCATATGCACTATAATAATGATGCAATAAAAAAAGAAAAGAAAGCTTCTTAGGGATCATAGGAGGGTCTGACCTTAGAAGCCACAATACCAGTCCCTTTGAACATGGACTCTTGGGGCATCTTGGGACCTTTCAAGGATCTCTGTTGCTGCGGTTCCAGCAGCTGAGAATACAGAATTTCCTAGTGAGGAGATAAGTACCACCTCAGAAGGTATGGTTAGGCCATCCAAAGCTTAGAGAATCAAAGAGATTAGGGATGGCTCTTGGAAGAGAGAATATACAGGCTTGAAGCCCTTTTGAAGGGGAAGATCAGCAGCTGGATGAGATGATGGAATCTACTAAAGCAGAACTGTGACAGCCCAGAGAAGCAAGGACAGAGGGAGCTGGACGGGGTCTGAGAATGGACATTTTCAGACACCAGAGAATTTGAGCTCATAGTGTCAGGTCTGGCAGTTGTCATGGAGACAAACAAGAGAGCTGCAGGCCCCAGGAAACCTCAGAGCACAGACCTTACAGGTTCCTTGAAAGAATATATGGTATAGGTGTGAGGGGCGGCACTTCACAGAACAGAAATCTTCTGGAGCAGGGCCATCAGAGTACAAAATCTCCCAACTCACAGATTTGTTTTTAACAGATTTCCTAGAATAACCCAGAGATGGCTCATTGATTGTTCATTTGAAGAAGGCAGATTATTACAAAGTACCATTCCCTTATTCCAACTTCATTCATATAGGGTATTAGTGATGTACAATAAAAAAAAAGAAAAAAAAAACTAAGAAAATCAAACCCAAAAGCCCTTCTATCTTGAAGTAGATTTTGAAAAAAATTTTAATTTGTTTTTCAAGACAATACTGTCTATTTTTAGGATAGTTGACCCTCCACCAAACATCACAAATCCAAATATATATGTATATATACATATATATATACATGTATATATATATATATATATATATATATATATATATATATATATATATATATATATATATATATATATACACACACACACACACACATATGACTATCAGGAAATTGTTGATAGGAACATATCATGTGAAGTAGGAAGTGATCATAAGACAGGGGACTTCTATTTTAAAAGCATCATTTTGAAATGATATTTGGGAATCATATAGGGATGACCAGGTACCTTGTAATCACCAACAAAAGATTTTGGAAATTAGTTTAGGGGAAAGACTCGAGAGTGTTATTTAAATAAAACTATATAAAAGAATCAGGCCAAAGAATACCCATACCTCAAAAAAAAAAACAACCACCATACACATACACACAGAGCTCAGAAAGCAGTATTTCCCAGTATTTCCCAGCCTAGAATCCCACTTTTGAATAGAACAATTAGCAATGTACTGTGAAGTCAGAATTCTGGAACATGTCTTTGACTTGGAGCCAAGAATATCTGAGCTTCATTAAAATCTTGAATCCTGCAGCGATCCTGGCTAGAATTCTCTTTTAGCCTATCCTGCCATTGTGTGCTAGAGCTGCCAGAATGGCCCATTTTTTCGAACATTTCTTGATTCCAAAAAAAATGTAGTGGATCTCAGTACTATCTAAGAAAAAAGAAATAAAGAAACTCAAAAGCCAATTCAGGATGATTCCTGAGGACACGGGAGATTTTCCTACACTAAAGAATGGGGAAATTCTATGAAGAAATGGGATTACAGAATAGACACTGGCAGTTTTAGGAGGTGGCAGAAACAGGAGAAGGAAAGATGAGGACACAGCAGCAGCCTTTGTTTCAGCAAGGCATGAGTTCAAATTTGGCCTTTACAGGATGTTTCTCCTGGCTAAGTCAATTCATCCTTATTCCTTTCCTTTACGTTCTAATGCACATATGTAAAGAAAGTTTTTAACATTCATTTTTGTAACTTGTTTTGTTCCAAATTTTTCTTTTTCCCTTCCTTATCTTCCCCTTCTCCAAGACAGTAAGCAAACTGATATGTTAAACATGTGCAATCCTTTTAATCATATTTCCTTTTATAAGAAACAAAATATCTTACCAAGAACTCCACTAATCAATGCAAGAAAGATTTATTTATATTCTTGCAAGAATGGGTGCCTAGGTTAGTAGACACACCTTCAAAACTCCAAAGGCAACATTTTATTTCCTGTATGGAACCACAAGTCCCTCCTCTGATTCCCCATTAATTGGATGTTATAGAAATTACACAACGGGAATCTTCACCCCTTATTACACAGTCAGTCCCTGCCCCGAAGAAGCTTCCATTCTAGAAGGGGAAGTTAAAAATGGAAAGCTAGGGGCAATAACAAAAAAATTTTTTTTTCAAATCTCAGGCCACCACTCCTGAATACAAAACTCAGTCCCTGCCCCTAAAGAGCTTACATTCTTACATTCTTTAATGGAGATAAACTTCACCCATGATTATTCTTTGATGTTCTCAGGGATTTCAATTTTCTAATTGGTTTCATTTCTCCAATTTAATTTATTCATTGTAGAAACCAAATAAATGTGCATCTACTTGTCACATATTTCACCTGCCTTCTTTTTTTCTAATAATTTGAATTCCTTTTCCTTGTGAATGGACCCCAAACAATCTAATGTCTGGATAGGTTCCCTGTAAGGAGCGCCTCAATCCTGTGAAGGGGGAGATTATGTAGGATTAATATTACTCCCCTGCTACAGTAATATTAGGGGCTTAGAATGGGGGCATCGAATTAAGATTTGGGTTAATATCAACGAGAAAGATACCCCACAGACAATTCAGTTTGATATTTATCAAATTTGCATTTTGCTTCATCCTTTTCTAACCCATCAAATTTGGCTAATATTTTTTGTATCCCACTTAATAAAGGTGTATTAACCCCTGCACAGATCTCCTTGCACAGGATGGATAATTAACCCTGGAATTCTCTGCTACTTCCTATGACAAGTATGTCCTAGGAGTGAAACTGCTTTCTGTACCTCCTCTTTCTGCCAATAACCAGTCCAGAGTCATTCTATTTCCCCATGCTATTCTGTGAGTGTCATGTAAATACTCTGCTATTCCTTTCACTGCCTCTAGTCTAACTTATCCAACAGTATTTACCCACCAGAGTAGGAATGATCCAAATCCAGAACTAACTTGATTTCTAGACTTGAATTTATTAATTACTATCCCTGACTTAATTCTTCCTGATTCAGTCTTTCTTACTTAATCGAATGCCAGGATAAAAGGAATAGCCAATTGGCTGCCCACTCAGTTCCCAAGCAAAGCAGTTTTGAAAGTGCTGCCTCCACAATGCTACCAAAGTTTGCTTGGGATATGCTCATAGGAGTAATGGCCAGAGCTACCCTCAGTTTCATTCTAGACTCGGGTACATGCCAGTCCCTAGATTTTGGCATCTTTCTTCCTGCCATGAGAGGCAACCTGATTGATCTCCACAGAAGAAAATAGGTAGAACAAAGTATTGCAATTCTCCTCAGAAATATTATTCTAGGAAACAAAAGGATCTTGTATTTGAATTCACTCTCATGTTTTTCCATATTCAAAGGAAATGGTACTATCTGGGCATGGGGCAATCCATGGCAGACATGGAAATTACTTTTTGTTCAGAGCCTTTGCAGAGTACTTTACCAATTCCACCCAGGTATTGTTGTCTATTGCTTGCCTTAAGTCCTTGACTTGATTCCAAATCTTCCTAAGAGAGCTATACCTATTACATGTATAAACAACTTACTCTTTCATCTACATTTTCAAATTGTCTACCCTTTGTAGCAAACCAAACATTATTCCAAATTGAACAATAGGTTCTAAAAAATCCTCATTCTCTATTAGGACATGAATATTTAATGTACCTCCTCCTACCTCCTTATCTACAGCTAGTCAAGCCTCTACAATTAAACAGTTTGACAAATATCAAACAGAATTCTTCATGGGGTATCTTTCTCACTAATATTTACCCAAATCTCAACTCGACATAACCACCTTAAGCCCCAAATGCTAATGTCACAGGGGTGTAGCATTAATTTTATATAACTTTCCCCCTTCACAGTATTAATGAACTCCTTATGGGAAACCCCCTCAGACATTGGGTAATTTTGGGCCCATTCACCAACCAATTCCAATTTCTTCCAAAAAAATAGGGCCAGAAGAACTTTGGTGTATAGGGTGATGGCTTCATCTTCTGAAATTGCTTCATGCTGAGAATGAGTATTGAGCTTAGTTATCCTACAAGGTCCCATATGGAGGCATTTGAGCTATTTGAAGATGCATCCAGTGGGCTAAGTCAGATCACCAAAGATGGTCTATATAGCTGTCTAGTACTGGTAATTTTTTTCATTTTTAATTTTTTATCTTTTTATTGATAGAACATATGCATGGGTAATTTTTCAACATTGTCCCTTGCAATCACTTCTGTTACAATTTTTCCCTTCTTTCTCTTCATTCCCTCCCCTACATGGCAGAAGTCTCAGACATGTTAAAGATGTTAAAGTATATCTTAAAATACAATATATGTGTACATATTTGTATAGTTTTTTTTGTTGCACAAGAAAAATCAGTTTCTGAAAGGTAAAAATAAAAACAACTTGGGAAGAAAGACAAAAATACAAGCAGTTCACACTCATTTCCAAGTGTTCTTTCTCTTGGTGTAACTGGTTTTGTTCATCATAATCAATTGAAACTGAATTGGATCTTCGCATTGCCAAAGATATCCACTTCCATAAGAATTGATCCTCATATAGTATTGTTGTTGAAGTGGATGATGTTCTCCTGGTTCTTCTCATTTCACTTATCATCAGTTCATATAAGTCATTTCAAGTCTCTCTGTATTCATGCTGATGGTCATTTCTTACAGAACCATAATATTCCATAACATTCATATACCACAATTTATTTAGCCATTCTCCAACTAATGGGCATCCATTCAATTTCCAATTTCCAGCCATTACAAAAAGGGCTGCCACAAACATTTTTTCACATACAAGTCCCTTTCCCTTCTTTAAAATTTTTGAGAAATAAGCACAGTAGTACCACTGCTGGACCAAAGGGTATGCACAGTTAGATAATTTTTTTGAGCGTGGTTCCAAATTGCTCTCCAGAATGGCTGGATCCGTTTTCAGTTCCACCAACAATGTATCAGTGCCCCAGTTTTCCTGCATCCCCTCCCACATTCATTATTATCTTTTCCTGTCATCTTAGCCAATCTGACAGGTGTGTAGTGGTATCTCACAGAAGCCTTAATTTGCATTTCTCTGATCAATAGTGATTTGGAACATCCATTCATATGAGTAGAAATAGTTTCCATTTCATCCTCTGAAAATTGTCTGTTCATATCCTTTGACCATTTATCAATTGGAGTATGCCTTGATTTCTTATCAATTCTCCATATATTTTGCAAATGAGGCTTTTATCAGAACCTTTAACTGTAAAAATGTTTTCCCAGTTTATTGCTTCTCTTCTAATTTGGTCTGCATTAGTTTTGTTTCTCCATCTCATTCTTTATACCTAGATCACGAACCTATTTTGACCTTCTCATGGTGTACTGTATTAAGTGTGGGTCAATGCCTAGTTTCTGCCATTCTAATTTTCAATTTTCCCAGCAGTTTTTGTCAAACAGTGATTTCTTATCCCAAAAGCTGTAGTCTTTGGGTTTGTCAAATACTAGTTTATTAAAGTTACGGACCGTTTTGTCCTTTAAACCTAACCTATTCCACTGATCAACTACTCTATTTTTTAGCCATTACCAAATGGTTTTGGTAACCACTGCTTTATAATAGTTTTTGATCTGTTACAGCTAGGCTACCTTCATTTGATGTTTTTTTCATTAGTCCCCTCGAAAGTCTTGACCTTTTGTTCTTCCAAATAAATTTTGTTGTTATTTTTTCTAAGTCACTAAAATAGTTTCTTGGGAATCTGATTGGTATAGCACTAAATAAATAGATCAGTTTAAGTAGTATTGTCATCTTTATTATATTTGCTCGACCTATCCAAGAGGACTTAATGTTATTCCAATTGGTTAGATCTGACTTTATTTGTGTGGAAAGTGTTTTGTAGTTTTGTGCATATACTTCCTGACTTTCCTTTGGCAAATAGATTCCCAAATATTTTATACTATCAGCAGTTACTTTAAATGGAATTTCTCTTTGTAACTGTTGGATTTTGTTAGTGATCTATAAGAATGTTGATGACTTATGTGGGTTTATTTTGTATCCTGAAACTTTACTAAAGGTGTCTATTATTCCTAATAGCTTTTAGAAGAATCTCTGGGATTTTCTAAGTATACCATCATACCAGCAAAGAGAGATAATTTGGTTTCCTCATTACCTATTCTAATTGCTTTAATCTCTTTCTCAACTCTTTTTGCATAAGCTACCATTTCTAATACCATATTAAATAGTAATGGGCAACCTTGTTTCACTCCTGATCTTACTGGGAAAGGTTCCAGTTTATTGTCATTACATATGATGTTTACTGACAGTTTTAAATATAGGCTCCTGATTATTTTAAGGAATAGTCCATTTATTCCTATACTCTCAAGTGTTTTTAGTAGCAATGGATTTTGGATTTTGTCAAATGCTTTTTCTGCATCTATTGAGATGATCATATGGTTTTTGTTAATTTGGCTATTGATATGGTCGATTAAGCTAATAGTTTTCTTAATATTGAACCAGCCCTGCATTCCTGGTATAAATCCCACTTGGTTATAGTGTATTATCCTGGGGATGATTTTCTGTAGTCTTTTTGCTAATATTTTATTTAAGATTTTAGCATCAATAAAAAAATCATTAGGGAAATTGATCTATTTACTCATTTTGTAAAAGGCCTTAGGATCTGCCTTCAAGGTAAGTACATTTTCAGCTTCCTCTACAGAACAGGGATAGATAGACAGACAGTAGCTGTCCTGAAAACGAGCTACAAATAGTGGCCAAGCTGTGAAAGTGCCTTGTGAAAAGACCTATAGTGAAAGTGCAACTGCCCTGGGAAGCAGGGCTGCAGTGGGGAAGTTTCACTGCCCTGGGCAGAGCCTCCTGCTGTGTATAAGTGTGACTAACCCAGGCAGTGACACCAACCCAGATGTGCAAAATGTGACTGCACCAGGCAGAGACCCTTGCTGTGCAGAAGTGTGCCTACCCTAGGTAAAAGCCCCGTGCTGCAGAATGTGGGTGTATAACTGTGCTGTGATCCGTACTGAGTCACTTCCAATGCTGGGTGAGTGTAGCCAGGTCCTGTTAAATTCTGGTGTTTTGAAGTACACTTTACCTTTGGCATTTGTATAACTTCTCTGCTGATCTACTCTTTTGCAACCAAAGCAGAGCAGCCAACCTGTGGTAGAGTCTTCCCTGCAAATTCTCTACCCTAAGAGACTGGTCCTGCCCCGCTCTGCTCAGTGTTTTAGCTTCGGTGTTCTGCCTCCCTGCCTGCGCTGGCTTCCTCCTACCAATCAGGACAAACCTTTTCTAGAGATCTTCCAGATTATCCTTGGCTGCTAATTTGCAGTACTCTCAATATTTGTGGATTTTATCAGGCAAGCACTATTTCTGAGGCTGAATTTGGTAATTAGTAGTGAAGGTAGAAAGGACCTTAGAATGAAGTGTGTGTCCTCTCTCTCATCTTGGCTCCACCCTTGAAAGTTATTTTAAATGGAATTTCTCTTTGTATCTATTGCTGCTGGATTTTCTTGATGTATAAAAATGCTGAGGATTTATGTGCATTTATTTTATATCCTGCAACTTTACTAAAGTTGTGGTTTATTTCAAATAGTTTTTTAGTAGATTCTCTGGGGTTCTTTAAGTATACCATCATATCATCTACAAAGAGTGATATTACCTAATCTAATTCCTTTAATCTCTTTCTCAATTCTTACTCCCAGAAGCTAGCACATCTAATGCAATATTGAATAGTAAAGGTGATAGTGGGCAACCTTGTTTCACTCCTGATCTTATTGGGAATGGTTCCAGTATATACTCATTACATATGATACTTACTGAAGATTTTAAATAGATACTCCTGAGTATTTTAAGGAAAAGTCCATTTAATCCTATACTTTCAAGTGTTTTATTAGGAATGGACGCTGGATTTTATCAAATGCTTTTTCTGAATCAGTTGAGATAATCATATGTTTTTTGTTAATTTGGTTATTGATATAGTCAGTTATGCTAATAGTTTTCCTAATATTGAACTAGCCATGCATTCCTGGTATAAATCATAATTGGTAATGGTGTATTATCCTAGGGATGATTTTCTGTAATCTTTTTGCTAATATTTTATTTAAGATTTTAGCATCAATATTCATTAGGGAGATTGGTATATAATTTTCTTTCTCTGTTTTCAACGTACCTGGTTTGGGTATCAGTACCATGTCTGTGACATACAAGGAATTTGGTAGGGCTCCTTAAGTCCCTATTTTTTCAAATAGTTTATATGGCATTGGAGTTAATTGCTCTTTTAATGTTTGGTAGAATTCACATGTAAATCCATCTGCTCCTGAGGATATTTTCTTAGGGAGTTGATTAATAGCTTGCTCTATTTCTTTTAACCAATTTACTTATTTTCCTGTTAATCTGGGCAAGCTATATTTTTGAAGGTTTTCATCCATTTCATTTAAGTTATTGAATTTATTGGCATAAAGTTGGGCAAAGTAACACCTAATTATTGCTCTGATTTCCTCTTCATTAGTGGAGAGTTCTCCCTTTTGATTTTTAAGACTAACACTTTGATTTTCTTCTTTCCTTTTTCTAAAAAAATTTACCCAGGGTTTTTCTATTTTGTTAGTTTTTTAATAGAACCAACTCTTAGTTTTATTTCTTAATTCAAGGGTTTTTTTTTACTTTCAATTTTAATAATCTTTCCTTTTGTTTTTAGAATTTCCAATTTAGTATTTGATTGGGTTGTTTGTTTTAATTTTCTCCTTTTCTAGCTTTTTTAGTTGCAAGCCTAATTCATTTACCTTCTCTTTCTCTATTTTATGCAAGTAACTTTCTAGAGATATAAAATTTCCCATTACTACCACTTTGGCTAGAACCCACACATCTTGGTATGTTGTTTCATTATTGTCATTGCATTCAATAAAATTATTAATTGTGTCTGTGATTTGCTGTTTCACCCAATCATTCTTTAGGATGAGATTATTTAGTTTCCAATTACTTTTTAGTCTATTTTCCTATGGCTTTTTATTGTATGCAATTTTTATGGCCTCATGATCTGAAAAGGATGTATTTTTTATTTCTGTATTTCTGCATTTGAATTTGAGGTCTTTATGTACTAATTATATGGTCAATTTTTCTATAGGATTCATGAACTTCTGAGAAGAAAGTATATTCCTTTCTGTCTCCATTCAGTTTTCTCCAAAGATCTATTGTACCTAACTTTTCTAGTGTTCTATTTACCTCTTTAACTTCTTTCTTATTTATTTTGTGGTTTGATTTATCTAATTCTGAGAGTCCAAGATTGAGATCTACCACTATTATAATTTTGTTGTATATTTTTTCTTGCAGCTCACTTAACTTTTCCTTTAAGAATTTAAATGCTACACCACTTGGTGCATATATGTTTAATATTAATTTTGCTTCATTATCTATGCTACCTTGTAGCAAGATATAGGGCCATTCCTTATTTCCTTTAATTGGATCAAATTTTTATTCCTTAAAATAATAACAAGCATATATTTAAAACCTTTAGTAAAAATCATATGTAACGGCAATAAACTAGAACCTTTCCCTGTAAGATCAGGAGTGAAAAAAGGTTACCCACTATCACCATTACTATTCAATATAATACTAGAAATTCTAGCCTTGGCAATAAGAGCCGAAAAAGAGATTCAAGGAATTAGAGTAGGAAATGAGGAAATCAAATTATCACTCTTTGCAGATGACATAATGGTATACTTAGAGAACCCCAAAGATTCTGCTAAAAAGCTATTAGAAATCATTCAGAATTTTAGCAAAGTTGCAGGATACAAAATAAATCCACATAAATCCTCAGGATTTTTATACATTACCAACACAATCCAACAGCAAGAGATACAAAGAGAAATTCCATTCAAAATAACAGTCGATAGTATAAAATATTGGGGAATATATCAACCAAAGGAGAGTCAGGAATTATATGAGCAAAATTACAAAACACTTGCCACAAAAATAAAGTCAGATTTAAATAATTGGAAAGACATTCAGTGCTCTTGGATAGGCCTAGCGAATATAATTAAGATGACAATACTCCCTAAACTAATCTATTTATTTAGTGCTATACCAATCAGACTCCCAAGAAACTATTTTAATGACCTAGAAAAGATAACAACAGAATTCATATGGAACAACAAAAGGTCGAGAATTTCAAGGGAAGTAATGAAAAAAAAAATTAAGTGAAGGTGGTCTAGCTGTACCTGATCTAGAACTGTATTATAAAGCAACAGTCACCAAAACCATTTGGTATTGGCTAAGAAATAGACTAGTTGATCAGTGGCATAGGTTAGGTTCACAGGGCAAGATAGTGAATAAAAATAGCAACCTAGTGTTTGACAAACCCAAGATCCCAACTTTTGAGATAAGAATTCATTATTTGACAAAAACTGCTGGGAAAACTGGAAATTAGTATGGCAGAAAGTAGGCATGGACCCACATTTAACACCACATGCTAAGATAAGATCAAAATGGGGCCAAGATTTAGGCATAAAGAATGAAATCATAAATAAATTGGAGGAACATGGGATGATTTACCTCTTGGACTTGTGGAGGAGGAAGGAGTTTGTGTCCAAGGGAGAACTAGAGACCATTATTGATCACAAAATAGAAAATTTTGATTACAACAAATTAAAAAGTTTCTGCACAAACAAAACTAATGCAAACAAGATTAGAAGGGAAGTAACAAATTGGGAAAACATTTTTACCGTTAAAGGTTCCGATAAAGGCCTCATCTCCAAAATATACAGAGAATTGACTTTAATTTATAAGAAATCAAGCCATTCTCCAATTGATAAATGGTCAAAGGATATGAACAGACAATTTTCAGATGATGAAATTAAAACTATTTCTACTCATATGAAAGAGTGTTCCAAATCACTATTGATCAGAGAAATGCAAATTAAGACAACTCTGATATATCATTACACACCTGTCAGATTGGCTAAGATGACAAGAACAAATAACGATGAATGTTGGAGGGGCTGGGGAAAACTGGGACACTGATGCATTGTTGGTGGAGTTGTGAAAGAATCCAACCATTCTGGAGAGCAATCTGGAATTATGCCCAAAAAGTTATCAAAATGTGCATACCCTTTGACCCAGCCATACTACTACTGGGCTTATGTCCCAAGGAAATACTAAAGAAGGGAAAGGGACCTGTATGTGCCAAAATGTTTGTGGCAGCCCTTTTCATAGTGGCTAGAAGCTGGAAGATGAATGGATGTCCATCAATTGGAGAATGGTTGGGTAAATTATGGTATATGAATGTTATGTAATATTATTGTTCTGTAAGAAATGACCAGCAGGAGGAATACAGAGAGGCTTGGAGAGACTTACATCAACTGATACTGAGTGAAACGAGCAGAACTAGGGGATCATTATACATTTCAACAGTTACTGTATGAGGATGTATTCTGATGGAAGTGGATATCTTCAACATAGAGAATCAGCTACATCCAGAAAAGGAACACTGGGAAATGAGTGTAAATTGTGAGCATTGTTTTGTTTTGTTTTGTTTTCTTTCTCTGACCAGATTATTTTTACCTTGTGAATACAATCCTTCCTTTGCAACAACAACAACAAAATCCGGTTCTGCACATATATATTGTACTTAAGATATACTATAAGATATTTAATATATATGGGAATGCCCACCGTCCAGGGGAGGGGGTGGAAGGAAGGAGGGGAAAAACTCGGAACAGAAGGGAGTACAAGGGATAATGTTGTAAAAAAAATTACCTATGCATATGTACTGCCAAAGAAAATGTTATAATTATAAAAATTAATAAAAAAGGGAAAAAAATTAGATCAAATTTTGCTTTTGCTTGATCTGAGATCAGGATGACTACCCCTGCTTTTTTTACTTCAGGTGAAGCATAGCAGATTCGGCTCCAGCCTTTTACCTTTACTCTAGAGGTATAGCCCTGCTTCAAGTGTGTTTCCTGCTAAATTATATAAATCATATTTATGATTAAAATTACTAATTCTGTATTTCCTGTTAACCTTGTTCCTTGTTAACCGCTGCTTATACTTTTCTCTTTTCCTTTCCACTTATTCCCCTGCCCAGTATTAAACTTATGAGCACCACTCACCTGACACAGCCCTCCCTCTTTTGCAGAATCTGTTCAATTCTGATTTTTAATGAATTATTTTCTTCATCAATTTTTAAAATTTCTTTTTGTAATTATCCAGTTGAGTTTTTCAAAGAGTTGTTTTGTTCTATGGAATTTTTTTTTCCATTTTGCCAATTTTATTTTTAGAGAGCTATTTCCTTTTTCC
Organism: Sminthopsis crassicaudata; assembly: GCF_048593235.1. NCBI lineage: Eukaryota > Metazoa > Chordata > Mammalia > Dasyuromorphia > Dasyuridae > Sminthopsis > Sminthopsis crassicaudata. Next base: position 69,048,078 of record NC_133623.1, read on the forward strand.
AATTCACTAATTCTGTTATATAGGGAGTTGATTTCTTTATCCACTTTATCTTTTAATAGGTAGGATGACTTATCCAGACTAGAATGACTTATCAAGACTCTCTTTTTTATTTATAATTTTTTCATAGTATATATGCATGAGTAATTTTTTATAATATTGTCCCTTGTATTCATTTTTCCAAATTATCTCCTCCCTCCCTCTACTCCCTCCCCTTGATGACAAGCAATCCCATACATTTTACATATGTTACAATATAACCTAGATACAATATATGTGTGTAAATACCTTTTTCTTGTTCCACATTAAGTATTAGATTCCGAAGGTATAAGTAACCTGGGTAGATAGTAGTGCTAATACTTTACATTCACTTCCCAGTGTTCCTTCTCTGGTTGTAGTTATTTCTGTGCATCATTGATCAATTGGAAGTGAGTTGGATCTTCTTTATGTTGAAGATATCCACTTCCATCAGAATACATCTTCATACAACATTGAAGTGTACAGCGATCTTCTGGTTCTATTCATTTCACTCAGCATCAGTTGATGTAAGTCTCTCCAAGCCTCTCTGTATTCCTCCTGCTGGTCATTTCTTACAGAGCAGTAATATTCCATAACATTCATATACCATAATTTACCCAACCATTCTCCAATTGATGGACATCCATTCATCTTCCAGTTTCTAGCCACTACAAAAAGAGCTGCCACAAACATTTTTGCACATACAGGTCCCTTGCTCTTCTTTAGTATTTCCTTAGGATATAAGCCCTGTAGTAGCACTGCTGGGTCAAAGGTATGCACAATTTGATAACTTTTTGGGCATAGTTCCAAATTGTTCTCTAGAATAGTTGGATTCTTTTGCAACTCCACCAACAATGCATAAGTGTCCCAGTTTTCCCATATCCCCTGCAATATTCATCATTATTTGTTCCTGTCATCTTAACCAATCTGAGAGGTGTGTAGTGATATCTCAGAGTTGTCTTAATTGGCATCTCTGATCAGTAGTGATTTGGAACACTCTTTCATATGAGTGGATATAATTTCAATTTCATCATCTGAGAATTGTCTGTTCATATACTTTGACCATTTATCAATTGGAGAATGGCTTTATTTCTTATAAATTAGGATCAATTCTCTATATATTTTGGAAATGAGACCTTTATCAGAACCTTTACCTTTAAAAATATTTTCCCAATTTGTTACTTCCCTTCTAATCTTGTTTGCATTAGTATTGTTTGTACAGAAACTCTTTAGTTTGATGTAATAAAAATCTTCTATTTTGTGATCAATAATGATCTCTAATTCTCCTCTGGTCATAAATTCCTTCCTCCTCCACAGGTCTGAGAGGTAGACTATTCTCTGTTCCTCTAATCTATTTATTATCTCATTCTTTATGCCTAGGTCATGGACCCATTTTGATCTTATCTTGGTAAATGGTGTTAAGTGTGGATCCATATCTAATTTCTGCCATACTAATTTCCAGTTTTCCCAACAGTTTTTTTCCAAATAATGAATTTTTGTCCCTAGTGCTGGTATCTTTGGGTTTGTCAAAGACTAGATTGCTATAGATGTACCCTTTTTTGTCCTTTGTATCTAATCTGTTCCAATGATCAATCGGTCTATTTCTTAGCCAATACCAAATGGTTTTGGTGACTGCTGCTATATAATATAGCTTTAGATCAGATACACTTAGACCACCTTCCTCTGACTTTTTTTTCATTAGTTCCCTTGCAATTCCTGACCTTTTATTCTTCCATATGAATTTTGTTATTTTTTCTAGGTCATTAAAATAGTTTCTTGGGAGTCTGATTGGTATAGCACTAAATAAGTAGATTAGTTTGGAGAGTATTGTCATCTTTATTATATTCGCTCGGCCTATCCAAGAGCACTGAATGTCTTTCCAATTATTTAAATCTGAATTTAGTTTTGTGGCAAGTGTTTCGTAATTTTTCTCATATAATTCCTGACTATTCTTTGGTAGATAGATTCCCAAATACTTTATACTCTCAACATTTGTTTGGAATGGAATTTCTCTTTGTATCTCTTGCTGTTGCATTTTGTTGGTGATATATAAAAATGCTAAGGATTTATGTGGATTTATTTTGTATCTTGCCACTTTGCTAAAATTCTGAATTATTTCTAATAGCTTTTTATCAGAGTCACCCTCTTGTCAAGCTTCCCTTTCCTTTCCCCATTTTATTCTTGCTCTCTTGTAAGAAAGTTTATAATTTATTGTATGAGAGCCTTGTGTGCTGGGAACCAGATCATATCCCCCTCTGGGGTTTCATCTAGAGACAAACTGCTTTTAGTCTCATCAGGGTTTGAAGTCTACTCTCTTTCTGTATAGAAGCTAGCAATAGTAATAGAAAGTGCTTTGTTTTTTGCTCATTTTGAAAACAACAAAAAACAAAAAAACTATATATGCTTATTGGGGGCAGTGGGGTATTACAAGCTTCCTCTACAGAAAACAGGAAGTGGCAGTGAAGCAGCAGTGGACCATCAATGGCTGCGCTGTGTCTGCACAGCAGCTGCACTCTGAAAGCTTGCTGAGTCACTCTGAATGTTATGTGGGTAGCCAGGTACCAAGAGACTCTAGCATTTTAAGGGTCACAGTCTTTACCCTTTGAGTTTATGGCTTCTCTGCCAATCTACTGACTTACTACCAGTGTAAAGTAGTTCACACTGTTGTAAAGTTCTTCCCTCAAATTTTCCCCAGGCTGAGATTACACCCTGCCCATCTCAGGTCTGCTTAGCACAAGCTGCCTCCCGGGCTCTCACTGCCTGCCTGAATTCTGCCCTTGGTCTAAGCATCCCTGCCCATGAGCAAAAACAGACATTTTCTGGCAAATTTTGAGGATATCTTCTGTTAGTAATGTGTTAAACTCCCAATATTCGTGGGTTTTTCCACTCAAACACTAATTCTGAGGTTATTTCATGAAAGATGAAGTCTGAAGGCAAGGAAAAGCAGATAATATGATGATATACTTACAGAATCCTAGAGAAGCATCCAAAATCTACTTGAAACAATCAACAACTCATGCACATCATCAGACTTGGTATAGATTACTGACAAAACCTAGCAACAAGATATAGAAAGAGAAATTTCATTTAAAATAACTGTAGAAAAAATTATTTGGGTTTCTACCTACAAAGACAAACCCAAGAACTATATGAACAATTACAAAATATTTCACACAAATAAAGTCAGATTGAAATAACTAGAAAAATATCAATTTCTCATGTGTAAGCTGAGCTAATATAATAAAAATGACAAGTCTACCTAAATGGGTCTATTTGTTCAGTGCCATACAAATCAAACTGTCAAAAATTATTTTATCTAGCTAGAAAAAATAATAATAAAATTCATCTGGAAGAACAAAAGTGCAAGAATATTAAGGGAATTAATAAAAAATACAAAGGACAGTGTAGAGAACATTTTGAAATGCAAAATGGACAAATTTGACTGTATAGTTTTTGCACAAACAAGATTAAAAGAGAATATTTTTACAATAAGTGTTTCTGATAATGAATTCATTTCTAAAATACATAAGGAGAGGTGTCAAATTTATAAGAATACAAGTCATTTCCCAATTGATTAATGGTCAAAGGAGGTGAACAGACAACTTTGAGATGATGACATTAAGGCCATTTTTAGTCATGAGAAAAAAATGCTCTCAATCATTATTGATTAGAGAAGTGCAATTTAATACAACACTGAAACAACATCTCACACATTTCACATTGGCTACGATGATAGGAAAAGGTAAAAAATGCTGGGGGAGAATGCTTTGAAGTGATCCAACCATTCTGAAGAGCAATTTGGAATAATGCCCAAAGGGCTACAGAAGTGTGCATACCCTTTGACCCGGCAGTGCTACCACTGGATTAGTGCAAAAGTATTTGTAGTAGTTCTTTTTATGGTGGGAAGGACTTAGAAAATGAGTAGATGTTCAACAATTGGGGAATGGTTAAATAAATTGTGGTATATGAAAGTAATAAAACAAACTGATTTTTTAAAAACCTGGAGAGATTAACACAAGCTGATACTGAGAGAAACAGGAAGAACCACGAATACAATGTATATGTAACAGCAACATTATATGATGATCAACTATGAAAGAATTGGTTCTTCTCAGTGGCTCAGTGATACAAAGAAATGCTAATAAAGCTCACATAGAAAACACCATCTGTATTCAGAGAGAGAACAGTGGAGGCTGAATGTAAATCAAAGCATGTTATGTTTGCTTTTTTATTCTTTTTCTCCTGTTTCTTTTTCTCTCTGGCAGGTTTCCCTTATGTTTTGATTTATGTTTCCCAACATGATTCATAAAGCATATTAAGGGAAGATTTTGGGAAGAAGGCAGACTAGGTTAGTAAATTTCAAGCTCTCCTGATTTCCTCAGAAATTCAACAAATTTGTGCCTCAAGCTAACATAGATAGGTGAAAATTCAAGAAGACTTGGAGCAGAACAGGGGTTCCCCAGATGCAATCCATGAAGTTCTGAAAACTTCCCCCAGGCTGGGGATTAACCTGTCTGAAGTGCAAACACCTCCAGGCTAGTTGCACAGAAACACAAAGTGGAGACATCTGGGCTAACTGAGTATGCCTAGAACCAGATTCCACAGAGACTTTCACCTCTTGAACTATTTCTGGAGTCAGGGAAGATGAAGTGAACCTCCACTGACTGGAAACTCCAGGCCTGGTTGTACTGATGAGATGAGGCCCTGTGCAAAAGGAACCAGCATTCCATCAGTGCAGAAGTAGAGGGGAAGGGAGACTGCTGGTTACAGGCACTTGCTAGAGGGTGGAGCTCTTGGATTGGCATTCCAGGTCAGAGGGGAGAGCTGAAGGGAAGTTTGAGGCACCTTACAAAGCATTAGGGGTGCTTACACTAATACCTTCTTTTTAAAATAATGAACAGGCAAATAAGAAAGAACCCCACCATTGAAACATGGCAACAGGTAAGACAAAGATTCACTTTCAGAGGAGGACATTTTAATTTAAAAAAAAAAAACTCTTCCACCCCAAAGAGTAATATGAAATAGTTCCTTGCCTGGAGATATTTTATAGAAAAACTGAAAAAAGAATTTAAAAATCTAATGGGAGAGACTAAGGAAAAAAAATTTAAATAAAAAACCAAGAAAAAAAGATTATGAAAAAAAGTTAACCAACTAGAAAAGGAGGTATGGAGTCTTAAAAATGAAACTAATTATTTCAATATTAGAATTGGGAAAGTCTGAGCCAGTGAAGCTATGAGAGACCAAGAAATAACAAAATAGACTATAAGGAATGAGGAAATAGAACAGAATGTGAAATATCTTATGAGAAAAACAACAAATCTGGAGAACAGATCAAGAAGAAAAAAGATAAGAATAATTGGACTGCCAGAAATTTGTGAGCAAAAAGAAAACCTTGGCCCAATAATGCAGGAAATAATCCAAGAAAATTTTACTGCAATAACAGAATGTAAGGGGAAAGTAGAAATAGAAAAAAAAATCACTGATCACCAGCTCAAAAAGATTCTTTATGTAAAATACACATGAACATTATTGCCAAATTTCAAAATCCAGATCAAAGGGAAAATTTCGCAAGAAACAAGGGGAAAAAATTCAAATATGCTGAAGCTACAATTAGAACTGTACAAGACTTAGCAGCAACCACAATAAAAGCTTGCAGGTCCTGGAATCATATCTATTCTATCTTATCAAAATTATAATATATCAAAAGAACTAGACCTAAGGCCAAAAATATCATATGCAGCAAAAAGTATCTATTATTTTGAATGAGAAAAACATGGACCTTCAGCAACTTGCAAATTTTCAGGACTTTCTGTCAACTAAACCTGAACTTAACAGAAAATTTAACATATAAAAACCAATATCAAAGATCAGTTTTTAGGAACTCAACATGAACAAGCTATTTAAACATGTACAGGTTGTTTATGGGTTTTTTTCTCATAAAATATAAACTATATGTTTAAGATTCACATCAACAGTATGGTTGCTAAAAGGAAAGATTGGCAGAGGAAAGGTAAAAATAGTAATCTTGTCATACAAATGGGGTGCAGAGGAAGAATAAAAACAGACGCATTAGAGGGGGAGAAGGGCTTGTACCCATATTGGGATTGGATTCAATAGGTATACCAAGAAAAGTATAGCATCCTCTAAAATTTATACAGAAATAAGGGGGGAGGAGAAATAAGGTGGATGGAGAAGCAAAGGGTGAGTGAAGAAGACAAGGGAGGGATCCTTGTGTGGAGGGTGATTAAATAATAGCAAGGTAAGTTATGGAGCAGAATTTAATTAAAAAGCCAGCAAGGATAGGAAAGATGTGTGTATGCGGGGTATGTGTGTGTTTCTGTGTGTGTGTGTGTGTGTGTGTGTATACACATATACATATGTATATATAAACATATATACATACATAAATATACTTTTTCTTAACTGTAGCTTTCTTGGGGATCAAAAGAATGAAAAAGGGAAAAAGCATAAAGTACATAATAAAGGTGCCCAGCAGAAAACCAAAGAACAATTTACAACGAAGTAGTGAAAAAATGGACATTAATGAATATATTTTCTTCTAATAAGGTATAGTATATTCTTGAGCTAGTTATTTGTTGCTCTATATTTTGAATCCCCCCTGATGTCCCTGGGCACAGCACATGACAATTTTCTCGTTCCCTTTTGTTTTGCTTTATTTTGTTTTGTATAACTTTTCTGCTTTTTCTTTTTTTTTTTCTCACTTTGCTTTTTCAAATAAAAACATAAAATCAACAACAAAAAAGAAATGTGTATTAAAAATTAGTGGACAAGTATAAACAAAAAAAAGGAAACAACAAAAACTCACTTTTTGGTTTTGTTTTTTTTCCCACTAAGAAAGAAAAAGGAAGGTCAGTTTGGGGTGGAATAGAATAGACAGATATTCTGTAGCTGATAAGAAGAACTTTCTGAGGAAATGAAATTTTAGAAAAGAAAATGTCAGTCAGGGAAGAACTACACAGAAGGCATGAAGAATTGAGAAGATGTTTTAGAAGAAAGGATATCTGATCCAGCAAAGGACACCAAAGCTTGAGATTGGAGGATCCTCTTATTTTCCATATGCCATACATTTAAGGACTTTGATAATCTAAAATGATCGGTACTGGAATTGCTCTTCAAGTGTCACATGTCCCAATATCACAAGGTTACTTTAAATATTTTCTTAGTAAGCAAAAATATGTCTACTTGCAGTTAAATATTATGTAAAATGTTGAGGATTAAAAGAGAAATAAGTTAGGTTTAAATTTTGTATGAGATAAGATTCATGTCTATTGTAATAACTATGCAATACAAAATGGAAAAGAAAAATCCTTATGGATCCTAGGAAGCTTCAGCATCTAAATTCTTAGCCCCTTGGAATACTCACAACTGGGGCCTAAGAGTTTTCTTCTAGTAGGTTAGAACCCAGAATTTTTAGTTACATGATAAGGACTGCCTCTGAAGAGCCAGATTTTAACTGAAAACATAGAGAAACTATGAGGTAGGGGATGCCTCATGGTATATGGTAGGTATGCACTTTAAAAATTGGAAGTCAGGTTTATCAGCTGCTGAAACTATAGAATCTGCTAGGCCTGATTTGTGAGGGCCTAAAAAAGAAAATGGGAAATGTAAGGCATCTGGGTAGGGACATTTTCAGCAAAAGGAGCATTTCCACACACACAGGGCAGGCTGGGAGTTGCCACGGAAACAAAAACGAGAGAGCTAGCAGTGTCCATAGAAGAGGGGACCTCAGAGCAAAGAAAAGCCTTAGGGACAGCAAAAGGCAGATCTTGCAGTGTTATGGAAAATAGTATATGCTAAATGTGGGGGTATTCAGGGAATAGCAATCTTCTGATATGGAAAGGAGCCCCTAAGTGGGAAATCTCACAACTGATGAGGATTTCTTTTCATAAATATAATGGGTAAACGCAAATATTATCCATTTTCTATTGATTCTAAAAATAAAAAGACAGATTTATCATAGGAGATCATTTATTCGTTCTAACACTTCAAAAAAATTATCTTGGGCATCAGTGATAAAAGAAGTATAGAAACTAAAACCAAATCAAACAGAAAGGCTTTTTAGGAAGGATTTTCAAAGAATTTAGTGAAATTACTATCAATTTTTTTCTACTCCCTAGCCACTCCTTTCCCTTCCAAAGCCTTCAGCTAAACAAATGCAGGTTTATGTATTTTTCTCTTCAGTACAGGATTTTTCCTAATAATAAGAATGACTATCAGGCAATTTTTGGAAGGAAAAAAAAACTGCATCAAATTGAAGGAATCTATAAGAGAGAAATCTTTTCTTTCAAAATCCTCATATTAGTTAAACAGATATGCATTGTCATCATGATTGAATAAATAAAATGTAAACATTTTACTTGACCCAAATGAACATGACATGACTTTAGAACTTAACATGCCATGTCTTGAACGGTCCCTAGAACACTAAAAGTTGAGGCTACCAGGTACTCTTCATATGGGAATGTTAGAAGTTGTTGGTAACCTAGAGACAGAATGTCTCAGCTAGAAGTTCAAGCCTGCCTCCAAATGTCCCAATAGAGACAGATAAGAGAAACTAGAGTATGTGATCAGGGAGGGAACTTAGAACACACATGGACATTTCTGATCTAGAATCTGGGGTTTTTAGCTTAGTAAATTTAGTATGTCATTACTGAGAGATCTAGAGCACAGACAATAGGAGATGTGGGGTATCTAGTTAAGGCAGGGGATAATGCATCATTCTTGGAGTCAGCATGATTATGGCTCAAATGTGCCTTCAGAGACTCACATTCTGTGTCACCCTGGGGAAGTCACTTAAACGTGAGTCATTTCAACTTTTTTTTTTTCAAAAGTGAGGGATGTTCAGAAGGTAAGAATGTTATTTGTTACACCACTGGGAATTTCATACATATAATGATAAGCCCAAGAATGGCCATAGAGAAGAGAAGAAGTAGGAGCCCTTTGAAGAAGCTAGATCAGAGTGATGAGAGCTTTTAGAGCATGACATGTTCTCAAAACCTCCATTTTCCAAACATGGGACAGTCCTGAGAATCTAAATCATGAGGTCTGGAAGGAAACTTATAATGGAAAATAGCACATCAATACAAATGTTATTCCATGATTTCTATCACTGGTAAAGACTGCTAAAAGTATTACATTTCATTACCATTAATGTAGGGCGTATTAAAAAAAAACACCCGTGAGACATAATGAGAACTGATAATGGAAAAGACACATTTCATATTCAGGATATTAGCAATGTTCTTGTGAAGTTTAATAAGAAAACATGATAATATAAAAAAATCAAACCTTACAGATCATTGGAGGTTATGGCTTTGGAACCTAAAAAAGTTAGGATTTTCAAGGATCCTTAAAACACTGAATATATAAACTTTCACTCATATTTCAAAAATGTATCTTGGTGGAGGATGTCTCTAGAATGTTCTTGCTCAGGGTCAGTTCTTCCTTCTGGAGGGCTCGATTTCGAATAGAAGGGAAGCCAAAAGATTTTATTGGTGAATAAACACAGAACTTAAAATAGCTTTGCTACAAGGAAATATGGATTCCAGAATACTTAAACGAGTACATCAGTGTTGGGACTTACTAGATGAGAGAGAGAAGTAATTGTTCCAGGACTGATAAAAGAAATAATCAAATGCAATGGTATTTAACTATACAGAATGATAGAAGTTAGAGGAGCCATGGAGAAAAAAATGAAAAAGAAAAGACAATACTGAGAAGAAATGAGATTCCTTAAATTACCAAAGCTCTGAACTTATAGGAACCTCATTGTATGGGATAGCTTGGAGAGCTGTAAGAATACGAATCACCTGTTCTGAAATAGGTTTTAAAGGGGAAAAATCTTACCTATTCCAAGGTTGACTATACCTCTGTAGTCTTAGTCTATTGGAGATCAAGAGATCAATATTGAAAGATATTAATTCAAGCTATTCCGTGAAAGGTCAATGCTGAAGCTGAAGCTTCAGTGAGAAGAAAAATGCTCATTGGTAAAGACCCCAATATTGTGAAAGATTGAAGGCAAAACAAATTAAATGGCAGAGGAAGAGACAGATCAATAGAATCAAAAAACACATCTTGGACAGATTTTGGGACACAGTTGAGGATACTAGGGAAAGCCTGGCATGCTACAGAACAAGTATTTTTTGAGAACAGAAATTATTAGACCTAAATAGACCTTGGAATGGAAAAGGTCATAAATTCCAAGAGTAATATTCTCAGATAGATACTTACTTGTCCAAATGTAGGACTGTTGCATGTCATTTAAAAAAACACCAAAAAGAATTGCTCTTATGAGATTAAAACTAAGTATTATTTAATTTTCAAGATACATTGGAAATGCTAAGGGAAAAATAGTGACAGGTTTAATCATGGTTATTGGGTATTATGGGTATTATGGGTATGGTGAAAATACTATCAATTTTCTGACCACAGAAAAATTCTTACAAATCGTTAAATAGAAGAAAAACTAGTGAATCCCTTTGTAATTGCTTTACTGGTTAAAAAAAAATAGCTATGGATAGTAGCATTCATGATAATTAATATTCAGTAGTTTGGGGCATTGTGACTTGTACTATATAATAAGGACTTTTAAGGAGTGAAGACGTCTCTTAAGAAAAAAGTATATGGGTAAGAACAACTGAAGTATTAAAATAAATCAATATATTAAACTGAAGAAAAAACCCATTCAAATCTTCAAAGGGTGTTTCTTTGGATATGAAAATCTCAGATCTGTGAAGGTTCTCAGAAAACTGAATACCTACACTTCCAGGTATCACGAAAGTAAGTTAATGGTAGACTAATATTGTCTAGCACATCAAGAAATCTTATCTCAGAATGGAACAATTAGGAATGGATTGTGAAGTCAATTCTCTTGAATACATCTTTGACTTGGAACACAAAATATTTGAAATTGGTGGAGATATAGAGTGTAGAATCCTGACCTGGACAGGGTTGTAAAAGCAAGAATGTCAGTTTGGGGACTGAGCAGAACAGAGACAGTGAAAGGTGCTCAAAGGCTGATGATAAAAACTCTCTGTACAAATGGGATTTTAGAACCTCCAGTGTTAGGGAGGTGTCATGGGCAAGAGAATTAGAAATTCAAGAGAGCAAGGGATATGAGATCCAGGAGAGACCAAAAAAGGTCAGGAATGGAGTGTCCTCCAAATTTCCATATGCCAGAGCTGTGAGATATTTGAGAATTTACGATGACATGCTGTTGATTGGGCCTTCAAATGCTAAATGTTTTAAATTTCAAGGGTAACTCTAAATATGTTTTGGGGAGGGAAATATTATGCAGGTAAATATTTATAATATGTAGCATGCTAGGAATTCATAAGAAATAATTTATTAGTTTTAAAATTGTATGTGGCAAGTTTCATGTTCTGTGTAATAGTGACCTAATTAAAAAAAAAGAATAAATCCTAACTCATCCTTGGAGAGCCAAGCCTTAAAATCCTAAATATTAGCTTCTTGGAATCTTGACTCTCAGAGCTTCCTGGACCTTTCCACTTCCATGTTGGAGGTGTCCTGAAGCTGAGAATGCAAAATTTCCTTGTTGGGTATAAATACTGCCTCTGAAGGCCTAGATGTTGAATGAAAATTCTGGAGAAACAATGAGATGTGGGATAGGAGGACATGCATAGACAAAATGTCAGGCCTGGGAGATGTCATTCAAACAAAAATAGAAGAGAGGACCTGAGAGGTAAGACAGGTTTTAGGGGGAACAAAATTCAGACCTTGCAAAGTCCTGGAAAATAGTATAGCTAAAGGTGGAGGAATCAGAGACCATACATCATCTGCTGCAGAAGGAATCTCAGGGTGGAAAAGCAAATAACTAACAGGTGTTTATTTTCATATTTATACTCTGTGGATCTAAATACTGGCCATTTTAAAGTAATTTTAAAAACAGGTACACATTTAGCAGAGAATATTCATTTATTCCAATAAGATATTTTTGAGTAACAGCAATGTATATTTTTTTAAAAGCTAATTTGGAGTACAACACATTTCCAGAAGAAGATACTTTGGAAGAACTTTAGAATAGGTCTGATTCAATTAAACAGGGGGACATTCTGCCAAACCTAGACCACAGCATAGGGAGCAGGAAGGCAGAGTGTTGTGCTGTCATGTCACTGGAGAATATTCTGTGAGCCTACTGCCTGCCTCTGTGAGACTAATAACCTGGGGTGGAGTCAAGATGGCAGGAAAGACACATGTTTCATTCTGAGCTCCCCTGTAACCCTTAAACTATTTACGAAATTCAGCCTCTGAATTAGTGCTAGACTGTCAGAACCCATGAATATTGGAAGTAGAACACATTACCAACAGAAGATAATCATGAAAATTGCCCAAAAAAAGTGTATTTTGGTCATATGTGGGCACAGGAGGAGGCCAGGCTAGGCACAGGCTCAGGTAGGCAAGGAGGCAGAGCAGGGAGGTCAGTGGCTACTCTGCCCTGGCAGCAAGCCATTAGATCAGCAGAGAAGTTATAAAACTTACTACAAAAAAACCTTTACATTGTTAAAGAGTGAACCCCAGAGTCTTACATGATCTGGCAACACCCACCCAACATCCGGAGTGACTCAGCTTGATCCAAGCACAGCAACAGTTGCTTTTCCCAGCACTGTGCCTTTCCACTGCCACTGCCACCGATTTCATCAGATCTGCTAATTCCAGTGCAGCCCATGCGGTCCCACTGACACTTCCTGTTCTCTGTAGAGGTAGTTTGGAAAGCCCTCATTGCCCCAGAAGCAGATTGTAGCATCTTTATTTATTTATTGGTTTGCTTGTTTCTTTGTTTGTTTATTTATGTTTATGTTTAAAATTAGTATAAAGACAAAGCAGACTATAACTGTAAATAGCTTCTATACTGAAAGAGAGCAGATTTCATACTCTGAAGACACTAAAAACAGATTGTCTCTAGATGAAAATCCAAGGGGGTATATGATCAGTTCCTACCACACAAGACCCTCATAGAAGAAATTAAATGATCTTTAAAAAGACCTAGAAGAAGATTAAAGAAAGGAAATGAAAACTTTGCAAGACGATCTGGATAAGGCATATAACTCACTAAAAGATAAAATGGAAAAAGAAAACAACTCCCTGAAAAGAAACAGAATTTGTGAATTGGAAAAAGAAAATTACTCCTTAAAAAAATTTGGCAAAATGGAAAAAAAATTCCATTGAATAAAACAACTCATTAAAAACTCAACTAGACATATACAAAAAGAAATGAAAAAGTAAATGAAGAACATAATTCATTAACAATCAGAACTAAACAAATGGAAATGAATGACTCAAGGAGACATCAAGAATCAGTAAAGCAAAACCAAAAAAATGAAAAATAGGAAAAAATGTTTAAATACCTACTTGGAAAAACAGAAGACATGGAAAATAGATCCAGGAGGGATAATGTAAGGATTATTGGACTCCCTAAAAATCATGATGAAAGACAGAGCTTGGAAACCATTTTTCAGGAAATCATCAAAGAAAGCTGCCCAGATGTCATACAATCAGAAGACAAAATAGCCATTGAAAGAATATATCAATCACCTACTGAAAGAGACCCCAACATTAAAACTTCAAGGAATAATGTGGCTAAATTCCAGAACTATAACACCAAGGAAAAAATATTACAAACAGCCAGAAAAAAATTTAACTACAATGGAGTCACAATAAGGATTACTCAGGATCTAGGAACATCCACATTAAAGGATTAAAGGGGCTTGAACCTGATATTCCAAAAGACAAAGGAGCTTGGAATGCAGCAAAGAATTAACTATCTAGCTAACCTGAGCATTTTCTTCCAGTAAAGAAGATGACCTTTCAATGAAATAGGTGAATTCCATCTATTTCTGATGAAAAAAGTACAGCTAAACAAAAAAATTGATCTTCAAATATAGGACTCAAGAGAAGCATAAAAAGGTAAAAAAACAAAAAAAAAAAAACAAAAAAACAAAAAACAAACAAAAAAACCTCTTGAGAATTGTGTTTCTATTATGGTTAGAATATATGTATAATTTGATTTTTACTGTTATAATATGAAAAATGTAAGAGATATGTAAAGGAGCTTGTACCAAAAAAAGGGAAAATTGGAGATAAAAAGAGGGAAACCACATCTCACAAAGAGACAAAGGAAAACTATTATATCTGAGGGAAAGAAGGAACATTGTGTAAAATTTATTCTCATCAGATTTGGCTCAAAAAGGAAATATTAGACATATTCAGTTTACAGAGGAACTTCTCCCAAATCACTGAAAGAGGAAGGGAGAAAGCAAAGAGGGAAATGGTGGCCTAAATAGAAAGAAATACAGAAGAATTAGGGTAAAGGTTTAAGAAAGGTTTAAGGAGTAAAGAGGGATTTTAAAGAGGGAAGGCTGTGAAAGACAAGTGGTGCTCATAAGTTTAATACTGGGGAGGGGTATAAGGGAGAAAGGAAATGGAAAAGCATAATATAGAGATAATAAAATGGCAGGAAATACAGAATTAGTAATCAACCATAAATGTGAATGGGGTAAACTCTACTATAATGTGGAGGCAGATAGCAGACTGGGTTAAGCTGTGTACAGGACACATATTTGAAGCAGGGCGATATATACAGAATAAAGGTAAAAGGCTGGAGCAGAATCAACTATGCTTCATGTAAAGTCAAAAAAGCAGGGTAACCATCCTGATCTCAGATCAAGCAAAAGCAAAAATTGATCTAATTAAAGGGGGTAAGGAAGGAAAGTATATCTTCCTAAGGAAAAGCAGTATATTTTGCTAAAGGGTAGCATGGATAATGAAACAATATTAATATTAAACATATATGCACCAAGTGGTATAGCATCTAAATTCCTAAAGGAGAAATTAAGAGAGCTCCAAGAAGAAATAGACATCAAAAGTATAATAATGGGAGATCTCAATCTAACATTCTCAGAATTAGATAAATCAAACCACAAAATAAATAAGAAAGAAGTTAAAGAGGTAAATAAAACACAGAAAAGTTAGGTATGGAAGACCTTTGGAGAAAACTGGATAAAGATACAGAGGTACTACAGTTTCTTTTTGGCAGTTCATGGAACCTATGTAAAATTGGCCATAATTTAAATGCAAAAATTATAAATTCATCCTTTTCAGATCACAATGCAATATAAACTACATTCAATAAAAAGACAGGGGAAAATAGACCACAAATAATTGGAACCTAAATAATCTCATCCTAAAGAATGATTGGGTGAAACAGAAAATCATAGACACAATTAATAATTTCACCCAAGAGAATGACAATAATGAGACCACATACCACAATGTATGGGATGCAGCCAAATATATAATAAGGGAAAATTTTATATCTCTAGAGGCTTATTTGCAAAAATAGAGAAAGAGAATATCAGTGAATTAGGCTTGCATCTAAAATAGCTAGGGGAAAAAGCAAATTTTAAAACCCCAATAAAAAACTAAATTGAAAATTTAAAAATAAAAGGAGAGATTAATCAAATTGAACAAAAAACTATAGAATTAATAAAAAAACTGAGAGTTTGTTTTATTAAAAAAAACAAAACAGAATAACCTTTGCTAAGTTTGATTAGAAAGAGGAAAGAGAAAAATCAAAATTGTTAGTCTTAAAAATGAAAAGGAAATTAGAGCAATAATTAGGAGTTAATTTGCCCAAATTTAAGCAAATAAATTTGATAATCTAAGTCAAATGGATGACTACATTTAAAAATATAGGCTTTCAAGATTAATAAAGGAGGAAGTGAATTGCTTAAATAGTCCCATTTTAGAAAAAAGTAATAGAACAAGCTATTAATCAACTCCCTAAGAAAAAAATCACAGGACCAGATTACATGGGAATTCTACCAAACATTTAAAGAACACTTAATTCAAATATTATATAAACCATTTGAAAAAATAGGGAATGAAGGACTCCTACCAAATTACTTTTATGACACAGACATGGTACTGATACCTAAAACAGGTAAGTTGAAAACAGAGAAAGAAAATTATAGACCAATCTCCCTAATGAATATTGATGCTAAAATCTGAAATAAAATATTAGCAAAAAGATTACAGAAAATCATCCCCAGGATAATACACTATGACACTATGATTTATGCCAGGAATACAGGATTCAATATGAGGAAAACTATCAGCATAAGTGACCATATCAATAACCAAATTAATAAAACCATATGATTATCTCAATAGTTGCAGAAAAAGCATTTCATAAAATCCAACATCCATTCCTATTAAAAACACTTGAGAGTATAGGAATAAATGGACTTTTCCTTAAAATAGTAAATAGCATCTATATAAAACCATCAGCAAGCATCATAGAGTAATGGCGATAAACTGGAACCTTTCCCAGTAAGAGTAGGAGTGAAACATAGTTGCCCACTATTACCATTATTATTCAGTATTGTATTAGAAATGCTAGCTTCCACAACAAGAGTTGAGAAAGACATTAAAGGAATTAGAATAGGCAATGAGGAAACCAAATGATCACTCTTTGCAGATAATATGATGGTATACTTAGAGAACTCCAGAGATTCAACTAAAAAGCTATTAGAAATAATCCAAAACTTTAGCAAAGTTGCAGGATACAAGATATATCCACATAAATCATCAGCACTCATATATCACTAACAAAATCCAACAGGTAGGGATACAAAGAGAAATTCCATTTAAAATAACTCCTGATAGTATAAAATATTTGGGAATCTATCTGCCAAAGGAAAATCAGGAAGTATATGAACAATACTAAAAACACTTTTCACAGAAATAAAGTCAGATCTAACCAATTGGAAAAATCTCAAGTGCTCTTGGATAGGTCGAGTAAATATAATAAAGATGATAATACTACCTAAACTAATCTCTTTATTTAGTGCTACACCGATTAGACTTCTAAGAAAGTATTTTAACCACTTAGAAAAAATAACAACAAAATTCATGTGGAAGAACAAAAGATCAAGAATTTCAAGTGAACTAATAAAAAAAAAAAATCAAATGAAGGTGGGCTAACTGTACCAGATCTAAAAGTATATTATAAAGCAGTGGTCACCAAAACCATTTGGTATTGACTAAGAAATAGACCACTTGATTAGTGGAATAAGTTAGGTACACAGGATAAAATAGTCAATTTAAAAAAATAATAATAATCTAGTCTTTGATAAACCCAAAGACTGCAGCTTTTGGGATAAGAATTCACTATTTGACAAAAAATTGTTGGGAAAATTGAAAACTAGTATTGCAGAAACTAGGTATTGACCAACACATAACACTATACAGCAAGCATAAGGTCAAAATGTGTTCATAACCTAAACATAAAGAATGAGATTATAAATAAATTAGAAACACATAGGATAATTTATCTCTCAGAACTGTGGAGAAGGAAGGAATTTGGGACCAAAGAAGAACTAGAAACTATTATTGATCACAAAATAAATAATTTTTATAATATCAAGTTAAAAAGCTTTTGAATAAACAAAATTAATTTGGACAAGTTTAGAAGGAGAGCAATAAACTGGAAAAACATTTTTACAGTCAAAGGTTCTGAAAAAGGCCTCATTTCCAAAATATATAGAGAACTGACTCTAATAATAAATAAATCAAGCCATTCTCCAATTGATAAATGGTCAAATGATATGAACAATTTTCAGGTGAAGAAATTTCTAGCCATATGAAAAGATGCTCCAAATCATTATTAATCATTAATCAGAGAAATGCAAATTAAGACAACTCTAAGATATCACAGCACACCTCTCAGATTGACTGAAATGACAAGAAAAGATAATGATGCATGTTGGAGGGGATATGGGAAAACTGGGACACTGTGAAGGAGACAATAAAGATTTTTGGACCTTATCCCTGGCTATTCTATTGATGATTACTCTGCTGACATGAAGGCTGCTCCCAAGATATCCAGAAACCTAACCAGAAAGCATTACAGGAATTGAGTGTACAACACAACAAAGCATTTTCACTCTTTCTGTGGTTGTTTGCTTGCATTTTGTTTTCTTTCTCAGTTTTTCTTTTTCTTCCTTCTTGATCTGATTTTTCTTGTGCAGCAAGATAAATGTATAAATATATATATACATATATTGACACGTATTTAAACATATCTAACATATAAGGGAATACCTGTTAGCTAGGGGAGGAGGTGGGGGAAAGGAGGGGAAAAATTCAGAATAAAATGTTTTGCAAGGTTCAATATTTGAAAAATTGCCCATACATATGCTTTGTAAATAAAAAGTTTTAATATAAAAAAGGAATATTTCCAGGTACATGTGCTCAATACATAGCCTGCTAAGGACTTAGAATTAACACTGTTTAGGTTGAAAACTTTGTATGTGATATCATTCATATGCATTATAATAATGATGCAATAAAAAAAAAGAAAAGAAAGCTTCTTAGGGATCATAGGAGGGTCTGACCTTAGAAGCCAAAACCAGTCCCTTTGAATATGGACTCTTGGGGTATCCTGGGACCTTTCAAGGATCTCTGTTGCTGCGGTTCCAGCAGCTGAAAATACAGAATTTCCTAGTGAAGGGATGAGTCCTGTACCAGAAGGTATGGCTTGGCCATCCAAAGCTTAGAGATCCAAGGAGGTTAGGAGTGGCTGTTGGAAGAGAGAATATACAGGCTTGAAGGCCCTTTCAAGGGGAAGATCAGCAGCTGGATGAGATGATGGAATCTACTAAAGCAGAACTGTGACAGCCCAGAGAAGCAAGGACAGAGGGAGCTGGAAGGGGTCTGAGATTGGACATTTTCAGACACCAGAGAATTTGAGCTCAGAGTCAGGTCCGGCAGTTGTCATGGAGACAAACAAGAGAACTGCAGGGCCCAGGAAACCTCAGAGCACAGACCTCACAGGTTCCTTGAAAGAATATATGGTATAGGTGTGGGGGGCACGGCACTTCACAGAACAGAAATCTTCTGGAGCAGGGCCATCGGAGTAAAAAAAAAAAAATCTCCCAACTCACAGATTTGTTTTTAACAGATTTGCTAGAGGAACTCAGAGATGGCTCATTATTACTCATTTGAAGAAGAAGGCAGATTATTATAAAGAACCATTCCCTTATTTCAACTTCATATACAGAAACAGTGATGTGCAAAAAAAAATTGAAAAAAAATACTAAAAGAAAATCAAACCCCAAAGCCCTTCTATCTTAAAGTAGACTTTTCAAAAAAAATTTAAGTTCTTTTTCAAGAGATTATTGTCTATTTTTGGGCTAGTTGACCTTCCACCCAAACATCACAAATCCAATGTAGCTAAACAAAGGTGGTGCTTTTTTTTTAATTTAGCACATACTCTCTCATTACTACTACTAATATACACACATTTATACATACATACATACACACATATGATGATCAGTAAATTGAGGATAGGAACACATCATCTGAAGTAGAAAGTGATCATAAGAAAGGGGATTTCTATTTTGAAAAGCATCATTTTGAAATGACATTTGAGAATCATATAGGGATGACCCAGGTACCTTGTAATCACCAACAAAAGATTTTGGAAACCAGGATAGATGAAAGACTCAGGAGTGTTGTTTAAATAAAACCATAAAAGAATCAGGCCAAAGAATACCCACACCTCAAAAAAAAAACAAAAAACCAACCACCACACACACACACACACACACACACACACACACACACACAAAACAAACAAACAAAAAACCTGTACAAACAAAATACCACATATATCTTTGCAGGGGGCTCCTCTAGAGAACAGAATCTGCTCTGGGAGAAGAGCCTTACAAAACAATCTCACGGTTCCCTAATATGCTGAAAGCAGAAAAGTAGGTAGTAGGCTAGAACTCAGAAAGCAGTATTTCCCAGCATGGAGGTTAAGTCCCACTTTTGAATACAACAATTAGAAATGGATTGTGAAGTCAGAATTCTGGAACATGTCTTTGACTTGGAGCCAAGAATATCTGAGCTTCATCAAAATCTTGAATCCTGTAGTGACTCTGGCTAGAATCCTCTTTTAGACTATCCTGCCATCATGAGCTGGAGGTGTCAGAAGGCCCGATTTTTTGAAACATGTCTTGATTCCAAAAAAATATCTAGTGGGTCTCAGTACTATCTAAGAAAAAGAAATAAAGAATCTCAAAAGCCAATTCAGGATGATTCCTGAAGACATGGGAGATTTTCCTACTCTTAAAGAATGGGGAAATTCTATGAAGAACTGGGATTGCAGAAGAGACACTGACAGTTTTAGGAGGTGGCAGAGACAGGAGAAGGAGAGATGGAGGGACACAGTACAAGCCTTTGTTTCAGCAAGACACAAGTTCAAATTTGGCCTTTACAGGATGTTTCTCCTGGCAAAGTCAATTCATCCCGATTCCTTTCTTTTACATTCTAATGCACATATGTAAAGAAAGTTTTTAAGATTCATTTTTGTAACTTGTTTTGTTCCAAATTTTTCTTTTTATGTAGGATTAATATTACTCCCCTGCTACAGTAATATTAGGGGCTTAGAATGGGGGCATCGAGTGAAGATTTGGGTTAATATCAACGAGAAAGATACCCCACAGACAATTCAGTTTGATATTTATCAAATTTGCATTTGCTTCATCCTTTTCTAACCCATCAAATTTGGCTAATACTTTTTGCATCCCACTTAATAAAGGTGTATTAACCCCTGCACAGATCTCCTTGCACAGGATGGATAATTAACCCCGAAATTCTCTGCTACTTTCTCTGACAAGGATGTCCTAGGAATAAAACTACTTTCTGTACCTCTTCTTTCTGCCAATAACCTGTCCAGAGTCATTCTATTTTCCCATGATCTTCTGCTAATGTCATCCAACTACTCTGCTATTCCTTTCATTGCTTGCCTCTGGTCTAACTTATCCAACAATATTTACCCACCAGAGTCGGAATGACCCAATTCAGAACTAATTTAATTTCTAGATTTGAATTTATCAATAACTATCCTTGACTTAACTCTTCCTGATTCAATCTTTCTTACTTCATCATATGCCAGGGTAAAAGGAATAGCCAATTGGATTGTGCACAGCTCCCCACTCAGTTCCCAAGCAAAGCAGCTTTGAAAGTGCTGCCTCCACAACGCTACCAAAGTTTGCTTGGGATATGCTCATTGGAGAAGTGGCCAGGCTACCCTCAATTACATTCCAGACTCGGGTACATGCCAGTCCCTAGATTTTTGAATCTTTCATCCTGCCATGAGAGGCAACCTGATTGATCTCCATAGAAGGGAATAGGTAGAACAAAATATTGCAATTTCCTCAGGAATTTTATTCTAGGAAACAAAAGGATCCTGTACTTGAATTCACTCTCATGTTTTTCCATATTCAAAGGAAATGGTACTATCTGGGCATGGGGCAATCCATAGCAGATATGGAAATTACTTTTTGTTCAGAGCCTTTGCAGAGTACTTTACCAGTTCTACCCAGGCATTGGTGTCTATTGCTTGCCTTAAGTCCTTGACTTGATTCTCAATCTTCCTAAAAGATCTATACCTATTACATGTATAAACAACTTACTCTTTCATCTACATTTTCTAATTGTCTAGCCTTTGTAGCAAACCAAACATTATTCCAAATTGGACAGTAGGTTCCAAAAAAATCCTCATTCTCTATTAGGACACAAATATTTAATGTACCTCCTCCTACCTCCTTATCTACAGCTAGTCAAGCCTCTAAAATGAAACAGTTTGACAAATATCAAACAGAATTCTTCATGGGGTATCTTTCTCACTAATATTTACCCAAATCTCAACTCAATATAACCACCCTAAGCCCCAAATGCTAATGTCGCAGGGGTGTAGCATTAATTTTATATAACTTTCTCCCTTCACAGTATTAATGAACTTCTTACAGGAAACCCCCTCAGACATTGGGTAATTTTGGCTCCATTCACCAACCAATTCCAATTTCTTCCCAAAAAATGGGGTCCTTTGGGGTATAGGGTGACAGCTTCCTCTTCTGAAATTACTTCATGCTGAGAATGTGTATTAAGCTGAGTCATCCTACAATATCACATATGGAGGTATTTGAACTATTTGAAGATCCATCCAGTGGGCTGAGTCAGACCACTAAAGCTGGTCAATACAGCTGGCTACTACTAGTAATTTTTTTTTCATTTTTTATTTTTTATGATACTTTTTTATTGATAGAACATATGCATGGGTAATTTTTCTTTTTTTTCTTTTCTTTTTTCTTTTGAAAACTGACATAAATTTTAATTCAATTAAATCACAATGAGGTTTATAAAGTAAGGAATTTATTGATGGGAAAAAAGATGTGCAGGAATATTCATATTACCACAAACTGGAAATAAATTTTCATCCCAATGATTGGGGAATAGTTGGATAAATTATGGTATATCAATATAGTAAAATATTATTGCAAGATAGGAAATAATAAATATAAAACTTTAAAGAAATATGGAAAGACATATAAAGTGATACAAAGTGAAGACAATAGAACCACTTGAAGCCAATATGCATACTTACCATGACTACATAAAGACAATATAAAATAGCAACAAAATTCACATTTAATATGTTGTCAACTTTGTTACTATATTGTTAAAGCTAATACACTCAGCTTTTTATATTTAGACAATATTTTTAAAAAGCAAATTACAGTTTCATATACAATAACCTAAATAATTTTTTAAAAATTCTACATATAGGTGGAAATCAAAATAAGACTTAGTTTTTTTTTTAAAAAAGCATTAGTATTTGTGGTAAAAATCCAGTTTTGTTACTTTCAAGTCATATTTCTATCCCATTTGTTTTTTTTTTCTTTTTATATTAATTTTATACTTATAACATTTTTTACAACATTATCCCTTGTATTCCCTTCTGTTCCGAATTTTCCCTTACTTTCCTCCACTCCCTCCCCTAGATGGCAGGCAATTCCATACATATTAAATATGTTATAGTATATCCTAGGTACAATATATATGTGCAGAACTGAATTTGTTGTTGTTGTTGTTGTTTTGTTGTTGTTGTTTTGTTTTGTTGTTGTTGTTTTGTTGTTTGTTGTTGTTGTTTTGTTGTTTGTTGTTGTTGTTTTGTTTTGTTGTTGTTGTTTTGTTGTTTGTTGTTGTTGTTTTGTTTTGTTGTTGTTTTGTTTTGTTGTTGTTGTTGTTTTGTTTTGTTGTTGTTTTGTTGTTTGTTGTTGTTGTTGTTTTGTTTTGTTGTTGTTGTTTTGTTGTTGTTGTTGTTTTGTTGTTGTTGTTTGTTGTTTGTTGTTGTTGTTTTGTTGTTTTGTTGTTGTTTGTTGTTTTGTTGTTGTTGTTTGTTGTTTGTTGTTGTTGTTTGTTGTTTGTTGTTGTTTGTTGTTGTTGTTTGTTGTTTGTTGTTTGTTGTTTGTTGTTGTTGTTTGTTGTTTGTTGTTGTTGTTTGTTGTTTGTTGTTGTTTGTTGTTTGTTGTTGTTGTTGTTTGTTGTTGTTTTGTTGTTGTTTGTTGTTGTTTGTTGTTTGTTGTTGTTGTTGTTTTGTTGTTTGTTGTTGTTGTTGTTTGTTGTTGTTGTTGTTTGGTGTTGTTGTTGTTGTTGTTGTTGTTGTTGTTTGTTGTTGTTGTTTGTTGTTTGTTGTTGTTGTTTGTTGTTGTTGTTGTTGTTTTGTTGTTGTTGTTTGTTGTTGTTGTTGTTGTTTGTTGTTTGTTGTTGTGGTTGTTGTGGTTGTTGTTGTTGTTGCAGCAGCAAAGGAAGAATTGGATTCGGAAGATAAAAATATCCTGGGGAGAAAAACAAAAAAAAAAATGCTAACAGTTTACACTCATTTCCCAGTGTTCTTTTTCTGGATGTAGCTGATTCTCTCCATCATTGATCAATTGGAATTGGATTAGCTCTTCTCTATGTTGAAGATAACCACTTCCATCAGCATACATCCTCGTACAGTATCATTGTTGAAGTGTATAATGATCTCCTAGTTGTTCTCGTTTCACTCTGCATCAGTTAATGTAAGTCTCTCCAAGCCTCTCTGTATTCGTCCTGTTGGTCATTTCTTATAGAACAATTAATATTCCATAACATTCATATGCAATAATTTACCCAACCATTCTCCAATTGATGGGCATCCGTTCATTTTCCAGTTTCTAGCCACTATGAAAAGGGCTGCCACAAACATTTTGGCACATACAGGTCCCTTTCCCTTCTTTAGTATTTCCTTGGGATATAAGCCCAGTAGTAGCACTGCTGGATCAAAGGGTGCATGGGTAATTTTTTAACATTGTCCCTTGAAATCACTTCTGTTCCAGTTTTTCCCTCCTTTCCCTACATTTCCTCCCCTAGATGGCAGGAAGTCTCAGACATGTTAAACATATTAAAGTATATCTTAAATACAATATATGTGTACATATTTGTACAGTTTTCTTGTTGCACAAAAAAAAAATCAGTTTCTGAAATGTAAAAATAACCTGAAAAGAAAGACAAAAATGCAAGCAGTTCACATTCATTTCCCAGTGTTCTTTCTCTTGGTGTAGCTAGTTCTGTTCATCATTGATCAATTGGAACTGAATTGGATCTTCTCATTGTGGAAGATATCCACTTTCATCAGAATTGATCCTCATATAGTATTGTTGTTGAAGTGGATAATGTTCTCCTGGTTCTGCTCATTTCACTTAGCATCAGTTCATGTAAGTCATTCCAAGCTTCTCCGTATTCATATTGCTCGTCATTTCTCACAGAACAATAATATTCCATAATATTCATATACCACAATTTATCCAGCCATTCTCTACTTGATGGGCATCCATTCAATTTGTAGTTTCCAGCCACTGCAAAAATGCTGCCACAAATATTTTTGCACACACAGGTCCCTTTCCCTTCTTTAAAATCTCTTTGGGATATAAGCCCCGTGGTAACACTGCTGAATCAAAGGGTATGCAGAGTTTGATATCTTTTTGAGTGTAGTTCCAAATTGCTCTCCAGAATGGTTGGATCTGTTCTCAGTTCCGCCAACAATGTATCAGTTCCCCCGTTTTCCCGCATCCCCTCCAACATTCATCATTATCATTTCCTGTCATCTTAGCCAATCTGACAGGTAGGTATCTCACAGAAGCCTTAATTTGCATTTCTCTGATCAATAGTGATTTGGAACACCCTTTCATATGAATAGAAATAGTTTCTATTTCATCCTCTGAAAATTGTCATCTCATATCCTTTGACCATTTATCAATTGGAGAATGCCTTGATTTCTTATAAATTAGAGTCAATTCTCTATATATTTTGCAAATAAGGCCTTTATCAGAACCTTTAACTGTAAAAATGTTTTCCCAGTCTATTTCTTCCCTTCTAATCTTGTCTGCATTAGTTTTCTTTCTCCATCTCATTCTCTATGCCTAGATCATGAACCTATTTTGACATCATGGTGTACTGTGTTAAGTGTGGGTCAATGCCTAGTTTCTGCCATACTAATTTTCAATTTTCCCAGCAGTTTTTGTCAAACAGTGAATTCTTATCCCAAAAGCTGTGGTCTTTGAGTTTGTCAAACACTAGATTATTAAAGTTATTGACTATTTTGTCCTTTAAACTTAACCTATTCCACTCATCCACTAGTCTATTTCTTAGCCATTACCAAATGGTTTTGCTAACTGCTGCTTTATAATATAGTTTTAGATCTGGTAGAGCCAGGCCACCTTCATTTGATTTTTTTTTCATTAGTTCCCTTGAAAGTCTTGATCTTTTGTTCTTCCAAATGAATTTTGTTTTTTTTTTCTAAGTCATTAAAATACTTTCTTGGGAGTCTTATTGGTAGAGCATTAAATAAATAGCTTAGTTTAGGTAGTATTTCACCTTTATTATATTTGCTCGACCTATCCAAGAGCACTTAGTATTATTACAATTGGTTAGATCTGAATGTAGTTTTGCTCATATACTTCCTGACTTTCCCTTGGCAGATAGATTCCCAAATATTTTATGCTATCAGCAGTTAATTTAAATCGGAATTTCTCTTTGCAACTGTTGGATTTTATTAGTGATCTGTAAGAATGTTGATGACTTATATGGGTTTATTTTGTATCTTGCAACTTTACTAAATATGTGGATTATTTCTAATAGCTTTTTAGAACAATCTCTGGGGTTTTCTAAGTATACCATCATATCATCAGCAAAGAGAGATAATCTGGTTTCCTCATTACATATTCTAATTGCTTTAATCTCTTTCTCAACTCTTTTTGCCTAAGCTAACATTTCTAATACAATATTGAATACTAATGGTGATAGGAGGCAATCTTGTTTCACACGTGATATATATTGGGAATGGATCCAGTTGATCCTCATTACATATTATGCTTACTGATGGTTTTAAATAGATGCTACTGATTATTTTAAGGAAAAGTTCATTTATACCTATACTCTCAAGAGTTTTTAATAGGAATGGATGTTGGATTTTATCAAATGCTTTTTCTGCATCGATTGAGTTAATCATATAGTTTTTGTTAATTTGTTTATTGATATAGTCAATTATGCTATTAGTTTTCCTAATATTGAACCAGCCCTGCATTTCTGGCATAAATACTAACAGGTCATGGTGTATTATCCTGGGGATGATTTTCTGTAATCTTTTTGCTAATATTTTATTTCAGATTTTAGCATCAATATTCATTAGGGAGATTGGTCTATGATTTTCTTTCTCTGTTTTCAACCTACCTAGTTTAGGTATCAGTACCATGTCTGTGTCATAAAAGGAATTTGGTAGGCCTCCTTCAGTCACTATTTTTTCAAATAGTTTATATAACATTGAAGTTTCTTTTTCTTTAAATGTTTGGTAGAGTTCACATGAAAATCCATCTTTTCCTCGAGATTTTTTTCTTAGGGAGTTGATTAATATCTTGTTCTGTTTCTCTTTCTAAAATGGGACTATTTAGTCCATTTATTTCATTCCCTGTTAATCTGGGAAGCCTATGTTTTTGAAGGAAGCCATCCATTTCACTTAGATTGTCAAATTTGTTGGCATAAAGTTGAGCAAAGTAACTCCTAACAATAGCTCTAATTTCCTCTTCATTAGTGGAAAGTTCTCCCTTTTCATTTTTAGACTAACAATTTGATTCTCCTCTTTCCTTTTTCTAATCAGACTTGCCAAAGGTTTATCTATTTTATTGGTTTTTTTCATAAAACCAACTCTTAGTTTTATTTATTAATTCAATAATTTTTACTTTCAATTCCATCAATTTCTACTTTTAATTTTAGAATTTCAAGTTTATCATTTGATTTTTAGTTTACTCTGTTTCTAGCTTTTTAAGTAGCAAGCTCAGTTCATTGATCTTCTCTTTCTCTATTTTATTCAAGTAAGTGTGTAAAGATATAAAATTTCCCCTTATTACTGATTTGGCTGCATCCCACAAAATTTGGTATGTTGTCTCATTGTTGTCATTCTCTTGGGTGAAATTATTAATTGTGTCTATTTGCTGTTTGACCCATTCATTCTTTAGGATGAGATTATTTTAGTTTCCAGTTACTTTTTGGTCTAGTTACCCCTAGCTTTTTGTTGAATGTAGTTTTTATTGCATTTTATTACTATGTCTGCTTTTCTGCATTTAATTTTAAGGTCTTTATGTTCTAATATATGGTCAGTTTTGTATAGGGTTCATGAACTTCTGAGAAGAAAGTGTACTCATTTCTATCTGCATTCAGTTTTCTCCAAAGATCTATCATACATAACTTTAGTAATATTCTATCTACCTCTTAAACACCTTATTTGTTTGTGATTTGATTTATCTAATTCTGAGAGTGCAAGTTTGAGATCTCTCACTATTATAGTTTTACCATCTATTTTTTCTTGCAATTCTCTTAACTTCTCCTTTAGGAAGTTAGATACTATGCCACTTGGTGCATATATGATTAGTATTAATATTGCTTCATTGTCTATGCTACCCCTTAGCAAGATATAGTTTCCTTCCTTATCACTTTTAATTAGATCAATTTTTGCTTTTGCTTGATCTGAGATCAGGATATCTACCTCTGCTTTTTTGACTTTACCTGAAGCATCTAGATTCTGCTCCAGCCTTTTACTTTTACTCTGTATGTATCGCCCTGCTTTAAATGTGTATTGTATAGACAACATATTATAGGGTTCTGACTTTTGATCCAGTCTGCTATCCACCTTCTCTATGGGAGAGTTTATCCCATTCACATTTACAGTTAAAACTACTAATTCTGTATTTTCTGCTAAATGGATGGGCAAAGAAGAAAGAACCCCACCATTGAAACATGGCAACAGGTAAGACAAAGATTCACTTTCAGAGGATGACATTTAATAAAAAAAAATCAACACCCCAAAGAGTTTCCTACCTGGAGATGTTTTAGAGAAAAACTCAAAAAAGAATTTAAAGATCAAATGAAGACACTAAGGAAAAATTTTTAAAGTAAAAAACCAAGAAAAACAAGATGATGGGAAAAGTTAACCAACTAGAAAAGGAGAAATGGAGTCTTAAAAATGAAACTAATTATTTCAATATTAGAATTAGGAAAGTTTGAGCCAGTGAATATATGAGAGACTAAGAAATAACAAACAGATTATAAGGAATGAGAAAATAGAACAGAATGTGAAATATCTTATAAGAAAAATGACAAATCTGGAGAACAGATCAAGAAGAGGAAAGATAAGAATAATTGGACTGCCAGAAAGTTGTGAGCAAAAAGAGAACCTTGACCCAATAATGCAGGAAATAATCCAAGAAAATTTTACTGCAATAATAGAACATGAGGGGAAAGTAGAAATAAAAGAAATTCACTGATCACCAGCTCAAAAAGATTCTTTATGTAAAATACACAGGAACATTATTGCCAAATTTCAAAATCCAGATCAAAGAGAAAATTTTGCAAGAAACAAGGTGGAAAAAATTCAAATATGCTGAAGCTACAATTAGAACTGTACAAGACTTAGCAGCAACCACAATAAAAGCTTGCAGGTCCTGGAATCATATCTATTCTATCTTATCAAAATTATAATATATCAAAAGAACTATACCTAAGGCCAAAAATATCATATGTAGCAAAATTGTCTATAATTTTGAATGAAAAAAAAAAACGGACATTCAGCAAACTTCCAGATTTTCAGGACTTTCTGTCAACCAAACCTGAACTTAACAGAAAATTTAACATATAAAAACCAATGTCAAAGATCAGTTTTTAGGAACTCAACATGAACAAACTGTTTAAACATGTACAGATGGTTTATGGGGTTTTTTCTCATAAAATATAAACTATATGTTTAAGATTCACATCAACAGTATGGTTGCTAAAAGGAAAGATTGGCAGAGGAAAGGTAAAAATAGTAATCTTGTCATACAAATGGGGTGCAGATGAAGAATAAACACAGATGCATTAGAGGGGGAGAAGGGCTCATACCCACATTGGGAATGGATTCAATAGGTAACTCTACATTTATACCAAGAAAGGTATAACACCTGACAAAATTTGTAAAGAAATAAGGAGGGAG
Source organism: Sminthopsis crassicaudata (assembly GCF_048593235.1). Classification (NCBI taxonomy): domain Eukaryota; kingdom Metazoa; phylum Chordata; class Mammalia; order Dasyuromorphia; family Dasyuridae; genus Sminthopsis; species Sminthopsis crassicaudata. Next base: position 69,077,524 of record NC_133623.1, read on the forward strand.
GTATAGGTGGATGGGGAAGCAAAGGGTGAATGAAGAAGACAAGGGTGGGATCCTTGGGTAGAGGGAGGTTAAATAATAGCAAGGTAAGTTATGGAGCAGAATTTAATGAAAAAGCCAGCAAGGATAGGAAAGATGTGTGGATGTGGGGTATGTGTGTACATAAATATACTGTTTCTTAATTGTACCTTGCTTGGGGTTGGGGAAGATGGAAAAAGGGGAAAAGAATAAAGGACATAATAAAGGTGTATAGCAGAGAACCAAAGAAGAATTTACAAGGAAGGAGAGAAAAAATGGACATTAATGAATATAATTTTTCTACTAATATATAGTATATTCTTGATCTGCTTATTTGTTGCTCTATATTTTGAATCCCCCCTGATGTCCCTAGGTACGGCACATGACAATGTTCTCTTTTGTTTTGCCTTACTTTGTTTTGTATAACTTTTTTGCTTTTTCTTTTTTTTTCTCCTCACTTTGCTTTTTCAAATAAAAACAAAAATCAATAAAAAAGAAATGTGTATTAAAAATTAATGGACGGGTATAAGAAAAAAAATAAAACAACAAAATTTTTGGTACTTTTGGTTTTGTTTTTATTAACGAAGAAAGAAACAGGAAGGTCAGTTTCAGGTGGACTAGAACAGATTGATATTCTGTGGCTGATAAGAGAAATTGACTGAGGAAATGAAATTTTAGAAAAGAAAATGTCAGTCAGCTAAGAATTATACAGAAGGCATAAGACTTGAGAAGATCTTTTAGAAGAAAGGATATCTGATCCAGCAAAGGATACAAAAGCTCAAGATTGGAGGGTCCTCTAATTTTCCATATGCCATAGATTTAAGGACTTTGACAATTTAAAAATGATCTGTCCTGGAATTGCTCTTTAAGTGCTACATATCCTAATATCACACGGTTACTTTAAATATTTTCTCAGTGGGCAAAAATATGTCTACTTGCAGTTAAATACTCTGTAAAATGCTGAGGATCATAAGAGAAATAAGTTAGATTTAAATTTTGAATATAATAAGATTCATGTCTATTGTAATAACTATGCAATACAAAATGGAAAAGAAAAATCCTTATGGATCCTAGGAGGTTTGAGACTCCAAATTCTTAGCCCCTTGGAATACTCACAACTGGGGCCCTTCTAGGAGTTTCCTTCTAGTAGGTTAGAACCCAGAATTTCCTAGTTAGATGATAAGGACTGCCTCTGAAGAGCCAGATTTTAAGTGAAAACTTAGAGAAACTGAGATAGGGGATGCCTCATGGTATATGGTAGATATGCACTTTAAAAATTGGAAGTCAGGTTTATCAGCTGCTGAAACTATAGAATCTACTAGGCCTGACTTATGAGGGCCTAAAAAAGAAAAGGGGAAATGTAAGGCATCTGGGTAGGGACATTTTCAGCAAAAGGAGCATTTCCACACACACAGGGTCAGGCTGGGAGTTGCCACGGAAACAAAAATGAGAGAGCTAGCAGTGTCCATAGAAGAGGGGACCTCAGAGCAAAGAAAAGCCTTGGGGACAGCAAAAGGCAGATCTTGCAGGGTTATGGAAAATAGTATATGCTAAATGTGGGGGTATTCAGAGAATAGCAATCTTCTGATATGGAAAGGAGCCCCTAAGTGGGAAATCTCACAACTGATGAAGATTTCTTTTCATAAATATACTGGGTAAGCCCAAATATTGACCATTTTCTGTTGATTCTGAAAATAAAAAGACAGATTTATCATAGATGATTGTTTATTTGTTCTAATATTTTTAAAAATTATCTTGGGCATCAGTGATAAAAGAAGTATAGAAATTAAAACCAAATCAAACAGAAAGGCTTTTTAGGAAGGATTTTCAAAGAATTTAGTGAAATTACTATCAATGTTTTTTTCTACTCACTAACCACTCCCTTCCCTTCCAAAGCCCTCTGCTTGTACAGCTAAACGAATACAGGTTTATGTATTTTTCTCTTTAGTACAGGCTTTTTCCTAATAATAAAAATGACTATCAGGCAATTTTTGCAAGGAAAAAAAGTGCATAAAACTGAAAGAGTTTATATGGCAAAAATCTTCCCTTTCCAAATCCTCATATTAGTTAAACACATATCCATTGTCATCCTAATTGAATAAATAAAATGTAAATATTTTACTGGACCCAAATGAATATGACATGACTTTAGAACTAAACATGTCATGTCTTGAACAGTCCCTAGACTTTTAGGTCCCTCAACCTTTAGGTTGAGGCTGCCAGGTACCCTTCATATGGGAATGTTGGAAGTTGTTGGTAACCTAGAGACACAATGTCTCAGCTAAAAGTTCAATCATGCCTCCAAATGTCCCAGTGGAGATTATTAAATGAAACTAGAGTATGTGATCAGAGAGGGAACTTAGAACCTAGGACTTGACACAGATGGGCATTTCTGATCTAGATTCTGGGGGTTTTAGATCATTAAATTTAGTATGTCATTACTGAGACATCTAGAGCAGAGACAATAGGAGATGTGGGGCATCTAGTAAAGGCAGGGGATAGCGCATCATTCTTGGAGTCAGCAGGATCTGAGTTCAAATGAGGCTTCAGAGACTCATATTATGTGTCACCCTGGGAAAGTGACTTAAGCCTGATTACTTTTTCAAACGTGAGGGATGTTCACAACTAAGAATGCAATTTGTTACACCAGTGGGAATTTCACACATGTAATGATAAGCCAAAGAATGGCCATAGAGAAGAAAAGGAAAGAAGTAGGAGCCCTTTGAAGAAGCTAGATCACAGTGATGAGAGCTCTTACAACATAAAAGAAAGGACATAACATATTCTCAAAACTTCCATTTTCCAAACATGGGGCAGTCCTTAGAATCTAAATCATGAGGTCTGGAAGGAAACTAGCACATCAATACAAATGTAATTCCATGATTTCTACCACAGATAAAGACTGCTGAAAGTATTACATTTCATTCCCATCAATGTAGGGCTTATTAAAAAAAAATACAAGTGAGACATAATGAGAACTGATAACAGACAAGACACATTTCAAATTCTGGATATTAGTAATGTTCTTGTGCAGTGTAATAATGAAAACCTGATAATATAAAAACTCAAACCTTATAGATCATTGGAGGTTATGGCTTTGGAACCTAAAAAAGTCAGGATTTGCAAGGATCCTTAAATCATTGAACATATGAACTTTCACTCATATTTCAAAAATATATCTTGGTAGTGGATGTCTCTAGACTGTTCTTGATCAGGTTCAGTTCTTCCTTCTGGAGGGCTCAATTTTGAATAGAAGGGAAGCCAAAAGATTTTATTAGTGAAGAGACATAGAACTTAAAATAGCTTTGCTACAAAGAAATACGGATTGCAGAATACTTAAACCAGTACATCAGTTTTGGGACTTACTAGATGAGAGAGAGAAGTAATTGTTCCAGGGCTGATAAAAGAAATAATCAAATGCAATGGTATTTGACTATACAGAGTACCGAAATTTAGAGGAGCCATGGAGAAAAAAAATGAGAAAGAGAAGATAATACTGAGAAGAAATGATATTAAAGAAAGGAGACTTGTAGGAACCTCATTGTATGGGATAGCTTGGAGAGCTGTAAGAATATAAATCATCTGCTCTGAAATGGTTTTAAAGGGGAAAAATCTTACCTATTCCAAGGATGCCTATTCCTCTCTACTCTTAGTCTACTGGGGATCAAGAGATCGATACTGAAAGATATTAATTCAAGCTATTCTGTGAAAGGTCAATGCTGAAGCTGAAGCTTCAATGAGAAGAAGAACACTCATTGTTGAAAACCTCAATATTGTGAAAGGTTGAAGGCAAAACAAATTAGAAGGGCTAGGAATAGACAGATCAATAGTATAAATAGAACCAAAAAACAGATTTTCGGACACAGTTGAGGATATTAGGGAAAGCCTGGCATGCTATATTCTTTGAGAACAGAAATTATTGGACCTGAATAGACCTTAAATTGTAAAATGTCATAAATTCCAAGAGTAATATTCTCATATGGATACTTACTTATCCAAATGTAGGCCTGTTGCATGTCATTAAAAAAAAAAACACCAAAAAGAATTGTTCTTATGAGATCAAAACTAAGTATTATTTAATTTTTAAGATACATTGGAATTACTAATGGAAAAATAGTGACAGGTTTAATCATGGTTATTGGTTATTATGGATATTATGGGTATGGTGAAAATACTATCAATTTTCTGACCACAGAAAAATTCTTACAAATCATTAAATAGAAGAAAAACTAGTGAATCCCTTTGTAATTGCTTTACTGCTTAAAAAAATAGCTATGGATAGTAGCATTCATGATAATGAATATTCAGGAGTTTGGGGCATTGTGACTTGTACTATATAATAAGGACTTTTAAGGAGTGAAGACGTCTCTTAAGAAAAAAGTATATGGGTAAGAACAACTGAAGTATTAAAATAAATCAATATATTAAACTGAAGAAAAAACCCATTCAAATCTTCAAAGGGTGTTTCTTTGGATGTGAAAATCTCAGATCTGTGAAGGTTCTCAGAAAACTGAATACCTACATTTCCAGGTATCATGAAAGTAAGTTAATGGTAGACTAATATTGTCTAGCACATCATCAAATCTTATCTCAGAATGGAACAATTAGGAATGGATTGTGAAGTCAATTCTCTTGAATACATCTTTGACTTGGAACACAAAATATTTGAAATTGGTGGAAATATAGAGTGTAGAATCCTGACCTGGACAGGGTTGTAGAAGCAAGAATGTCAGTGTGGGGACTGAGCATAACAGAGACAGTGAAAGGTGCTCAAAGGCTGATGATAAAAACTCTCTGTACAAATGGGATTTTAGAACCTCCAGTGTTAGGGAGGTGTCATGGGCAAGAGAATTAGAAATTCAAGAGAGCAAGGGATATGAGATCCAGGAGAGACCAAAAAAGGTCAGGAATGGAGTATCCTCCAAATTTCCATATGCCAGAACTGTGAGATATTTGAGAATTTACAATGATCTGCTATTGATTGGGCCTTCAAATGCTAAATGTTTTAAATTTCAAGGGTAACTCTAAATATGTTTTGGGGAGGGAAATATTATGCAGGTAAATATTTATAATATGTAGCATGCTAGGAATTCATAAGAAATAATTTATTACTTTTAAAATTGTATGTGGCAAGTTTCATGTTCTGTGTAATAGTGACCTAATAAAAAAAAAAGAAAGAATAAATCCTAACTCATCCTTGGAGAGCCAAGCCTTAAAATCCTAAATATCAGGTTCTTGGAATCTTGACTCTCAGAGCTTCCTGGACCTTTCCACTTCCATGTTGGAGGTGTCCTGAAGCTGAGAATGCAAAATTTCCTTGTTGGGGATAAATACTGCCTCTGAAGGTCTAGATGTTGAATGAAAACTCTGGAGAAACAATGAGATGTGGGATAGGAGGATATGCATAGACTAAATGTCAGGCCTGGGAAATGTCATTCAAACAAAAATAGAAGAGAGGACCTGAGAGGTAAGAGGGGTTTTAGTGGGAGCAAAATTCAATGTCCTTGCAATGTCCTTGAAAATAGTATAGCTAAAGGTGGAGGATTCAGAGACCACACATCATCTGCTGCAGAAGGAATCTCAGGGTGGAAAAGCAAACAACTAACAGGTGTTTATTTTCATATTTATACTCTATGGATCTAAATACTGGCCATTTTAAACTAATTTTAAAAACAGGTACACATTTAGCAGAGAATATTCATTTATTCCAATAAGATATTTTTGAGTAACAGTGATGTATATTTTTTAAAAAGCTAAAGGAAACAAAAACAACAAAAATTATTCTATATTCAACCATACTACATGATTACTGTCAAATTTTTGTCCATTAAAAAAAAAAAACACCTGGGAGCACAGAGCCAAGATGGCAGGAAAGACACGTTTCATTCTGAGCTCCCCTGCTACCCTCAAACTATTTACGAAATTCAGCCTCTGAATTAGTGCTAGACTGTCAGAACCCATGAATATTGGAAGTAGAACACATTACCAACAGAAGATAATCATGAAAATCGCCAGAAAAGTGTATTTTTGTCATACGCAGGCACGGGAGGAAGCCAGCCCAGGCACAGGCTCAGGTAGGCAAGGAGGCAGAGCAGGGAAGTCAGTGGCTACTCTGCTCTGGCAGCAAGCCAGTAGATCAGCAGAGAAGTTATAAAACTTCCTAAAAAAAAACTTTACATAGGTAAAGAGTGAACCCCAGAATCTTATGGGATTTGGCAACACCCACCCAACATCTGGAGTGACTCAGCTTGATCCAAGCACAGCCACAGTTGCTTTTCCCAGCTCAGTCACTGCCTTTCTGCTGCCACTGATTTCATCACATCTGCTAATCCCAGTGCAGCCCATGTGGTCCCAGTGACACTTCCTGTTGTCTGTACAGATAGCTTGGAAAGCCCTCATTGCCCCAGAAGCAGATTGAAGCATCATTATTTATTTATTTATTTGTTTGTTTATTTATTTTTATGTTTAAAATGAGTAAAAAGGTAAAGCAGACTAACTATAAATAGCTTCTATACTGAAAGAGAGCAGAGTTCATACCCTAAGGAGACTAAAAACAGATTATCTCTAGGTGAAAACCCAAAGGGGAATATGATCTGTTCACATCACACAAGACTCTTGTAGAATAAATTAAAAAGGATCTTTAACAAGACCTAGAAGAAGATTAAAGAAAGTAAAGGAAAAATTTGCAAGACAGTCTGGATAAAGTATATAACTTACTAAAAAATAAAATGGAAATAGAAAACAATTCCCTGGAAAACAGAATAAATGAATTGGAAAAAGAAAATATCTCCTTAAAAACAAAACTGGGAAAATGGGAAAAAAAATTCCATTGAACAAAATAACTCATTTTAAAACTCAATTGGACATATACAAAAAGAAATTAAAAAGTAAATTAAGAAAATAATTCATTAACAATCAGAACTAAAAAAATGCAAATGAATGACTCAAGGAGACATCAACAATCAGTCAAGCAAAAACAAAAAACTGGAAAAAAATCGAAAAAAAAAGTTAAATAACTACTTGGGAAAACAACAGACCAGGAAAATAGATCTAGGAGAGATAATCTAAGGATTATTAGACTCCCTGAAAATCATGATGAAAGAAAGAGCCTAGACACTCTTTTTTCCGGAAATCATGAAAGAGAGCTGCCCAGATATCATACAATTAGAAGGCAAAATAGCCATTGAAAGAATACATTGATCACCTACTGAAAGAGACCCCAACATTAAAACTCCAAGAAATGTTGTGGCTAAATTCCAGAACCATAACTCCAAGGAAATATATATTACAAGCAAAAAGAAAAAAAAATTAAGTTCCAAAGAGTCACAATAAGGTTTACTCAGGATCTAGGAGCATCCACATTAAAGGATCAAAGAACCTTGAACCTGATATTGCAAATGGCAAAGGACTTTGGAATGCAGCCAAGAATTAACTAACCAGAACACTTTCTTCCACTAAAGAAGATGAACTTTCAATGAAATATGTGAATTCCATCTATTTCTGATGAAAACAGCAGAGCTAGACAAAAAAATTGATCTGCAAAAAGCTCTTGAGAATTGTATTTCTATTATGGTTAGAGTACATGTATAATTTGATTTTACTGTTATAATATGAAAAAGGTAAGAGAGATGTAAAGGAGCTTATACCAGAAAAAGGGAAAAGTGGAGGTAAACAGAGGGAAACCACATCTCACAAAGAGGCAAAGGAAATCTATTACATCCGAGGGAAAGAAGGAATATTATGTGAATTTTACTCTTCAAATTTGGCTCAAAAAGGAATTATTAGACATATTTAGTTTACAGAGAAACTTCTACCAAATCACTGAGAAGAGGGAGGGGAAAAACGAAAAGGGAAGTGGTAGCCTAAATAGAAGGAAATACAGAAGTAGTAGGGGAAAGGTTTAAGAAAAAGGGAGGGACTCTAAGGGGTAGGGAGGGATTTTAAAGAGGGAAGACTGTGTGAGGCAAGTGGTGCTCATAAGCTTAATACTGGGGAGGGGTATAAGGGAGGAAGGAAATAGAAAAGCATAATATGGGGATAATAAAATGGCAGGAAATACAGAATTAGTAGTCAACCATAAATATGAATGGGGTGAACTCTACCATAAAGTGAAGGCAAATAGAAGATTGGGTTAAATTCTACAATATGCTATGTATAGGAAACATATTTGAAGCAGGGTGATATATACAGAATAAAGGTAAAAGGCTGGAGCAGAATCGACTATGCTTCAGGTGAAGTTAAAAAAGCAGGGGTAGCCATACTGATCTCAGGTCAAGCAAAAGCAAAAATTGATCTAATTAAAGGGGGTAAGGAAGGAAAGTATATCTTGCTAAAGGGTAGCATGGATAATGAAGCAATATCAATACTAAACATACATGCACCAAGTGGTATAGCATCTAAATTCCTAAAGGAGAAGTTAAGAGAGCTGCAAGAAGAAATACACAGAAAAACTATAATAGTGGGAGATCTCAAACTTGCTCTCTCAAAACTACATAAATCAAACCACAAAATAAATAAGAAAGAAGTTAAAGAGGTAAATAGAATTCTACAAGAGTTATGTATGATATCCAGCCATTCAGGAGAGCAATTTGGAACTATGCTCAAAAAGTTATCAAACTGTGCATACCCTTTGACCCAGCAGTGTTACTACTGGGCTTATATCTTAAAGAAGGGACAGGACCTGTATGTGCAAGAATGTAAGTGGCAGCCCTCTTTGTAGTGGCCAGAAACTGGAAACTAAGTGGATGCCCATTAATTGGAGAATGGCTGAATAAATTGTGGTATATGAATATTATGGAATATTATTGTTCTGTAAGAAATGACCAACAGGATGAATTCAGAAAGGCCTGAAGAGACTTACAAGAACTGATGCTGAGTGAAATGAGCAGGACCAAGAGATCATTATATACTTCAACAACAATATTATATGAAGATCAATTCTGATGGATGTGGCCTTCTCCAACAATGAGATGAACCAAATCAGGGCCAATAGAGCAGTAATGAACTGAACCAGCTACACCCAGCAAAAGAACTCTGGGAGATGACTATGAACCACTACATAGAATTCCCAATTCCTCTAATTTTTGTCCACCTGCAATGTTTATTTCTTTCACAGGCTAATTGAACACTATCTCAAAATCCGATTCTTTTTGTACAGCAAAACAACTGTTTGGAGGAGTATACATATATTGCACTTAATTTATACTTTAATATATTTAGCATGTATTGGTCAATCTGCCATCTGGGGCAGGGGGAAGGAGGGGAAAAATTGAAACAAAAGGTTTGGCAATTGTCAATGCTGTAAAATTACCCATGCATATATCTGGTAAATAAAAACTACAATTAATTTTTTTAAGTTAGATATGATAGACCTTTGGAGAAAACTGGATAAAGACAGAGAAGAGTACACTTTCAGCAGTTCATGGAACCTATATAAAATTGACCATACTTCAAATGCAGAAATAATAAATGCATCCATTTCAGATCACAATGCAATAAAAACTACATTCAGTAAAAAGACAGGGGAAAAATGGACCAAAAATAATTGGAAACTAAATAATCTCATCCTAAAGAATGATTGGGTAAAACAGAAAATCATAGATACAATTAATAATTTCATCCAAGAGAATGACAATAATGAGACAACATACCAAAATGTATGGGATGCAGCCAAAGAAATAATAAGGGGAAATTTTATATCTCGACAGGCTTATTTGCAAAAATAGAGAAAGAGAAGATCAGTGAATTAGGCTTGCATCTAAAACAGCTGGGGAAAAAAGCAAATTTTTAAAAACTCAATGAAACACTAAACTGAAAATTTAAAAATAAAAGGAGAGATTAATCAAATTTAACATAAAAACTATAGAATTAATAAATAAAAATAAGAGTTTGTTTTATTAAAAAAAAAACAACAACAAAACAGAACAATCTTTGCTAAATTTGATTAGAAAGAGGAAAGAGGAAAATCAAAATTGTTGGTCTTAAAAATGAAAAGGGAGAATTCTCCACTAATGAAGAGATAATTAGAGCAATAATTAAGAGTTACTTTGCCCAACTTTAAGCCAATAAATTTGATAATCTAAGGGAAATGGATGACTACATTCAAAAATAATAGGCTTCGCAGATTAATGGAGGAGGAAGTGAATTGCTTAAATGGTCCCATTTTAGAAAAAAGTAATAGAACAAGCTATTAATCAACTCCCTAAGAAAAAATTCCCAGGACCAGATGGATTTACATGAGAATTCTACCAAGCATTTAAAGAACACTTAATTCAAATATTATATAAACCATTTTTTAAAATAGGGAATGAAGGACTCCTACCAAATTCCTTTTATGACACAGACATGGTACTGAAACCAGGTAGACTGAAAACAGAGAAAGAAAATTTTAGACCAATCTCCTTAATGAATATTGATGCAAAAATCTTAAATGAAATATTATCAAAAAGATTTCAGAAAATCATGCCCAGGATAATATACCATGACCAAGTAGGATTTTTTTAATTTATTAATTTTATAATTATATTTTTTGACAGTATATATGCATGGGTAATTTTTTTACAACCTTATCCCTTGTATTCACTTTTCCAAATTTTCCACTCCCTCCCCTAGATGACAGGCAATCCCATACATATTAAATGTGTTACAGTATAACCTAGATAAAATATATGTGTGTAAAATGAAATTTCTTTTTGCATGGTAAGAATTGGATTCCAAAGGTATAAGTAACCTGGGTAGAAAGACAATAGTGCAAACATTTTACACTCAATTCCCAGTGTGCCTTCTCTGGGTGTAGCTGTTTCTGTCCATCACTGATCAACTGGAAGTGAATTAGATCTTCTTTATGTTGAAGATATCCACTTCAATCAGAATATATCTTCATACAGTATTGTTGCTGAAGTGGATAGCAATCTCCTGGTTCTGCTCCTTTCACTCAGCATCAACTCATTTAAGTCTCTCCAAGCCTCTCTGTATTCCTCCTGCTGGTCATTTCTTACAGAGCAATAATATTCCATAACATTCATATACCATAATTTACCCAACCATTCTCCAATTGATGGACATCCATTCATTTTCCAGTTTCTAGCCACTACAAAAAGAGCTGCCACAAACATTTTGGCACATAGAGGTCCCTTGCTCTTCTTTAGTATTTCCTTAGGATATAAGCCCTGTAGTAGCACTGCTGGGTCAAAGGTATGCACAATTTGATAACTTTTTGGGCATAGTTCCAAATTGTTCTCTAGAATAGTTGGATTCTTTTGCAACTCCACCAACAATGCATCAGTGTCCCAGTTTTCCCATATCCCCTGCAATATTCATCATTATTTGTTCCTGTCATCTTAACCAATCTGACAGGTTTATAGTGGTATCTCAGAGTTGTCTTAATTTGCATTTCTTTGATCAGTAGTGATTGGGAACACTCTTTCATATGAGCGGAAATAGTTTCAATTTCATCATCTGAAAATTGTTTGTTCCTATCCTTTGACCACTTATCAATTGGAGAATGGCTTGATTTCTTATAAATTAGAGTCAATTCTCTATATATTTTGGAGATGAGACCTTTATCAAAACCTTTAACTATAAAAATATTTTCCCAATTTGTTACTTCCCTTCTAATCTTGTTTGCATTAGTTTTGTTTGTACAAAAGCTTTTTAATTTGATGTAATCAAAATCTTCTATTTTGTGATCAATAATGATCTCTAGTTCTCCTTTGGACATAAATTCCTTCCTCCTCCACAAGTCTGAGAGGTAGACTATCCTCTGTTCCTCTAATCTGTTTATGATCTCATTCTTTATGACCAAATCATGGACCCATTTTGATCTCATCTTGGTATATGGTGTTAAGTATGGGTCCATATCTAATTTCTGCCATACTAATTTCCAGTTTTCCCAACAGTTTTTTTTCAAATAGTGAATTCTTATCCCAAAAGTTGATATTTTAGGGTTTATCAAACACTAGATTTCTATATTGGTACCCTATTTTGTCCTGTGTACCTAATCTCTTCCACTGATCAACTAATATATTTTTAGCCAATACCAAATGGTTTTGGTGATTGCTGCTTTATAGCTTTAGATAAGGTAAAGCTAGACCACCTTCATCTGACTTTTTTTTCATTAATTCCCTTGAAATTCTCGACCTTTTGTTCTTCCATATGAATTTTATTGTTGTTTTTTCTAGGTCATTAAAATAGTTTCTTGGGAGTCTGATTGGTATAGCACTAAATAAATAGATTAGTTTGGGGAGTATTGTCATCTGTATTATATTCACTCGGCCTATCCAAGAGCACTGAATGTCTTTCCATTTATTTAAATCTGACTTTATTTTTGTGGCAAGTGTTTTGTAATTTTTCTCATATAATTCCTGACTTTTCTTTGGTAGATGGAATCCCAAATATTTTATACTCTCAACACTTGTTTTGAATGGGATTTATCTTTGTGTCTCTTGCTGTTGCAATTTGTTGGTGATGTATAAAAATGCTGAGGATTTATGTGGAATTATTTTGTATCCAGCAACTGCTAAAATTGTGAATTATTTCTAATAACTTTTTATTAGAATCTCTGGGGTTCTCTAAGTATACCATCATATCATCTTGCAAAGAGTGGTAGTTTGATTTCCTCATTTCTTACTTTTATTCCTTTAATCTCTTTCTCGACCATTATTACTGAGGCTAGCATTTCTAATACAATATTGAATAGTAATGGTGATAGTGGGGAATCTTGTTTCACTCCTGATCTTACTGGGAAAGGTTCCAGTTTATCTCCATTACATATCATGCTTACTGACGGTCTTAAATATATGCTCCTGACTACTTTAAGGAATAGTCCATTTATTCCTATACTCTCAAGTGTTTTTAGTAGGAATGGATGTTGTATTTTATCATATGCTTTTTCTGCATCTATTGAGATGATCATATGGTTTTTATTGTTATTATAATAAATTGATTATTGATTATTAATATGGTCAATTATACTAATAGTTTTCCTAATATTAAACCAGCCCTGCATTCCTGGTATAAATCCTGCTTGATCATAGTGTATTATCCTGGGGATGATTTTCTGAAGTCTTTTTGATAATATCTTATTTAAGATTTTAGCATCAATGTTCATTAAGGAGATCGGTCTCTAGTTTTCTTTCTCAGTTTTCAACCTACCTGGTTTAGGTATCAGTACCATGTCAGTGCCATAAAAGGAGTTTGGTAGGACTTCTTCACCCCCTATTTTTTTCAAATAATTTATATAACATTGGGGCTAATTGTTCTTTAAATGTTTGGTAGATTTCACATGCAAATCCATCTGGTCCTGGGGATTTTTTCTTGGGGAATTGACTGATAGCTTGTTCTATTTCTTTTTCTGAAATGGGACTGTTTAAGCTGTTTACTTCCTCCTCTGTTAATCTAGGAAGCCTATATTTTTGGAGGTAGTCATCCATTTCACTTAAGTTAGCAAATTTATTGGTATAAAGTTGGGAAAAGTAATTCCTCTAATTTCCTCTTCATTGGTGGAAAGATCCCCCTTTTTACTTTTAAGACTAACAATTTGATTTTCCTCTTTCCTTTTTCTGATCAGATTTACCAAAGTTTTATCTATTTTATTGACTTTTTCATAAAGCCACCTCTTAGTTTTATTTGTTAATTCAATAGTTTTTTTTTTACTTTCAATATTATTGATTTCTCCTTTTAATTTTAGAATTTCAAGTTTAATTTTTGGTTGGGGGTTTTTAATTTGGTCTTTTTCAAACTTTTTGAGTTGCAGGCCCTATTCATTGATCTTTTCTTTCCCTATTTTATTCAAGTAAGCCTCTAAAGATATAAAATTTCCCCTTATTACCACTTTAGCTGCATCCCACAAATTTTGGTATGATGTCTCATCGTTGTCATTATCTTGGGTGAAATTATGAATTGTTTCTATAATTTGCTGTTTCACCCATTCTTTAAGATGAGATTATTTAGTTTCCAATTACTTTGTGATCTCTGCTTCTCCCTTGGACACAAACTCCTTCCTCCTCCACAAGTCCGAGAGGTAAACCATCCCATGTTCCTCCAATTTATTTATTATTTCATTCTTTATGCCTAAATCTTGGACCCATTTTGATCTTATCATAGTATGTGGTGTTAAATGTGGGTCCTTTCCTAGTTTCTGCCATACCAATTTCCAGTTTTCCCAGCAGTTTTTGTCAAATAATGAATTCTTATCCCAAAATTTGGGATCTTTGGGTTTGTCAAACACTAGATTGCTATTTTTATTCACTATCTTGCCCTGTGAATCTAACCTATGCCACTGATCAACTAGTCTATTTCTTAGCCAATACCAAATGGTTTTGGTGACTGTTGCTTTAAAATATAGTTCTAGATCAGGTACAGCTAGACCACCTTCATTTAATTTTTTTTTCATTACTTCCCTTGAAATTCTCGACCTTTTGTTGTTCCATATGAATTCTGTTGTTATTTTTTCTAGGTCATTAAAATAGTTTCTTGGGAGTCTGATTGGTATAGCACTAAATAAATAGATTAGTTTAGGGAGTATTGTCATCTTAATTATATTCACTCGACTTATCCAAGAGCATTGAATGTCTTTCCAATTATTTAAATCTGACTTTATTTTTGTGGCAAGTGTTTTGTAATTTTGCTCATATAATTCCTGACTCTCTTTTGGTAGATATATTCCCCAATATTTTATACTATCGACCATTATTTTGAATGGAATTTCTCTTTGTATCTCTTGCTGTTGGATTGTGTTGGTAATGTATAAAAATGCTGAGGATTTATGTGGATTTATTTTGTATCCTGCAATTTTGCTAAAATTCTGAATTATTTCTAATAGCTTTTTAGCAGAGTCTTTGGGGTTCTCTAAGTATACCATCATGTCATCTGCAAAGAGTGATAATTTGATTTCCTCATTACCTACTCTAATTCCTTGAATCTCTTTCTCGGCTCTTATTGCCTAGGCTAGAGTTTCTATTACTATATTGAATAGTAATGGTGATAGTGGGCAACCTTGTTTCACTCCATTACTATTCAATATTGTATTAGAAATGCTGGCTTCCACAACAAGAGTTGAGAAAGACATTAAAAAAATTAGAATAAGTGATGAGGAAACTAAATGATCACTCTTTACAGATTATATTATGGTATACTTAGAAAACTCCAGAGATTCAACTAAAAAGCTATTAAAAATAATCCAAAACTTTAGCAAAGTTGCAGGATACAAAATACATCCACATAAATCATCAGCACTCATATATCACTAACAAAACCCAACAGCTAGAGATACAAAGAGAAATTCCATTTAAAATAACTCCTGATAGTATAAAATATTTGGGAATCTATCTGCCAAAGCAAAGTCAGGAACTATATGAGCAAAACTACAAAACACTTTCCACATAAATAAAGTCAGATATAAACAGCTGGCAAAATATTAAGTGCTTTTGAATAGGTCAAGTAAATATAATAAAGATGACAATACTAACTAAACTAATCTCTTTGTTTAGTACTACACCAATCAGACTTCTAAGAAACTATTTTAATGACTTAGAAAATATAACAACAAAATTCATCTGGAAGAGTGAAACATCAAGAATTTCAAGTGAACTAATGAAAAAAAATCAAATGAAGGTGGCCTGGCTCTACCAGATCTAAAAGTATATTTTAAATCAGCAGAGTCACCAAAACTATTTGGTATTGGCTAAGAAATAGACCACTTGATTAGTGAAATAGGTTAGGTACACAGAACAAAATAGCCAATAAATATAGTAATCTAGTCTTTAACAAACCCAAAGATCACAGCTTTGGGGATAAGAATTCACTATTTGACAAAAATTGTTGGGAAAATTGAAAACTAGTATTGCAGAAACTAGGTATTGACCAACACTTAACACTGTACACCAAGCATAAGGTCAAAATGTGTTCATGATCTAAACATAAAGAATGAGATTATAAATACATTAGAAGCACATAGAATATCTTATCTCTCAGACCTGTGGAGGAGGAAGGAATTTGTGACCAAAGAAGAACTAGAGACCATTATTCATCACAAAATAAAAGTTTTGATAATATCAAGTTAGAAAGTTTTTGTATAAGCAAAATTAATTTGGACAAGTTTAGAAGGAGAGCAATAAACTGGAAAAACATTTTTACAGTCAAAGGTTCTGGGAAAGTCCTCATTTCCAAAATATATAGAGAATTGACTCTAATATATAAGAAATCAAGCCATTCTCCAATTAATAAATGGTCAAAGGATATGAACAATTTTAGATGAAGTAATTGAATCTATTTCTAGTCATATGAAAAGAAGCTCAAAAACAATTTTGATCAGAAAAATGCAAATTAAGACACCTCTGAGATACCATTACATACCTCTCAGGTTGGATAAGATGACAGGAAGAGATAATGACCAATGTTGGAGAGGATGTGGAAAAACTGGGACACTGATGCATTGTTGGTGGTACTGTGAATGAATCCAATTATTCTGGAGAGCAATTTGGAACTATGCTCAAAAAGTTATCAAACTATGCATACCCTTTAGCAATGTTTCTACTGGGCTTATATCTCAAAGAGATTTTAAAGGAGGGAAAGGGCCCCACATGTGCACAAATGTTTATGGCAGCCCTCTTTGTAGTGGCTAGAAACTGGAAATTGAGAGGTTGCCTATCAATTGGAGAATAGCTGAGTAAGTTGTGGTAAATGAATGGTATAGAATACTATTGTTCTGTAAGAAAAGATCAGGAGGATGATTCCAGAGATGCTTGGAAAGACTTGCATAAACTGATGCTGAGTGAAATGAGCAGAACCAGGAGATTATTATTCACAGCAACAGCAAGATTATAAGATGATCAATTCTGATACAAGTGGCTCTCTTCAACAATGAGATGATTCAAACCAGTTCCAATTATTCAGTGATGAAGAGAGCCATCTACACCCAGAGAGAGGACTATGGGAACTTGTAAAGGGCAGGAACGCTGGAGAAATTTACTAAAAGCTCAGTATGATTGATTAAAACAAAGTGTTAACAGAGTGGAACTGATAAGACAATAGTTATATATTTTAGCATGTGAGATGTGAGTTCTCTAGTTCAGTATGATTGATTTAATCCTACAACTAATCACTTCCTAGTGATATAATGATTATTTATACTCAGAATACTTTAACAATTTAATTGTAATATAAGTATATAAATATCTAAGTAAGTTTATAAATATATAAGCTGGAGCTCAAGCTCTCAGACTCAGAGAGAGACATGCCATCTTGTTCAGCCTTGTGGCTCTCCTGCTTCCCTCACTGAGACCAAGGCCTATCTGAAGGAGTTCCCATAAGGTCGCCCGGGCCACAGGCAAGGAGACAGACTGTGAAGGAGACAATAAAGACTTTTGGACTTTATCCCTGACTATTCTTGTGGTGATTACTCTGCTGAAACGAAAGCTGCTCCCAAGACATTCAGAAACCTAACCAGAAAGCATTACAGGAACTGAGTGTAAAATACAACAAAGCATTTTCACTCTTTCTGTGGTTGTTTGCTTGCATTTTATTTTCTTTCTCAGTTTTTCTTTTTCTTCCTTCTTGATTTGATTTTTCTTGTGCAGCAAGATAAATGTATAAATATGCATACATATGTGGGATTTAGCATGTAATTCAACATATTTAACATATAATGGAATACCTGTTAGCTAGAGGAGGGGGTGGGGGAAAGTAGGGGAAAATTCAGAACAAAAGGTTTTGCAAAGGTTCAATATTGGAAAAATTATCCATGCATATGCTTTGTAAATAAAAAGTTTTAATATAAAAAAGGTTTAATTCCAGGTACACATATTCAATATGTAGCCTGCTAAGGACTTAGAATGAACACTAATTAGGTTGAAAACTTTGTATGTGATATCATTCATATGCACTGTAATAATGATGCAATAAAAAAGAAAAGAAAGCTTCTTAGGGATCATAGGAGCGTCTGACCTTAGAAACCAAAATACCAGTCCCTTTGAACATGGACTCTTGGTGGCATCCTGGGACCTTTCAAGGATCTCTGTTGCTGGGGTTCCAGCAGCTGAGAATATAGAATTTCCTAGTGAGGAGATAAGTACCACCTCAGAAGGCCATCCAAAGCTTAGAGAATCAAAGAGATTAGGGATGGCTCTTGGAAGAGAGAATATACAGGCTTGAAGCCCTTTTGAAGGGAAGGATCAGCAGCTGGATGAGATGATGGAATCTACTAAAGCAGAACTGTGACAGCCCAGAGAAGCAAGGACAGAGGGAGCTGGATGGGGTCTGAGAATGGACATTTTCAGACACCAGAGAATTTGAGCTCACAGAGTCAGATCTGGCAGTTGTCATGGAGACAAACAAGAGAACTGCAGGGCCCATAGAAGAGGAAACCTTAGAGCACAGACCTCACAGGTTCCTTGGAAAAAAATTATATAAATATATATATATGGTATAGGTGTGAGGTGCGGAACTTCAGAGAATAGAAATCTTCTGGAGCAGGGCCATTGGAGTATAAAATCTCCCAACACATGGATTTGTTTTTAACAGATTTGCTAGAGGAACTGAGAGATGACTCATTGATTACTCATTTGAAGAAGAAGGCAGATTATTACAAAGAACCATTCCCTTATTCCAACTTCATTTAGGGAATTAGTGATGTGCAAAAAAAGAAAAAAGAAAGAAAGAAATTAAGAGAAAATCAAACTGAAAAGCACTTCTATATTGAAGTAGACTTTTCGAAAAAATTTAAATTCTTTTTCAAGAGATTACTGTCTATTTTTGGTAGCTGAACCTCCACCCAAACATCACAAATCCAATGTAGTTAAACAAAGGTGATTCTTTTCTTTTTGTATGCAGCACAAACTGTTGTTTTTCTCACTACTAATACATACATATATATACATATACACACACACATATGACTATCAGGAAATTTTTGATAGGAACACATCATGTGAAGTAGGAAGTGATCATAAGACAGGGGACTTCTATTTTAAAAGCATCATTTTGAAATGATATTTGGGAATCATATAGGGATGACCCAGGTACCTAGTAATCACCAACAAAAGGTTTTTGGAAATCAGTTTAGGGGAAAGACTTGAGAATGTTGTTTAAATAAAACTATAAATGAATCAGGTCAAAATATACCACACCTCAAAAAAAACAACTACCACACACACACATACACACATACAATTGTACAAACCAAAACTCATACAGATCTTTGCAGGGGCTCCTGAATGTCATGGTTCCTTAATATCATGAAAGCAGACAAGTCGGTGGTAGGCTACAGCTCAGAAAGCAATATTTCCAATGATGGACAGAATCAGTTACACCCAGAGAAGGAACACTGGGAAATGAGTGTAAACTCTTTGCACTTTTGTCTTTCTTCCCAGGTTATTTTTACCTTCTGAATCCAATTCTTTTTCTGCAACAAGAAATCCGGTTCTGCACACATATATTGTATCTAAGGTATACTATAACACATTTAACATGTATGGGACTGCCTGTCATCTAGGGGAGAGGGTGGAGGGAAGGAGGGGAAAATTTGGAACAGAAGTAAGTACAAGGGATAATGTTGTAAAATATTACCCATGCATATGTACTGTCAAAAATTATAATTATAAAATTAATTTTAAAGAAGTAAAAAAAAGAAAGCAGTATTTCCCACCATGGAGGTTAAGTCCCACTTTTGGATACAACAATTTGAAATGGACTATTAAGCCAGAATTCTGGAACAGGTCTTTGACTTGGAGCCAAGAATATCTGAGCTTTATCAAAATCTTGAATATTATAGTGATCCTGGCTAGAATTCTCTTTTAGACTATCCTGCCATCATGAGATGAAGGAGCCAGAAAGGCCCAATTTTTCGAACATTTCTTGATTCCAAAAATATCTATTTAATATACTAAGAAAAATAAATAAAGAAACTCAAAAGCCAGTTCAGGATGAATCCTGAGCACGTGGGAGATTTTCCTAGGCTAAAGAGTGGGGAAATTGTATGAAGAAATTGGATTGCAGAAGAGACACTATCAGTTTTAGTAGGTGGCAGAGACAGGAATAGGAGAGATGGAAGTATGCAGTACCAGCCTTGGTGTCAGCAAGACACAAGTTCAAATTTGGCTTTTACAATATGTTTCTCTCTGGCTAAGTCAATTCATCCTGATTCCTTTCCTTTACATTCTAATGAACATGTGTAAGGAAAATTTTTAACATTCATTTTTGTAAAACTTTGTCTTTCAAATTTGTCTTTCTCCCTTCCTTAGCTTCCCCTTCCCCAAGACAGTAAGCAAACTGATATACGTTAAACATGTGCAATCCTTTTAATATTTCCATTTATAAGAAACAAAATAACTTACCAAGAACTCCACTGGTTCACTGATGAATGCAAGAAAGATTTATTTTATATTCTTGCAAGAATGGGTGCCTGGGTTAGTAGACACACCTTCAAAACTCCAAAAGCAACATTTCATTTCCTATCTGGAAGCACAAGTCCCTCCCTTGATTGTCCATTAATTGGATGTTACAGAAATTACACAACTGGAATCTTCACCCCTTATGACAAAGCCAGTCCCTGCCCCAAAGAAACTTCCATTCTAGAAGGGGAAAGTAACAATGGAAAGCTAGGGGCAAGATCAAATTTTTTTTTCAAATCTCAGGCCACCACTCCTGATTACAAAACTCAGTCCCTGCCCCTAAAGAGCTTACATCCTTACATTCTTTGAAGGAGATAAACTTCACTCATGATTATTCTTTGATGTCCTCGTGGGTTTCAATTTTCTAATTGGTTTCATTTCTTCAATTTAATTTGTTCACTGTGGAAACCAAAAAAATGTGCATCTACTTGTCACAATTTTCCCCCGCCTTCTTTTTTCTTTTCTAATAATTTGACTTCCTTTTAATCGTGAATATACCCCAAACTATCCAGTGTCTGAGTAGGTTTCCGGGAAGGAGTCCCTTAATCCTGTGAAGGGGGAGATTATGTAAGATTAATATTACTGTGCTGCTACAGTAATATTAGGGGCTTAGAATGGGGGCATCGAGTGAAGATTTGGGTTAATATCAACGAGAAAGATACCCCACAGACAATTCAGTTTGATATTTATTAAATTTGCATTTGCTTCATCCTTTTCTAACCCATCAAATTTGGCTAATACTTTTTGCATCCCACTTAATAAAGATGTATTAACCCCTGCACAGACCTCCTTGCACAGGATGGATAATTAACCCCGGAATTCTCTGCTACTTTCTCTGACAAGGATGTCCTAGGAATAAAACTACTTTCTGTACCACTTTTTTCTGCCAATAACCTGTCCAGAGTCATTCTATTTTCCCATGATCTTCTGCTAATGTCATCCAACTACTCTGCTATTCCTTTCATTGCTTGCCTCTGGTCTAACTTATCCAATAATATTTACCCACCAGAGTCGGAATGACCCAATTCAGAACTAATTAAATTTCTAGATTTGAATTTATCAATAACTATCCTTGACTTAACTCTTCCTGATTCAATCTTTCTTACTTCATCATATGCCAGGGTAAAAGGAATAGCCAATTGGATTGGTGCACAGCTGCCCACTCAGTTTCCAAGCAAAGCAGCTTTGAAAGTGCTGCCTCCACAATGCTACCAAAGTTTGCTTGGGATATGCTCATGGGAGAAATGGCCAGAGCTACCCTCACTTACATTCCAGACTTGCGTACATGCCAGTCCCTAGATTTTGGAATCTTTCTCCCTGCCTTGAGAGGCAACCTGATTGATCTCCACAGAAGGGAATAGGTAGAACAAAGTATTGCAATTCTCCTCAGAAATATTATTCTAGGAAACAAAAGAATCTTGTACTTGAATTCACTCTCATGTTTTTCCATATTCAAAGGAAATGGTACTATCTGGGCATGGGGCAATCCATAGCAGACATGGAAATTACTTTTTGTTCAGAGCCTTTGCAGAGTACTTTACCAATTCCACCCAGGTATTGGTGTCTATTGCTTGCCTTAAGTCCTTGACTTGATTCCAAATCTTCCTAAGAGATCTATACCTATTACATGTATAATCAACTTACTCTTTGATCTACATTTTCTAGCCTTTGTAGCAAAACAAACATTACTCCAAATTGAACAATAGGTTCCAAAAAAATCCTCTTTATCTATTAGGACACAAATATTTATTGTACCTTCTTATCTACTGCTAGTCAAGCCTCTATAATTCTATAATTTGACAAATAACAAACTGAATTCTCCATGGGGTATCTTTCTCACTAATATTTACCCAAATCTTAACTCAATATCCCCATCCTAAACCCAAAATGCTATTGTAGCAGGGGAGTATCATTAATCATATAACCTTCCCCCTTCACAATATTGATGAACTCCTTACAGGGAACCCACTCAAACATTGGGTAATTTTGGGCCCTTCACCAACCAATTCCAATTGCTTCCCAAACAATGGGGCCAGAAGTCCTTTGGGGTATAGGGTGATGACTTCATCTTCTGAAATTACTTCATACTGAGAATGAGTATTGAGCTAAGTGATCCTATAAGGTGCCATATGGAGGCATATGAGCTGTTTGAAGATCCATCCAGCAGGCTGAGTCACATCTTTGAAGCTGATCAATGCAGCTGTCTAGTGTTGGTAATTTGAAGGTGAATTTGTCAGAGTCTAGAGAACAACACACTTAGAGAACTAGAGAGGGATCACTAGGAGTAGAACTCTCATTCTTGGGAGGTATGTTTATCTTTCCTGAAGATTCTGTAAATACCCAAAGCAATTTTCAGAAAGGGGGAATCCCATTAGAATAACAGAGATTCAGAAAATCTTTCCTTAACAGATCTCATTTAGTGTCCAAAATAGGATGTTGAGATAGAGAGATTAACCCAAACTTTTACAAAACACATGTGTAAAGCCTCTTTCTCAGTATGTATATATATATATATATATATATATATATATATATATATATATATATATATATATATATATATATATATATTTTTTTTTTTTTTTTTTTTTACCTAGACACGTATCCCTCTTCTGAGGCTTGGCTCTGGGATTAGAAGCTGGCTGGAGAACGTTTAAAAAACACTCAAAGCAGGGGAAGAATATAAACCTTTTTTTGCCAGCGCCTGTTGTAGGATAGCCTGGGAGAGGCCAGTATACATTGACCAGCAACTTTTCATATCAAATAATTTACTGAAAAGAAAACATGTTTGCACCACAGGACACACACAAGTCTAACATGCTATTCCCACATTAGTAAACTTAAATAAAGTTGACTTTCCCATTATTCTATAACAATATTCTATAAGTTACATTCTTCTAAGAAAACGTGAATACACCAAAATCTCTTCTCTACACCATACTAAAGATGTTTCAGCTTTTGTTTAAAAAAAATCAATAAAATAATTGTTAGGTCCCATAGTGTATCAGTTTAGTGATCCCTAACTTCATACAGGTATACATCTAGGAACAGGCAGATGACTGGGCCAAATGTTTATTTACCTAATTATTTAGGACATAATGACTACATATTTTCAGATGGAAAACAGCAAGATCTTGCATACTTGTATTATGCTCATGGCTTCTACTGACTACTTGCTCTGGTTATAGAAATTTACTCTAAGAAGAAAAACCAGGGACTTGATTATAATAGCATAGAAACAGGTCTTTCAGGATTCAGCCTGAGAGTACATACATGACCATCAGATAAACATACCCAAATTCAAAATTCAAATGAATCAGTTACAGGCTCAAAAGATTTTATCTCTAATAGCAAAATCTTCTAAAACAGCTTAGGACTAAATACATTATTTTTACTCTCGTGAAGTTGCAATCAGCAATAAAAGTTTATCAGGACTTATACACATAGAATATTTTGTTTAACAACTTTAACATGTTTTTCTTTTTTTCTTCTTAAGTTGAAACTCATCCTGATACAAGGATCAATCATTAGAAACTATTTCTATATAATAAACAAGCTTATAGATTCCAAGTAAACATATTCCTTGTCTGGGAACTATACACCCCAAACAAGTTCATTTCTCAGGACTGATAACTTGCCTATACACATGGTTTAAAGAAAATTTTCAAGTTTACAAATCCATGGGAGTGAAAGAGACTACAGAGAAGAGGTTGGACTTGTTATTGTTCACCATAATTATTAGCTTCCATGGGATGTGCTGTTTGATATCTCTACCCCCCACTCTTTGAAGTGGGAAAAAGTGTGCTGCACACCCTCATACCTTAAGGTGAACTGATAAGGCTTTCAACCTCATCCCTCTTGTTCCACATGCAATACTTACCAATTTTAATTTTAGCAAGAAGATAATAACTCTGAATAAGTTAGGTAATAATCACAGAATTTTCATAAGTAATAGCCAAATAGTCTTAGCTGTCATTTCCTCTTAATTTTCTAGCAAAGGTGAAAATATCCAATTCCCTAACTTAAAATAGCAAAACATTTATGAAACAGGATTAGCAAGACTAATGAAATAAATAAACATTTCATCTTCTTAATCTTATCAAATTGTTTTTACAATCAACCTTTCTTGTCCCTTGTTTTTAAAACCACCTTTTTGTAAAAAAAAAAAAGAAAAAAAGAAAAAAAAAACCTTTCTATAAAATTTTATAAAGTTTGCCCTTTAAGTAGTAGGGTACCTAAGTAACAAAGTTCCCTTTGTAAAAAGGAGAAAGCAAGACAAACTTTAAGATTCACAATATAGGTAATATCTAAATAACTTTGGACCAGATTTCACAAAATGTATACTTATTTCCAGCAAAACTGAAAAAATTTTAAAGCATAGCTCATACTTTTTTACAAATTACCCAATATATACAATATAGAAAGCAACATAGTACCTTAAATATATTTCATCTAATTAGGAGATACAAACATGTGACCTCATTAGGTAAGTTACCAAGGAACTTTGTTTTAATAATCTTTTCTTGACTTAAAATCAAATCAAGTACAGATTTAAACTTCTAGTAGCAATACTTCAATATTAATGCACATAATATTTCTAAAATCTTATCTCCAAATCACCAATTAAAAGCAATTCTATCTTATACCATTTAAACACACAGAAATTTAGGACACATTTTTGGGAGAAAATTCCTCTTCCCCCTCAAAAACACCACTCTTTTTGACTCCCCAAAATCTTTTAAATGGCATTAAAGCATTTGAGATTTGAGATGGAACCACAAACACTTGTAAGCAAAATGACAATGGCTCCTATCTCCCCCGCTAAATTTTATAATCTTCCCCTAAACCCATGTGGACAGATGGGAAAAAAATTAATTTGTAAAGTGGATTTCCCTAGATTTATTGAAGCCATATAGACATAGACCACACCCTTTTACAGAAGCAAGGGTCCTGAGAAGTATTTTGGGACTATGAGGGATTGGGGGATATAGGGACCCATCTACAGAGAAACTGAGGCTGACTCCAGAGCATGGAGCTTTGGGGGAATCTACCATACCATTGATTTTAAGTCAAGAAAAGATTATTAAAACAAAGTTCCCTGGTAACTTACCTCCATACACAGAGGCCCTGGTCATTATCAGTCCCCTCTAGGGAGAGAAGCTTGAATTAAGAAAAAATCATGTTAATTTGCATCAAGATGCCTGACTGTGATGAGCAATTCTGAAGGACTTGGTTCTTTTCAACAGCAAGATGATTGAGGCCAATTCCAATGGTCTTGTAATAAAGAAAACCAGAGAAAGGACAGTGGGGATTGTGTGTGGATCACAACATAATATTTTCACTTTTTTGTTGTTGTTTGCTTGCATTTTGTTTTCATTCTCTTTTTTTTCCTTTTTTGGTCTGGTTTTTCTTGTGTACCATGATAACTGTGGAAATATGTATAGAAGAATGGCACATGTTTAACATATATTGGATTACTAGGGTCTAGGGTGGGGATTGGAGAAAGAGAGGGAAAATAGTTTGAAACACATGATTTTGCAAGGGTGAATGTTGAAAATTATCTATGTATATGTTTTCAAAATAAAAAGCTTTAATAAAAAAGATAAAGCAAAAGTAAAAACAGATCTAATTTTACGAGATAAGAAAACTACAACTTGTTAAAGGGTATCATAGACAATGAAGTAGTATTGATACTAAATGTTTATACACTAAATGGCAGAGCATCCAAATTCTTTTTTCTTTATTGTTTTATTTTTACATGTATACTAACTTTATAATATACATTTCTTTTTGAAGCATGTTGAAGGCATGAAAAAAATCAGAACAAAGGGGAAAAACCATGGGAAAGAAAAAAAAAACAGAATAAAGAAGTGAACATGGCATGTGTTGATTTACATTCAATCTTCCTAATCCCTTTTCTGGATACCAATGGAATTTTCTATCTAATGTTTATTGGGATTGCCTTGGATCCCTGAACCACTGAGAAGAACCAAGTTTTTCATAATTTATCACCACTGTTACTGTGTACAATGTATTCCTGATTCTACTTGTTTCGGGCATCTATTCATTTTCCAATTCTTTGCTACCTCAACAAGATCTGCTACAAACAATTTTGCACATATGGGTCCCTTTCCCTCCTTGATGATTTCCTTGAGATACAGACCCACTAGTGTCCCAGTGGGTCAAAGGATGTTCACAGTTTTATAGGCCTTTGGGCATAGTTCCATATTGCTCTCCAGAATAGTTAAATCACTTCACAACTCTATGAACAATGCTTTAGTGTCCCAGCTTTCCCATTTCCTCTCCAACATTTATCATTATCTTTCCCTGCCATTTTAGCCAATCTGAGAGGTGCGAGGTGGTATCTCAAAGCTGTTTTAATTTGCATTTCTCTAATCAATAGCGATTTAAAGCATTTTTTCATATGACCAGAAATGACTAATTTCATCATCTGAAAATTGTCAATTCACCTCCTTTGACCATTTATCAATTAGGGAATGACTAGGATTCTTGTAAAGTTGAGATAGTTCTTTATGTATTTTAGAAATGAGATCTTCAAAAACACTGGTATAAAAATGTTTTACCACTTTGTGCTTCCCTTTTAATCTTATTTGTGTTGGTTTTGTTTCTGCAAAAGCTCTTTTTTAATTTGATGTAATCAAAGTTGTCCATTTTGCATTTCATAATATTCTCTACTTCTTGGGTAATAAATTCTTCTCTTCTCTAAAGATCTAAAAGGCACATTATCCTTTGGTTACCCAATTTGCTTTTGTTGTCACCCTTTCTATAATGTTTGAGTTAGCTCCCTGGAGAGTTTCAGGATCACTCAGAGTCAGGATCTATCAAAGTTCTTGGTCTTTAAGTGGAAAAGTGAAAGAGGCAGGCAAGCTGCCACACAGCTTGCCAAAGATGGATCT
Organism: Sminthopsis crassicaudata; assembly: GCF_048593235.1. NCBI lineage: Eukaryota > Metazoa > Chordata > Mammalia > Dasyuromorphia > Dasyuridae > Sminthopsis > Sminthopsis crassicaudata. The sequence continues at coordinate 69,104,843 of NC_133623.1, forward strand.
TGGATTCTGGAGTCCAAAGTTTCTAGCCCCTCTACTCCTCTTGCAGCCAAGTCATTCTCACTTCTCTCCTTCAGTCCTTCAATCCTTGACTAGAATTACCTCACCTCCAAATATTCAGCAAGTACCAGTAGTGAGGAGAGCTATCACATCAACATCCCATTTAAATATATATGTATATAGAGCCATTTTATCATATCTAATAGGTAAGTAGTCCAAAGTGCTCTGCTTTCTGAATCAAGCCCACCTTTTCAGAGTTTCAGCCCTCTACATCTCCTGTTTTCTTTTGTTTTAGAACATAGCTGGTCATGACCTCCCTGACTTCTCAGAGAGGTAAGAACCCCAAAAAGGAGATGATCACATCCTCCCTGACTTCTCAGGAAAGTAGGTGAAAAGACCAAAAAGGAGGTGATCATGCACCCCTGACTTCTCAGGAAGGATGTGAACACACTAAAAAAGTAGATGATCATACCCTCCTGACTTCTCAGGAAGAGAGATGTAAAACATGAAATGGAAGTGGGGAGTCAAGCCAGATATTGATAGTGGGTTTCTGGGCTGAAGGGTCTTAGGAGAAACAGGTAAACACAAATTCATCAGCATGGTAAGTATTACACAAGCACATAGCAATAAAGCACAGGCTAACAGTGATGACTCTTCCCACATCTGGTGCAGGCCCAATGTGGTGTAACAAACATGAATTGTGCATGCAAGTAGTGATATTATAAACAATATGAATCAACATGGTGTTGTAAAAGATTTCCAGAAGTCCTAGAAGGAGGGTAGGTAAATAACAATCACACATATGCCTCCTTCAGCAGCCAAGAGATAGTTCAAAACCAATCTATTGTCAATTACTTTGTGTCAGGGAATCCAATGATCCCTTCAAGTTTCCAAGTTTTTGAAGTCTTGGAACAGTCTTATGGTAAGGGAATCCAATGATTCCTGAGGATTTCCAAGTCCTACAACAATCTTTTCATGTCTCAGGGATTCCAATGATTCCTGAGGATTTTTAAGTCCTGCATCTGTTTCATTAACAATTTTTGATATCCATGAGTCAATTGGCATTACTGCCATGCTCTTTCAGTGGTGGGCACAATCGGCAATGGAACCACCCATTGTTTTTTGGGTTTTCTCCTTCATTTCAAGAGTCTGCTGTCTCTCCCTCCAATGGACAAGGTGAATACGGCTCGTTGGGACCCATGTGATTTTTTTCTCCATGTGTAGAGAAATTAGCAAACCCTCTCCCCCAGGCTGTTAACCTATCTGATTTCTTCCATTCACCACTTTCTGGATCTCTCCACATCACCTAGCGATTTGAACTTAACAGAAAATTTAACTTATAAAAATTAACATCAAAGATCAATTTTTTTAGGAACTTAGCATGAAAAAACTGTTTAAACATGTACAGAAAGATTGGCAGAGGAAAGGTAGAAATAATAATCTTGTCATACAAATGGGGTGCAGAGGAAGAATAAACACAGAGGCATTAGAGGGGGAGAAGGGCTTGTACCCACATTGGGAATGGGTTCTCTACACTACATATATACCATGAAGGATATACTACAAAATCTGTAAAGAAATAAGGGGGGAGACATAGGTGGATGGGGAAGCAAAGGGTGAGTGAAAAAGACAAGGGAGGGATGCTTGGGTGGAGGGAGGTTAAATAATGGCAAGGTAAATTATGGAGTAGAATTTAATTAAAAAGTTAGCAAGGATAGGAAAGATGTGTGTACGTGGGGTATGTGTGTTCTCTGTGTGTGTGTATACACATCTGTGTGTGTGTGTGTGTGTGTGTGTGTGTGTGTATATATATGTATATATATATATACACAGAACACACACACACACACACACACATATATATATATATATATATATATATATATATATATATATATATATATATATATATATATACAAGGAAGTAGAGAAAAAATGGACATTAATGAATATAATTTCTTCTAATGATATATAGTATATACTTGATCAGGTTATTTGTTGCTCTATATTTTGAATCGACCCTGATGTTCCTGGGCACAGCACATGACAATGTTTTCTTTTGTGTTGCTTTATTTTGTTTTGTATAACTTTTCCGCTTTTTCTTTTTCTTACTTTGCTTTTTCAAATAAAATCATAAAATCAACAAAAAGAGAAATGCATATTAAAAATTCATGGACGTGTATAACCAGAAAAAAGGAAACAATAAAAACATAGGGTTTTTTTGTTTGTTTTTGTTTTGTTTTGTTTTTTAATGAAGAAAGAAACAGGAAGTTCAGTTTGGAATAGACTAGAACAGACAGATATTCTTTGGCTCATAAAAGAAATTGACTGAAAAATGAAATTTTAGAAAAGAAAATATCAGTCAGCTAAGAATTATAAAGAAGGCATGAAGAATTGAGAAGATATTTTAGAAGAAAGAATATCTGATCCAGCAAAAGACACCAAAGCTTGAGATTGGAGGCCCCTCTAATTTTCCATGTGCATAGATTTAAGGACTTTGATAATCTCAAATGATCAGTCTTGGAATTGCTCTTCAAGTGCTATGTGTCCTAATATCACAGTGTTACTTTAAATATTTTCTCAGTAGGCAAAAATATGTCTACTTGCAGTTAAATATTGTGTAAAATGCTGAGGATTATAAGAAAAATAAGTTAGATTTAAATTTTGTATGTAATAAGATTCATGTCTATTGTAATAATTATACAATACAAAATGGAAAAGAAAAATCCTTATGGATCCTAGGATGCTTCAGCCTCCAAATTCTTAGCCCCTTGGAATACTCACAACTGGGGCCCTTCTAGGAGTTTATGTCTAGTAAGTTAGAACCCAGAATTTCCTAGTTAGATGATAAGGACTGCCTCTGAATAGCCGGATTTTAAGTGAAAACTTAGAGAAACTATGAGATAGGGGATGCCTCATGGCATATGGTAGGTATACACTTTAAAAATTGGAATTCAGGTTTATCAGCTGCTGAAACTATAGAATCTGCTAGGCCAGACTTGTGAGGGCCTAAAAAAGAAAAGGGGAAATGTAAGGTATCTGGGTAGGGACATTTTCAGCAAAAGGAGCATTTCCACACACACACACACAGGGTCAGGCTGGGAGTTGCCACAGAAACAAAAATGAGAAAGCTAGCAGTTTCCATAGAAAAGGGGACCTCAGAGCAAAGAAAAGCCTTGGGGACAGCAAAAGGCAGATCTTGCAAGGTTATGGAAAATATTATATGCTAAATGTGGGGGTATTCAGGGAATAGCAATCTTCTGCTCAGGAAGGAGCCTCTAAGTGGAAAATCTCACAACTGATGAGGATTTCTTTTCATAAATATATTGGGTAAGCCCAAATATTGGCCATTTTCTATTGATTCTAAAAATAAAAAGATTTATCATAGGAGATCATTTATTTATTTTAATATTTAAAAAATATATTGGGCATTAGTGATGAAAGAAGTATAGGAATTAAAACCAAATCAAACAAAAAGGCTTTTTAGGAAGGATTTTCAAAGAATTTAGTGAAATTGCTATCATTTTTTTTTCTGCTCCCTAGCCACTTCTTTCCCTTCCAAAGCCCTCTGCTTGTACAGCTAAACAAATGCAGGTTTATGTATTTTTCTCTTCAGTACAGGTTTTTCCTGATAATAAGAATGACTATCAGGTAATTTTTGAAAGGAAAAAAAACTGCATGAAATTGAAGGAGATTATAAGAGAGAAATCTTCACTTTCAAAATCCTCTTATTAGAACACATATGCAGTGTCATCCTAACTGAATAAGTAAAAGGTAAAAAATTTACTGGATTCAAATGAACATGACATGACTTTAGAACTAAACATGTCATGACTTTAGAACTAAACATGTGATGTCTTGAATGGTCCCAAGAACACTAAAGTTTGAAGCTTTTGGGTACCCTTCATGTGGGAATGTTGGAAGTTGTTGGTAACCTAGAGACAGAAAGTCTCAGTTAGAAGTTCAATTCTGCCTCAAAATATCCCAATGGAGACAGATAAGTGAAACTAGAGTATGTGATCAAGGGGGGACCTTAGAACCTAGGACTTCTGACAAAGATGGATATTTTAGAATCTAATCTTAGGAAACTTAGAATGGAAAATAGCACATCAATACAAATGTAATTCCATGATTTCTACCATGGATAAAGACTGCTGAAAGTATTACATTTCATTCCCATCAATGTAGGGCTTATTAAAAACAAATACAAGTGAGACAAATGAGACATAAAGACACATTTCAAATTCAAGATATTAGTAATTTTCTTTTGCACTGTAATAATGAAAACTTGATAAAAAAATCAAACCTTAAGATTTGGATCTTTGGAGATTGTGGGCTTAGAAACCAAAAAGTTAAAATTTGCAAGGATCCTTAAAACACTTAATATATGAATTTTCACTCATATTTCAAAAATATATGTTGGTGGAGGATGACTCTAGAATGTTCTTGCTCAGGGTCAGTTCTTCCTTCTGGAGAGATTGATTTTGAAGAGAAGGGAAGCCAAAAGATTTTATTGCTGAATAAACGCAGAGCTTAAAATAGCTTTGCTACAAGGAAATATGGATTCCAGAATCTTAAACCAGTACATCAGTGTTGGGATTTACTAGATGAGAGAGAGAAGTAATTGTTCCAGGGCTGATAAAAGAAATGATCAGATGCAATGGTATTTGAACTATACAGAATGATAGGATTTAGGGGAGCCAAGGAGGAAAAAATTTAGAAAGAGAAGATAATACTGAGAAGAAATGATATTAGAGAAATGAGACTTCTATGAATACCAAAGCTCAGAACTTGTAGGAATCTCATTGTATGGAATAGCTTGGAGAACTGTAAAAATATGAATCATTTCCTCTGAAATTGGTTTTAAAGGAGAAAAATCTTACCTATTTCAAACATGCCTATTCCTCTCTAGGCTTACTCTATTGGGGATCAAGAGATCAATATTGAAAGATATTAATTCAAGCTATTCAGTGAAAGGTCAAAGTTGAAGCTGAAACTTTAGTGAGAAGAATACTCATTGGTGAAAACCCCAATATTGTGAAAGATTGAAGGCAATACAAATTAGGGGGCAGAGGAAGAGACAGATCAATAGTAAAAATTGAATCAAAAACTCATCTTGGACAGATTTTGTGACACAGTTAAGGATATGAGGGAAAGCCTGGCATGATATAGAACAAGTATCCTTTGAAAACAGAAATGATTAGACCTGAATAGACCTTAGAATGGAAAATATTATAATTTCCAAAGATAATGTTCACAGATAAATATTACTTGTCCAAATGTAGGCCTGTTGCACATCATTTAAAAAAATCAAAGTGAATCACTCTTATGAGATCAAAATGAGGTGTTATTTAATTTTTAAGATACATTGGAAATGCTAAGAAAAACAAATGTGACATCTTTAATCACAGAGCCCTTCCAATATGGTGAAAATACTATCAATTTTCTGACCACAGAAAAATTCTAACAAATCCCTAATATAATGTTCTGTTTCTCTAGATTGTGAGCATTCTCTGGGACCTTCTGCAGGTTTCTTTTTTTTCTTTTTTTTTTCAGAGTGATTCTTCTACAGATTTTTTTATTAATTTTATAATTATACAATTTTTGACAGTACATATACATAGGTGATTTTTTTTTTTTACAACATTATCCCTTGTACTCCCTTCTGTTCTCAATTTTCCCCTCCTTCCCTCCATCCCCTCCCCTAGATGGCAGGCATTCCCATACATATTAAATATGTTATAGTATATCCTAGATACAATATATATGTGCAGAACCGAATTTTGTTGTTGTTGTTGTTGTTGTTGTTGTTGTTGCAAAGGAAGAATTGGATTCGGAAGGTAAAAATAACCTGGGGAGAAAAACAAAAAAAATGCTCACAGTTTATACTCATTTCCCAGTGTTCCTCCTCTGGGTGTAGCTGATTCTGTCCATCATTAATCAATCGGAATTGGATTAGATCTTCTATATGTTGAAGATATCCGCTTCCATCAGAATACATTCTCATATAGTATTGTTGTTGAAGTGTATAATGATCTCGTAGTTCTGCTCAGCATCAGTTCATGTAAGTCTCTCCAAGCCTCTCTGTATTCATGCCTGTTGGTCTTTTCTTACATAACAATATTATTCCATAACATTCATATACCATAATTTACCCAACCATTCTCAAGTTGATGGGCATCCATTCATTTTCCAGTTTGTAGTCACTACAAAAAGGGCTTGCACAAACATTTTGGCGCATACAGGTCCCTTTCCCTTCTTTAGTATTTCTTTGGGATATAAGCCCAGTAGTAGCCCTGCTGGATCAAAGGGTATGCACATTTTGATAACTTTTGAGGCATAATTCCAGATTGCTCTCCAGAATGGTTGGATTCTTTCACAACTCCACCAACAATGCATCAGTGTCCCAGTTTTCCCACATCCCCTCCAACATTCATCATTATTTGTTCCTGTCATCTTAGCCAATCTGACAGGTGTGTAGTGATATCTCAGAGTTGTCTTAATTTGCATTTCTCTGATCAATAGTGATTTGGAACACTCTTTCATATGAGTGGAAATAGTTTCAATTTCATCATCTGAAAATTGTCTGTTCATATTCTTTGATAATTTATCAATTGGAGAATGGCTTGATTTCTTATAAATTAGAATCAATTCTCTGTATATTTTGGAGATGAGGCCTTTATCAGAACCATTAGCTGTAAAAATGTTTTCCCAATTTGTTACTTCTCTTCTAATCTTGTTTGTATTAGTTTTGTTTGTACAAAAGCTTTTTTAATTTGATGTAATCAAAATTTTCTATTTTGTGATCAATAATGATCTCTAGTTCTCCTTTGGTCGCTAATTCCTTCCTCCTCCACAAGTCTGAGAGTTAAATTATCCTATGTTCCTCTAATTTATTGATGATCTCGTTCTTTATGCCTAAATCATGGACCCATTTTGATATTACCTTAATATGTGGTGTTAAGTGTTAGTCCATGCCTAGTTTCTGCCATACTAATTTCCAGTTTTCCCAGCAGTTTTTGTCAAATAATGAATTCTTATCCCAAAAGTTGGGATCTTTGGGTTTGTCAAACACTAGATTGCTATTTTTATTCACTATCTTGTCCTGTGAACCTAACCTATGCCACTGATCAACTAGTCTATTTCTTAGCTAATACCAAATGACTGCTGCTTTATAATAGAGTTCTAGATCAGGTACAGCCAGGCCACATTCATTTGATGTTTTTTTTTTTCATTACTTCCCTTGAAATTCTCGACCTTTTGTTCTTCCATATGAATTTTGTTGTTATTTTTTCTAGGTCATTAAAATAGTTTCTTGGGAGTCTGATTGGTATAGCACTAAATAAATAGGTTAGTTTAGGGAGTATTTCATCTTGATTATATTCGCTCAGCCTATCCAAGAGCACTTAATGGTTTTCCAATTATTTAAATCCGACTTTATTTTTGTGGCAAATGTTTTGTAATTTTGCTCATATAATTCCTGACTTTCCTGTGGTAGATATTTTATACTATCGACCGTTATTTTGAATGGAATTTCTCTTTGTATCTCTTGTTGTTGGATTGTGTTGGTAATGTATTAAAAATGCTGAGGATTTATGTGGATTTATTTTGTATCCTGCAACTTTGCAAAAGTTCTGAATTATTTCTAATAGCTTTTTAGCAGAATCTTTGGGGTTCTCTAAATATACCATCATATCATCTGCAAATAGTGATAGTCTGATTTCCTCGTTACCTACTCTAATTCCTTGAATCTTTCTTGGCTCTTATTGCTGAGGCTAGCGTTTCTAGTACAATATTGAATAGGAATGTTGATAGTGGGCAAGCTTGTTTCGCTCCTGATCTTACTGGGAAAGGTTCCAGTTTATCATTATTACATATGATGTTTACTGACGGTTTTAAATATATGCTCCTTATTATTTTAAGGAATAGTCCATTTATTCCTATACTCTCAAGTGTTTTTAGTAGGAATGGATGTTGGATTTTATCAAATGCTTTTTCTGCATCTATTGAGATGATCATATGTTTTTTGTTAATTTTGTTATTGATATAGTCAGTTATGCTAATAGTTTTCCTAATATTGAACCAGCCCTTCATTCCTGGTATAAATCCCACTTGGTCATAGTGTATTATCCTGGGGATGATTTTCTGTAGTCTTTTTGCTAATATTTTAAGATTTTAGCATCAATATTCATTAGGGAGATTGGTCTATAATTTTCTTTCTCTGTTTTCAGCCTACCTGGTTTAGGTATCAGTACCATGTCTGTGTCATAAAAGGAATTTGGTAGGACTCCTTCAATCCCTATTTTTTAAAATAGTTTATGTAGCATTGGAGTTAGTTGTTCTTTAAATGTTTGGTAGAATTCACATGTAAATCTATCTGGTCCTGGGGATTTTTTCTTAGGGTTGTTGGTTAATAGCTTGTTCTATTTCTTTTTCTAAAATGAGACTATTTATACTATTTACTTCTTCTCTGTTAATCTGGGCAAGCTATATTTTTGAAGGTATTCTTCCATTTCATTTAAGTTATCCACTTTATTGGCAAAAAGTTGGGCAAAGTAACTCCTAACTATTGTTCTAATTTCCTCTTCATTAGTGGTGAGTTCTCCCTTTTCATTTTTAAGACTAACAATTTGCTTTTCCTCTTTCCTTTTTTTTAATCAGATTTACTAAGGGTTTGTCTATTTTGTTGGTTTTTTTCATAGAACCAACTCTTAGTTTCATTAATTAATTCAATAGTTTTTTTTTTACTTTCAATTTTATTAATCTCTCCTTTTATTTTTAGAATTTCAAGTTTTGTGTTTGTCTGGGGGTTTTTAATTTGTTCCTTTTCTAGCATTTTTAGTTGTAAGCCCAATTCATTGACCTTCTCTTTCTCTATTTTATGTAAGTAGGCCTCTAGAGATATAAAATCCCCACCTTATTACTGCTTTGGCTGTATCCCACACATTTTGGTATAATGTCTCATTATTGTCATTTTCTTGGGTGAAGTTATTAATTATGTCTATGATTTGCTGTTTCACCCAATCATTCTTTTAGTATGAGATTATTTAGTTTCCACTTATTTTTTGGTCTATTTTCCCCTGGCTTTTTATTGAATGTAATTTTCATTGCATTGTGGTCTGACAAGTATGCATTTATTTTTTCTGCCTTACTGCATTTGATTTTGAGGTTTTTATGTCATAGTATATGATCAATTTTTGTATAGGTTCCATGAACTGCTGAGAAGAAAGTGTACTCCTTTCTGTCTCCATTTAGCTTTCACCAAAGATCTATCATATCAAACTTTTCTGGTATTCTATTTACCTCTTTGACTTCTTTCTTATTTATTTTGTGGTTTGATTTTTCTAATTCTGAGAGTGCAAGGTTGAGATCTCCCACTATTATACATTTGCTGTTTATTTCTTCTTGCAGCTCTCTTAATTTCTCTTTCAAGAATTTAGATGCTGCACCACTTGGTGTGTATATGTTTAATATTTATACTGCTTTATTATCTATGCTACCCTTTAGCAAGATATAATGCCCTTCCTTATCTCTTTTAATTAGATCAATTTTTGTTTTTTCTTGATCTGAGATGAGGATGGCTACCCCTGCTTTTTTGGCTTCACCTGAACCATAGTAGATTCTGCTCTAACCTTTTACCTTTATTCTGTTTGTATCACCCTGTTCAGGTGTGTTTCCTGTAAATAACATATTATAGGATTCTGGCTTTTAATCCAGTCTGCTAACTGCTTCCTCTTTATGGGGGAGTTTACCCCATTCACATTTATGGTTAAAATGACTAATTCTATATTGCTTGCCATCCTGTTTTTGCTTTTCTCCTTTCCTTCCCTCTTACCACCCTCCCCAGTATTAAGCTTGTGAGCACCTCTTGCTTTTCACAACCCTCCCTTTTTAGTATCCCTCCCCCACCTTAAAGTTCCTCCCCCTGTTTTATTCCTTTTCCTCACAATTTCTGTATTCCCTTCCCCTTAGCTTTCTCCTTCCCACTGACTTTTCAATGAAGTGGAAGGAGTTCCACCATAAATCGAATATGTCTATTTATACACACTATGTTCATCCCCCTTCTTTCTTTCTCTCAGATATAATAGGTTACCTTTGCCTCTTCATGAGATGTAATACCACCACTTTACCCTTTTTATGGTATAACTAACTGCCTTTCCACCTCTAGTTTCTAAGGACAAATTATACATGTGGCAGAAATAGTATAGTTTTCAAGATTTCTTTTTACCTTTTTAGAAATCTCTTGAGTTCTATATTTGAAGATCAAGCTTTTTGTGTAGATCTGGTTTTTTCATCAAAAATAGAGGGAATTCATTTATTTCGTTAAATGTCCATCTTCTTGCCTGGAAAAAGATGCTCATTTTTGCTGGGTAAGTTATTCTTGGTTGCATACCAAGTTCCTTAGCCTTTCGAAATATCATATTCCCGGCCCTTCGCTCCTTTGATGTGGATGCTGCTAGATCCTGGGTTATCCTTATTGTGGCTCCTCCATATCTGAATTGCTTTTTTCTAGCAGCTTCCAATATCTTTTCCTTTGTCTGATGGTTCTTGAACTTGGCCACAATATTTCTTGGTGTTTTGATTTTAGGGTCTCTTTCAGTAGGTGATCAATGAATTTTTTCAATGTTACAATGTTCAATGTTACAATGTTCAATTTTACCCTCTGTTTCTAAAATGTCTGGGCAGCTCTCTTTGATAATTTCCTGGAAAATAGTGTCCAAGCTCTTTTTTTCTCATATTTTTCAGGGAGTCTGATTATTCTCAAATTGTCTCTCCTGGATCTGTTTTCCAGGTCTGTTTTCTTCCCTATAAGGTACTTGCCATTTTTTCCATTGTTTCGTTTTTCTGGTTTTGCTTGACTACTTCTTGGTTTCTCCTTGAGTCATTCAATTCTACTTGTTCGATTCTGATTTTCAATGATGTATTTTCTTCACTCACTTTTTTTAATATCTTTTTGTAATTGTCCAATTGAGTTTTTATGTGAGTTTTTTTTCTTCTATGGAATTTTTTTTCCATTTCATCAATTTTATTTTTTAGAGAGCTGTTTTCTTTTTCCAACTCACTAATTTTATTTCTCAATGATTTGTTTTCTTTATCCACTCTGTCTTTAAATGTGTGGGATGACTTCTCCAGACTGTCTTGCCAGGCTTCCCTTTTCTTTTCCCATTTCTCTTCTAGCTCTCTTGTGAGAGCTTTTTTTGATTTCCTCTATGAGAGTCTTGTGTATTGAGGAACAGATCATATCCCCCTTAGGGAATTCCTCTGAAGACATTCTGCTTTCACTCTCCTCAGGATTTGAAGTCTGCTGTCTATCCATACAGAAACTGTCAATGGTTAGAGCCCTTTTAAATTTTTTGTTCATTTTGTCAGAGCGGAATCAAAGAAAACAAATTGACAAGAGAAACAATTGGTCTTTTTCTGGGGGGTGGGGAATGGGCTGGATGTTTTAACCGGTCCTCCTCTACAAACTAGGGGAGACAGCAGTGAGGCACTAACAGGACAATGAAGGCTGTGCTGAGTCTGGGCTCCGAGGTTCTAAGAATGCGCTGAGTCACTCCGGGTGAGGGTGGGGGTGGCCGGGTTCCGAGAGACGCTAGCTTTCCAGGGTTTTATTCTTCACTTCTGATGTTTACACCCTCTCCACTGCTCCTGGCTTGCTGCCAAGATGGAACATCCACATTGGGGTAAAAGTCTTTTCTCAGAAATGGAAGAGATTGTACCCCTCCCCCCTCTAGTCTTAGCTGTGTGAGCTGCCTGCCTCACTCTCCCTGCCTGCCCTCAGTCTGAGCCCAGTCTGTTCATCCCCTCCCCTGAGCAAACACAGACCTTTTCTGGTGAATTTCAAGGATGTCTTCTGTTGGTAATTATTTGTGGGTTGTTTTTTTTTTCCAGTCAAGCATTAATTCCGAGGCTTGTCAAGAAGTAAATTCTGAGAGAAAGCATGGAACTCAAGCAGCTGTGTGCCTCCTCTCTGTCATCTTGGCCAGGAGTCTCCCTTCTGCAAGTTTTTTAAGGAGCTTCTGGAGGCAGCCTTGGCTTCAGTTCAGTTCCAATAATCCCAAAATTCAGCCAGGAGTTAAAGTCCAGATCCTTTATTTTCTCCTTCAAGTCTTATCTCCTTCACCTGGGGTTTGGCTAGTTTTCTGGAGGCCTCTCTCTCTCTTTGGTTCCCATAGATTTAAGGACTTTGACAATTTAAAAATTATCTGTGCTGGAATTGCTCTTTAAGTGCTACATATCCTAATATCACACGGTTACATTAAATATGTTCTCAGTGGGCAAAAATATGTCTACTTGCAGTTAAATACTCTGTAAAATGCTAGGATCATAAGAGAAATAAGTTAGGTTTAAATTTTGTATATAATAAGATTCATGTCTATTGTAATAACTATGCAATACAAAATGGAAAAGAAAAATACTTATGGAGGCTTCAGACTCCAAATTCTTAGCCCCTTGGAATACTCCGAAATGGAGCCCTTCTAGGAGTTTCCTTCTAATAGGTTAGAACCCAGAATTTCCTAGTTAGATGATAAGGACTGCCTCTGAAGAGCCAGATTTTAAGTGAAAACTTAGAGAAACTATGAGATAGGGGATGCCTCATGGTATATGGTAGGTATACACTTTAAAAATTGGAGGTGAGGTTTATCAACTGCTGAAACTATAGAATCTACTAGGCCTGACTTATGAGGGCCTAAAAAAGAAAAGGGGAAATTTAAGGCATCTGGGTAGGGACATTTTCAGCAAAAGGAGCATTTCCACATACACAGGGTCAGGCTGGGAGTTGCCACAGAAACAAAAATGAGAGAGCTAGCAGTGTCCATAGAAGAGGGGACCTCAGAGCAAAGAAAAGCCTTGGGGACAGCAAAAGGCAGATCTTGCATGGTTATGAAAAATAGTACAAGCTAAATGTGGGGGTATTCAGAGAATAGCAATCTTGTGCTATGGAAAGGAGCCCCTAAGTAAGATTTCTTTTCATAAATATACGGGGTAAGCCCAAATATTGGCCATTTTCTGTTGATTCTGAGAGTAAAAAGACAGATTTATCATAGGAGATCATTTATGTGTTCTAATATTTTTAAAAATTATCTTGGGCATCTGTCATAAAAGAAGTATAGAAATTTAAATCAAATCAAACAGAAAGGCTTTTTAGGAATGATTTACAAAGAATTTAGTGAAATTACTATCAATTTTTTTTTCTACTCACTAACCACTCCCTTCCCTTCCAAAGCCCTCTGTTTGTACAGCTAAACAAATGCAGGTTTATGTATTTCTCTCTTTAATACAGGCTTTTTCCTAATAATAAAAATGACTATTAGGCAATTTTTGCAAGGAAAAAAAGTGCATAAAACTGAAAGAGTTTATATGGCAAAAATCTTCCCTTTCCAAATCCTCATATTAGTCAAACACATATACATTGTCATCCTAATTGAATAAATAAAATGTAAATATTTTACTGGACCCAAATGAACATGACATGACTTTAGAACTAAACATGTCATGTCTTGAACAGTCCCTAGACTTTTAGGTCCCTCAACCTTTAGGTTGAGGCTGCCAGGTACCCTTCATATGGGAATGTTGGAAGTTGTTGGTAACCTAGAGACACAATGTCTCAGCTAAAAGTTCAATCATGCCTCCAAATGTCCCAGTGGAGATAGATAAATGAAACTAGAGTATGTGATCAGAGAGGGAACTTAAAACTTAGGACTTCTGACACAGATGGGCATTTCTGATCTAGATTCTGGGGTTTTTAGATCATTAAATTTAGTATGTCATTACTGAGGCATCTAGAGAAGAGACAATAGGAGATGTGGGGCATCTAGTAAAGGCAGGGGATAGCGCATCATTCTTGGAGTCAGCAGGATCTGACTTCAAATGAGGCTTCAGAGACTCACATTCTGTGTCACCCTGGGAAAGTCACTTAAACCTGATTATTTTTTCAACCGTGAGGGATATTCACAACTAAGAATGCAATTTGTTACACCAGTGGGAATTTCACACATGTAATGATAAGCCAAAGAATGGCCATAGAGAAGAAAGGGAAAGAAGTAGGAGCCCTTTGAAGAAGCTAGATCACAGTGAGGAGAGCTCTTACAACATAAAAGAAAGGACATAACATTCTCAAAACTTCCATTTTCCAAACATGGGGCAGTCCTTAGAATCTAAATCATGAGGTCTGGAAGGAAACTAGCACATCAATACAAATGTAATTCCATGATTTCTACCACAGATAAAGACTGCTGAAAGTATTACATTTCATTCCCATCAATGTAGGGCTTATTAAAAAAATACCAGTGAGACATGATGAGAACTGATAACAGACAAGGCACATTTCAAATTCTGGATATTAGTAATGTTCTTGTGCAGTGTAATAATGAAAACCTGACAATATAAAAACTCAAACCTTATAGATCATTGGAGGTTATGGCTTTGGAACCTAAAAAAGTCAGGATTTGCAAGGATCCTTAAATCATTGAACATATGAACTTTCACTCATATTTCAAAAATATATCTTTGTAGAGGATGTCTCTAAACTGTTCTTGATCAGGGTTCTTCCTTCTGGAGGGCTCGATTTTGAATAGAAGGGAAGCCAAAAGATTTTATTAGTAAAGAGACATAGAACTTAAAATAGCTTTGCTACAAAGAAATACGGATTGCAGAATACTTAAACCAGTACATCAGATTTGGGACTTAGTAGATGAGAGAGAGAAGTAATTGTTCCAGGGCTGATAAAAGAAATAATCAAATGCAATGGTATTTGACTATACAGAGTGCCGAAATTTAGAGGAGCCATGGAGAAAAAAATGAGAAAGAGAAGATAATACTGAGAAGAAATGATATTAAAGAAAGGAGACTTGTAGGAACCTCATTGTATGGGATAGTTTGGAGAGCTGTAAGAATATAAATCATCTGCTCTGAAATGGTTTTAAAGGGGAAAAATCTTACCTATTCCAAGGATGCCTATTCCTCTTTACTCTTAGTCTACTGGGGATCAAGAGATCGATACTGAAAGATATTAATTCAAGCTATTCCGTGAAAGGTCAATGCTGAAGCTGAAGCTTCAATGAGAAGAAGAACACTCATTGGTGAAGACCTCAATATTATGAAAGATTGAAGGCAAAACAAATTAGAAGGGCTAGGAATAGACAGATCAATAGTATAAATAGAACCAAAAAACAGATTTTGGGACACAGTTGAGGATATTAGGGAAAGCCTGGCATGCTATATTCTTTGAGAACAGAAATTATTGGACCTGAATAGACCTTAAATTGTAAAATGTTATAAATTCCAAGAGTAATATTCTCATATGGATACTTACTTATCCAAATGTAGGCCTGTTGCATGTCATTTTAAAAAATACCAAAAAGAATTGCTCTTATGAGATCAAAACTAAGTATTATTTAATTTTTAAGATACATTGGAAATGCTAAGGGAAAAATAGTGACAGGTTTAATCATGGTTATTGGTTATTATGGGTATTATGGGTATGGTGAAAATACTACCAATTTTCTGACCACAGAAAAATTCTTACAAATCGTTAAATAGAAGAAAAACTAGTGAATCCCTTTGTAATTGCTTTACTGGTTAAAAAAATGGATAGTAGCATTCATGATAATTAATATTCAGTAGTTTGGGGCATTGTGACATACTATATAATAAGGACTTTTAAGGAGTGAAGACGTCTCTTAAGAAAAGAGTATATGGGTAAGAACAACTGAAGTATTAAAATAAATCAATATATTAAATTAAAGAAAAAACCCATTCAAATCTTCAAAGGGTGTTTCTTTGGATATGAAAATCTCAGATCTGTGAAGGTTCTCAGAAAACTGAATACCTACACTTCTAGGTATCATGAAAGTGAGTAAGTTAATGGTAGACTAATATTGTCTAGCACATCAAGAAATCTTATCTCAGAATGGAACAATTAGGAATGGATTGTGAAGTCAATTCTCTTGAATACATCTTTGACTTGGAACACAAAATATTTGAAATTGGTGGAAATATAGAGTGTAGAATCCTGACCTGGACAGGGTTGTAGAAGCAAGAATGTCAGTGTGGGGACTGAGCATAACAGAGACAGTGAAAGGTGCTCAAAGGCTGATGATGAAAACTCTCTGTACAAATGGGATTTTAGAACCTCCAGTGTTAGGGAGGTGTCATGGGCAAGAGAATTAGAAATTCAAGAGAGCAAGGGATATGAGATCCAGGAGAGACCAAAAAAGGTCAGGAATGGAGTGTCCTCCAAATTTCCATATGCCAGAGCTGTGAGACATTTGAGAACCTACAATGATCTTCTGTTGATTAGGCCTTCAAATGCTAAATGTTCTAATTTTCAAGCCTTACTTTAAATATGTTCTGAGGTGAAAATGTTATGTAGGTAAATCTTAACAATATGTAGCATGCTAGGAATTCATAAGAAAAAAAAATTGATTAGATTTTTAAAATTGTATGTGACCTAATAAAGAAAAAGAAAAAATTCTAATGCATCCTTGGAGAGCCAGGCCTTAAATCCTAAATATCAACTTCCTGGAATCTTGGCTCTTAAAGCTTCCTAGAACTTTCCACTTCCATGATGGAGATATCCTGAAACTGAGAATGCAAAATTTCCTTGTTGGGTATAAATACTGCCTCTGAAGGTCCAGATGTTGAATGAAAACCTTGAAGAAACAATGAGATATGGGATAGGTGGACTTGCACAGACAAAATGTCAGAGAGATGTCATTCAAACAAAAATAGAGGAGAGGAACTGAGAGGTAAGAGGGATCTTAGGGGGAGCAAAATTAAGATCTCGCAATGTCCTAGAAAACACTATAGCTAAAGGTGGATACGTCAGAGAGCAGACATAATCTGCTTCAGAAGGAGCCTCAGGGTAGAAAAAACAACAACTCATAGTTTATTTTCATGTTTATCCTCTGTGGATCTAAATACTGGCCATTTTAAACTAATTTTAAAAACAGTTATATTTTTCAGAGAATATTCATTTATTCCAATAAAATATTTTTGAGTATCAGTGATGTATATTTTTAGGCCAAATCTTACGATTCACACAATATTCATCACCCTCCTTTCCTTCTCTTAGTTATAATATATTTTCTTTGCCTCTTCTTAAGATGTAACCTCCCTCATTTTACCTCCACTTTCCTCTTTTTTTCTTACAATCCTTTTTCCATTAGTATCTTTTTTATATTATAATAGTAAAATCAGATTATACTTGTATTCTCAATGTATACCCATCACAGAAATACAGTTCTCAAGAGTTTTTTTTTCTTTTTACCTTTTTGTGCTTCTCTTGTGTTCTATAGTCAGAGATCAATTTTTTTGTTTAGCTCTGGTCTTTTCATCAAAAATACATGGAATTCAGCAGTTTCATTGAATGTCCATCTTCTTCCCTGAAAGAAAATGCTCAGTTTAGCTGTGTAATTGATCCTTGGATGCATTCCAATATCTTTTGACTTTTGGAATATCAAATTCAAGCCCCTTTGATCCTTTAAAGTGGAAGCTGCTTTGAAGCTGCTAGGTCCTGAGTAGTCCTTATTGTGTCTCCTTGGTATTTGAATTGTTTCTTTCTAGCTGCTTGTAATATTTTATCCTTGGTCTGATAGTTCTTTAATAGAGTCACGATATTCCATGGGGTTTTAATTTTGGGGTCTCTTTCAGGAGGTGTTTAATGAATTCTTTCAATGGCCATTTTACCTTCTGTTTTTATGATATCCCAGCAGTTCTCTTTGATGATTTCCTGAAATATAATGTCTAGGCTCCTTTTTTCATCATGGATTTAAGGGAGTTGAATAATCCTTAGATTGTCTCTCCTAGGTCTATTTTCTATGGGTTGTTTTGCCAATTAGGTATTTTGCATTTTTTTTTTACTATTTTTTCTTTCTTTTTTTTTCTTTTTTTCTTTTTTTTGGTTTTGCTTGACTGATTCTTGTCTTATTATTGAGTCATTCATTTCCATTTGTTCAAGTCTGAATTTTAGTGTGTTATTTTCTTCATTTATTTTTGATTTGTTTTGTATTTATCTAATTGAATTTTTGAATGAGTTGTTTGTTCTATGGAATTTTTTTCCATTTCATAAATTCTGTTTTTTAAGGAGTTATTTCCTTTTTCCATTTCACAGATTCTGGTTTTCTGGAAGTTGTTTCTTTTTCCAGTTTATCAAATCTATTTTTTAATGAATTATATGCTTTTCCCATTTCATTATATCTATTTTCTATTGCCATTTCCAAACTCTCTTGCAAGGCGTTCATTTCCTTTTCCCATTTTTCATCTACTTCTCTTTCAAGATCCCTTTTAAGTTCTTCTAGGAGAGCCTTGTGTGATGGGGACCAAATTATATCAGTTTTGGAGCCTCATCTGCAGACAATCTGCAGAGTTTGAAATCTGCTCTTCTCTTTTACCATAAAAACTGTCAATTGTTAGAGTCCTCTTTTCTTTTATACTCTTTTATTGTAAAGTTAAGTTAAGGTCTACCTTTAGGGCAAGAAAGATTTTACAAGTAACAGCAGCTGCACTGGGTCAGTGCTGATTCACATCTGATGCTGGGTCTGCCATGTGTAGTTTGCAGTGCCCTGGGGCTCTGTGCTGTCTGCACTGGCATTTCTGGCCAGCTGCCTGGGCCTCGCTGTCTCTCTCCCACTTCTGATTGAAATAGACCTTCTCTGGTCTGCTTCCTCTTGTAAATTTTTTGCCCCACAGAAGTCACACCCTCATACTGAGACTGCTCTGTTCTGTCTGGGCTGGCGTTTGTGGTTAGCTGTTTGTGCTTTGCTACCTCTCCCCATTTCTGATTGAAACAGATTTTTCTGGTCTGTTTCCTCCCATAAATTCTTTGCTCTGGGACTCTGACCTGTCTATCCTGTCACCCCTTTGCCTTAAGAGCAGATCTGAAAACAAATGAGCAAAAAATCAAAAAGAACTCTGACCACAGTCAACTTTTGTGGAGAGAGAGAACAGACCTCAAACTCTAAAGGCAAATCAACTCCAGCTGAACCCCCAAAGCTGGTCCCCATTTCACAAGGCTTTCTTGGGAGATCTCAAAAAGGATCTTAAAAGAAAGTTAGAAGAAAATTGGGGAAAGGAAATGAGATCTTTGCAAGAGGGTATGGAAAAGGAAAAACAAATTCTTTTTTTTTAAATTATTTTTTATAATTATAACATTTTCTTTGACAGTATATATTCATAGGTAATTTTTTTACAACATTATCCGTTGTACTCCCTTCTGTTCCAAATTTTCCCCCTCCTTCCCTCCACCCCCTCCCCTAGATGGCAGGCATTCCCATACATATTAAATATCTTATAGTATATCCTAGGTACAATATATATGTGCAGAACCGAATTTTGTTGTTGTTGTTGTTGCAAAGGAAGAATTGTATTTGGAAGCTAAAAATAATCTGGGAAGAAAACCAAAACAAAACAAAACAAAACAGTGCTCACAGTTTATACTCATTTCCCAGTGTTCCTTTTCTGGATGTAGCTGATTCTGTCCATCATTGATCAATTGGAATTGGATTAGCTCTTCTCTATGTTGAAGATATCCACTTCCATCAGAATACATCCTCATACAGTATCATTGTTGAAGTGTATAATGATCTCCTGGTTCTGCTCATTTCATTTAGCATCAGTTGATGCAAGTCTCTCCAAGCCTCTCTGTATTCCTCCTGTTGGTCATTTCTTACAGAACAATAATATTCCATAACATTCATATACCATAATTTACCCAACCATTCTCCAATTGATCCATTCATCTTCCAGTTTCTAGCCACTACAAAAAGAGCTGCCACAAACATTTTGGCACATACAGGTCCCTTTCCCTTTAGTATTTCTTTGGGATATAAGCCCAGTAGTAGTATGGCTGGTCAAAGGGTATGCACATTTTGATAACTTTTGGGGCATAATTCCAGATTGCTCTCCAGAATGGTTGGATTCTTTCACAACTCCACCAACAATGCATCAATGTCCCAGTTTTCCCACAGCCCCTCCAACATTCATCATTATTTGTTCCTGTCATCTTAGCCAATCTGACAGGTGTGTAATGATATCTCAGAGTTGTCTTAATTTGCATTTCTCTGATCAATAGTGATTTGGAACACTCTTTCATATGAGTGGAAATAGTTTTAATTTCATCATCTGAAAATTGTCTGTTCATATCCTTTGACCATTAATCAATTGGAGAATAGCTTGATTTCTTATAAATTAAAATCAATTCTCTGAATATTTTGGAGATGAGGCCTGTATCAGAACCTTTAACTGTAAAAATGTTTTCCCAATTTGTTACTTCCCTTCTAATCTTGTTTGCATTAGTTTTGTTTGTGCAGAAACTTTTTAATTTGGTGTAATCAAAATGTTCTATTTTGTGATCAATAATGGTCTCTAGTTCTCCCTTGGACACAAACTCCTTCCTCCTCCACAAGTCCGAGAGGTAAACCATCCCATGTTTCTCCAATTTATTTATGATTTCGTTCTTTATGCCTAAATCTTGGACCCATTTTGATCTTATCTTAGTATGTGGTGTTAAATGTGGGTCCATGCCTAGTTTCTCCCATACTAATTTCCAGTTTTCCCAGCAGTTTTTGTCAAATAATGAATTCTTATCCCAAAATTTGGGATCTTTGGGTTTGTCAAACACTATATTGCTATTTTTATTCACTATCTTGCCCTGTGAACCTAACCTATTCCACTGATCAACTAGTCTATTTCTTAGCCAATACCAAATGGTTTTGGTGACTAAAAACTAATTATTTGAAGAAAATGCCTTAAAATTAGATTTTGCAAAATGGAAAAGCATACACCTCCCTACAAAATAGATATGAAAAAGATACCGATTCATTGAAAAACAGAATTTGTGAAATGGAAAATATTCAATGAATGAAACAATTCAATTGGCCAAATACAAAAGGAGCTAAAAAAGGTAACTGAAGAAAATAATACACCAAAAATTAGAATTGAACAAATGGAAGTGAATGACTCAATAAGACTTCAAGAATGAAGAAGAAAATATGAAATACCTGCTAGGAAAAATAACTGACCTGAAAATATAGATCCAGGAGAGACAGTCTAAAGATTGTTGGACTTCCTGAAAGTCATGATGGGAAAAAAAAGAGCCTAGCTATTATTTTTTCAGGAAATCATAAAGAAGTGCCCTGAAGTCCTAGAATCAGAAAGTAAAATAGCCATTGAAAGAATCCATCAATAATCTCCTGAAAGAAACCCAAAATGAAAACTCCAAGGAATATTGTGGCTAACTTTTAGAACCATTGGACCATAGAAAAACACTGCCATCAGCCATAAAAAATAATTCAAATACCAAGGAGCCACAATCAGGATTATCCAGGACTTAGCAGCTTCCACCTTAAAGGATCAATAGACCTGAAATCTCATATTCCAAAAGAGAAAACAAATTGGATTACAGCGAAGAATAAAGTATCCCACTAAACTGAACATTATCTTTCAAAGAAGAAGATAGACATTCAATGATACAGATAAGTTTTGCTGATTTCAGATGAAAACACCAGAGAATGATTAAAAAAAAATTCATCTCCAAATACAGAACTAAAGGTAAAAAAAAGTAAAAAGAAAACTACTCTTGAGAACTATATTTCTTTATGGGTATACATAGAGAGTGTGGGTATAATTTGATTTTATTATGATAATATCAAAAAGAAACTAGAGGTAGAAATGGGATTGTACTAGAAAAATAGGAGGTAAAATGAGGGAAAAAAACATCATACAAAGTAGCAAAGAAGACCTACTAAAATTGAGGGGAAAAAAGAAGAGGGATGAACATTGTGTGAATCTTACTCTCATCAGATTAGGCTCAAAGAGAAAATATTAGACATATTTGGTTTCAACAGAGAAACTTGTCTCACTTTACAGGGAAGTGGGAGGAATCAGGGGAAAAGAAAGGGGAAGAATGATAGAAGGGAAAACAGAAGATTTAGGGGAAAGGTGTAAAAAAGTGGAAGGGTCTCTAAAGGGAAAGAACTGTTTGAGGGAGGTAGTCATCAAAAGCAAAATACTGGGGAGGAGGGAAGAAGGAAAGGAAAGAGAAAAGCATAACTTGGATCAAATACGATGCCAGGAAAATACAGAATTAGTTATTTTAACTGTGAATATGAACAGGATGAACTCTCCCATAAGATAGAAGAGGATAGTAGACTGGATTAAAAGTCAGAATCCTGAAATATGTTGTTTACAAGAAACATGATTACAGCACAATGATACATACATAGTAAACGTAAAAGGTTGAAGCAGATTCCATTATACTTTAGGTGAATTTTTTTTTAGTAGAGATAGCAATCCTGAACTCAGATCAAGGAAAAGCAAAAATAGAACTATTTAAAAGAGGTAAGGAAGGAAAATATATCTTGCTAAAGGGTACAATAGATAATGAAGCAATATTAATAATAACCATATATGCACCTAGTGGTATAGCATCCAGACTCCTAGAGAAGTTAAGAGAGCTGCAAAAAGAAATAGACAACAAAACTGTACTAGTGGGGGATCTCAACCTTACTCTCTCAGAAGTAAATGAATTGAAAAATGAATCAAACCACCAAATAAATAAGAAAGAAGTTAAGGAGGTAAACAGAATTTTAGAAAAATTAAGTATGATAGATCATTGAAGAAAATTGATTGAAGACAGAAAAGAATATAGTTTTTTCTTGGTAGTTCATGGAACCTACACAAAAATTCACCATGTATTAGAGCAAAAATACCCCAAAAACAAATGCAGAAAGCCAGAAATAGTAAATGCATTTTTTCAGATCATGATGCAACAAAAATCACATGTAATAAAAGGCCAGGGGAAAATAGACCAAAAATTTATTGGAAACTAAATGACCTAATTCTAAAGAACGAATGGATGAAAAAACAAACTATAGACATAATCAATAACTTCATCCAATAGGATGATAATAATGAGACAATATACCAAAATTTGTGGGATTCAGCCAAAGCTGTTTTTAGAAGAAGTTTTATATCTCTAAATGCTTACTTGCATAAAATAGAGAAAGAGAAGATCAATGAATTGGGCTTACAATTTAAAATCTAGAAAAGGAACAAATTTAAAACCCTCACTTAAATACCAAATTTGAAATTCTAAAAATAAAAGATGAGATTATTAAAATTGGAAGTAAGAAAACGATTGAATTAACAAATAAACCTTTAGGTAATTTGATTAGAAAAAGGAAAGAAGAAAATCAAATTGGTAGTCACAAAAATGAAAAGGGAGAATTTTCCACCAATGAAGAGGAAATTAGAGCAATAATTAGGGATTATTTTGCCCAACTCCATGGCAGTAAATCTTATCATCTAAGTGAAATGGTGGAATACTGACAAAAATATAAATTGCTGAGATTAATAGAAGAGAAGATAAATTACTTAAATAGTCCCATTTTAGGAAAAGAAATAGAACAAGCTATTAATCTATTCCCTAAGAAAAAATTGCCTGGGCCAGATGGATTTACATGTGAATTCTACCAAACATTTAAAGAACAATTAATTCAAATACTATTCAAACTATTTAGAAAAAGCAGGAGTCCTCCCAAATTCCTTTTATGACTCAGATATAGTACTGGTACCTAAATCAGGTAGGGTGAAAACAGAGAAAAAATTATAAAGCAATTTCCCTAATGAATATTGATGCAAAAATATTAAATAAAATATTAGCAAAGACATTACAGAAAGTCATCCCCAGGATAATACACAACAACCAAGTAGGATTTATACCAGAGATGCAAGGCTACTTCAATATTAGGAAAAGTATTAGCATAACTGACTATATCAATAACCAAACTAAAAAAAAGCATATCTCAATAGATGCAGAAAGGGCATTTGACAAAATCCAACACTCATTCCTATTGAAAGTTGTAGAGAATAGAAATCATCTCTTGGGGAAGGGGCCTTAGAGTGAAAAATCTCATAAATATGATGCATTTATTTTTATTTTTATTTTTATACTGAGTGGGTCTTATGACTTTTCATTGTTACCTAATTTTAAAAAGAAGGGAAAAGTGGATTTTTCACAGATCATTCATTTATACTAGTATAGTTTTTATTGCGAATCAATGATGTACAAGAAACACAAAGAAACAAAAAGGTCCTATTTTCAACCACACTACCAAAAGGGTTTGGTGAGATTTCTGTCCATTTTTGTATTTCCAAAAAATATACTACAAGACCACAATATCTACACACTACAACTAATGAATTTGCATATAATTCTTTCTTTTGTAAAGAGTGCTTTTATAGTACTATTAATAAAAATTAATAGTGAAGAATTTTGAACCAAAAAAACCCTAGATGTTCAGAATAGAAACCTTCTCCCGAAGAACACTTCTATTTGAAAACCATCATCTTGGTAAGATTAACATGGATTGAAATAATAATCCAATTAATAATTTTTAAATAACTTGACAAGTTATCACGATACAGTTTTCTTTTTTTAATTATAACTTTTTTTATATACAAAACATATGCATGCGTAATTTTTCAACATTGACCTTTGCAAAAACTTTTGTTTCAACTTTTCCCCTCCTTCCCTCCACCCCCTCCCCTAGATGGCAGGTAGTCCCATACATGTAAAATATATTAAAGTATATGTTAAATACAATATATGTATACATATTTATACAGTTTCTTGCTGCACAATAAATATTGGATTTAGAAAAAAAGGTAAAAATAACCTGAGAAGAAACAAAAATGCAAGCAAACAATAACAGGAAGAGTGGAAATGGTAAGTTGTGGTCCATACTCATCTCCCAATGTTCTTTCTCTGAGTGTAGCTGGTTCTGTTCATTATAGATCAAATGGAACTGATTTGGATCCTCTCATTGTTGAAGAGAGCCATATCCATCAGAATTGATCATCATATAGTATTGTTGTTGAAGTGTATAATGATTTCCTGGTTATGCTCATTTCACTCAGCATCAGTTCATGTAAGTCTCTCCAAACCTCTCTGTATTCATCCTGCTAGTTATTTCTTACAGAACAATAATATTCCATAACATTCATATACCACAATTTACTCAGCCATTCTCCAATTGATGGACATCCATTCAATTTCCAGTTTCCAGCCACTATAAAAAGGGCTGCCACAAACATTTTTTCCACATATAGGTTCCTTTCCCTTCTTTAATATCTCTTTGGGATAGAAGCCCAGTAGTAACACTGTTGGATCAAAGGGTATACACACTTCGATAACTTTTTGAGTATAGTTCCAAATTGCTCTCCAGAATGGCTGGATTCTTTCACAACTCCACCAACAATGCATCAGTGTCCCAATTTTCCTACATCCCCTCCAACATTCATCATTATCTTTTCCTAATATCTTAGCCAATCTAACAGGTGTGTAGTGGTATCTCAGAGTTGTCTTAATTTGCATTTCTGTGATCAATAATGATTTGGAATACCTTTTCATATGACTAGAAATAGTTTCAATTTCATCATCTGAAAATTGTCTGTTCATATTCTTTTTCTATTTATCAATTGGAGAATGGCTTGATTTCTTATAAATTAGAGTCAATTCTCTATATATTTTGGAGATAAGGCCTTAATCAGAACCACTAACTATAAAAATGTTTTCCCAGTTGATTCTTCACTTCTAATCCTGTCGGCATTAGTTTTATTTGTACAAAAGCTTTTTAACTTAATATAATCGAAATTTTCTAATTTGTGATTAATAATGACTTCTAGTTCTTCTTTGGTCACAAATTCCTTCCTCCTCCACAGGCCTGAGAGGTAAACTATCCTATGTTCTTCTAATTTATTTATGATCTTATTCTTTATGCCCAGATAATGAACCCATTTTGATTTTATGTTGGTGTATGATATTAGGTGTGGGTCCATGCCTAATTTCTGCCATAATAATTTTCAATTTTCCCAACATTTTTTTAAATTCAAACTTCAAATAATGAATTCTTATCCCAAAAGCTGGGATCTTTGGGTTTATCAAACACTAGATTGCTATTTTTATTCACAATCTTGTCCTGTGAACCTAACCTATTCTACTGATCAACTAGTCTATTTCTTAGCCAACACCAAATGGTTTTGGCAACCAATGCTGTATAATAGATCAGGTACAGTTAGGCCTCCTTCATTTGATATTTTTTCATTAGTTCCCTTGAAAGTCTTGACCAAAAGGTCAAAAGGTTCTTCCAGATGAATTTTATTGTTATTTTCTCTATGTCATTAAAAGAGTTTCTTGAGAGTCTGATTGGTATAGCACTAAATAAATAGATTACTTTAGATAGTATTGTTATCTTTATTATATTCACTCAATCTATACAGGAGCACTTAATAGTTTTCCAATTGTTTAGATCTGACAATTTTTGTGTGGAAAGTGTTTTGTAGTTTTGCTCATATAGTTCCTGACTTTCCCTTGGCAGATAGATCATGATATGGTTTTCTAACTAAAAATGTTATCTCTTCTATGGTCCTTTGAACACTAAATGTATGGGATTCAAGATACCTTTCATGTCAGAATGTAGGAAGTAGCTAAGAGCACAGATCAAAAATGGGAGAAGTAGGAGTTAAATCCTGTGATTGAATGCACCAATGGGGAGTGGAAAGTGGATCAAGAATAGGGAATCATGGAGGGCAACTAGATCCCAGATTATGTGAGCTAGATGGAAGCTTTAAAGGCAGGACTGTGAGATTTTCAGAATTAGATGTAATTGAAGCAGAAGACTGGGAGATGTTCAGCAGTTAAGAAGAGAACAAGAATAGGGCAATTTTAAGATATAGCACAATTTACCCATGGTGAAGAGAAGGCAATACTCAGGAGAGCACTTTGAAGGAAAGGTATGTGAGCAAGGAGTGCCAAGGCTCCAAAGGGCAGTCCTAAAAATCAACATATTTGATTTGATTTCTAAGTGATTTATGAGAACAGAAATGACTAGTTCTGCATGGGCCTTAGAATGGAAAATGTTTTTCCCTGTTTTATGCAAGTAGACCTCTAGAGATATAAAATCCCCCTTCCACCATTGTGGCTGCATCCCACACATTTTGGTATGTTGTCTCACTATTGTTATTCTCTCGGATGAAATTATTAATTGTGCATATGATTTGCTGTTTCACCCAATCATTCTTTAGGATGAGATTATTTAGTTTCCAATTACTTCTTGGTCTATTTTCTCTGGCTTTTTATTGAATGTAATTTCTATTGCATTGTGATCTGAAAAGGATTGCATTTACTATTTCTGCCTTTCTGCATTTGAATTTGAGGTCTTTATGTCCTAATATATGGTCAGTTTTGTATAGGTTCCATGAACTGCCAAAAAAGTGTACTCCTTTCTGTCTCCATTTAGCTTTCTTCAAAAAACTATCATACATAACTTTTCTGGTGTTCTATTTACCTCTTTAACTTCTTTCTTATTTATTTTGTGGTTTGATTGAGATCTCCCACTATTATAGTTTTGCTGTCTATTTCTTCTTGCAGCTCTCTTAACTTCTCCTTGAGGAATTTAGACGCTATACCACTTGGTGCATATATGTTTAATATTGATATTGCTTCATTATCTATGGTACTCTTTAGCAAGACATACTGCTCTTCTTTATCTCTTTTAATTAGATCAAATATAGCTTTTGATTGATCTGAGATCAGGATGGCTACCCCTATTTTTTGTTTTTGTTTTTGTTTTGTTTTTTTTACTTTACCTGAAGCATAGTAGATTCTGTTCCAACCTTTACTCTGCTTCAAGTGTGTGTCCTATAAATAACATATTGTAGGGTTCTGCCTTTTAATCCAATCTGCTATCTGCCTCCGCTTCATGGGAGAGTTTACCCCATTCACACTCATGGTTAAAATTACTAATTCTTTATTTACTGACATCTTGTTAACCCCAGATTATGCTTTTCTCTTTTTTTCCACCTTACCCTTCTCCCCAGTATTAAACTTATAAGCAGCACTTGCCTCACACAACTCTCCCTCTTTAGGATTCCTCCCTCCTTCTTAGAGTCCCTTCCCTTTTCTTAAACTTTTCCCTTTCAATTTCTGTATTTCCTTCTATTTATCCTGCCCCTTCCCTTTTTGCTTTTCCCCTCCCATTTTTCAATGAGGTGGGAGAAGTTTCTCTGTAAACCAAATATGTCTAATATTTTCTCTTTGGACCAATAAGATTCACACTATGATCACCCCCCCTCCCTTCTTTCCCTCGGAAATAATAGGTTTCCTTTGCCTCTTCATGAGATAAAGCACTTCCATTTTTCCCTTTTTCTGGTACAATTTTCTTTCCACTTCTAGATCCTTTTTTATATTATAACAGTAAACCAAATTATACATGTAGTCTTTATGTACACCAATAAGAGAAATACAATTCTCAAGAGTTCTTTTTACCTTTTTATACTTTTCTCGAGTCCTATATTTGGGAACATGTGGGAAAACATCTTTACAGTTAAAGGTTCTGATAAAGGCCTCATTTCCAAAAATATATAGATAATTGACTCAAATTTATAAGAAATCAAATCATTCTCCAATTGATAAATGGAAAAAGGATATGAACAGACAATTTTCAGATGATGAAATTGAAACTATTTCTAGTCATATGAAAAGGTGTTACAAATCATTATTGATCAGAGAAATGCAAATTAAGACAACTCTGAGATACCACTACACACCTCTCAGATTAATGTTGGAGTGAATGTGGGAAAACTGGGACATTGATGCATTGTTGGTGGAGTTGTGAACGGATCCAACCATTCTGGAGAGCAATTTGGAAGTATACTCAAAAACTGTGAATACCCTTTGATCCATCAGTGTTACTACTGGGCTTCTATCCCAAAGAGATCTTAAAGAAAGGAAAGGGACCTGTATGTGCAAGAATGTTTGTGGCAGCCCTTTTTACAGTGGCTGGAAACTGGAAATTGAATGGATGCCCATCAATTGGAGAATGGCTGAGTAAATTGTGGTATATGAATGTCATGGAATATTGTTGTTCTGTAAGAAAGCCATGGAAAAGGCATGAAGAACTGAAAAGATCCTTTAGAAGAAAGGATATCTGATCCAGAAAAGAACACCAAAGCTCAAGATTGAAGGATCCTCCAATTTTCCATGCCATAATTTTAAGGACATTGATAATCTAAAATGATCTGCCCTGGAATTGCTCTTCAAATGCCACATGTTCTAATATCACAGGCTTACTTTAAATACATTCTGAGTGGACAAAAATATGTCTACTTGCATACTATGCAAAATGGTGAGGATTATAAGAGAAATAAGTTAGATTTAAATTTTGTTATGTAGTAAAATTCATGTGTATTGTAATAATTTTACAATATAAAACAGAAAAGAAAAATCCTTATGGATTCCAGGATTTTCCAGCCCTACAATACAAAATCTTATCCCCTTGGAACACTGACATTCAGGGCCTTTTAAAGACTTTTATTTCTGGGATCCTGGAGGTTATGATCCAGAATTTCCTAGTTAGGTGATAAGGATTGCCTCTGAAGGTACAGATTTCAAGTGAAAACTTAAGAGAAACTATGATATAGAGGATGGCTCATGACACACAGTAAGTATGTGCTTTAAAAATTTTGGAAATCAGGATCATAAGCTGGCTGAGACTATAGAATCTGCTAGGCTCTGGACTAGCTCACAGAATCTGTAAGGACCTAGAAAAGAAGAGGGGAAATGTAAAACATCTAGGCAAGGACGTTTTCAGTAAAAGGAGAATTTCCACACACACAGGGTCAGACCTGAAAGTTACCATGGAAACAAAAATGAAAGAGCTAGCAGTGTCCATAGAAGAGGGGACCTCTGAGCAAAGTCAGGGCTTAGGGGAGCAAAAGGCAATCTTGCAAGGTCCTGAGAAACAGTATACGCTGAAGGTAAGAGTATTCAGAGAATAGCAATCTTCTGCTGGGGAATGAGCCTCTATGTAGACTATCTCATAACTGACAAGGATTTCTTTTCACATATATATTGTGAAAAATCAAATATTGGCTATTTTGTACTTATTTTAAACATACATTGATTCATCATAAAAGATTTATTGTAATATTTAAAATATTATATTTGGCTTCAGTGATAAAAGTAAGGAAATTAAAACCAAACCAAATAAAAAAAGTTTCTTCAAGGAGGATTTTCAATGAATTTAGTGTAATTTCTATCAATTTTTTCCTGCTCACTAATCATCCTCTTCCCTTCTAAAGGATAAGCCTTGTACACAGGTTTATGTATTTCTTTCTGAAGAAAGACAGACTGTGTTTTTTCTATTAATAATAATGACTATGGGTGAAACTTTGAAAGGAAAAGATTGCATGAAATTTAAGGAGTCTATAAGGGAGACAACTTCCCTTTCAAAACCCTCACATTGTAATGCTAATCAAATAAGTAAAAAATAAAAATAATACCTTGATATAATTTAACATAAACATGTCATGTCTTGGATGGTCTTTAGAACACTAAAGTTTGAGACTTGCAGGTATCCTTCATATAGGGATGTTGGAATTGTTGATAACATGGAGACAGAATGTCTGAAGTAGGAGTTCAGTCCTGTCTCTGAATATCCCAATGGGCACTGGAAACTGAAGCCAGAGTAGGTGAAGTGAGGCCTCTTAGAATCAGTTGGAATAACATTATTGAGAGAAACTAGAACGGAGAAAATGGGAGATGTGAAGCAACTAGTTGGGACAGTGGATTGAACACCATTTCTGGAGTCAGCAAGATCTGAGTTCAAATATGATTTTAGATACTCACTTCCTGTGTCACCCTGGGCAAGTCACTTAAACCTGATTGTTTAACAAAAAACAAAAACAAAAACAAAAACAAAAACAAAAACAAAAACAAAAACAAAAAAAAACAAAACAGAGAAGTTCAGAGACTGAGAATGTAATTTATCAAAACAGAGATTTTATATGATAATGTAATGATATGTATGTATAATAATATGTAATTATGTAGATGTAATGATAAGCCTGAAAATGGCCATGGAAAGAGAAAGAGAAAAGTAGAGGTCCTTGGAAGAAACTAGATGAGAGCGAGGAGAGCTCCTAGAACATAAACGTTCTCAAAACTTCTATCTTCCAAATCTTCTAAATATGGGAGTCCTGAGAAGCTAATTCATGTGGTCTAGAAGGAGACTTAAAGAAAATAGCAATAATTACAACATATTTATATTCTTAGGTAAAATATTGGTCAGTTTGAAGGAAATTAAGAAGCATAATAATATTACATTTTTCATAGGAGGAAGGTCTTTATTCTAATTATATTATGTTTTTAAAAATCTTACATACTTCAATATAATGTAAATACATATTATAAAAGTTTTGCCTCTTTTTTTGTTACCTTTCCCCAAATAAAACAAACATTCACAACCAATAAAATCAACATATCAATGCAAATGTAATTCCATGGTTTCCATCACTGATAAAGGCTGCTACTGATATTACAATTCATTCCAAATGAATGTTGGGCTTATTTCCCCCCAAAAAAAGGAGACATAATCGGAAGTGATAATTGACAAGACATCTTTCAGAATCAGAATATCAGTAATGCTCTCGTGTAGTGTAATAATAATGTCATGAAAATTTTAAAAATGGAACACTGAAAATATGGGTTTCCATTTATGTTTCAGAGATAAATGTTGGAGGTGGATGATAGAATGTTCTTACTCAGAATCAATTCATCCTTCAAGACGTTTGCATTTTGAATGGCAAGGGAAGTCAAATGATTCCACTGGGGAAGAAATATAGAACTTAGAATATATGAACTACCAGGAAATATTGAGTCCAGAATTCTTAAGCATCTGAGGTATAAAAGCCAGAACATCACTTACTAGAACAGAGAGAAGAAATTGTTTCAGGTCTGATAAAAGAAATGATCAAAAGTAGTGGAATTTGAATGCACAATAATGACAAAATTTGGAGGAGTCATGGAGAATAAAATGAGAGAGACAGAGGGAGAAACAGATCTCTTAGATCACTAAAAGTGAGAACTTAGGAAGTTCTAGAAACCACTATATGTAATAGCCAGAAGGACTTTGAGAAGAACAGTTATCTGTTCTGGAATGTTCTTTAGAATGGAAAATCTCACCCATCCAATGTTTAATTCATCTCTACTCTTAGTCAATTGGACAGCAAGGCAATTAAATTAGTAAACAATGAAAGAAATTAATTTCAAGCTATTCAATAGAAGGCTAAATGGTGAAGCTAAAGATTCAACACTTTGACAACACAATGAAAAGATAATAATCATTGGTAAAAACCCTGATATTGAGAAAGACTGAAGGCAAAAGCAAAATCAGATGGAAGAGAAAGAGGTGGAAAGAGAGTGTAACAGAGCCAGATGACCCTAACTTCGACACATTTTTAGAGAGACAAAGTTGACGATAGAAGAGAAAGGCCTGAAATGCTATGGACTAAAGACTAATTAAGAATTGTACATGAGTAAATAAGGGAAGAACAACAAATACCCTTAGTGAGTCAACATACTGAACATTTCTTATCAATTTTAATAAGGCAAATTTTTATGTGAGATCATTCATTCATTCCTTTCAATGTAAATCATGATTTCTTCATGCATAATAGAAAAAAGAAAAAAAATTACATAACCCCCTCCCACATATTGAAATAAATTGTCAAATATTTCTGGTGAGATTATTGTATATTTTTTGGCTACCTCCACAAAAGAAAAAAATTTCTGAATCCCACAAAACCTGAACACTAGAACAATAGCAAATGCATATGTTCCATTCCTTAGTGAAGACTGTTCTTTTCATTACTATAAAAAATGGATCTTCAGGAATTTAGTCCAAAAAATGGATGTTCTATATAGAGACACACCTAATTAAATACCGCATTTGAAATTCTGAAGATAAAAGAAATTTTAAAAATTGAAATTAAGAAAATTATTCAATATACAAAACAGAGTTTGGTTTTATGAAAAGAACAACAAAATAGATAAACTTTAATCAATTTAATTATAAAAATAAAAGAAGAAAATCAAATTGCCAATATCAAAAATGAAAAGGGTGAACTTATCACCAAAGAAGAGGAAATTAAAGCAATAATTAGGAGCTATTTTACATAAGTCTGTCAAAAAATTTCATAATCTAAGTTAAATGGATGAATACATACAAAAATATAGATTGTCTAGATTAACAGAGGAAGAAATTAATTACTTAAAAACAGTCCCATTTTAGAAAAAATATATTGAACAAGCAATTAATTAACATCATAAAAAAATCTCCAAGGCCAGATGGATTTACAAATTAATTCTACTAAACACTTAAAGAACAGTTAGTTCCACACTATTCAAATTATTTGGATAAATAATAAATATATTATATGTAAAATATTTATATAAAAATAAATAAAATAAATAAAAATAGGGAAAAAAGGAGTCCTACCAAATGCCTTTTATGACACAGGTATGGTGCTGATAGCTAAACCAGGTATGGTGAAAACAGAGAAAAAAAAATTTATAGACCAATCTCTCTAATGAATATTGATGCAAAAATCACAAATAAAATATTAACAAAGAGACTACAGCAACTTGTCACCAAGATAACACAATATGATCAAATAACATTTATACCAGGAATTCAGGGCTGGCTCAATATTAGGAAAACTATTAGCATAATTGACTATATCAATAACCAAATGAACAGAAATCATATAATTATATCAATAGATGCAGAAAGGGCATTTGACACAATTCAAAACCCATTCTTATTGAAAACACTAGAGAGTATAGGAATTAATGGAATTTTACTTAAAATGATCAATAGCATCTATCTAAAACCATCAGCAAATATCAAATGCTATAAAGATAAACTAGAAGCATTCCCAGTAAGATCAGAGATGAAACAAAGTTGCCCCCTATCACTATTACTATCAATATTATATTAGATATGTTAGCTTTAGCAATTAAAGAAGAAAAAGAGATTAAAGAAATTATAGTAGGTAATGAGGAAACCAGATTATCACTCTTAGTAGATGATATGATGGTATACTTAGAGAATCCTAGAGAATCAACTTTTAGTTGATTAATTGGTTAGTAAAACAACTAGAAACAACAACTTTAGCAAAGTTACAGGATACAAAATAAATCCACATAAATCATTGGCATTTCTATATGTTACTAACAAAGTCCAGCAGCAAGAGATACAAAGAGAAATTCCATTTAAAATAACTGTAGATAATATAAAATATTTGGGAGTCAACATGCCAAGACAAAGCGAGGTATGAATACAATTACAAAACACTTTTCACACAAATAAAGTCAGATATAAACAACTGGAAGACCATCAAGTACTCATGAGTAGGTTGAGCTAATACAATAAAAATGACAATTCTACCTAAATTAGTCTACTTATCCCATGCCATACCAATCAAACAGAACTAGAAAAAATAAAAACAAAATTCATCTGGAATAACAAAAGTTCAAGAATTTCAAGGGAATTAATGAAAAAAATTTCAAATGAAAGTGGCCTAGCTGTACCAGACATAAAACTATATTATAAAGCAACAGTCATCCATTGGTACTGGCTAAAAAATAGAGTAGTTGATCAGTGGAATAAATTAGGTTCACAAGACACAATAGTCAATGATTATAATAACCTAGTGTTTGATAAACCCAAAGGCTCCAGCTTCTGGGATAAGAACTCATTATTTGATAAAAATTATTGAGAAAGCTGGAAGATAGTATGGCAGAAACTAGGCATTGACCAACATCTAATATCCTATATCCCTGAGAAAATGGGAGATACTCAGAAGCTAAAGAGGAAAATGCTCTGAAGAACTGGGATTGGAGAAGGGATATTTTCAGGTCTGGGAGGGGCCATGGATAAGAGAAGGATAGAGAGAGGAGAGCCTTCAGAAAAAGGGATACAGATATCTAAGAGAAAACACCAAAGATAAGGAATAGAATGTCCTCCAATTTTCCATGTGTCATAGCTGAAAGAACTTTGAGAATCTAAAATGATCTGCTTGTGAGCTGTCCTTCAAATTGCCCTCCAATCCTTATCTTCAAATGGTAAATTTACTATAAGCCAAGGCTTATTATTTTATTGTTATCATTATGTTTTATTATTATTTTAAATATGTTCTTAGTTGGCAAAAATATTTCCACTTACATGTAAATAATTTGCAGCATGTTGAGGACCTTGAGGAGAAATTAAATAGTTTGAAAACTCTTATAAGATTCATGCTTATTATAATAATTATGCAATCCAAAAAGGAAAAGAAAAGTCCTTATGGTTTCTAGGAGGCTTTAGCCCCACAATTTAAAATATAAATCCTCCCAAAAATAATAAAATAAAATAAAATATCAGCCCCTTGGAATGCTGACATTGAAGGCTTCCCAGGACCTTGCAAGGATCGTTATTTCTGGGATCCTGGAGTTTAGAACCCAGAATTTCATAGGGAGGATAGAAGGACTGCCTTTGAAGGTCCAGATATCGAGTAAAAACCTTAGAGAAACTATGAGATGTGGGGTGAGTCAAGATACATAGAATGTATGCACTTCAGGAAGGATTTTCAAAGAAATTGAGATTAATACCAATTTTTTTTCTGCTTACCAACCACTCCCCTCCCTTCTAAAATGCTCTGCTTATACAGCTAAGCAAATGCAGGTTTAAGTATTTCTCTCTTCAATACAGATTTTATTCTAATAGTAAGAATGACTATCATGGAATTTTTGAAAGGAAAAGACTGCATGAAATTGAAGGAGACAATTTTCCTTTCAAAATCCTCATATTAGTTAGAAGTACATTGTCATCCTAATCGAATAAATAAAAAGTAAAAATAATTATACCTGGACCCAATTTAGCATGATATGATTTTAGAACTAAACATGTCATGTCCTGAGTATCCCAAGAACACTAAAATTTGAAGCTTCCAGGTACCCTTCATGGGGGAATGTTGGAAGTTGTTGGTAACCTAGAGACAGAATGTCTCAGCTAGAAGTTCAATACTGCCTCCAAATGTCCCAGGGGAGACATATAAGCGAAGGGAGGGAACTTAGAACCTAGAACTTCTGACACAGATGGACATTTCTGATCTAGATTCTGAGGTTTTTAGCTTATTAAATTTAGTATGTCATTACTGAGAGATCTAGAACAGAGACAATAGGAGATGTGGGGCATCTAGTAAAGGCAGGGGATAGCGCATCATTCTTGGAGTCAGCAGGATCTGAGTTCAAATGAGGCTTCAGAGTCTCACATTCTGTGTCACCCTGGGAAAGTCACTTAAACCTGATTATTTATTTCAAACGTGAGGGATGTTCAGAAGGTAAGAATGTAATTTATCAAAAAGTAGGATTTTCATACATGTAATGATAGACTTGAGAATGGGCCTGAGAAGAGAAGGAGAAAAGTAGGAGTCCTTGGAAGAAGCTAGATCACAGTGAGGAGATCTTCTTAGAAGATAAAAGCTAAGACATGGCATGTTCTCCAAACTTCCATCTTCCAAACATGGGAGGGTCATGAGAATTTAATCATGTGGTCTGGAAGGAGACTTAGAATGAAAATAACCATAATTACAGGATTTATAATCATATAAATTCTTGGCTAAAATGTTGGCCAGTTCTTTTCAACAATGAGATGATTGATGCCAGTTCCAATAGTCTTGTGACTAAGAGACCCATCTACACCCAGAGAGAGGACTGTGAGGACTGAATGTGGAACATAGTATTTACACATTTTTTGTTGCTGTTTTCTTGAATTTTGTTTTCTTTCTCAATTTTTCCTTTTTGATCTGATTTTCTTATGCGACATGATAATTGTGGAAATATATATAGAAGAATTGTATATGTCATGCAATAATATATTTTAGATTATTTGCCATCTAGGGGAGGGGTGAGAAGAAGGGAGGGAAAAAATCTGGAACATAAGATTTTGCAAGGGTGGGTGTTGAAAACTATCTGTGAATATGTTTTGAAAATAAAAGGCTTTAAAATAAAAAAGCACACAATTTTATAATATAATAATTAACTTATATCAATTTTATAACTGATATTCTTAGTAAAACATTCAGACTATTTGGTGTAATAGTCATCACTCTACAATATGAGTTTTATAATAAAGCCATGTGGAAGAAGAATTGAGCACCAGAGTTCATTTATGTAAAGAAGAAAACAATTTCCCCCTTAACCAATTACTTCTTAGGATTGAGCTCAAACATTGTGACTGTACAAAATTTTCAGCATTTTTATGTGGGCAACATTATTATTGAATAAAAGGGATGAATTTGGAATAAAGGCATACATACATACATAAAATGTTGGCCAGTTTGAGGGAAATTAAAAAACACAACAATTTTAGACTTTTTCATAGGAGGTACACCTTTTATTCCAATTGCATTTATATTATTTTTTTAATCTTACATATTTCAACACAAATCAAAGGCATATTATAAAAGTTTTGTCTATTTTTAGTTACCTCCCCCAAAATAAAACAAACATTCACAACCAATAGAACCAGCTTATGCGTACAAATATAATTCATGTTTTCCATCACTGATAAAGACTGCTACAGATATTGTAATTCATTCTAATGAATGTAGGGCTTATTTCCCAAAAAAATGAGACATAATGAGAACTGAGAACGGATGAGCTATATCTTAAAATCAAGAAATTAGTATTGCTCTTCTACAGTTTATTAATGATGACATGAAAATTTTTAAAAATCAAACCTTATAGGTTATTGGGGATTATGGACTTAGAATCCAAAATATCAATGTTTGGAAGGTCCTTAAAATATTGAATTTATGAGCTTGCCCTTATATTTCAAAGGTATATGTTGAAGATGCATGACCCTAGAAAGTACTTGCTCAGGGTCAGTTCTTCATTCTGGAGGGCCGGATTTTGAATGGAAAGGGAAGTCAAAGAATTTATTGGGGAAGAAACATAGAACTAGAAATATTTTTGCTATGAAGAAATAGGGAATCCAGAATCTTTAAACTAGTGCATCAGTGTTGGGACTTACTGGAACAAAGAGAGAAATAATCGCTCAAGGGCTGATAAAAGAAATAATCAGGTGCAATAGCATTTGACTATACAAAATGATGGGATTTAGAGGAGCCATGGAGAAAAAAATGAGAAAGAGAAGATAATACTGTGAAGAAATTATATTAGAGAAAGGAGACTTCTTAGAATACCAAAGCTCAGAACTTGTAGGAATTTTATTGTATGGGATAGCTTGGTGAGATGTAAGAATAAGAATCATCTGCTCTAAAATGGGTTTTAAAGGCGAAAATTTTCCCCATTCCAAGGAAGCCTATTCATCTCTAGTCTTAGTCTATTGAGGACCAAGGAGATTAATACTGAAAGATGTTAATGCAGGCTATTAAGTGTGGTAGATGCTGAGAAGATGATACTCATTGATAAAGACTCTAATATTGTGAAAGAATAAAGGCAAAACCAAATCATATGGCAGAAGAAGAGGCAGATTAATAGTGTAATGAAACCAACAAACTATATCTTGGACAGATTTTGAGAGATAGTTGAAGATACAAGAGAAAGCTTGGAATGCTATGGAATCTGAGATCAGGAAGAATTAGACATCATGGAATGACTGTAGCACAAAAAATATTCTTTGAGAACAGAAATTATTAAACCTGAATGGACCTTAAAATAGAAAATATAAATTCCAAAGATAATATTCTCAGATAGATGCTTGTGTCCAAATGTAGACCTGTTGTACATCATTTTTTAAAAAATCAAAAGAAAATTGTATTGCTCTTTTGAGATCAGAATAATATTATTTAATTTTTAGGATGCATTGAAGAAGCAAAAAATAAAAACATCTGACATCCTTAAGCACAGAGCCTTAAAGGTATGGGGAAAATACTAGCAATTATATGATGACAGAAAAATTCTTACAAACCCCTAAGTAGAGGAAAAAACCAGTGCATCCTTCTGCAATGTCTTTATTGATAAAATTAGCTATTGATAGCAGCATTCATGATAATGAATATTCATTATTTTGGGGCATTACAACTTATGTTATGTGATAAGGACTTATATGGAGTGAAGACTTCTCTCAGGAAAATAGTATATGAGTAAGGTACCAATGAGGTAATAAATTAAACTTAAGAAAAAATCCAACCAGATTTTCGAAGGGTGTTCCTTTAGACATGACAATGTCAGATGTGTGAAGGTTCTTTAAAAAAACTGGATTTCTGGGCTTCCAGGTACCATGAAAGTGGACAAGTTAATGTAGACTACCAATCACCAAGTCCCATCAGAATGTATTGCGAAGTCAATTCTTTTTTAATAAAGATTTGACTTGGAACCAAGAATATCTGAATTTGATGTAAATATACAATCTAAAATCTTGAGCTGGACAGGGTTGTAGAAGCAAGAATGTCAGTTTGGGGACTGAGCAGAACAGAGACAGTGAAATATGTTCAAAGGCTGATGATGAAAACTGTCTATACAAATGGGATTTTAGAACCTACAGTGTCAGGGAGGTGTCATGGACAAGAAAATGAGATTCAAGGGAGCAAGGAATATTTGATCCAAGAGAGAACACAAAAGATCATGGATGGAGTATCTTTCATTTAGTCTTCAAATGCTAAATGTTCTAAATTCAAGGCTTACTTTATATTCTGATGGGGGGGAATATTATGCAGTTGAAGATAAATAATGTGTAGCATCCTAGGAATTCATAAGAAAAACTGATTAAATTTAAAACTTAGTATGTGGCAGTTTTGATATTCAGTGTAAGAGAAATCTAATAAAGAAAAAGAATAAATCCTTATGCATCCTTACAGAGCCAGGCCTTAAAATCCTAAATATCAGCTTCTTGGAATCTTGACTCTCAGAGCTTCCTGGATCTTTCCACGTCCATGTTGGAGGTGTCCTGAAGCTGAGAATGCAAAATTTCCTGGTTGGGGATAAATACTGCCTCTGAAGGTCCAGATGTTGAATGAAAACCTTGGAGAAACAATGAGATGTAGGCTAGGAGGACTTGCATAGACAGAATATCAGGCCTGGGAGATTTCAGGCAACCAAAAATGAGAGAGCTAGCATTATCCATAGAAAAGGGGACCTCAGAGGTAAGAGAGGGTTTGAGGGAGCAAAAGTTAGACTTTGCAATATCCTGGATAATAGCATAGCTAAAGATGGGAGGATTTAGAAAGCAGACATCATCTCCTGAGGAACGGGTCTCAGAGTGGATAATCAAACAACTCACAAGGATTTATTTTCATGTATATACTCTGTAGATGCAAATATTGGCCATTTTAAACTAATTTTAAAAACAGATAAACATTTTTCCAGAAAAGAATATTCATTTATTCCAATACAATAGATTTGACTATAAATGATATATACATACATACATACATACATATATATATATATTTAAAACAAACAAAAACAACAAAAATCCTTCCATCTTCAAACATACAAGATTGCTGTCAGTTTTTTGTCCATTTAGGGAAAAAAAATCAAAATCCACATCCCTTGTATGCCTAAATGATGGCAATTTCATGTATTTATTTCTTTAGCAAAAACTGCTCTATTGCTATTAATAAAAGTTACTATCAAGAAATTTGTTAATTTTAGAGAATTTATTAGGGGAAAATTTCTATTTTGAAACCATCATATTGGTATGTGTCATGTACATTGTGAGAATAATCCAATTAATCAAACATTTTAAATATCCTGACCCAATTTGGCATGATATTGAGTTAGAACCATAAATGTGATGACATTTATGAATATGTTCTTGATGATCTCTAGAACACCAAAACCTAAACTTTCAGAGAATGTTCATGTTGAAATGTTGGAAGTAGCTGAATGAAATGTTGGAAGGGGCTAAATCCTGCTTCTGAATGTACTAATGTGGAGAGGAAAATGAATGCAGGATATGAGACCACAGAGAGCACCTGGAACCAAGACTTTGTGGACTTGATGGAAAATCTGAACCCATAATCCTGAGCTGCTTTGGATTTCAGGATCCTTAATTTCACTATAGGAATAGACTAGAAGAGGGAGAGTGGGAGATATTCAGGGGTTGAGAGCAGACATTGTCAGGAACAGGAGGATTTTAGCACATAGGCTCAAGAGAATGAAGAGCACTTGGGAGAAGAGATTATCAAAGGACTAAGT
Source organism: Sminthopsis crassicaudata (assembly GCF_048593235.1). Classification (NCBI taxonomy): domain Eukaryota; kingdom Metazoa; phylum Chordata; class Mammalia; order Dasyuromorphia; family Dasyuridae; genus Sminthopsis; species Sminthopsis crassicaudata. Next base: position 69,145,890 of record NC_133623.1, read on the forward strand.
AGGCAGAGTCCAAAGGGAAGATTTTGTAAGTCCTGAAAATCACCATGTTTGATTGGGAATTATTCCTTGGGACCTGGAATATGGGGATTTGGTGGAAATATGCAGTCTAGACCCAGGTCAGGGTAAGTCATAAGGGGGATTTTTTTTTTTTGGTACAACATTTCTTGATTGATATAAAATATGTGTTGGGCATCAGGGATCTTAAAAACAAAACAACAACAACAACCAAAAAAAAAAAAAAAAAAAACCAATTTAGGCCTATCCTGAGAGAATGGGGGATGCTGAGAGGCTAAAGAGGACGATTCTCTGAAGAGGGGGGGGTATTGTCAGGAGCCAGGGAGAACAGGAGAGGGGATGCTTGTGGGGAGGGGTGGGGTGAGGTGTGTGGGGAACTGGGAGACCGGCTGCTGCTCTAGTCGGGGGGCAGGGCCTGGGACTGGCAGCAGCCTGGGGTGGGAGGGAGGGGCGGGGACTTCCGGCCTCAGTGCGTCTGCGCTGGAGGAGCCCCCAGACGCCTCACTGCTTCTGCAGAGCCAGAAGCCAGACTGCAAAGCTCGGAATCGCAGTTGGGCAGCCCGAGGCAGAAGGCTGAGTGTTGGGGTTCGTGAGTGGACTTCCTTGTAGCCGTGGTGGCCCGGTCCCTGTCCCGGCACAGCGAACCTGCCACACCTCCTCCCGAAGGAGCGGACCTGCATCCCGCCGCGCGCCCCACCCCCGGTGTAGCGGACCTGCATCCCCCCGCCCCCTGCTGCAGCAGACCTGCAAACTGCCGCCCCTCCCACCCTCAGTACAGCGGACGTGCCTCCCGCCGTTCCCCAGTGGAAGAGACCTGCCCTCGCCGTCCCACCTCCAGCGGACCTGCATCCCGCCGTGCCCGTCGCAGCCCGGGAAGCCTCTGCCTCGCGCAAGTAAAGCAGGTATCTGCGGGGGCCCTTTGGAAGGAGGCGGGATGGCCGGGAGCCCGAGCCTGTCGCAGGCGGACCAGGAGATCGAGTCCGGGCTGGTGCGGGATTTTGAGGCCGCCCTGTCCGGGATCGGCCAGCAGCCGGCAGCGGGGCCCTTCAGCATGGGAGATGTCCTTGCTTTGCCCATGTTTAAACAAGAAGAGTCGGGGCTGCCACCTGATGATGCGAATAAAACCATGCCCTTCCAGTACGTGCTTTGTGCCGCTACCTCCCCTGCGGTCAGGCTGCACGACGAAAAGCTCACCTATCTCAATCAGGACCAGTCCTACGAAATCCGAATGCTGGACAATAGGAAAGAGGGGGAAGTGGCAGGCGTCGGCGGCAGCCCCGTGAAGAGCATGTTTCGCTTGCAGTTCCACGACTGGGGACTGCAGCAAGCGGAGCAGCAGCAGCAGTTTGAGGACTGGAAATTGAACAGGCCGGGGGACCGAATGCTCGATCTGGACCTGGCCCAGTCCGTGGGCATCACTGAGGCTCGGGCCAACCCGACCCAGCTGAACACTGTGGAGTTCCTGTGGGACCCTGCGGCCAAGAACACGTCCGCCTTCATCCAGGTCCACTGCAACAGCACCGAGTTCCCCGTGAAACAGCCCGGGGGAGAAACGGAAGTGGCATTCCGCCTCCAAATTGACACTTTCAAGGAGAACGAGAATGGGGAATACACCGAGTACTTGCATTCAGCCAGCTGTCAGCTCAAAGTTTTCAACCCCGATGGAGCCGAGGAGAGGCAAAAAATAGACTGGGAGAAAATGGAGAAGAAAAGCCCGCGTGAAAGGGAAGGTTACAAGCCCTCCTGTGAGACCACGCTGCTCACAGAGTGCACTCCATGGGCCGAGATGCCATATGCCACCAATTCCCCATCGCCTGGCTTTAACAGCTCCCGGAGCAGTTTTTCCACCGGAGAAGAGAATGGCTCCCCAAGCCACCAGCCAGAGCCCATTGCAGATAAACTTCTGCCAACCACTAGCCCCCAGGAAGCTCAGCAGTGGCTACAGCGCAACCGATTCTCTGCCTTCTCTGAGCTTCTCTCAAATTTCTCTGGTGCAGATTTTTTGAAGTTAACCAAGCATGATTTTATCCAAATCTGTGGCCCGGCTGATGGAATCCGATTCTTTAATATCATAAAAGGACGCATGGTGAGGCCCAGGCTGACAATTTACCTTTGTCACAAATCCTTCCAGGCGAGTGAGCAACAGCAGCAGAAAAATGAGAATGGAGAGGCCAATGATGCTTTGTCTGTGTACCGGGCCGTCTATCTGGAAGAACTGACAACTGTTGAGCTGATAGAGAAAATCGCTCAGCTTCTCAGCATCTCGCCTTCTCAGATCACTGAGATGTACAAATTGGGGCCCAAAGGAATCCATGTGCTCGTCAGTAACCAGGTGATCCGCAACTTTGAGGAAGAAGCTAGTTTTCTTCTGAATACAACAAAAGCTGAAACCAATGATAACTACTGTATCGTCCTGGAATAGAAGGGGAACGTCCTGTGCTGGGTAGCTATGGCTTCCTTCTCCCTTTTTGGACACTCCTCCTCCTGCAGAGGGATATGGACAGAGACTTGGAGGGTCTGCAGGAGCCTGACTGATGGACAGTGGGAGGTGGAGTGATGCTACACTGTGGAGATGTATGCCCAGCCGTCTATTCCTTGTCCCAACCCTTGTGCCACGTCCAGCCTCCTGTCCTGCATGCTGTTCTGCAGCTGTCTTCTAGTTACAAGTTCTGGACTGTGTTGTTGTTGTTGAATATTGATAGAAATGTGTCATATTATTTAGATTTATGGCATAATTATTATAGGAATTGTGTTTTGTTTAATTGTATGATAATCTGGATTTCTGTCTAATATATAAATAAGAGTGAATCTCTATATTCTATAGATTACCCATCAACCAAATCCCCCATGACTTATCTGCAGTCTCTGTTTTCACTGCAGTGTATTTGTTCCTGGAAACCTGAATGGTGGGGGGGGGGAGGGGGATTTCCTCCCATTTACTGTATATCCTACTATTACCCTCTTGATATCACATGGTAATACTTCATTGCTGTGGGGAAAGTGAGTTTACATAGAAGATCAAGGAAACAGCTGACAAAAATGACCCACTAGTAGGGTTAGAGATGTGAAAAATGAAATAGAAGTGCTCACTTGTTCTTTTCTCCCTCATTCTTTTTATTTTCTTATTTTTTGCCGGTGGAGGGGTTGTGGGGAGGGCACTGTTACCCAAGAAAGTTGGCAGGGTTTGAGCACTAACTTCCCAAAGTTAATTTTTCCCAGTGATGTTTTCAGGTCTTTTTTTTTAATGTATAGGATTTTATTCCCTTTCTATCCTGTGTCCTCATTCCTAGTATAAGAGGCCCTTTTGTTTATGTAGTGTTCTTGACTGAGTACTTTTTAAGGGAGTTTTTCCCATGTGAGTAGAAGGAGTCCCAGACTAGGAATCAAAAATGGGGTTCTCATCCTTAGCTCTGTATTAATTCAGTGTGATCCTGGGAAACTTAATTGTTTTGGGCCTCTCATCATCTATAAAGTAAAGAATGTGAATAAGGTATCTTGAAAATCCTTTTTAGCTCTAAAATCTAGAATTCTGTGGTCCTATGTGTATTCATACCCTTTCCATGTGTTTTTGTTCTACTTAAAAATGATTGTGTCTGTAACTGTGGATATTTCTTTCTTGTTGTATATGTAGATTGCTAAAATTCCCTTTACAAATTGAATTAGGACTGAAGAAGACAATGTCAAAAAATTCTGTATGGGTATGAGTTTGAATTGTTATAAAGCACTTGACAAAACTTAACTGTTTGTATATAAAGGAAGTTTTTGTCCATTAAAGTTGTCCTGCAATGTAATCTAATTTCTTTTGGTTTAAAGCAAAATAAAAATCCTTAAGATTAAAAATGGTTTCTTGCTTTAACAAGAGAATAGAAGGGGAGCCTCCAGAAGAAGGGATACAGATAGCAAACACAGAACACCAAATGTCATAACTAGAGTAACCTCCAATTTTCCATATACCATAGCTGTAAGGACTTGGAGAATCTAAAATGATGTGCTCCAGAATTGGCCTTCAAAAGCTAAATGTCCTAATATCAGAGGCTTTCTTTAAATATATATATTCCCCCCCACTTTTTAATTTTTTTTTTTTTGCTGAGGCAATTGGGGTTAAGTAAGTTGCCCAGAGTCACACAGCTAGGAAGTGTTAGGTGTCTGAGGGTAGATTTGAACTCAGGTCCTCCTGACTTCAGGGCAGGTGCTCTATCCACTGCACCAACTAGCTGCCCCTAAATATATTCTGAGGGAGCAAAAATATGCCCAGTTGCAGTTAAATAATGTGCAATATGCTAAGGACTTATAAGAGAAATGAGTTTGTTTTAAAACTTTGTGGAGATATAATTCATGTGTAGCATAAGAATCCTCCAATATAAAAAGGGAAAGAAGAATCCTTATGGATTCCAGGAGGCTCCAGTCATACAATCCACAATATCAGCCCCTTGGCTGAATTTCCATTCACATCTTCCTGGGATCTTGTAAGGATGTTTGTTATCCAGAATTTTCTAACTAAGGGATAAGTACTGCCTCTCAAAGTGCACTTTCCCTTCCTTCCAAAGAACAAGCTTTGTACAGCTAAAGAAATGCAGTTTTATATATTTCTTTCTTCAGTAAGGGTTGTTTTTTAAACTATGGGGAAATTTTTGAAATGAAAAAATTCCATGTTATTTAAAGAGTTTATAAGGGAGACAACTTCTCTTTTAAAATCCTCATCTTCCTTAGACCCATGTACATTTTATAATAGTTTTTTTATTTTTCAAAATACATGCAAAAATAGTTTTCAACCTTCACCTTTGCAAAATCTTATGTTCCATGTTTTTCTCCCTATCTCCCGCTCCCTTAGACAGCAAGTAATTCAATATATGCTAAACATGCAATTCTTCTAAACATATTTCCACATTTATCTTGCTGTACAAGAAAAAAAATCAGATTGAAAGGGGGAAAAATGAGAAAGAAAAAAAACAAGCAAGCAAACATCAATAAAAAGTTTAAAATGCTATGTTGTGATCCACATTTAGTCCCCAAAGTCCTCTCTCTGAATACAGATTACTCTCTCCATCACAACTCTATTGGAATTGGCCTGATTCACCTCATAACCCACATATATTATAAATCTAATTGAATAAATAAAAAATAAAAACCATATCTACCTAATTTAGCATGTTACAACTTTAGACCTAAAAATTTCATTCTTTGGATAGATCCGAAGTTTGAGGCTTTCAAGAACCCTTCATGTGGGACAATTCAAAGTTGTTGATAAGGTGGAGACATAATGTCTCAACTAGGAGTGCAATCCTGTCTCTCAATGGGCCCTGGAAACTGAACCTAGAGTATGTCATCAGTTAGGCCACTTAGACCTAGAATAACTGACATTGATGAACATTTCTAATCCAGAACATCGGATCTTTTTATCCACCCCCCCCTGAGGTTGGGGTTAAGTGACTTGCCCAGGGTCACACAGCTAGGAAGTGTTAAGTGTCTGAGACCAGATTTGAACTTGGGTCCTCCTGAATTCAGGGCTGGTGCTCTATCCACTGCCTCACCTAGCTGCCCCCATCGGATCTTTTTAAACTAAAAACGTGGAATGTTCATATAGAGATATAGAGATACACTAAACCAGATAAAAGTGGGAGATGTGGGGCAATAGATAGAATAAAGGCCCCAAAATGAGGATCCGAGTTCAAATGCGGCATAAAACATTAACTCTGTGACCCTGGACAAGTCATTTAATCTTGCTTACCTCAAACAAAGTGGAAGATCTGTAGAGACTTACAAATTATATAAAATGTAATTATCAAAACAGGATTTTAGTTCAAAAAATGTCAAGCCTTAGAGGAGCCATGGAGAAGAGAAGCAGAGAAGTAGCAGCACTTGGAAGAAGCTAGATCAGAGGAAGAAGAGCTCTTGGAAGTTAAAGGTCAGACTGGACTGTCCTGAAAACTTTTATAGACTAAAGATGGTAGGGTTCTGAGAATGTAAATCATGTGGTCTGCAAAGAACCTTAGAACAGAAAATATTCCAGAATTTTTGCTAGTATATACTCTTGACTAAAATATTGCCCAGTTTGTGGGAATGTTACATTTTTCAAAGGAGATCATCTTTTATTCCAAATAAATTTATTTTACATTTAAAAGTAAATGTCAAATCTTTAAACAAAATACTAAAATATATCATGAAAGTACTATTTATTTTTTGACTAGCCACTTATACAAAAAACCTGCATGTTAAAAGAAATTTCCATGTTCTACTTTTTTTGATAAAGACTCTTACTGATATTATTATTCATTCCAATTTATATAAAATCTGTCTTCACCAAAAACAACAACAATAAGGTATGATATAATGATGGCTAAAAAGGAAGCAGATTTTTTTTCAAAATCAGGATAAGAGAAATGCTCCTATGAATTGTAATAACTGTGATATCAATTTTTTAAAAATTAAAATATAGATCAGTAGAGGGTGTAGCCAAAAAATGCAAAATGTCATGATTTGGAAGATCTTTAGAATACTGAGTATCTGGTTTTCTACTTATATTTCAGGGAGGGTGTTAAAGGTGGCTGAAAGCTTGGACTAGTACTCCATTTCTGGAGGTGCCAATTTTAAATTGAAAATCAAGCCAAACTCTTAGATCAAGCAAGACATATAGAACATAGAATAGCTGAGCTAGAAAAAAACACTGACTTTAGAATCCAGAAATAGATGAGGAGTAGAAGCCTAAATGTTAGTGTTGGGATTTACTGGAATAGAGAAAGAAGGAATTGTTCTGAGGATGATAAAGGAAGTGGTCAGAAACAGTGGGATTTGACTATGAAGAATGACTGGAGTTGGACTAACAATGGAGAAGAGAATGAAAAGAGGTAGAACATTGAAAAGGAGGGATATCAGAGAGAGAGGAATACTAAAGGTCCTAACTTGAAATGTACTACAAAGCAATATATATGAAAGCTGGGAGGACCCTGAAACATCAGTTATCTGCTTTTGTTTGTCCTTCACTTTAGGAGAAGACCATGCCATCAGGAAGGCAATGCTATTACATTTAGATGATTTGGATTTAAGTGACAGAGGGCTGTGCAAAGTCATCAGATTCACTTTTTCCTCTGGAGCCATCTGGGTCCAGTGGCAAGGCTGGACATCAGGATGACTGGAGATAGCTCAAAATGCAGTGGGAGACTTTGGCATTTTTTTAATAAAAGCTTTTTTATTTTTCAAAATAAATGTAAAGATAGTTCCTAACATTCATCCTTGCAAAACCTCACATTCGAAATTTTTCTTTCCCTTCCCACCACTCCCTTCCCCCAGACAGCAAGTGTGCAATTCTTCTAAAAATATTTTCACATTTTTCATGCTGTGCAAGAAAAATAAAATAAAAATGAAAAAAAAAACACAAGAAGAAAATCAAATGAACAACAAAAAACGTGGAAATACTATGCTTTGATCCAGTCTCACTCTCTGTTGGCAGATGGCTCTCCCCATCATAAATCTACTGAAATTGCCTTGAATCACCTCATTGCTGAAAAGAGCAACATCCATCACAATTGATCTTCACAAAATCTTGCTATTGACATTGACAATGATTTCCTGGTTCTGCTCATTTCACTCAGTATCAGTTCATGTCTCTCCAGGCCTTTCTAAAATCATCCTGCTGGTCATTTTTTACAGAATAATAATATTCCATAATATTCATATACCATAACTTGTTCAGCCATTCTCCAATTGATGGGCATCCACTCAGTTTCCAATTTCTTGCCACTACAAAAAGGACTGCCACAAACATTTCTGCATATATGGGTCCTTTTCCCTATTTTATGATCTCTTTGGGACACAGCCCCAGTAGACACACCACTGAATCAAAGGGTATGCACAGTTTGACAGCCCTTTGGCCATAGTTCCAAATTGCTCTTCAGAATGGAGGGATAAATTCACAATTCTACCAACAATGTATTCGTGTCCCAGTTTTCCCACATCCCTTCCAACATGCATCATTATCTTTTCCTCTCATCTTATCCAATCTGAGAGACATGTAGTGCTACTTCAGAGTTGTCTTAATTTGCATTTCTCTGATCAATAGGTATTTAGAGCATTTTTTCATATGACTAGAAATGGTTTTAATTTCTTCATGTGAAAATTGTCTGTTCATATCCTTTGTGAGTCAATTCTTTATTTACACTGGATGTAAAAATTTCCTCCAGTTTTCTGCTTGTCTTCTAATATTAACTACACTGGTTTTATTTGTACAAAACCTTTTTAATATAATCAAAATTATACATTTTATATTTCATAATGTTCTCTAATTCTTCTTTGGCCATAAATTCCTCCCTTCTCCACAGATCTGAAAGTTGGACTATCCCTTGTTCTTCTAATTTGCTTATAATATCATTCTTTATGTCTAGATCATGAACCCACTGCGACTTTATCTTGGTATAAGGTGTTAGATGTTAGTCAATAACTGGTTTCTGCCATACTATTTTCCAGCTTTCCTATCAAATAGTAAGTTCTTATCCCAGAAGCTGGAATCTTTTGGCTTATCAAACACTAAATTGCTGTAGTCATTAACTATTGTGACTTATGAACCTTACCTGTTTCATTGATTTTTACTACTCTATTTCTTAGCCAGTAACAAATGGTTTTGATGATCATTGCTTTATTAACATATTCTAAGTCTAGTATAGCTAGTACACCTTTCTTTGCATTATTTTTCATTAATTCTCTTGAAATTCTTGACCTTTTGTTCCTCTGGATGAATTTTGTTACTATTTTTTCTAACTCTACAAAGCAATCTCTTGGCAGTTTGATTGGTATGGTACTGAAGAGGTAGATTAGTATAGATATATTTGTTATTTTTCTTATTTAGCTCAGTCTACCTTTGAGCACTTGATATTTTCCCAATTGTTTAGATTTAACTTTATGTGAAAAGTGTTTTGTAATTGTGTTCATATAATTCTTGGCATTGTCCCAAACATTTTATATTATGTACAGTTGTTTTAAATGGGATTTTTCTCTCTTTTGCTGTTGGATTTTGTTGATAACATATAGAAAAGCTTATGACTTATGTGAGTTTATTTTATGTCCTGCAATTTTGCTAAAGTTGTTCATTGCTTTTAGTAGTTTTTTTAAGTTAATTTTCTAGGATTCTCTAAGTATACCATCATATCATCTGCAAAGAGTGATAATTTGGTTTCCTCATTACCTACTTTAATGCCTTCAATTTCTTTTTCTTCTCTTATTGCTGAAGCTAACATTTCTAATACAATATTGGCAGTAATAGTAATTGTGGGCAACTTGTTTCAATCCTGATCTTATTAGGAATGTTCCTAGTTTATCCCCATTATATACAATGCTTACTGTTGGTTTTATATAGATGCTACTTATCATTTTAAGGAAATGATTCCTATGCTCTCTAATGTTTTTAGTAGAAATGGGTGTTGGATTTTGTCAAATGCTTTTTTGCATCAATTGATATAATAATATGATTTCTGTTAGTTTGATTATTGATATAGTCAGTTATGTTAATAGTTTTACTGATATTGAAGCAGCCCTGCATTTTTGGTATAAATCCTACTTGGTCATAGTGTATTATCCTGATTATAAATTGCCATAATCTCTTTGCTAATGTTTTATTTAAAATTTTTGCACCAATATTCATTGGGGAAATTGGTCTATTTTCTTTCTCTATTTTGGTTCTTCCTGGTTTAAGCATCAGCACCATATTTGTGTCATAAAAGAAATTTGATAGGACTCCTCTTTTCCTGTTTTTTCAAATACTTTGGGTAGTATTGAAATTAATTGTTCTTTAAATGTTTGGTAGAATTCACTTGTAAATTCATCTGGCCCTGGAATTTTTTCTCTGGGAGTTGATTAATAGCTTCTTCAATTTCTTTTTTTAAAATGGAACTATTTAAGTAATTTATTCACTCATCTATTAATCAGGACAATATTTTTGTCATATGAAAAGGGGCTCTAACTCATTATTGATCAGAGAAATGGAAATTAAAATAACACCGAGGTACCACTACACACCTATCAGATTGGCATTTCCTATAATGATGAATGTTGGAGGGGATGTGGGAAAACTGGGACACTAATACATGGTTGGTGAAGTTGTGAACTGATTCAACCATTCTGGAGAGAAATTTGGAACAATGCCCAAAGGGCTATCAAACTGTGCATACCCTTTGATCCAGCACTTATATCCTAAAAAGATCATAAAGGAGGGAATGGGACCTGCATGTACAAAAATGTTTATGGCAGCCTTTTTTAGTGGCAAGAATCTAGAAACTAAGTGAATACCCGTCAGTTAGAGAATGACTGAATAAGTTATGGTATATGGGTGTTATGCAATATCATTGTTCTATAAGAAATGATCAGCAGAATTATTTCAGAGGCCTGGAGAGACTTACATGAACTGATGCTAAGTGAAGTGAGTAGAACCAGATCATTGTACATGGCAACAATAAGATTATAAGATGATCAATTCTGATTTTTTCATGGCTCTTTTCAACTATGAGATGATTCAGGCCAGTTCCAATGATCTTGTGATGACAAGAACCATCTGCACCCAGAGAGCAGACTGTGGGAACTGAGTGCAGATCACAACATATTATTTCACTCTTTTTGTTGTTGTTTGCGCATTTTGTTTTCTTACTCATTTCCTTTTTGATCTAATTTTTCTTGTGCAGCATGATAATTGTGGAAATATGTATAGAAGGATTGCACATTTTTAACATATATTGGATTACTTGCTGTCTAGGGGAGATGGTAGAAGGAAAGAGAAGGAAAACATTTGAAACAAGGTTTTTGCAAGGGTGAATGTTGAAAATTATGTATATGTTTTGAAATAAAAAGCTTTAATAAAAAAACCAAATGTGTTTCTTGTAAACAAAATATTGTAGGACTCTTGCTTTTAATCCACTCTGCTCTCCATTTCCATTTTATGGGAGATTATCCCATTCACATTCACAATTAAAAGTACTAACCCATTATTTTCAGCCATCTTATTTTTTCCATTATACTTTTCTTTCTCCTTCCAGCCTTTTCCTCCTCACCACTGTTTTACTTCTGACCACCTCTTTCAGTCTGCCCCTCTTTTTTTTTAGCTACCTCCTTCTTATCCCTTTTCTCTTCTACTTTTGTTCTCCCTTCTATTAGTCTCTCCCTTCACTTTCTTCTTTCCTCTACTACTTCCCTATAAATTAGACAAATTTCTATACCAAACTTTTATGTATAATATTCTGTCTTTGAGACAAATCCAATGAGATTAAGGTTCAAACAATGCTCATCCCACTCTCTTTTTTCCCTCAACTTTAATAGGTCTTTTGTGCCTCTTCATACAATGTAATTCACCCCATTTTATTTGTTTTCCTCTTCTCCCAGTACAATCCATTTTCCATCCTTAATTTTTTTTATATCATCACATTAAAATCAACTTATACCTACATCCTCTAAGTATACAAGGTACAAAGGTACAATTCTTAAGAGTTATAAATATCATCTTTCCATGTAGGGATGTAAATATGTGAACCTTAAAAAAACATACATTTTTTTCTTCCCTTTTTACCTTTTTATGCTTCTCTGTGTATTTGGAGTTCACATTTTCTGTTCAGCTCTTATATTTTCATAAAATGATTGAAAATCTCCTATTTCACTGAATTTCATCTTTTTCCCTGAAAGATAATGCTTAGTTTTGCTTATTAGTTGTTTCTTGCTTGTCATCCAAACTTTTTTTTTTCTAACAGAATATTATATTCCTTCAATCATTTAAAGTGGAAGCTGCTAGGTCTTGGGTAATTCTGATTGTGCCTGTTCTATATTTGAATTATTTTTTCTGGCTGCTTGCAGTATTTTCTCCTTGATTTGATAATGCTGGAATTTAGCTTACAATATTCCTTGGAGTTTTTATTTTGCTGTTTCTTTCAGGAGGTGACTGGTGGATTCTTTCAATGACTATTTTCCCTCTGGTTCTAAGATCAGTTTTCCTTGATAATTTCTTGAAATATGTTGTTCAGGCTCTTTTTTTTTTTCATTGTGGCTTTCAAGTAGTCCAACACTTTTTAGATTATCTCTCTTGGATCTGTTTTCCATGTTTTTCAAATGAGGTATTCTACATTTTCTTCTATTTTTTTGTTTGGTTTGACTGATTTTTCATGTCTCATTTAGTTATTTACTTCCATTTCTCCAACTCTAAATTTTAATGATTTATTTTCTTCAGTTAGTTTTTTTTACTGCTTTTGCATTTGATCAATTGTTCTTTTAAAGGAGCTCTTTTCTTCATTTGGATTTTTTTTTTCATTTCAAAAAATTCATTGTTTGAAAACTTGTTCTCTTCAGTCAATTTTTGTGTTTCCTTTTCCAAACTCTCCTGAAAAACTCTCATTTCTTTTCCCCATTTTTCTTCTCTCTTTTAAGAACCTTTTTAACTCTTCCAAGAGAGCCTTTGGAGCTGGAGACCACTTCATGTGCCCTTTTGAGCCTTCACCTGTAGGCATTTTGAATTTGCCATCCTCTTCTGGCTTTCTGTTCCAATTTTCCCTGTTTCCATGGTAGCTCTCTATGGTCAGAGCTCTTTTTTGCTTTTTTGCTCATTTTTAAATGTTGAGGTCTGCTCTTAGAGAACAAGGGATATTATTCTGAAATTCCCCTGTAGGGTGACAGGGGCTTCTCACTTACTGCACTGTGTGGACCTTGCCAAATTTCACCCATTATGCTGGGGTTCACAGGCTCACAATTTGTCTTCTGTAGTTACATTGGAGTTCTCCCAACTAGTCTGTTAATCCACTGGCTTTCTGAACCAGGTTAGAGTAGTCAATGCTGCAGTATTTTGGCTGAGACTCTCACTAGATTTCTCCCTCTGGGCTTTTCTTCCCTGGGCCTCCTCTCATTGTTCCTGTGCTAGACTTCATTCTTCTCTCCCCAATTGAGACAGACCTTCTTGAAGCCCTTCCAAGATAACTTATGCTGGTAAAGTATTATATTACACATGTTTCTGAGTTCTGTCACTTCAAAAATTTGTTCAGAAGCTTGATCTACTGTTGATTCCAAGGAAAGTCCCCTCTACTCTCTGCCATTTTGATACTACCTCAACCTTGGCATTTTTAAGATCTTTCCCAGATCTCAGTTTTACTGAAGAAATGCCCATTCATTTATTAAGGCTAAGTATAAAAAAGAAGAAAACCTGCTATGTAATGAACCTAAGAGTAGAAATTCTCATACATGCCAAGGACTGATTTTTATATCTATCCTTAGTGCATTGGGCAACAAGGATATCAAACCAGTCAATAAAAAGAAATTAATTCAGGCAATTCAGGCCAGATAATGAAGCTAAATATTGAATACTTTAGCTACATATTAAAAAGATGGGATTCATTGATAAAAATAAAAGTGATATTGTGAAAGACTAAAAGCAAAAGCAGTTGGCAGGAAAGAGGTGGATAGATAGCATCATGGAAACTATGAATCTTATTTGAAGAGACTTTGAGAGAGAGTTGAGGGTAGAAGGGAAGGTACTGGAGTGCTACTGAGTATAAGGTAAGAAAAAATTGCATACCATAGAACAACAAATATTCAGAGTGCTCCCAAATATGGGTCATCTCTAATTAATTAAAAAATTAGATGATGGTAGATTGGTCATATGAAATAATGTATTTATTCCAATGTAAATTATATTACGTATCGATGATGTATGATAGAAACAAAAACAAAAACAAAATAAAAAATAATAGCAAAATACAAATGATGAAGTAAAGTCCAAAAAGTTTTGTTTTGACTACTATGTATTTATTTTGTGGCTAGAGATAAAACAAGCAAACACAAACACAAATTCCCCAAAGCTGGACAACAAAACAAGTTTAGTTGCATGTATTCCTTTCTTTAGTAAAGGCTACCATTTCTTTCCTGTTAAGAAAACTAGATGTTCACCATTTTGGAATAAAAACATCAGATGTTTTGTATGTAAAGCTTTTTGGGGAGAAGTTTTTTTTAATTTGAAGTAATCATATTGGTAAAGCCAATGTACATTGCAGTAATAATCAAATTAATAAAAATCAAAATAAGAAGTTGAAAAAAATTCATCATGATGTGGCTTTAGAATCAAATATGTCATATCTTTTACTTTTCCTAGAAAGATAAAGATTTATGTTTCCAGGTATCTTTCAGGTTAAAATGTTGAAAGCTATTGAGAAATAGGGGGGTATAGTCAGGTGAAGGGAAAAAAGGAAGAAGGAGGATATTTTGAAGGAGAGATATCAGACCAGAAAGTGTCCTGAGAAACAAAAGATACCTGCCAGGTCTTGGAATGTCCTAAAAATCACAACAATCTAGGTTATATCTGAGAACAGAAATGATTAGCTCTGAATGAGCCTTAGAGTGGAAAATATAATAAATGCCAAAGATGCATATTTTTTTCAATTCTAGGCAAGTAGAGAGTGAAAATTCAGAATTTCTAGATGAGACCAATCATTTATTTCAATTTATGATTTATATAAATGATTTGTGTCCATTTATATGGTTTATAATTTATGATTTATCATTCATTACATTAGATCAAAGAGGGCACTTAGAGCCTAGAACATCTACCATTGATGAACATATATATTCCAGAATCAGAAACCTTTTTAAGGGATAGAACTTTGGAATGTCAGTATTGAGTGACTATAGGACAAAAAGAATGACATACTCAAAGGCTAAGAATCCAAATTATCAAAAATGATATTTAATCTCATAGAATAATATTGTATCTGGCAGTAGCCATAGAGAAAAGAATGAGAAAAAGAGATGAGTACTTTCGAAAAGGAATAACAGAATGAGAGAGCCCTTAGAACACAAGGGAACAGAAACTTTCAAATCTGGAAGGAACCATGGAGAAAAAAAGGAGAGATTGAGGAGAACCTCTAGAAGAAGGGAAGCAGATATTTAGGAAAGAAACCAAAGGTCAGGACTAAAGTGTCTTCCGTTTTTCAATATGCCACAGCTCTAAGCGTTCTTAGAATCTATATGATCTGCTGTGGAATGGCCCTCCAGATGCTAAATGTCCTAAATTTCAAGGCTTATATTAAATTTTTCTGACCAGGAAAAATATTTTCCAGTTACAGGTACATAATATGTACTAGCATGCTAAGGACTTACAAGAGACACTAATTACTTTTAAAACTGTGTATGCAGTAAGATACATGTGCTTAATCATCCAATAGAAAAAAAATAAAGAAATCCTTATGGATCCTGGTGGGGTGTAACAGCCTAAAAATGTAAATTATCAATCCTATGAGAGCTTGACTCTTGAGGCTTCCTGGTACCCTTCAAAAAGGATTTATGTTGCAGGAGTACTAAAGCCGAGAATATAGAATTTTCTAGCTAGTAGATCAGTCTAGCCTCTGAAAATCTAGATTTGGAGTGAAAATCTTAGAGAGATTTTGAGATTTGGGAGGCTCATGCAAAGAAAAAGTAGGATCTTGAAGGAAATTTGGAATTTAGGATCATTAGCTGGATGAGACTGGAGAATCTCCAAAGTCAAAATCATTAGAGCTTAGATAAGGTGGGGTGTATAAATCCCATAGGATTTGGAAATGGACATCTTTAGAAACAAGAGGATTTGAACACATATAATGTGTCAGACCTGGAAGCTGCCATGGAGATAAAAAAGAGAGAGCTAATAGGGCCCATAGAAGAGGGAACCTCAGAGCAGAAAGACTTGACTTTCCTGGAAAACAGTATATGCTATAGGTAAGAGGGTTTAGAGGATAGAAGTCATAGAAATCATAGAAGGGAATGAGAGAGGGAGGAGACTATTGAGAAAGAAACATATCAATGAAAGAGGAGATCTCTTAGAACATCAAAAATCAGAACTTTTCCCTAGAAACCATTATTTGTGATAGCTAGGAGATTTTAAGAACATCACTCATCTGCACTGGAATAGATTTTGGAGTGGAAAATCTCATCCATGCCAAGGATTGATTTTCATCTCTAGTTTTTGCTCTAGTTTTGCTGTCCATTGGACAGCAAAGTGTTCAAATCAGTCAATACTTAATGAAATTAACTCAGGCTTTCAATAGAAGTCCAAATCCTGAAGCTGGGATTCACTGGTAAAAACCCAGATGTTGGGAAAAATTGAAGGCAAAAGCAAAAGTAGATGGCAGCAGAAGAGATGAGTGTGCCATGGAAACAAAGAAAAGAACTTAGATAGATAGTGAGGAAGATAAAAGGGAAGGTCCTGGAAGGATATAATCAATAGAGTCACAAAGATTAGCAATGAGTCAATGACTGAACAAAAACAAATAGTCTTAGTGGGCCCAAATATTGTTCATGCAAATTGCAAATCAAGATTTTTTTTAAAAGAAGGTAGATTTTCCACAGAAAGTCATTCATCTATTCAAATATAAATTATATTATACATTAATGATGCATAATAGAAACAAAAAGGAAAAAATATATTTAAAAACACTCCACATATATTGTAAAACCCACCATAAGTTTTTGGTGAAATTGCAATGTATTTTTTGGCCAGTCAAACATCCCCATCCCCAATTTCCATATAACTGAATACCACAACAAGTGCAGAAGCACTTTTCTATTACTGTTTCTAGTATTATACAAAAAAAAATTAATCTCCAACAATTTTAGACAAAAAGCAGATATTCCATATGGTGACCTTTTTTTAAGAAAAAGACTTCTATTTGGAAGTCATCACATAATTAAAACCAAGGTTCATTGAATAATGATACTAATTAATAAAATTAAACCTAAGAATTTGATGTAAGTTATCATGATATGGCTTTAGAACCAAAAATGTCATATATTCCATGATCCCTAAAACACTTAAAATTAGTCTTGGCTTCTATGTACTTGTAATATGGGAATGTTGAGTGTAGTTGAGGGCATAGATACTCTATTTGTGAGCGAGGAATTAAAAATTGCCTCTAACTAATCCCAATAGAGAGTGGAAAATGAAACCAGAAGAAGTGATAGTGAAAGGCACCAGAACCAAGATTCGATGGACCAGACAGAAGTTTTGGATCCAAAATCCTTAACTTCATGTGGATATGTAATCTATATTTTTACATGGAAACAGAAGTGGGAAAGTGAGAGATGGATATGACTAAACAATTTGCCAGTAACAAATTTTATTGGTGAGCTCAAATATTGGTCATCCCCAATTAATTTTTAAAAATAATGATATACTTTTCATATGAGATCATTTATTTATTCTATATGTTATATTATGTACCACTGATGTTTAATAAAAATAAGCAATATTTTTTTAAAAAATTAAATAAAAACCCCACCAAAAATTTTGATGAGATTACTGTGTACTGTTTGCATGGGCAAAAAACAAACAAGCAAACAAACAAATTTAAAAAAAAACATAAAAACTGAAGTAACACAAAACATGCAAGGCAGAAAAGTACAGTTACAAGTATTCTTTCATTAATAAAGACTGCTGTTTTTATGACTCTTAATAAATACAAAACTTCAGCAATTTTGAACAACAAGACCCTGTTTTATGTAGAGTGCTTTTTAGAAAGACTTCCATTTAAAAGACATGTCAGTAAAACCAGTGTACAATGTAATAATAATTCAGTGAATAAAATTTAAAATATGGACTTGAGAGAAGGTATTATAATATGGCTTTAGAATCAAAAATATAATGCCTTTGATGTTTTCTATATTGCTAAAGTTTTCAACTACCAGGTACCTTTCATGTGTTAAATGTTGGAAGTAGTTGAGAGCAGAAATCCAGAATGTCTTAGCTAAGAGTTGAATCCTGCCTCTAAGTATACCAAAGGGGAATGAAAAATGGAGCCAGAATAGATGGAGGGCACTGGAAAGCAGACTTTGTGGGTTTGACAGAAACTTTGAATTCAAAATACTGAACTTAATTCCACTGTGGAATCTATGTCATTGTTCAGAGGGACTAGAAATGGGATAGTGGGAGATTTTCAAGAGCTGAGAATGGAAATTGTGAGAAATAAATGTTTAAACACATTATATGCTATAGCCATAGTGATAGAAGGATGAAGGAGAGAATCTTAAAGAAAAGATATCAGAGGTCCAAGTGACTCAAGACTCCAAAGGACAGATTTTGGAATGGCCTGAAAATCTCTACATTTGATTTCTATGCAGTCTCTTAAAAGAGAAATGCTGAGCTCTGAATGGACTTTAGAAAGAAAATGGTCATTAGTACTCACATTGAACCTAAGCTGGTGCCAGGTGCTGTCATTTCCTGAGGCAGCCACAGCTAACATTGGTGCCTCTTCCTCTTCTGCTTCCTCCTCACTGTTATCATGGCCTTCACTTACAAATCTATGACATCTGTGCAACTGATTGGCTTCAATAATAGTATAGGACTGTAGATACAAATCCACATGTTATGGACCCACTTAGGATACTGTAGTACACATTTTCTTTACATGGCTGACTCTCAATTTCATAATTTTGAGGCTTTCCGTTGCTTATATTTAATTTCTTACTTATGGCCTATTTTGATCCTGATTTTAATATCAGCATCAGGTCAGAAAGAAAAATTTTGTGTTTGGATTGCAGTGGGCATAACTTAACATCATTGCTTATGTGTTGGATGGTACTGCTGGAAAGCAAGCTTATAGAAGTAACTCCAACATCCCTTTAGGAGAATTATTTTGTTTATTGTTTATTGTGTAGTGATGGGGAGAAATGGGTGTCAGTGTCAGGGTGTTATTTTATGTATTCTCTAATGGACAGTCTTGTTTTCTTTGATTCTGTCCCATTGGAAAACATATAATACAGGAATTTTCTTCTTGTCATGGAGATGTGACATTATCCAGGTAACTGTTTCTATTGTCTACACAGTGACTATGATTGTGGGAATTGATGCCTGATATGAAACTTTGCTGTTTAACTTCTTATATAGAGACCTATTTACTGAAATGATTATTGGATTGCAGCACGTGTGACTGCCGATGAATTTATGTAACTTTTTCAAGGTTTATGGATTTCCATAATTTGAAGCACAGTTCTGCTATGAAAAAATGCTTCCCTTTGTTTCTCTGTGTTTGCTTTTCATTCTAAACATATAGCTTGCCCATTAACAGAGGAAGAAGTAAATTGGTTAAATAGTCCCATTTTAGAAAAAAGTAATAGAACAAGCTATTAGTCAACTCCCCAAGAAAAAAATCCCCAGGACCAGATGGATTTACATGTGAATTCTACCAAACATTTAAAGAACAATTAACTCCAATGCTGTATAAACTATTTGAAAAAATAGGGATTGAAGGAGTCCTACCAAATTCCTTTTATGACACAGATATGGTACTGATACCTAAACCAGGTAGATTGAAAACAGAGAAAAAAAAACTATAGACCAATCTCCCTAATGAATATTGATGCTAAAATCTTAAGTAAAATATTAGCAAAGAGATTACAGAAAATCATCCCCAGGATAATACACTATGACCAAGTAGGGTTTATACCAGGAATGCAGGGCTGGTTCAATATAAGGAAAATTATTAGCATAATTGACTATATCAATAACCAAATTAACAAAAACCATATGATCATCTCAATAGATGCAAAAAAAGTATATGATAAAATCCAACATCCATTCTTAATAAAAACACTTGAGAGTATAGAAATAAATGGACTTTTCCTTAAAATAGTCAAAAGCATATATTTAATACTGTCAGTAAGCATCATATGTAATGGGGATAAACTGGGACCTTTCTCAGTAAGATCAGGAGTGAAACAAGGTTGCCCACTATCACCATTATTATTCAATATTGTATTAGAAATGCTAGCCTTGGCAATAAGAGTTGAGAAAGAGATTAAAGGAATTAGAGTAGGTAATGAGGAAACCAAATTATCACTCTTTGCAGATCATATGATGATATATTTAGAGAACCCCAGAGATTCTACTAAAAACATATTAGAAATAATTCACAACTTTAGCAAAGTTGCAAGATACAAAATAAATCTACATAAATCCTCATCATTTTTATACATCACCAACAAAATCCAATAGCAAGAGATACAAGGAGAAATTCCATTCAAAATAACTGTTGATAGCATAAACTATTTGGGAATCTATCTACCAAAGGAAAGTCAGGAATTATATGAGCAAAATTACAAAACACTTTCCGCACAAATAAGTCATATTTAAATAATTGGAAAAATATTATGTGCTTTTGGATAGGCCAAGTGAATATAATAAAGATGACAATACTCCCAAAACTAATCTATTTATTTAGTGCTATACCAGTCAGACTCCCAAGAAACTATTTTAATGACCTAGAAAAAATAACAATAAAATTCATATGGAAGAACAAAAGGTCAAGAATTTCAAGGGAATTAATGAAAAATAAAATCCAATGAAGGTAGCCTAGCTGTACCTGATCTAAAACTATATTATAAAGCAGTAGTCACCAAAACCATTTGGAAATGGTATTGGCTAAGAAATAGATTAGTTGATCAGTGGAATAGGTTACATTGACAGGACAAAATAGCCAATAACTATAGCCATCTAGTGTTTGACCAGCCCAAAGATCCCAACTTTTGGGATAAGAATTCATTATTTGAGAAAAACTCCTGGGAAATTAGTATGGCAGAAATTAGGCATGAACCCATACTTAAAACCGTACACCAAGATAAATTCAAAATGGGTCCGTGATTTAGGCATAAAGAACAAGATTATAAATAAATTAGAGGAACATAGGATAGTTTACCTCTCAGACTTGTGGAGGAGGAAGGAATTCATGGCCAAAGAAGAACTAGAGATCATTATTGATCACAAAATAGAACATTTTCATTATATCAAATTTAAAAGCCTTTGTACAAACAAAACTAATGCAAACAAGATTATAAGGGAAGCAACAAACTGGGGAAACTTTTTTACAGTTAAAGGTTCTGATAAAGGCCTCATCTCCAAAATATATAGAGAATTGACTAATTTATAAGAAATCAAGCCATTCTCCAATTGATAAATGGTCAAAGGATATGAACAGACAATTTTCATATGATGAAATTGAAACTATTTCCACTCATATGAAAGTGTTCTATGTCACTATTGATCAGAGAAATGCAAATTAAGACAACTCTGAGATATCACTACACACATTTTAGCCAATCTGACAGGAAAAAATGATGAATGTTGGCAGGGATGTGGGGAAACTGGGATATTGATGGAGTTGGTGGAGTTGTGAATGAATCCAACCATTCTGAAGAACAATCTGGAATTATGCCCAAAAAGTTATCAAAATGTGCATACCCTTTGACCCAGCAGTGCTACTGCTGGGTTTATATCCCAAAGAGAAACTAGAGAAGAGAAAGGGACCTCTATATGCCAAAATGTTTGTGGGAGGCCTTTCTGTGGTGGCTAGAAACTGGAAAATGAATGGATGTCCATCAATTGGAAAGTGGTTGGGTAAATTGTGGTATATGAATGTTATGGAATATTATTGTTCTGTAAGAAATGACCAGCAGGATGAATACAGAGAGGCTTGGAGAGACTTACATCAACTGATGCTGAATGAAATGAGCAGAACCAGGAGATCCCTATACACTTCAACAAAAATACTGTATGAGGATGTACTCTGATGAAAGTGGATATCTTCAACAAAGAGAAAATCTAATTCAGTTCCAATTGATCAATGATGGACAAAATCAGCTACACCCAGAGAAGGAAGACTGGGAAATGAGTGTGAACTGTTTGCATTTTTATTTTTCTTCTCAGGTTATTTTTACCATCCGAATCCAATTCTTCCTATGTAACAAAAGAACTGTTTGGTTCTGCATACATATATTTTATCTAGGCTATACTATAACATATTTAACATGTATAAGACTGCCTGCCATCTAGGGGAGGGGGTTGGAGGGAGGGAAAGGAAAAGTCGGAACAGAAGTGAGTGCAAGGTATAATGTTGTAAAAAATTTCCCATGTATATGTACTGTCAATAAAAAGTTATAATAAAAAAAAATCACAAAAAATAAATAAATACTGCAACTATTACCATAGAACTAAACTTATCCACTTAACAGAAATGGGAACTAAATGTATTGGTACATGGACGACAGGTATTATATGAAGCATATAAAATCAATCCTATAATTCCTGTCCATCTCATTTCCACTTATCAATATATGTGTGTTCTGTAGGAGAGGGAAGAACCAGGTGATCTCTTTTGTTAAACAGTGTACATTCAATCAGCATAATGTTCCTAGTAATTTAACCTTCATAAGTGTTTGCTTTTTTTGGTTCATACATGTTAAGTTTTTTGCCTTGGTTTGATTTTACAATAGAAAAGCTAATTTAGGAATACTGGCAACATTCATTTTGATATTATCCTTTTATTTTTCCAAAGGCATGAAAAGATAGTTTTCAAAATTCACCTTTGCAAAATCTTGTGTTCCAAATTTTTCTCTCTCCTCCCTCCCCCCTTACCTTTGCCCTAAACAGCAAGCAATCGAAAATAAGCTAAAAATGTGCAATTATTTCAAATGCATTTCTATATTTGTCATGCTGCACAAGAAAAATCAAATCAAAATGGAAAAAAGTACACAAGAAAGAAAAAACTCAAGCAAACAAACAAACAACAAAAACAAAGGTGAAAATACTATGCTTTGATCCACAGTCTCCCTAGTTGTCTCTCTGGATGTTAATGGCTCTTTCCATCACAATCCTATTGGAATTATCTTGAATCACCTCATTGTTATGCTATATGAATGTAATGGGCAATCATTGTTCCATAAGGAATGATGAGTATACTGATTTCAGAAAAGCCTGGAAAGACTTACATGAAGTGATGCTAAATGAAGTGAGTAGAAGCAAGTGAACATTATACACCCAAACAACAAGACTATATGAGGTTCAACTGAGATAGACTTGCCTCTTTTCAACAATGAGGTGATTCAAGATAATATTAAGTCTGGGAAGAGCCAAGGAGAAGAGAAGGAGACTCTGAGAACTTATCATCAATTACAAGGATTATGCTAAATATTTTCATATTGCTATATATATATGTATGTATTCTTACAGTTGCAGACAAATAATATATAATATGCTAAGGTCAGAAGAAAAAGTTATGAGTTTTAAAATTTTTATATGTAGGAAGATTCATGTGCATCTGATTCATGTGCAACTGGTTGGTTGGTTGGTGTACTTTGTTCTCAAAGAGCTCCAAAATAACCTCACTATGTTACACTTGAGTTACAATGTGTCTAACTGTGGCTGATCAGATCAAAATAAGCTTGAAATGCTCTGCCACAGGTCAGACACAAATAGTCCTTTTGAACTTTTGGGGGTAGACTAACTTTGCTCATCTTGTTTTTCTTCTGAGATAATTCAATTCTGCTTTGCTCATAGAGCACAGCATCTTCTCTGATGAGAGTATGTTATACTGGACAGTCTTAAGTCAGAGTTTCCCATATTATACAATATATGGGAGACATGCAATCAGTTCTAAAGTTCTTAAATACCTTACATCACTTTTTCTGAGCACCTGAGTGCTTGTCCTGTGTGAGTTCTCCATAATATAATTAAAAAAAAAGAAAAAAGCAACTGAGGTCCTTTGTCAAACTAAATTGCCAAGGATTTCAACTCTACTGCAGAGAGCACCATTCCATTGGACTGGCCACATTGTTTGAATGCCAAAATATACATTTACCAAAAAGACTATTATGGTCTAATTAGAAAATAAAAAGAAAATTCCAGTAAAAACACATGAAGGTACTTCCTTACAATCCAAAACATCAGACCATGGTACCCCTTAGTACACTGAATACTGAGGCTTCTTGGGAGCTTTCAAGGACCTATGTTCCTGGGGTTCTACAACTGAGAATAAAGATGCTTAAGCGCAGTGATCAGTTGTGGAATACACAATCCATGGAAAGGCCAGAAATAAGACCAGCTGCTCTGGCTCTCACAGAGATCATGAAAAGTAAAAGAAAGAAAGACAAAAAGACACCAGTGTTCTTTCAAAGTGAAGAATAGTAAAAAGTGGAGATGAATGAATGAATCTTTATTATCATTAACTCTACCCTTAAATGCTTTCTAACCACAACGTTGCTAAGGAAACACAAATGAAAACAAAAGATAAATCAGTCAGTGTATGAAGGGACTATGTGAAAGTTGGGTTCAAGGAGAAAATTTACCATTCTCAGACAAACTGTGTCTCCTCCTATCCAGGCAGGTGGCTTATCACTCCTGCAGATCCATTCCCATCCAACTCAATCATTTCCACTCCCATGCTTCCAGGTCTCCCACCAGCCAATGAGCAAACTGAAGTGAGAGTTTATGCCAGATCAGAATGATATGAATTACTGCAGTCTGAGTGCAGATTGAGCAGGCCAGAATGCCTGGGAAAGTACAGCTTGGAATATAGCAAAAGCTAGGCAGGTGTGATTACATCACCAAGCAGGTGTGATTACCTGGGAGGACACTGAATATTAGATAAGGAATGGTCTTGGAATATAAGAATATATAAACTTCAATGAAATTTAAAATTCAAGATCATCACCTGGTTGTGAGTGTAGAGTCTGCAAGGCTTGAATTGTGACTACCTACCTAAGAGAGAAGGGGAAATGTACAGGGTCTGGGAATGGACATTTTCAGAAAAAGAAGGATTTGAGCACACAGAGTGTTCAATCTGGGAGTTGCCATGGAGATGAAAATGGGAGAGCTAGCAGTAGAAGAGTCAACCTCAGAGCAAAGAGAGCCCTTAGAACAGAAAAGGTCAGATGTTCCAGTGGCATGGAAATCAGATGGGAGTAGGGAGGTATCAGAATAGAAATCACCTGCTGGGGAAGAAAATTCAGTGGAAATATCAAAATTCACAAGATTTTATATGTCAGCCATTTTTTTCATTTAAAAATGTTAGATTTTTGTAAGAGATTATTCACTTATAACAATATAATTTTGTTGGGCATCAGACATGGATAAGAAACACAAAGAAACAAAAACCAAAAAATGTCCTATTTTCAACCACATTACCAAAAGGGTGTGGTGAGATTACTGTCAATGATTGTCCTAGCTAAAAATGTGCCAAAAAAAAACACAACCTCTATACAACAAAACAAATTAAACTGCATGTATTTTTATCTGCATAAAGACTGCTTTTATGTAATATTATATAACTTTATTAATAAAAATAAATATTGAAAATTTAGGAGCAAAATAATCAGATATTCAGAAGAAAGCTTTTCAGGAAGAAGACTTCTATTTCTAAATTATCATATTGATAAAACTAATTTTAATCTGTAATAACAATCCAATGAAAATAAAATTAAAAATAAAAACTTGACACATGTTATCAGGATATGGATTTAACATTCAAAATGTCATTGCTTTAATGGTCCCTAGAATATGAAAGGTGTAGGCTTCCAAGATAGTTTTTATGTGGAAATAAGAGATAGATGGACTTAGAGACCCAGAGTACATGTGCTAGAAGTAAAATTCTGCCTCTGAATGTACCCATAGGCAGTGAGTAGAAAGTGAAGTTAGAATGGGTGATCGTGGAAGTGAAATAAAGCTAACATATAGACATGGTGGACACACTGAATACAAAATTCTATGGTTTTCAGATATAGAATTTGTAACTTCAATGCAGAAATGTAGTAGAAGAGGAAAACTGAGAGATGTTCAGTAGCTAAGTATGAAAATTGCTAGGAATAGTAGGATTTTGGTACATAGCATGGTGTGACCACAGTGAAGACAAGAAAGGAGATGGGGGGGGGGCAGCTAGGTGGCGCAGTGGATAGAGCACCAGCCTTGAATTCAGGAGGACCCGAGTTCAAATCTGATCTCAGACACTTAACACTGTGTGACCCTGGGCAAGTCACTTAATGCCAGCCTCAGGGGGAAAAAAAAAAGAAAAGAAAAGAAAGGAGATAGGAAAACACTTTGAGGAAGGACTATCAAAGCATAAAGTGCCTTAAGATTCCAAAAGGCAGATGTTGAAATTTCTTGAAAATTACTATGGTTGATTCCTAGGTGACTTCTGGGAACAAAGATAATTGGCAATGATTAGGCCTTAGAGTAAAAAATGTCATAAATGGACAGGATTTATAGGTTGGCCCCAACATTAACCCTTTTAAAGTAATGTATAAGACAAATCAAAGCTATATTTTGAGTGGGGAGAAATAATTTCCAGTTACAGATACATAATGTGTAGCCTATTAAAGACTTAGAATGGATACTGGTGTGAGAAATACTGAAAAGTTAGGTTTCCATGGTGTTGCAAGCTTTGAGGTAGTGCAGGATAATGGTTACCACTGACCTAGAGGTTTTCAGAATGTGAGAGGTTAAGCAAGGTTAAGATTCCACAGAATAACTAAGTTTCAAATCTCTCAGAAGCCTTGAGAAAACAAGGAACGGGGGAGCTAGGAAGGCACAGGTGGATTCAGCCCATAAGAAAGTCTTGTGGTTTTCAGAAAAGCACAAGCTTAAGGTAGTAACTGATTCAATTGGGGTCAATGACCTGACTTGAGCAAATCACTATTATGCCCACAATATACTCCATAGGAGTTTTCCACCATTTTTGAACGAGATGTATGAAGCTGTGGGGTGGGGCATGCTTACACATATTTAGGGGAAAACATATAGTGGTCATATCAGAAAGATTGTAAACGATAAGGGAACAGATCAATCCATTCTCTGAAGGAAGGAATTGTACCAAACTAACAAGTATAAAACTTCTCTCACTTCTGTGCTCAGAGCTCCCTCTTCCCAAAGAGAAGAGGAGCCTGCTTCTGGCCAGAAATGTTAATATGATTTCTTAAGATTTTTCTTTAATAAATTTTCCTCAGTATCTGATTTTCAGGATCAAGTATATTTATAACACTGGTTGGTTTGAAAACTTTTTATGTGATAATTTTCGAAAATAATGATGCAACTAAAAAAAAAAAGAAATGAAATCTTAGGGATCGTAGGAGGATCTCACCTCAGAAGATGCCACTTGGCCATCTTAGAGTCACCAGGAGATTGGGGGTGGCTCTTGGAAGAGGGAATATACTGGCCTGAAGACCCTTTGGAAGGAAGGATGAGCAGTTTAAACTGTCGAATCTGCTAGAGCAGAACTGTGACAGCCCAGAGAAGCAAGGAGAGAGGGAGCTGGATGGGGTCTGGGGATGGACATTTTCAGGCACAGGAGAATTTGTGCTCACAGAGTCAGGTCTGGCAGTTGTCATGGAGACAAACAAGAGAGCTGCAGAGCCCATAGAAGAGTAAACCTCAGAACAAAGAGACCTTACAATTTCCTTGAAAAAAAAATATATGCCATAGGTGTGGGGGGAGGCAATTCAGATAACAAAAATCTGCTGGGGAAGGGCCATCGGAGTACAAAATCTCCCAACTCACAGATTTCTTTTAGAGATGTACTAGAGGGATCATTGACTACTCATTTGAAGAAGGCAGATTCTTACAAAGGCATCATTCCCTTAATCCAATGTCATTTATTTAATAGGGAATTTGGAATGTACAAAGTAAAAAAAAAAAAAAAAAAAAAAAAAAAGAAAGAAAGAAACTATGAGAAAATCAAACCAAATGGCCCTTCTATCTGCAAACAGATGTTTCAAAGAATTTTAAGTTCTTTTTCAAAAGATTACTGTCCATTTAGGGGCTAACTAGCCTCCCATCCAAACATCACATCCCTGTGTGGCTAAACACACACACACCCACCCCCACACCTACACACACACACACACACACACACACACACACACACACACACACACACACACACACACACACAACTACCAGGAAATTGTTGCTAGGAATACATCATGTGGAACAGAGAGAGATTATAAGACAGGGGACTTCTATTTCAACAGAATCTTATTGGGAAGACACAATTACATTGTTATCACCATTGAAAGGATCAAAAATCAAAAGAATACTTTGACCAGATGTAACCTGATATCTCTTGAGGATCCAAAGTGACATGTCTTGGATGTTCACTAGAACATGAAAGATATCGGTTTCCTGGGACCCTTCATGTGGGAATGTTGGAAGTGATGATTACATGGCTACAGACTTTATAAGCTAGGCATTCAATCTTGCCTCAGAACGTACCATTAGAGAGAGGAAACTCTAAGTACAATATGGTATCAGGGAGAGGACTTAGAAATAAGAACATCTGACACTGAAGGATATTCCTAATCCAAAATCTGGGTTATTTTTTACCCTGTACATTTTGAAATGTAAGCACTGAGATATTAGAGCAGAGAAAGTTGAAGTTGTGACATGAGTAGAGCATCAACCCTGGTGTCAGCAAGATCTGAGTTCTAATGTAGCCTTAGATCTTTACTAGATCTGGGAAAGTCAATTCATCCTGATTCCCTCCCCCCCCCCCAACAAAAAAATGGAAAATATTCAGAAGCTGACCATGTAATTTATCAAAACACTAGCACGGTAATCTACAGAATCTGTAGCATGAAAATAGCCATAGAGAAGACCGAGAGAAGTAGGAGCATTTGGAAGAAGCTAAATGAGGGAGAGAAGAGCTCCTACAACATCAAAGATCATATCTGATGTTCAGTGTTCAAAAACTTCCCCATATTAACCATGGGAGGGTTCTGAGAACCTAAATTATGTGGTTGGGAAGTGGCATTAGAATGGAAAATATCTTAGATTCCAAGATTGATGATTATATATACTCTTTACTAAAACACTGATCATTTTGAAGGAATTTAAGAAACAAGACAATTTTAGATTGATTTAGATAGATTTACTGGCTGACACTTTAGACTCTAGAATTTTCTGGTTCGAGGTCAATTTCTCCTTCTAGAATTACTGATTTTGCATGGAAAGGGAAACCATGGGATTAGGGCAGGGAAGATAAATGGAACTCAGAATCCCTGAGTTAGAAGGAAATATTGACTCCAAATTTCTGAAGCAGATAAGGTGTAAAAGCCAAAGTCATTGTTGAGACTAGCTAGAACTGAGAGAGAAGATGTAGTCCTAAAATTAGTCAGGGAAATGGTCAGAACCAGTGAGATTTGACTACACACAATGACAGGATTTGGAGGAGCCCTGGAGATGAGAGTGAGAAGGGCGGGAGAATACTGAGAAAGAGGGACATTAGAAAGAGAGATTTATTCGAACATCAACGGTTAGAACTTGGAGTGTATATGATAACTGGGAGGGTGCTAAGAATACCAATTATCTGCTCTGGAATGGGCCTGAAAGTGAAAAATCTCACCCATACCAAGAATTGATTTTACCCACTAGTCCATTGGCATCAAGGAAATCAAAGTAGTTAATATAAAAGAATTCATGCTATTCACTGGAAAGCTAAATAATGACATTTATGTTTCAATACTTTGTCCACATAATAAGAAAATGGGACTCACTGGTAAAGTCTCTGATATTGGGAAACAATGTAGGCAAAAGCAAAAGTAGATGGCAGAGGAAGAGAAGGATAGAAAGTGCCATGGGAAAAAACACAACATACTTTGGACAGACTTTGAGGGAAAGTGAAAAATAAAAAGAAAGAGCCTGGTATGTTATAGTCTATGGGGTGACAAAGAGCTGGACATGACTATTAAAATGACTGAACAATGATACTGGCCATCTATAATTTAGGAAACAGAGCCAAGATAGCAAAGTAAGGCAAGGACTCACCCATGCTCTCTCCCAAATATCTCCATATCCTTCTAAATCTCTACTTAATTTAAGCAATAAAAAGGTACATTTTTCATGTGAGATCATTCAATCATTGCATCATTGATGTGGAATGTGGAAACAAAAAGTAAAAAAATAAACACAATCATATACCCCACACAAATTGAAATAAACTGCCAAAAATGTTAGAGAAATTATGGTGTTAATTTAGATTGACAAAAACCTCCAAATCCCACAAATCCTGGGCACAAGAACCTGTAAACTTCATTTCTTTAGTAAAGACTTCTATTTAAATTACTATTAATAAAAATGACTATTGAGAAATTTTTGACAAGAAAACAAGGTATTAAATATACAGCTTATTGGGGGAAAACATCTATTTTGGAATCATTATATCATGACCTATGTATATTGTAAGAATAATCAAATTAATAAAATATTAATAAAGTATTAAAACAATTACATAACCCAATATAGCCTGATAGGACTTTAGAATGTCACATAATCGATGCTCCCTAGAACTCTATATGTTTAGGCTTCTAAATTTCTTTCACAAGGGAATATTGGAATTATTAGAGAGCTGAACCAGCAGTTAAATGCTACCTCTGAACAACCTATAGGGAGTAGAAAATAAAGCCAAAATGTATGACCATGGAGGGCACCTGGACTTAAGACTTTGTCCTGTTTTTAATTTTTAAATTTATTTTATTTACTGAACAGTATTTTATTTTTTCAAAAACATATTTCAACATTCATTTTTGTCAGACTTTGTGTTCCAAATTTTTCTCTCTCTTCCTTACCTTTCCTCTCCTCAAGACAGCAAACAGTCTTATATATGTTAAAGCAATCCTTATGATCATATTTGCCATGTTTTGCAAGAAAAATCCGACCATAAGGGGAAAAACCATCAGAAAAAAAGCAAAGATACAAAAAAGGTAAAAATATTATATTCAATCTACATTCAGTTTCCATGGGTCTCTCTCTGGGTGAAGATGGAATTTTCCATTCCATGTCTATTGGAATAAAGACTTTGTGCTTTTGATGGAAACTTTTTTTTTCAAGCTGACATTCCTTTATTAATGACACTCCTGTTCAGCTAGATACAAACACAGCTGTACTGTTATCTCCTTGATACATTATCCACAAGGATAGCATGAAAGACTGTAAAATGCTTTGCAGAACATACCCCACTCTTCAGTCACATGGTGGGGATCTATAGGTATAGAATGTTGCATTATTCAGATATGATCACTGTCCTATTGAACTATTCTGCTTTGTGATAAAAGAGAAGGAAGATCTAGAAACTGATGAGATGTAAAAATCACAGACATCAATAAAACTCACTAAAATATTTTGATGTTACTGAAAAGTAAACTATGTCCATAGTATTCCTGATATACTAATCTAGCAATCCTGTCAGAAAAGGAAATGAGGTTAGATTATTCTCAATAAACCCATTCTTACTCAAGGACCACATATTCCCATTCTTTATTAAAGATGGTGGAATCTAATGCCCTCATTTTATAGCTAAGAAAACTTAGACTGGAACCATTAAATGATTTACCCTCTGGTCAGGTCCTAAAGGAAGATTTAAACTTTGGTCTTCTTGATTTGAAGACTAGCACTTAATCCACTTCACGACTTAGCCACCTCAACTCTAGGTGATATACTTTACACCTCCAGGATTTGGAGTAGCACGGTACCAAATCAGAATGAACTCAGGTATGCTAGGGATGATAAATACTTCCACTACAATCAAATGTGTTCAGATTTGTGCTTAAATATTGCTTTATATTAAATACTTGGGAATCTAAAAAAAAAATTTAAGCTTCTACCTCTGAACAAAAAATGTTTGATGAAATGACATAATTTTTTGACTAAGTTCCAAAGCTTTTATATACCCCAATGAAAGAAATGCAGCTTTATTTAGATGCTTTTCTGATAAAGACTGTCATTGATAAGATTACTATTGATAATGAATATTGAATATTTTTAATATGAAAAACCTAGTTGTTATTACTAATGCCTCATTAGAGACAGAACCAATGTTTCCAAGTCATGATACCTATAAATCATTAGGTATAGTTTAATAAAAACCCATTGAAAAACTTTTAAGAATAAATTTCGTAAATCATAGGATGGCATTTCTTTGGAAATATTATTTGGATATGTCATGGTCTTGGAATGTCCTTAGTCATCTAAATACCTGGTCTGTCAATTCCCACTGAAGAACCACAGAAAATTAACATATTGAATTTCCTAGCTAGACATAAGTCCCAACTCTTAATGTCTCTATTTGGACCAGGAGAATGAGAGCAAATAAAATCTTTGATCACAAAAGATCTACAAACCACCACATGTGAAAGATGGAAGCACTGTGAGAATATGAATCAGAATCTGCTCTAGTAGAGTCCTTAGAATAAAAAAATATTATAAATGGCAAAGATTTATTTTCATATAATATATATGTGCATATATATATACATATATATATATATTCTAAGTGACCCCAAATATGCTCTGTTTCTATGGAATTTCAAAAACAAGGAAGGAGATTTTGCTTAGAGAATCAATTCTTTCTTGCAATGTAATTTATAAATGTCATAGTGATGCTTTGAAACAAATCATCCTTTCACAACTACATAGCTAAGAGAATGAAGTTAAATTACTGCATGTTTTGGAAAGCCCAAAAAAGGCACTGAAACTGAAAATACTTGGACAGAGGAACAAACTTAATTGCCTGTATTTTGCCTCTTTTGTTCCAAACAGCTTACCATCAAGTAAAATGAATGCAGAGGATGTATGTGCAATAACATGAAGGTGTAGCATGCTAAGGACTTTGAAGGAACTCACATTAGTTTTGAAAATTTAGATATAGATAAGATTTAGGTGCACTGTCATAATTAAAAATATAAAGAAAAATACTTATAAATAAGAGGAAGTTATGCCTTAGAATCTATGTCCTGTGGTCCCATGGAAAACTCAATATTGAATCTTGAGTTTGGTCAGCTCAGGAATCTCTAAGGTCTCTGTTCAAAGGGACCAGCAGAAGGAGAGTGGAAAATCTTCATGAGGTAAGAATGGAAATGGTATGAAATAAGAGTATTTTAGTATGGGAAATTCTGAAATTATAATGAAGAATTTATGATTTATGAAGAAAGTAGAAGGGCATTTAGAAGAAAGGGTATCCTATCAGAGCAGAAAGTTACCTGAAGTTCCAAATGAAAGATCTTGGAATGTCCTGAAAATCACCAGGTTTGATTGCTAGTGATCTCTGAGAATAGAAATTATTAGCTCCAACTGGGCCTTAGAATGGGGAAAAAAATCTAAATGGCCAAGATTTATTTCTGTGTCATAAATTCTGTATCATAAGTTGGCCCAAATATTGACTGGTTGTAGGTAATTTATACAAGTAGAAACTAGATTTTTCTTATGTGATCAAAAATAAATTATAATTCAAGTTTTGGTTTACATTGGTAATTAAAAAGTAAAAAAAAAAAAGCCACACAACTTTAACCATAAGTCTAAAAGATACAGTGAAAATATTATCTATTTTATCACTGCCCAGAAACACTTTTCAAACCACCAATGTATATACAATAAAACTAATGCAATTCTATCATTAATAAATATAAGCATTGATAACAGTATTAGTAATGATTGCTATTTTGTATTTTTGGACTTTAAAAATTAGTTTACATGGAAAGACTTACAGGAACTGATGCTAAATGAAATAAGCAGAACTAAGAAAACATTGTATACAGTAATAACAAGATTATGTGATGATCAACTATGATGTACTTGGATCTTTTCAACATTGAATGAGGTAATTCAAGACAATTCCAATAGACTTGTGATGGAAAGAGCCATCCACATTCAGAGAGAGAACTGTAGGAACTGAATGTGGATCAAAGCATATTATTTTCACCTTTTTTTGGTTGTTGTTTATTTGCTTGTTGTTTTTCTTTCTCACAATTTTTTCCAGTTTGATCAGATTTTTTTTTGCACAGCATGATGAATATGGAAATGTTTAGAAGAATTGTACGTGTTTAACCTATATTGAATGCTTGAAAAGAGGAAAAGGGAGGAGGTAGCAAGAAAAATTTGGAACACAAGGTTTTGCAAAAGTGAATGTTGGAAACTAAACTTTGCATGTATTTGGAAAAATAAAAAGCTATTAAAATGAAAGAATCAATTCAATCTGCATGTACAAAAAGGAGAAAACAAAAAAAAAATAATAAACTAGATGGTCTCTGAGGTCCTTTCTAGCTCTAAACTTAGGAGCTTCTGATAGACTAGGCACCAAAAATGAAAAAGATGAAAATGAAACAGCCCCTGCCCTCTAGGGAGTTAATTATTTAGTTTATTAATCTAGCCTGATCCCAGCTGGACTAGAATGCTGACCAAATGTAGTAACTAAGGTGTAAACAAGTAAAGAAAGGGGGTTAAAAATTCTGGAAGGCCTTCAAAAAGACTAGCAAGTTTCCAGTAATGGCTTTGTTAAGTTGGTAAAAGGGAAAGAGGGTGGGTTAAGGAGGGCAGTTGATGAGAAGGAAAAAGATGGAAAAAGGTCTCTTGCCTTTGGTCTGAAGACATCAAGGAGCTATTCCCTTCCAAACTGTCTTTTGATGTTCAAGAACAGAAACATGAGATCAAATGATGGAAAAGGCACAGAATGTTCTAATTGATGAATGAGATGTAACCTCATGGTGGTGGTAGGCAGGTGGGACAGCTGGTACCTTGCTTATTAGGCACTTATATAATGGAGACTAATAAGGATGATTTAATTCCTGGCCTATTTTCCATTCACATACACCTAAAAATGTTCTCTAGATTCTCTAGTCCTTGTTACCACACCCTCCCCACTTGTCCTCTCTCCCTCTCCCCACCAAAGTACCAAGATATTCGATGAAAGAACACCACTTTGTCAAATGTTATTTCTGATTTGTCTTTGTTTGCACGCATCGCCGTGATCATCATCTCTAATGTGCAGTCAATAGGAGACCCATGGGAAAAGTGTTCATTGGTCATTTACATGATGAGCGTTTGGAGAAAAACACTCAGTTCCAAGAACAAAGTGTTTCAACAAGCCCTAATTTAAGACATTCTCCCTCTATCCACAACCACCCTGATATCTGAAAGCCTGTCCTAATCTGGAGGGGCTTGGCGACCCCCACACAAAGCTATACCAGGTAAATGCCAGGAAAGTGTCATCCCATGAAGTCCTATGGGAATTCTTGTTCCCACATAAGCTGAATCAAGTAGATCACCATGGATACATCTCTGCTCCACTGCAGATAAGCAACAGCTGGTGAGCCAAGCTTGGAAGCCCTCTGGGACTGCATATTGTGCAAACTGCATTATGAAAAACCATAAATGCCACCTTTCACTTATCATAAGAATCTTATAAAACCTCCCCCAAATTTTTTTCTAATGATCAGAGAAGTCAAGAGTTCCCAGAATCCCTCATCCCAGAATTCCCTAAACTCTCTAGGCTCTCCTTGCTTCCAGTGAGATGGATAGAATTCCTCTGTGAAGGGTCTGGCCCACACCCTTCCAGGTACACTGCCAATCCAGAAAGTACTGATTGAATCAATTGGAGACCCCTCAGAAGGGACCGACTGTTTAGCCTCCTTTGGATGGAGGACATGAATTTTCAACCTCTGTCAAATGTATGTTGAGACTCATGGTGAGGCCTGGCCTAGTCCAAGACTACTGTGACCCTTGAGCTCCCTGAAGAGAAGGTGAATCTTGCAAGAGCTGAACTGTGCCGACAATGAAGAAAAACTGTGAGTGCCCTGGCAAAGCCTGATAGGCAATTAATTATGGCCATATAACATACACAGAGCCCCAACTCCCAGCTGACTCATTTGCAGACCCCACCACCCTTACTGTGCTTTGTATTCTGCCATTGTGGCCAGTAGCCCAAGCTTTATTCAAAGCACTGATTTCTTCAGCTTTACTACATTCAAGAGAAATATAGTAAAAGGAAGATGAAATTGATGGAGCTAGGACTCCAAAATCCCAATCAAGTCGAGCACCACTTTAGCTATGCTTAGAAAAGCTTACTTTTCTAATTCTTGCCAAGCTAGAGAGCAGCCATGAGGGAAAACAGAACAAATTTGGGCTACAATAGACACCACATGACTGTGCCAAAAGGCCAAATAACCATTTCAGTACAAAGAAAATCCAATTTGTTCATGGCACCTTCCCCATCCTCATCAGGGCCCATTTGGAGGGCGTCACTAGCCAAGTTTCTTGTATCATCAACACTACACCCCCTACATATTCTATGATCTATTTACCATTCCTCCAACACAACAGGACATCTTCCATCTTTATACCTCTGTGCCTAGAAGGCTCTCCCTCATCATCCTGAATGCTCATATTCACTAGCTTCCTTCAAGATAGGACTTGGATCCCACCTTTTTCAGCACTATCTA
The DNA here is from genome assembly GCF_048593235.1 of Sminthopsis crassicaudata. Classification (NCBI taxonomy): domain Eukaryota; kingdom Metazoa; phylum Chordata; class Mammalia; order Dasyuromorphia; family Dasyuridae; genus Sminthopsis; species Sminthopsis crassicaudata. The sequence goes on from NC_133623.1 coordinate 69,181,908, forward strand.
GGTTCCCCCAGCTTCTAGTTCCTTCTCTCTGAGACTACCTACTTTGTCTATCTGTATCATTTCATATTACTCTTCACCAATTGCTAGTGTTCTCTTCTCTCTCTCCCTTCTTCCTTTGCTTTTCTCCTCCTCCTCTTTCTTCTTCTTCCTCCTTCTCCTCCTCCCCCTTCTTCTACTTATTCTTCTCCTCCTCTTCCTCCTTCTTCTCCCTCTCTGTCTCTCTGTCTCTTTATATGTGCATCTTTCTCCCTTCCCCACCGCCTCTCTTTCTCTCTCTTTTTCCCTCTTTTAACTTCTCTATTTTAATAGAAAGAAGCACAGGCAGAGACCAACTATTTGGTAAGTATATGTGAAGTTGAAGCAAACTTCTTCATTTTCCAGACAAGGAAAGTGACCTTCTCAGAGACATATAAGTAATAACTGATAGAATAGGACTTAAATTCTAGTCTTGTTCCTCTACATCTAGTGCCCTGGGTTTAGCTCACATCTACATTTTCATGGCCCTACTGGGCTCTACTATAGCTCTGGACTATAATCATAGAGATATCATTGGGAGATATGTAGAAAATGATAGAATCTTTTTTTTTAAATTTGGAAGTGGCAAAAGGTCACCCTTTTGTTTAAAAATAAATTTAAATTTTATTTAAAAATAAATTTAAAATAAATTGCATCGCCATTGCTGGAAAAACAGCTCAAAACTCATGTCTTATGGATGTCAGGATTGTTGTCTTCATATGTGGATAACAGGATGATGATTCTATTTATTTAACATATACTTCTTACTTCAAAAATAAATGCAGGGTTTATCTGAAAAATAAATTGCCCATGCAATGTAACTAGCACATTTTGGTTGTAACTATATTTTTCACTATACTATGATCATGGGATCATAGATTTCCAGCTGGCAGAGATTTTTGAATCCCTCATTTCTTTTAAATTAAAATGACACATGAGCTTATACATGAAGCCTTCTTAATCCGGCGCTGTATTAGTCCTTCCACGACCAAAAATTATTTTGGATGTATTTGGCATTTGCTTATTGCTGAATTTCTTTCCTTGAATAGAATGTATTTTAAAGATCATAGGATCATAAATCTAGAGTTGAAAGGGTACCTCAGACCACCTAGTCATATCTCAATATTGCAGAGAAGAAAACTGAGACTTTAGAAAGGAAAGTGCCTTGCCCCAGGTCACATGTAAGCTCCTAGCTCCAGAACTGGGATGGACCTCAGAAGCCATCTAGTTCAATCCCCTACATTTGACAAAAGAATAAATTGAAGCCCAGGGAAGTGAAATGATTGGCCCATTTCATAGCTCTAGAGTTAGAAGAGATCTTAGAGGATCTCTAGTCCAACCATCTCATTTTAGAGAGGAAGAAATCCAGACCCAAGGAGAAGAAGGGAATTGTTTAGGCAATTAGATGGCACAGTGAAGAGAGGACTATACCTGGGGTCCAGAAGTGCTGAAATCAAATCTCATTGCAGATATTTACTAGCTGTGTGATCCAGAATCAATCACTTAACCTCTAGCTGTTTCAATTTCTTTATCTGTAAAATGGGGATAATAATAATATTGTGTAATATATATTATTATGTGATATATATGTTACATATAAAGTACAGCTATATGTAATATATAAAATATAATAAAATAATAATATGCTTATATAATAATAATTATTATTATTATTGCAGGATTGTTGTGAGGATCAAATGTTTAGCACCATGCTAATTAATAAATGCTAGAGCCAATCTGAGGAGGGAACAAAAGATAAGAGATTTCCCCAGACTCAAGTAGGAAGTAATAATACTGTTCCTCTGGTGCCAGATCTAGTACTTTTTTCCATATCGAGTACTTTTCCCACAATGTCACATTTGATGACCTCGTGATAAACCATTTATTACTTTTTAACAGATTTTGGTGTTGCATATTTAAATGAATTTAGCATTGTACTGAATAACCCAAAGACATTCAGTTGGTCTGAAAGCTCTCACCAGGGATCTAATTCCAAAGTACCAAATCCAAAATAGTAAAAGGCCATTCGATCTTCCACACTGAAGTCTAATGGATTCAAGATTTCATGGACATGAGTTTTCCTTCCAGTGGCACAAATCCTCTGCCCCAACACTTAGGGAAGCAGTCCTATGAATCCCTTTGCAATTGGTCCTTTTCATACTTAGCCAGCCTGGACCTACATTACAAGTCTCCCTGGACATCTAATTTTTCTCTCAAGAGTTCTCATCAGCACTTGAAAGGGAAGAATGGAGAAAAACCTGCCCTGTATTCTTTATGGCACATTTTTAACTTGGTATTTTGAAAGGATTTTCAGCTTTATTCTTCCCCTTTAAAAAGGATATGTGTTCCATATATTGTATCTAGGATATACTATAACATATTTAACATGTATAAGATTGCTTGCCATCTAGGGGAGGGAGTGGAGGGAAGGAGGGGAAATTCAGAACAGAGGTGAGTGCAAGGGATAATGTTGTAAAAAATTACCCATGCATATGTACTGTCGAAAAAATTATAATTATAAAATTAAAAAAAATATCTTTGAAGGAAAAAAATAAAAATAAATAAATAATGGTTAAAAAAGGATATATATTCAACAAAGTCTTTCTATCTGTAATCAACACATTGCTAGAATGGATTTCCTTGTCCTGGGATGCTTGTTGTTAATGGTCTGACCAAAGGAAATTTTCCTTTCTTCTTCATGAGATACACGAGATCCTATGTCAGCTTCAGTTATACTGATGTTTTGTGACCTAATGGCCCCTAATTATGACAGCTGCTATTAGTTAAGTGGATAAACTCTGAGGGTGAGGAAGAAATAATGAGCATAAGCCCAAACAACTAATTTGTGTGATCTTTGCTGACCATTAATACGTTGATATTAGCTGAAACATACTGCCTAATGGCTTTGAAAGGAAAGAAATCCCTAAGTAGTATAGTGCAGTGGCAAGAATGTTCGGTTTGACCTCAAAGGACTGGGAGGGAGTCAAGCTCTAATTGCCATTTAGTACCTCAATTATATTGGACAGCTCATGGCCTTTCTTGGTGTAGTGGCTGGCGAACTAAACTAGAAGTCAGAAAAATCCTGGTTCAGATCCACCTCAGAGTCCCACCTTCAGTCCAGCATGCCTCTTGGGTCAGAAATCCCACTTTGGATGCTTACTGCCTGCATGAGCACAAATGGCAACCTCCCTGAGCCTCAAAGCAAGGGAGGTGAATTAGATCATTTCTAAAATCCCTTATAACCCCAGATCTTGTGAAGTTCCTTAATCTCAATTTCCAGATCTACAAAATTAAAAATTTTGCCTAGTTCTCCTCTAAAGTTCATTTCTGGTTCTGGAGAAATGATCCTCACCTATAAAATAACACCTAGCTCACAGGTCTGTTGTGAGGCTCAAATCAGAAAATATACATAAAGCATTTTGCAAGCCTTAAAGTATTATTAACTACAAGCTGCTAGAGTTGGAGTATAGACTACTGCAATCTATTGAATGTTGCAACATCAGTTCTCTGATAAAAGAAAAGAAATGGGCTCTCATGTCATGACCTCTCCATAGGAGGCCAAGACTGGCTGATTCTCCTTGCAGTGAGTCCCAGTGGCAGGCAGGAGCTTTTCCTTCTCAGACTTCCCTCTGCTGCAGCTCAATGGCCCTACTTTGGGGAATATATAGATGGTGCGCTTCCAGCCTTACAACATAATATCCTTGGGAGTCCATCGAGGAGCAAGAAGCTAAGCAACTCTCAGTAAAGAGGCAGTACTTAGCTAACCTCCTGCTTGGAGTGAAATTTTCCCTTCAACAACAAGGCTCTCTCAAGGTTGCCCCACAGTTCACAGGCTTCTTCTCTAAGCTGAATTGTTATAGTCTTGGCAGCCAAATACTTACTGAACTTTTCCAACCTTTTGTCACTACTGTTACCCTCTGTTGCTCTAATACATTTTCTGGGTAGGAGGAAGACTGGGAGGGGAAAAGGTGAAAGATTGACTTGCTAATGCATAGCAAGCAAGAGGTCCTTCCTGAAATGGCTGCTTAGAAAACAATATAAGTGGATAAAATTGATTCTCCCTTTAAATCTTCACTTATCTGAAAATAACAATAGCTCATATTTACCCAGTACTTTACAATACTTTACTTACATCATCTCACTGGAGTCTCACAACACCTTGGTAAAGTTATGATCATTTTTCAGATGAGGAAACCAAGGCTGAGTAAAGTGACTTGTCTAGGGTCATACAGCTAATAAATGTCAGAAGTGAGATTTGTACCTAGGTCCACTTTATTCCAAGTTTTGCATCCTATCTGCCTCACTTATGGGTACCTACATAACAGTGCCATTAGCTCATCCCCAGAAAGGCTTGTCAATCAATCTGCAACTCCATGTTGAAGGTTTATAAAATAATTATGGATCAGGTCTGTGATTTCAATTGTAGAGAGATTTCCTCCTCCATTGTAGATTGGTACTTTTTCTATGATATATAGAATATATATATATACATATATATATATACATATATATATACATATATATATATACAGAGAGAGAGAGAGAAAGAGAGAGAGAAGAGAAAGAGAGAGAGAAGAGAAAGAGAGAGAGAAGAGAGAGAGAGAGAGAAGAGAGAAGAGAGAGAGAGAGAGAGAAGAGAGGAGAGAGAGAGGAGAGAGAGAGAGAGAGAGAGAGAGAGAGAAGAGAGAAGAGAGAAGAGAGAAGAGAGAAGAGAGAAGAGAGAAGAGAGAAGAGAGAAGAGAGAAGAGAGAGAGAGAGAAGAGAGAGAGAGAGAGAGAGAGAGAGAGAGAGAGAGAGAGAGAGAGAGAGAGAGAATAGAGTATATACAGTAGTCTCTCTATAAGCTAATCTATTTCAGGCCAAATTGGTCAAATGGAATGCTTAGAATTCTGGAGACCTGGTTTTGAATTCTGGGAAATCATTAAGTAGTTCCAGCACCTTGAACAAGTGTCTTTTTTTCTCTGAGAGTTCCCTCCCCCTTCGAGTGAGACTAGACAAGGTGATCTCTTTGGTCCCTTTCCAGCTCCAACATTCAGTAATATAAGGCCATTTCCTTTCTCTGGGTCCCAAACTGAGGTGAGTTGGGGTAGGTGATGTTTAGATTCTCTTCCAGTTCTAACATCCCAGGATTTCAAACTTGGACCACTTTCCAACACTTACTAGACAGGCAAATGAATCACATAGAGATAGCTTAGCATCTTCTCAGCTCACCAAAACTGACCAAGGGAGATGTGTTGGATTGATTTGATTTGATATGATATGATATGATTTGACCTTAATACTTCTTTTCACAAGGGGGAATGAACAGTGACTTACTTTAGATTCTCTAGTGAGAGAAATAGTTACAATCCAAGGCATTATGTAAAATGAAGTGCTTTGTTTGTTACTTGAAGCCATGTATTCCATCACACATATCCCAATTTGTGAACCACAGACACATTCTGTTTCCAGAAAAGATAAAGGGTGGCCTTCAGAAGCTAACATTCTCATACAAAATTGCTAACAAGAACGACTCCAATAGCAATTTATATTTTACACTTCTAAAAAATACGTTGAGGTAAGGGAGCTAAGAAATACATTTTCCCATTATTGTTCATAACCACCAACATCCATTTGATATGCATCTCCACTGAAAAGTGATTACTTTGAGGGGCAACAAGCCCAATGACACACTTTCAGACATTATTTATTGTATTTCGGCCTGCAACACCGAGGGGTTGATATGAATGGTAATAGCCTAGCTTCGGAAAGAGAGGAAAGGACTTTCACCTTAGCAAATTATGTTGAGACTGGTCTTCAATCACTTTCTAAATCCCTCCTTATAGGTGGCCTAGAGATGGAATTTAAAACAAGCTTGTTGATGTTGTAATGCTCCTAAATGCATCTTTTATACTCCACCTACTCCCTCCCTCCTCTCCCCTCTTCCTAAAATGGTAAACAATTTGATATAGGTTATATAGGAAGGTAGAATCTTCCAAACTCAGTTCAAGCACTATCTTCTACATGAAACTTGCCTTGATTCCCCCTTCCCCAGCTGCTAATATCCCCCACAAAAAAAAAAAATTGTTATAAATGAACACGTGTGCTGTGCGCATATGTGTGTGTATGTGTGTGTGCATATGTGTGTGTATGTGTGTATGTGTGTGTGTATATGTGTGTGTGTGTGTATGTGTATTCAGGGTGTCCCATAAGTAGCCTTAGTGAAGGTTTAAGTTCTTATTCATTTTTATTTGAATGTGTTGCATGTTGTCTTCACTAAGCTCCCTGAAAGCTGGGAACATTTTGCTAACTGTCCCCGTATGTGCAGTGGTCAAAGTCAGCTTTATACAATTCGGCCAATATTGATCTTAAAAGTGCAGGAAATTGAGCTGAATCAGTGCTGACCCAGGACATCCCCTCCCCACCACCCACACACCCCCAGTGCAGGCTGTATCTTGATTTGTTTCACTTTATGGGATCCTTCATCTCAACTCCCCTTGTCATTTACCTCTTTCTGAGAACAGTAATGTGCTGAAAAATTCCAGGAAATGGAATGGAGTACCTGGCATGCTGATCATGTAGGCCAAATGACTCGGGTTCAAATCCTGCCACCACTATATCTGAGCTGATATAGTGGCAAGTCACAAGCTCTTCAGGCCTTGATTTCCTCATTGTTACAACTAGCAGAATAATCGCTCAGTGATTAATGAGAAAAACAGGTAGTTTTTCAAAGAGAACAAAGAAGATGGTAAGATTGGACACTCACCAAAATGTCCACTTGGAATCCTATTAATTGATATTGATAGCTTCTAAGCCAGGTCAAGAGTTGGCATTCTGGAAAAAATCTCTTCCAGGGAAGTAATGATCTGCAGTAAGATCTGGCCCAAGTTGATGGTCATTTACTTGTCCTCAGAGTTGATGCTGGCAACCCTCTGAAAGAACAAAATAGTTCTTAAATCAATTTCAGGGAATTGGGTGCCATTAGCTTAGTGTAAGTTTCTCCATCCATTAGCCTCCAAGTGTCTTTCTGACCTTTATTTAGCTTAAGGTAGGACAAATAGATCTTGAGTCACTTCTACTATCCTTCTTCTAGCCTTCAAGTTCCCCAACTGGTTTCCATCTTTATAGCCTTTTCAAACCTTCCCTCTGCTATTTCTTATGATTTTTTTTTGGCCATGTTTGATTCAACTCATGGGAAGCTCATTTTGTAACAGGCAAACTGGAGCCCCAACATCAGAATGAGTGTCATCGCCTTCCTCATCCTCAATGTGGCATTATAAACTGACTTTAGCAATGTTGTAACAGCTTCAACCATCATGGACTCCATCTTCGGGGACCTTCAGAGCCCATGGCATGTTCTTCCAGTCCTTTGAAAGAAAGAAAGGCAACAAGAATTTATTAGTGCCTCTTATGTGCTTGACACTTGACAAATACAATCTCATTTGATCTGCACAACAACCCTGGAACGAAAATGCTATTGTTATTCTCATTTTACAGATAAGGAAAATGAGGGATTTAGAGGTTAAATGATTTGCTCAGGGTCACGCTCTGACAGAATGCTTTAAGGTTTGTCCCATGTGAACCTCAGAACAACCCTCTGAAGTAGATATTCTCATTGTCCCATTTTTGCAAAACCATTGCATTTCAAAATTGGAAGGGACCTCTAAGGTCATGTAACCCAACCTGTAGTAGTGGAAGTAATAGTAGTAGTAGTTGTCATTGTCACCATCATCATGGTATTGGTGGTGGTGGTAATAATAATAATTAGCATTTTAATAGCTCTTTAAGGTTTGTAAAGAGCTTTGGCTAAAGAATCCATTTGATATGCACAACAATCCTAGGCAATAGATACTATTCTAATTCCCATTTTGAGGACGGTAAAATTGAGGCCCAAAGAGAGAAAGTGACCGGTCTAATGTTATATAGGTAGGAAGTGCATGAGACAGAATTTGAACCCAGATTTTCCTGACTACAAGCCCAATATTGTCTTCACTGGGTCATATACTGCCCCTCTCTCTCTCATACCCCCAAAAGAAGCCCTGCCAAACAGTCCCACCATGTGGTCACTTAGCTTGGTGTGGGGAAGAGGATGACTACCTCAAGAGATAGCTCTCATTCTGAAGATGCTTACTTACATCCAATCAAAGATAGCCTCCTAGAAACTTCTTTCCATCCTTTCTGTTCTTCCCTCTGGGACCAAACTAAGTCTGATCTAATATGACAGCTCTTCAAATACTTGAAGACAGGTCTCATTTTCTCCCAGTCTTCTCTTCTACATGTTAAATGCCTGTAACCCCCCGAATACTCATATGGCAAGGGACTCTAGGCCCTTCACCAAACTAGTTGTCCTCTCTGAATACTTTCTAGCTCATCAATGTGCTACCTAAAATGTACTTCCCATCATGAAAAACAATAATTCAGAAATGCTCTGACTAGGCTAGAAACTCTATCCTGTGAGGTTCTGGCAGCTGTGCCCCCTCTCAATGCAAACCAAGGTGTTTATGCTCTTTTGGTTGCCAAGTCACCCTGCTGACTTATATGGAACGTGTCACATGCTTAAAAAAATCCTAGATCATTTTTAGAGAAATTGATAGTTTAATCATATCTCCTCCAGTGGACTGTTAGGTTCCTTGAAAGCAGGGACTTGAAAGCAGGTATCCATTCCCAGGATAGTTCCTGGAACATACTAGGTGTTTCATAAATGCTTGTTGAATTAGATTGAATCTTGTACTTATAAAATAAGATTTTGGGGACCCACGTGTACAACTTCACATTTATCCATAATAGATTTGAGTGAATTGTTGAGTTTTTGACAAATGAGGAAAATGAGATTTGGAGAGGCCAAGTAATTTGCCTAGGAAATGTCAAAGGTGTAATTTGAACTCGCATCTCTCCTGACCTCTAGTTCCCTATAGGGGTCTTCCTATACCTGAACTCCTGGAGGGAGGAAAGTTGAGGAGATTCTATATGGTAAAAATGCAGCCAATGTCTCTAAGGATCCAAATGGAGCCTTATTTTGGCCTAAACTCTTTCAAAAAGAGCCACATCCCCATGTAGAGATAAGTTCTCCCTCAAAAAAGTGGGGCATATAAAAGAAACAGAATGTTTTTTTTTCCTGATAAATGTGAAAAAATTCAGGGAAACGGGAAGATCTATTGGAAATGATATTAAAGGAAGGCAAATTAAAGAAAACAGAAGCAGAAAAAGAATGCAGATAACTGCATTCTGTTCAATTAATGAATAGAATGACCAGCCTAAGTTTACTGCTGGGTAATTATACTCATCCATCTTGACTTTGGGGAAGAATGAGAAAATCCATTTCTGTCCTTCCACTGGGGAGATGGGGGACTATCAGTGCTGAATATTGCATTGAGTGTTAAGCTATAATTGCTGTGTCAATTTAGTTTGATTTATTGTAGGCTTTTTTTTTCTTCTCTTGTATATAAAGAAATGATAATTGCATTAAAAATCAATATTTTTTAATTTTTAAAGTTTTTTATTTTGAAAACACACTCAACATTCACCCTTGCAAAACCTTGTGTTCCAAATTTTTTTTCTCCCTCCCTTCCTCTCCCTCCCTCCCCTAGATGGCAAGTAATATATGTTAAACATGTGCAATTCTTCCATACATATTTCCACAACTATCATGCTGCCCAAGTAAAATCAGATCAAAAAGGGAAAAATGTGAAAGAAAACAAAATACAAGCAAATAACAAAAATGTGCAAATGCTATGTTGTGATCCACATTCAATTCCCACAGTCCTTTCTCTGGGTGTAGATGGCTCTCCTCATCACAAGTCCATTGGAACTGGCCTGAATCATCTCATTGTTGAAAAGAGCCACATCCATCAGAATTGATCATCACATAATCCTGTTGTTGCCATGTATGATGATCTCCTGGTTCTTCTCATTTTACTCAGCATCAGTCTATGTCTCTCCAAGCTTTTCTTAAATAATCCTCTTGCTTATTTCTTACAGAACAATAATATTCCATAACATTCATATACCACAACTTATTCACTCATTCTCCAACTGATGAACATTCACTCAGTTTCCAGTTTCTTGCCCGTACAAAGAGGGCTGCCACAAACATTTTTTGCACATGTGGGTCCCTTTCCCTCCTTTAAGATCTCTTTGGGATATAAGCCCAGTAGAAACACTGCTGGATCAAAGGGTATGCACAGTTTGATAGGCCCTCTGGGCAGAGTTTCAAATTGCTCTCCAGAATGGTTGGATCAGTTCACAACTCCATCAACAACGTATTAATGTCTCAGTTTTCCCACATCCCCTCCAACATTCATCATTATTTTTTTCCTATCATCTTAGCTAATGTGACAGGTGTGTAGTGGTACCTCAGTGTTGTTTTAATTTGCATTTCTCTGATCAATAGTGATTTAGAGCACAATAAAATCTTTTAAGAGCCCTCCAAACCATCCTGTAGGTAGGCACATTTGGATACCTTCAGTTTGAAGGTATCCAAATGAAGATTCCTTCACTTCCACCAGGCATGCTCTTGGCACACCCCTTCATATCAAAAAGAAGAAGAAGAAAAAGAAGGAAGGGACTAGTCTGGCCAGGCAATACTTTATATCCTACAACAACCAGTGCTGTGCTGGAGGGAAGGCCAGTAAAGAAGATTACTTCTGTCATCTGAATTAAAAAGTCAGTGGATTGGGGAGTAATGTCCAAATTTGACATTTAAACAGTGTGCTCCCATCTGAATTGTTCTGTGCCCGGTGAGTGATTGACTCACCTGCCAATTGGGAGAACAAAGGAAGGTAGAAGGCACTAAAGAGGTGGGAGCCAATGGACTGTAAAATCTGAATGGCCATATGGGGAAGGAAGAGCAGAGGGGTTGCAAAAACATCTTGATTTCTTTCTCTCTTAGCTAGATGCAGGGAGGAGAAGAGCCCAAAGACAGAGGCGTAGGATGAAGAGGTCCAAGGCCAAGGATGGAAGAAAAAGGATGGAAAGGACAATGTGCCAAATGCTAGAACTTTTTAGCCATTTAATTCTCATCCCCCAAGAATGCCTGAAGCTTCCAGTTTCCTGTCCTTGAACCTACACAGGATGTAATTTGGAGCCAAGAAGAGAACATTGACATGCCTCACCCAGTGTCTAAGCCTTATTTAGCTAGCTAAGAGATACTGAGGCAACTTTTTTTTCCTGTTAAAGGGAATTACTTAAACAAGTAGAGGCAACATGGCATAGTGGAAAGAGGGCCAGCCTTGGAGCCAGGAAGATCTGAGTTCAAAAGCTGACTCTGCCAACATATTAACTACATGACCACGAACAAATCTCAGAATTTTGCTGAGGTCCCAGGCAACTTTCTAAAATGGGAAATTACAGATTTGTACTTGCTAGAAGGCATTTTCACTGCCTCTAGTGTCCCACCTTTCAGACTCTGGATGCTATCATTGCTGTCTTTCTTCCTCTCCTTCCAAAGTCTTGCTCTTCAGCTATGAAGTATGGAGGAAGGGCTTCCTATTGCCCTCTCCTCAAAGACCAAGTTCATTTTGCATCATTATGAGGGAGTTTAAGAGCATACGACCACTGGGCTTCATAAGTCTGTGGCCCAATTGCCAAAATGAAGGCTTATCACCCGACACTAACCAGACAATTGTGTATTTCTTGAGAGGCAACATGGTGTAGTGGACAGAATGCTGGGCTCAGAATAGTTCATTACTAGCAAGTCACTTAACCTCTGTTTGCCTCAATTTGCTCAACTGAAAAATGGGAATAACAATAGCATTACACCTTTCAGAGTTGTCGTGAGAAGTAAATCAGATATTTGTAAAGCCTTAGCACAGTAGCTGGCACATAGTAGGTGTTTAATAAATGCTTATTCCTCCCTTTGTTATGCCTTTCTTCCCCTTCCTTACCATCACGGAGAGTTATGTATCCCATTTGAATTGATTCAAGTAGCCAATTTGCCCTTAATATTCTAAGAGTTTTCATTTGATGATGGCTAAATAGTAAACTTTTTTAAAAATCACAATCCATTTTTATCATCATTTGTTAAGAGAAATGGTATATTTAAGTTAATCTGTAGCTCATCCTTTTTCTTCTAAAAGTTCTTAAGCACTTTTATGAAATAAAGCCATAAAGCCTTTTTACAAATAAGAAGTCTGAATTAGTGGGGGAAGCACAGTGGCAAAACCCAAAGTCAGAAGGGTGCTTTTGGATCGCCAAGTTTAGATTTAATCTGCAATAAAATGGAAGAAACTTTATAAAATATGTAAATATGTCTAACACAAGTACATGTATACATGAGAAACAGGGTGATTTATAGACTACTGAACTGGCTTTGGAGTCAGAAAGCCCTGGACTCAAGTTCTACCTTTAACATAGCCAGGCTATGTGTCCCAAACAATTTCATAAGACTTGAAAAGAATGTACTGATCTATATTGGTAGAGAAAGCTTCCTTAAAAGAAATTCTCTTCTATACCAATGAAACCACAGGTTTGATCCCCAATGTGTGAATGTGAGCACAAGAGACTATACACACATAATATATATGCATGCATATATATGTACATGACTAGAAGCAACTCTAGAGATCATCAAGTCTAACCTCATTCCTTAATTCATAGGAAAGGAAACAATCTCAGAAAGATACTTGAATACACAAGTAGTAAATGACAGAGCTGAAATTCAAAGCCCATGGCTCTAAAAACATATACACATATAGTGTGTGTGTGTGTGTGTGTGTGTGTGTGTGTGTTAGAGAAATACATAGAGCCTCTCTGTATGGCAAATCTTATTTTTTTCCATGTAATTTAAGCATAAATACTGCCTTTTACCAAGTAAACATGAACTAGTAAAGAAGATTTTTAAAGAAATTCATCACCTGGATAACCGGTGGGCATCTCAAATTTATTATGTCCAACCTGGACTTCATATTTCTTACCCAAACCCCTTCCTTTTCCAAATAGCCTTATTTTTGTTGATGGCAGCACTATTCCATTACAGCTACCCAAGTCTCATACCTAGGTAATTGTAGGGGTTAGAGTACTAGGCCTAGAGTCAGGAAGACTGGAGTTCAAATCCTTCAAAATCCTTGAAATTCTCTGACACTGTTACCCTGGGCAAGTCATTTAACTGCTGCCTGCCTCAGTTTCTTCATCTATAAAATGGAGACAATAAGCACCTATCTCCCAGAGTTGTTGTGAGATTAAATGAGATCCTATTTGTAAAGTGCTTTGCCAACCTTAAAGGGCTATATAAATTGTGCTTCTTGTGGTGGTCGTCATCATCATCATCATCATCATCATCATCATCACCACCACCATTTCCATCTCTATCATCTGTGACGCTTCCCTTCCTCTCATATCCGGTCAGTTGAAAAGTCTTATCAATTAACCTCTGTAACATCTCTCACATCTCACCTTCTCTCCTTTCACAGAGTTTAGATTCTCCTCACTCTTTCCCTGGACTACTTACTGCCACAGCTGCTTAAATCATCCCCCTGCCTAATCTCTCTTTCTTCCCCAACTCATACTCCACACAGCTTCCAATGTCATATTCCTAAAGCACATCCAGTTCTTTCTCCTGCTCAAAAAATTCCCCTCATTTTTTCCTGTTGATGTGGTCCTGAATGGTGGCTGTGGTTGGCAGAAAGAAATTCCTTAGGGCTGGCAGAGAAAAGGCTCTGATAGAGATCAGTTTAGCAGCATGGTCCCACCCTCTAAAGGTAATCCTGTCAGAAATCCAAGTTATGTCAAACCCTTGAGGCTAAATTTTCCCTATAAATCAGTTTATGGCCCATGCCATTGACCCTGAAACTCCTTGAGTCAGTCCTCCATGACAATATCTCATGGTCTCTTTCCCCATGCCATGTGATGTCTCTCCTAATCCTTTATGGGATCTGTCTTCTTAATTCCACTTCTCCTTATGGCTAACTAACTCTTTCAGCATTAGCCTGCCAGCTAAGGGCATGGCCCAACCTCATGGGGTTCTCTCTTTCTCCTGGATAATTGTGAATTCCACTAGGAAACTTGCCCTTTCCACCATTAATTATTGAAACCCCCTTTTATGTGACCCCAAATCTATTTTATACCTTTTATTTCTTCATTTTGTCTATAATCTCTTCTCCTAAATAAATCTAACTTTTGCCAAAAAGAAGGGCCATTATGAATTTTTCACATTACCAAACCCCAACATTTGGTGCCTACATCAGCCACATCATTTTGGTGCTCAAAACTCTTGGCCTTGAATTTTTTCCCCTACTCCTCATCTAAGGTGGGGATGTCACAGCTGGGAACCCAGCAAAGCCCCAAGGTATACCTCATACACTAGGTCAATGGATGAAGCCACTTGAGGGTAGGAGTTGGGGTTTTTAGAAGTGTTTATGAACTACTATAATATCTGGTCATCTAGGATTTTTAAAATGAGCTTTTTTTCTATTTTTCCTCTCTCTCTGCTCCATTTCTGCCTGTCTGTGACAGTCTGCATTTTCTTTGCTAACCTAACTTTTTCTTAAAAGTCATTGTCCAATGACTGATTGATTGCCACCCTGCTTGCGATATGTCTAGTTTCTCTTTAAATAAGGAACTCCTGTGATCCCAAGTCCCAGAGTCCTAAAATTCTCCTCTTATGGCTCCAAGTATATAGAAGCGTGTGGTTTTTTCAGGTTCTCCCTTAAACAGGAGATATATTACCCTCTCTCTCTAGACAAGAGACTGCCTCCGAGTGGCTTGGGCAAGTGTGGGAGCCTTTGTACCTTAAGATCTTTCCCCCTTCCCTCTAAATGAATCGGCCATGGAATAAAGAACCCTAAAATTAATTGAGCAAAATGGGACAAAATTGGATCCAACAAATAATTTGTTCCATTGCTGAAAAGCTGGTAAAGGATTTTGTCCTTTTCTTTTTGCATAATTTTTGCAACCTAAGTAGTTTATTAAATGATGGAAAGATACAAGTAACTTTTATATGTTTTATGGCATAATCTATATTAAAATATTTTGCCACTGATAGATATGTCATAGAAACATCATATAATTATATTTCTTTTCAAATTAATTCTGAATGAAAATCTAATTCCCACTTAGGTTAAATATTTTAAATTGATTTTCAATCATTCTGCTTAAATTCACTTAGAACTAACTCCAGCTGTGGATTTGAGATCTTTAATGTAAATTCAGCTAATTTATCAGTTGATCATTTTAGCTTTGAATGAACATTTCTTCCCTTTCCAATGAATATTGTGATCTTCTTTCATATGGATTTTTAGGGAATAATAACATAAATGAAACAACAGAGCCCTGAAGTTATCTGAGTGCCAAATTGCAGTTAGCAATACAATTGCAGTTAACAGTGAAATTGGCATATTTATTATTTATTTGAAGTTCTATGTCTGTGATCCTGCTTGGACAATATTATGCTTTGTGCTGACCTTTGATAAAAAGTTATACAATTTAAATTAAAGATTCTGCTAAAACAGCAAATACAGAATGGCAATATAGTTGAAATTCCAGATTTTATTACAGCTGCGTTCCCCTAGAAAGCTGGCATTTCTGATGCTTTAATATTGACTTTCTAAAAATTATCATTACTAATTCATCCCTAAGAAATCCCAGTGTTTTCTTGTGGGATTTTAACGGCTGAATGAAAAATGATAACTTTCAGGTTCCTAAGTTTCCAGGAAATAGATTTTATGCCTTGACATGTTATTGCTACATGGCCGGGAAGGTAGCTCACTTTGTTATGTAAGATGCATTTTAGTTATAAAATGTAAACTTTATCCACTTGATGAGAAATGTGAAAAATAATTGTCAACACTGCAACACCTACTGGATATTGTTTAAACCAGCTTCTGTACCCTGCTTCCAAACTTTGATCCCTTTGAAGGTGACCTTCCCTGTAAGGCACTCAGCTCAATGTGCCCTTCAAGCTTGAATCATCAGCAGCTGTACTGCTGAGACACAGCCCTGGGCAAGAAGGAACCAGGACCTGAGAGTACAGAGGCAGCAGGGCAGGTATGCTGTTGACTGTGGACACTTGCAGGAGGATAGAGTTTTTGGTTTGCGGTTTCTGGTCAGAGTGTAGAGCTGAAGGGAAGCTTGAAATTAACATCCACCTATCCCACAATTCAAGGTGCTTACACTAATACCTCTTATTTTTTTTTAAATGAACCAGCAAAGAAGAAAGAACCCCACCATTGAAATATATTATGGGAATAGGGAAAACCAGGGTTCCTCTTCAGAGGACTCGTTAATAAAAAAAATTAAAAAAAAAAAAAATGCTTCTATCCCAAAGAGTAATGTGAAATGGCTCCCCACCCAGAGAGAATTTATAGGAGAATTTAAAGATCAAATGAGAGACATAGAGGAAAACTAAAATAAAAATAAAAACCATCCAAGAAAAACAAGATTTTTGGGTTTTCCCGTTAGCCAACTAGAAAAGAATGTAGAATCTTCAAGATGAAAATAATTCTTTGAAAATTAGAATTGGGCAAGGAAGGGGGAGCCAGTGAAGCTATGAGAGACTAAGAAAATATCAAAACATTATAAATAATAAGAATAGAACAGGATGTAAAGCATAAGAAAAACAACAAATCTGGAGAACAGATCAAGAAGAGAAAATATTTTAATAATTGGCAGCCAGAAAGTTTTGAGCAAAAAGAAAATCTTGACACAATAATGCAAGAAATAATCCAAGAAAACTGTCCTGCAGAAATAGAAAAAAATCACCAATCACCACCTCAAAAAGATCCTTTGTGGAAAACACACAGGAATATCATTCCCAAATTTCAAAACCCCCACATTAAAGTGAAAATTTTGCAAGAGAAAAGAAAAAAACAATTCAAATGTGCTGGAGCTACAATTAGAATTGTACAAGACTTAGCAGCTACAATAAAAGACCACAGGTCCTGGAATCATATTTACCAGCAATCAAAAGAACTAGTCCTGCAGCCAAAAATATCATATCTAGCAAAATTATCTATAATTTTGAATGAGAAAAAATGGATCTTCAATGTACTTGTAGATTTTCAGAACTTTCTATCAACCAAGTCCAAACTTAATAGAAAATTGAACTTATAAAAGATCAATTTTAAGGAATTCAACATGGACAAATTGCTTATTTTTTTAACATGAGAAATGTATACTTTATGTCTAAGATTCACATCAACAATAGGGTAGCTCAAAAGAAAGAGTGGCAGAGTTAAGGTAAAAATAGTAATTATATGATATAAATGAGGTGCAGAGAAAGAATAGACACAGAGGCATTAGAGGAGGTAGGAGAGCTTGTAGTTCTGAGAACCTATTTACACCAGGAATGAGTTATACATAATATATGTATGTATGTATGTATGTATGTATGTATATACCATGAAGGATATAGGGTGAAGGAAGAAGACAAGGGATGGATCTTTGGGTGGGGAAAGGTTAAGTTGTGAGGCAGAATTTAATTAGAGTCAGCAGGGATAAGAAAGACTTGCATGTATGTGGGAAGGGGGTGAGTGTGTGTGTGTATGTATCTATCTACATATGTATACATAAATATACCTTTTCTTAACTGAGCTTGCTTGGGAATGGGGGGGTAGAGAATAAAAGGGAGAAAAAAAAGAATAAATTAAATAAGGTACACAGCAGAGAATCAAAGAACCAGGAAGTAAAGGAAAAAAATAAACATTCACAAATTTAACTGAAGAAAATCATACATTAAAATCTAGAACTGGGGGGCAGCTAGTTGGTACAGTGGATAGAGTACCAGCCTTGAAGTCAGGAGGACCTGAGTTCAAATCTAGCCTCAGACACTTAACACTTCCTAGCTGTGTGACTCTGGGCAAGACACTTAACCCCAATAGCCTCGGGGAGAAAAAAAAAAAAAGAAAAAAAAAAAAAAAAGAAAACTAGAACTGGGCAAGTGGAAGAAGTGGAAGTGAACGACTATGAGACATCAAGAATCAGTTAAACAGATTAAAAATAATAAAAAATTGGAAGAAAATGTAAAATGTCTCATTGGACAAACAGCTGACCTGTAAAATAGATCAAGGAGAGATAATTTTTAAATTATTGGACTACCTGAAGGCCACAATCAAAAAAAAAAAAAAAAAAAAAAAAAAAGGAGCCTGGATACCATGCTTCAAGATTTCATCAAGGAAAACTGCTCTGATATACTAGCACCACAGAGCCAAATAATCATTGAAAGAATCTGATTGCCTCTGGAAGGAAATCCCACAAGGAAAATACCAGAAACATTATTGCAAAAATCCAGAATTATAATCTCAAGAAAAAAATATTACAGGCTGCCAGGAAAAACAAAACAAAACAAAACAAAACAATTCAAGTATTAAGGAACCACATTCAGGATTACCCAGGATTTGTCAATTTCTACAGTAAAGGCTCAGAGGGCCTAAACTACCATATTCCAGAAAGCAAAGGACCTTGGGTTACAACCAAGAATCAGCTATCCAATGAGACTGAGCATCATCTTTCAGGGGAAAAGATGAATCATCCATGAAGTAGGGGACTTTAAGTCATTTCTATTGAAAAGATCAAAACTAAACAGAAAATTTGATTTCCAAACACAGAACCCAAGAGAAGCATAAAAAGGCAAAGCAGAAAGGGAAAAAAAGACATATTATTTAAAAGGTTACATCCCTAGAGGGGAAAATGATATTGTAAGTCTTAAGAACTATATCCTTTATTAGGACAGGGAGAGAGAGGTTAAAAACCAATTGGAAATTAAATAATCTAATTCTAAAGAATGAGTCAGTGAAACAACAAATCATAGACACAATCGATAGTTTCATCCAAGAGAATGACAATAGTGAGATAACATACCAAAACCTATGGGATGCAGCCAAAGTAGTATTAGGGAAATTTTTATATCTCTACATGAATAAAACTGAGAAAAAGTAGATCTATGAATTTGGAATGCAACTTTAAAAACTAGAGGGAAAAAAACAAGTTAAACCCCCCCAACTAAATACCAAATTAGAAATTCTGAAAATCAAAGGAGAGATTGATATAATTGAAAGTAAGAAAACTATTGAGCTAAGAATAAACTAAATCTAATTTAAAACTAAGAGTTACTTTTATGAAAAAACAACAATGAAATAGATAAACCTTTGGTTAATTTGATTAGAAAAAGGAAAGAAAAAGAAACAAGTTTCCAGCAGCAAAAAGAAAAAAGGTGAGTTTACCACCAATGAAGAAGAAATTAAAGTGATAATTAGGTATTATTTTGCTCAACTATATGCCAAAAATACATTTATTTTAATTTGATTGTCAGATATTTCCAGAAATGTAAAATACCAAGATTAACATAAGAGATAATAAAATACTTAAAGAAACCTATTTTAGAAAAAGAAATTGAATAAGCCATCAATGAAATCCTTAAGAAAATGTCTCCAGGGTCAGAAGGATTCCTCAGTGAATTCTACCTCAGTGAATTGTTAAAGAACAATTAATTTCAATACTAAAATAAACTATTTGGAAAAGTAGAGTAAGAAGAAGTTCTGCCAAATTCCTTCTTTGTCACAAATATGGTGCTGATACAGAAACCAGGAAGAGCTGAAACAGAGAAAGAATATCATAGACAAATCTCCCTAATGAATACTGATGCAAAAAATTTAAATAAAATATTAGAAAAGAGATCACAATAACTTATCAGCAAGATACTACACTATGAAGAAGTGAAATTTATACCAAAAATGCAGGGCTGGTTCAATATAAAGAAAATTATTGGCATCATTGATGATATTGATAACAAATCACATATGATAATCTCAATAGACACAGAAAAAGCTTTTGACAAATTACAGTGCCCATTCCTATTAAAGACACTAAAAACATAGGAATAAATGCAGTTTTCCCTAAAAGATCAGCAGCATCTAAAACTATCAGCAAGCATTATTTGTAATGGGAAAAAGTTAGACACATTCCCAATAATATCAACAGTGAAACAAGGATGCCCATTATCACTACAATTATTCAGTATTATACTAGAAATGTTGGCTCTAAAAAAATAAGAAAAAATAGAAGAAATTAGACTAGGCAAGGAGAAAATAAAATTATCACTCTTTGCAAATTATATGATGATATACTTAGAGCATCCTAGAGGATCAAAAGAAGAAAAAAAAACTACTCAAAACAATTAACAACTCTAGCAAAGTTGCAGAATATAAAATAAACTTACACAAATAATCAGCATGTTACCAACAAAGCCCAGCAGCAAGAGATAGAGAAATTCCATTTAAAGTACCTGTAGACAAAATAAAATATTTGGGTGTCTATCTGCCATGACAAGTCCAGAAACTACATAAACACAATAACAAAACACTTTTTACACAAATAAAGGCGAATGTAAGCAATTAGGGAAATATCACTTCCTCATGGATAGCTAATATAACAAAAATGGCAATTCTACAAAAAATTAGTCTACTTGTTCAGTGTCATACCAATCAAGCTGACAAAAGGTTATTTTATAGAGCTAGAAAATGTAATAACATCTGGAATTCATCTGGAAAAAAAGAAGAGGTCAAGAATATCAAGGAAATTCAAAATATATAGAGAATTGACTCTAATTTATAAGAAATCAAGCCATTCTCCAAATGATAAATGGTCAAAGGATATGAATAGACAATTCTCAGATGAAAAAATTGAAACTATTTCTAGCCATATGAAAAGATGCTCCAAGTCATTATTAATCAGAGAAATGCAAAGACAACTGTGAGATACCACTACATACCTATCAGATTGGCTAGAATGACAGGGAAAGATAATGCAGAATGTTGGAGGACAGATGGGAAAACTGGCACACTGATACATTGTTGGTGGAATTGTGAATACATCCAGCCATTCTGGAGAGCGATTTGGAATTAAGCTCAAAAAGTTAACAAACTGTGCATAACCTTTGATCCAGCAGTGATACTACTGGGCTTATATCCCAAAGACATCTTAAAGAAGGGAAAGGGTATGTGCAAGAATGTTTGTGGCAGCCCTCTTTGTAGTGGCCAGAAACTGGAAACTGAGTGGATGCTCATCAATTGGAGAATGGCTGAATAAATTGTGGTATATGAATATATTATGGAATATTATTGTTCTGTAAAAAATGACCAACAGGATGATTTCAGAAAGGCCTGGAGAGACTTACATGAACTGATGCTGAGTGAAATGAGCAGGACCAAGAGATCATTATATACTTTAACAACAATACTGTATGAAGATCAATTCTGATGGACGTGGCCCTCTTCAACAATGAGATGAACTAAATCAGTTCCAATAGAGCAATAATGAATTGAACCAGCTACACCCAGCAAAAGAACTCCAGGAGATAACTCTGAACCACTACATAGAATTCCCAGTCCTTCTGTTTTTGTCCGCCTGCATTTTTTATTTCCTTCACAGCTTAGTTGTACACTATTTCAAAGTCCGATTCTTTTTGTACAGCAAAATAACTGTATGGACATGTATACATATGCTGTATTTAACTTATACTTTAACATATTTAACATGTATTGGTCAACCTGCCATCTAGGGGAGGGGAGGGAGGGGAAAAATTAGAACAAAAGGTTTTGCAATTGTCAATGCTGAAAAATTAGTCATGCATATAACTTGTAAATAAAAAGCTATAATAAAAAAAAGATCAAGGGAATTAATGAAAAAAAAAAATAATGATGGAGTACCAGACCTAAAAATCTCTTATAAAGTAGCAATCCTCAAAATCATCTGATACTGTGTAAGAGGTAAATCAATGGAAGAGGTTAGATATACAAAAGACATAATCAATAATTATAATAATTTACTGTTTGATAACACCAAAGATTCCAACTTCTGGGATAAGAACTCAATATTTCACAAACATTGATGGTAAAATTGGAAGATGATATTCCAGAAACCCAGTATAGACCTACATCTCACATCCCATATCAAAATAAGGTCAAAATGGGTTAATGATTTAGAAATAAAGGGTTATAGTATAAGCAAATTAGGAGAGTAAAGTACAGTTTAACCAACAGATCTTTGAATAAGGGAGGAATTTGTGGCCAAAGAAGAACTAGAGAACATTATGAAGTACAAAATAGATAATTTTATTACATTTGAAAGGTTTTGCACAAATAAAATCAATGTAGCCAATACTTGAGGGAAAGCAGAAAGCTGGAGGGAAATTTTTATAGCCAGTGTTTCTGATAGAGTCCTCATTTTTAAAATACATAGAGAACTGACTTAAATTTATTTAAAAAAAAAAAGAAAACAATTTTAAGATGAAGAAATTGAAGCTATTTCTTATCATATAAAAATGTTCTAAATGCAAGTTAAGACAAATCTGAGGTAACACTTTATACATCTTAGATTGATTGGCTAAGATGACAAGAAAAGATAATGATAAATGTTGGAGAGGATGTGGGAAAACTGGCCATTATTACATTCTTGTTGGAATTTCCAACCATTCTGGAAAGCAATCTGAAACTATGCCAAAAGGGCTATCAAATTGTGCGTACTCTTTGACCCAGCAGTGTTTCTACTGGGCTTATATCCCAAAGATATCTTAAAGGAGGGAAAGGGACCCACATATGCAAAAAAATTTTGTGGCAGCCCTTTTTGAAGTGACAAAGAATTGGACAATGTATAGATGACCATTAATTGGGGAATAGCTGAGTAAATTGTGGTATATGGAAGAAATGAAACATTATTATTCTATTAAAAGTTATAAGCAGGCTGATAAAATCCTGGAAAAACTTACAAGAACTGATGCTGAGCGAAGCAAGAAGAATCAGGAAAATATTGTACACAGCAACAGTAAGATTGTGCAATGATCGACTATGACAGGCTTGGTTCTTCTTAGTGGTTCAGTGATCCAAGGCGTTTCCAGTAAAGTTGGATGGAAAACTCCATCTGCATTCAGAAAGAAAACTATGGAGACCGAATGTAGATCAACTTACTGTTTTCATTTTTTTCTTGTGGTTTTTCCCTTTTGTTTTGATTTTTTTTCTCCCAATGTTACTTGGGAAAATAAAAAATAAAAAAATAAAAATGTAAAATTCCCCCTTCCCTCAAAAAAGAAAAGAAGTGTGGAAGGATGTGATGCCTCTATAGGTTGGAGGAAAACATATGGCAAGACCGACTAGTACTAGAAGGAAAAGCATTGGAAAGACTGCATCAGTGGCCTTGAACAATTTCCAGTTATCTGGTATCTCTACTCCTTGTAATTTATTATCCTGCAGATTCCATGTGATTTAGTAAGGTGAATCAAAATTACAAGGAAGAATAAATAAAAAAACAAAGTGGAGAAATAACTCTGTCCAGTGACCTCCATCTGGGGTCTGCCAAGTAGACGGTATAATGCACACATCTCTCATATTCTTTCAATTAGACTCACTCTCCTCACTTGTCTATTAAAAGTCTTTCAGATCTTTACAATTCTTGTTCTTCTTCTAGCTACTTGACACTGAATTTTAGGGAAGTGAAGGATGGGAAGAATGAATATATATATATATATATATATATATATATATATATATATATATACACACACACACACACACATATACATGAAGGAGGTGGGAATATGAACAATTGACCAGCAGAATCCCAGATCACTAAGAGACCCCATCCTGACCTGCATGGTCAGGAAGCCTGGATTTCACATCTCAACTTATCTACTTAAAAGATTTGTCAAGAAAACCCAATCATGTGTCCTTACTCTTCCTCAACTCTCTGACCTCTAAAATGTGTCAAGAGTGTAAGCAAACTATTTCAAAGGTCTATTCAGAGGTCATCTCTCTGGTTTCCTGTGACTTGTGTCCCCTCGGACATAGCCTACTCAAATTTCTGAAACAAACTTTCTAAAAGAAACAGTGAGCTTATCAAAATGAAATTTGTTCATAAGAGGAAGATTGCTCTTCCTGGGAATGGTTCTAGAATTTATCAACAAAAACAAGGTTTACCTCAAGGCATCAAGAGGGCAAAAGATGGAGAAACTGACATTTGGGGGAAGTCCCAGAATCTGATCCCAGTTTGCAAGAATTTTATCCTTGGAAATAAGTACATATTATGGCATCCTTGAATACAAGTAGTATGAAGGAACATGAAACGGTATCAGAGAAATACAGAAAGGAGGGGAAACACACAAGACACACACATTTGTTTGGTTGTTGTCCTTCATTCTTGAAGAAGACCAAAATGATATTACTATGTTAGAGTTCAGGCACAATGTGTCTGAATGTGGCTGATCAAATCGATATAAGGTTGGAACACTCTGCCACGGGTCAAGCACAAATAGTCCCTACGAACATTTGCAGTGGATTCTCTAACTTTGCACATCTCCCATTTTTTATGAGCTAATTCAATTCTGCTTTATGCTTGGAGCACAGCACCTCCTCTGATGGGGGCATGCCATGCTGGGTGGTCCTGTGTCAGCATCTCCCATGTCACACAGTCAATTCTAAAGTTCTTGAGAGAGAGCTTGGGAATATCCTTGTATGGATTTTTCTGATCACCTTATGAATGCTTGCCCTATATTTGTTCTCCATAAAATAGTCTTTTTGGCAAGCATACATATGACATTTGAATAATGTGGCCAACCCAGTAGAATTGTGCAATAGAATTTGAACATTTGGCAGTTTAGTTGGTGAAAGGACCTCAGTATCTGGTATTTTATCCTGCCAGGTGATCTTCAGAAGCTCCTGGCATGGCACTTGTATACTGTGCAGGTTTTACAGACATACAACAATGAGGTTAGTACAACAGCTCTGTGGAGCTTCAATTTTGTAGTCAGTCTATTGCCTCTGCTCTCCCACACTTTCCTTTGGAGCCTCCCAAACACTGAACTAGCTTTGGCAATGTGTGTGTGTCATACATATATACACACAGACTTATATGTCTGTATATCATATGTCTGTATGTCATATATATATATATATATATATATATATATATACATATATATACATATATATATATATATGCACACACACAAGTTTATCATCTAGAATCATTTAATTTCTTCATCAATTGGACTACCTACAACACAGGAATCAGAGGTCTGTTGTTGGGTCAAAGGAGGTATTACATATACACAGTATTCCATAATTCCTTGTGATTGTTTCTGGTTTTGTATTTAGAAGTATTAATGTTGTTGCAGGTTTTTTGTATTTAAAGGTATTAATATTGTTGTTTTCTGTTGCATTTGTTATTATTCAAGAACTGAAGGAAAAGACCTGATATGCCTGTAATGAAATAATGGTATCTGTTCATGACATATTAAGGCAGAGCTCAAAGGCAGGGCCATATTCAAACCCCCCTGTCCCCACCATGCAATCATCATCCATTTTCCCCAAAAGAAAAGGGAAGTGCAGAGACTTACCTTTCAAAGGGAAGTGGATGATAGTGAATAGGAGAGTGACTTGTTAAATTTTCCAGGTTGACAAACTCCTAAGAAAGGGAAGTCCAGAAATGATGTGAATCTTTCAGGGCTTAGAGGAAAAGAGATGGCAGGATTGATTTTGTGAGTGGTCCTGTGGTTCCAGCTCTGTGACATGCCAACTGTTTGCAATTTATTTTCCTGTTGCCTCCACTTTATGAGATCAAGAGAAGGGAAATGATGTGAAAGAATCAAATCTGTTAATGTCAAGGCACACTCAAGGTACTATCCAATGGGCTACATTGGAGTCATCTAATCAGGGGATCTAATTCATACATCAGATACAGTCTTTCCATCAGGCCTTGGACAACCCAAAGACCTCATTTTTTTCAGTTGTCTGAGGATGGGCTTCCAAACAAAGGGTCTGTGTAAAGGCCTGTAGTTTTACCTATGGGGACCATGAATTTTTACGGCAGTCAGCAATGGAAAGAATAAGGATCAAGATAGGAAAAACAATGGTTGACAGACAGCATTCCACATTGCATGGTGCTCACAACCTGACCTGTAGGATTAGAAAGTCTGGACATTACCTGGATTTCACATCTAAACTTATCCACTTAGCAAACATGTCAAGGTAACCAAGTCATTTAACCTGTGTCATCTTCTGGTCTCTGCCCTATAACATTACTAATTACTAATCTCACAGTTTGCTCAGAGGCTCAAAAGTGACCAAAATATAGAACTTTCTTTATATGAGCAAATTATTAGTTTAACTGGCCCAAATACATAGGAAAACTTGCAAAAAAAGATGTTTCAGGAGTGCAATGGAACCTTTCATTGGCTCATCAGAAATCACTGGCCCAAGGTTACCCTGACTATTACCCCAACTCCAAACTCTATGAATTTCTTAAGCAATTTCAATTCTGGAAACTTTTTTTTCCTGAAATACCAATGAGTTTTTCAAAATGAAACCTGTCCAGAAAAGGGAGATTGCTCAGATTTTCACTCCATAAAAGGAGAAATCATGTTAACTTTAAGGGATTCACAGGCAAGAAGATGGATAACCTGAAGGAAAATCATTTTTCAAAGGTAAAGGTACTGTTTGTGATAGGACATTATGCACGGGAGTTAGACTGCTAAACTCTTCCTGATTGTACTACTAAGGATGAAGAAGTACAGGCATAATGTTAACCTTAAGGAATTCACAAGGAAAATGAAAAGAAATTGATTTCCTAGTTGACTCTTGACTCCAACCCAGACCTAGAGCATCCTTTACCAGTTGCAATTTTTAAAATTCAACATATGCAGAAAATTTTAAAAATGAAAAGGCACGAAGAAAAAAAAAACAAGTTGCAGAAATATTAAATACAATGGTCATAGTATCCTTTGAGGAAAGGTGGTAAGGAACCAGGTCAGGAGACTTCCATCTGTCCCAAATCAACAACTTCCATCTGTACAAGACAACCTGCCTTCTACTACCAGTTCACTATCTCAACTGACATGTAGAGAATTTCTAGTACAAAGAGGAGCAATCTACCTTTTCAGCTTTTGCTCTGCTGTCTCTTAAAGCAAGAAGAAAGCTGAGACTTTCTTGTTACATATCCCAAAGAGATCTTAAAGAAGGGAAAGGGACTTGTATGTGCAAGAATGTTTGTGGCAGCCCTCTTTGTAGTGGCCAGAAACTGAAAAGTGAACGGATGTCCATCAATTGGAGAATGGCTGAATAAATTGTGGTATATGAATATTATGGAATATTATTGTTCTGTAAGAAATGACCAACAGGATGATTTCAGAAAGGCCTGGAGAGACTTACATGATGTGATGCTGAGAGAAATGAGTAGGACCAGGAGATCGTTGTATACTTCAACAACAATACTATATGATGATCAATTCTGATGGACATGGCCCTCTTCAACAATGAGATGAACCCAATCAGTTCCAATAGAGCAGTAATGAACTGAACCAGCTACACCCAGTGAAAGAACTCTGGGAGGTGACTATGAACCACTACATAGAATTCCCAATCCCTCTGTTTTTGTCTGCCTGCATTTTTTATTTCCTTCACAGGCTAATTGTATACTGTTTCAAAGTCCGATTCTTTTTGTACAGCAAAACAACTGTTTGGACATGTGTACATATATCATATTTAATTTATATTATAACATATTTAACATGTATATATTTAACAACCTGCCATCTGTGGGGGGGGAAGGAGTGGAAAAATTAGAACAAAAGGTTTGGCAATTGTCAATGTTGTAAAATTACCCATACATATATCTGGTAAATAAAAATTATTAAAAATTGTCAATGAGACTACAGGACTTCAAAATCTGCAGGAATCATTGGATTCCCTGACATGTGAAGTAATGGACAATAGATTGGTTTTGGACTATCTTTTGACTGCTGAAGGAGGTGTATGTGTGATTGTTATTTATATACCCTCCTTCTAGAACTTATGTACATGTATAATTCCTCATGTTAATTCATGTTGTTTGTTACATCATTACTATCCTGTGTTATATTACTATGTACTTATGCAATACCTCCCATGCTGATGGATTTATGTATACCTGTTTCAATTACCCTTCAACCCAGAGAAAACCTGCTAACAATATCTGATTTGACTCCCCATTTCTTTTTGGTGTTTTTACCTCCATTCCTGAGAAGTCAGGGAAGATACAATCACCTTTTTTTTGGTGTTTTCACCTCCATTCCTGAGAAGTCAGAGAGGGCATGACCACGTGTGTTCTAAAAAAAAAAAAAAGCGGGAGATGTAGAGAGCCAGAACTCTGGAGAAGTATACTTGAAGCAAAGATACTTACAGCAGGGTGTTAACTCAGTGTGATTAATGAGATGATGGTTTTCTAGTACTTAGTATGGTGATGTAATGGTTCTCTAGTTCACACATACTTAGTGTGCTATAATGATGTAATCATACTGAGTTATTTAAGGGCTGAGAGGACTAGAAATAAAAACATTCCATCTTTCACCATCCTCCTGGTAGCTCTCCTGCCTACTTTACTCCTCCACTAAGACCAAGGCTGGTTCCGAGATCCTCCAGAGAGCTGGCCCGGACATTACAAGTTCCCATGGATTTATCGCTATGCTGATGATTCTAAAGTATTTCTTTACTGCCCATACCTCTGTTGACCTCCAATCTTACATCTCCAGCTGCCTTTCAGATATCTTGAATTGGATGTCCTATAGATATCTGAAATTTAACATGTCTAAAACAGAACTCAGTATCTTCCCCTTTAAATTGTCCCCTTCCCTCTTACCTTCCCTATGACTGTAGGAGGAAGCACCATCTTCTAAGTCCATGAGATTCCCAATCTAGGAACCATCTTCAACCCTTCATTATCTCTCATCTCTCATATTCAATCTTTTGCCAAGGCCTATTGCCTTCACCTCTGTAATATCTCTTGAATGTGCTCCTTTCTCTTTTCCGTAACTGCCACCATTTTGATGCAGGCCCTTATTATCCCTTGCTCACCTACTGGTGGGTCTGCCTATTTCAAGTCTCTCCCACTCCAATCCATCTTCCATTCATCCACTAAAGTGACTTTCTTAAAGAATAGATCCCATCATGTCACTGCCCCTATACCAACTCCTACTCTCAGTGGCTCTCTGTTAGCTCTAGGAGCAAATACAAAATATTCCCTTTGCAATTTAAAGCCTTTTCTATCCTACCTTGTACCTTTCCAGACTTCTTACACTTACTCCTCACTATGTACACTAATCTAGGGACACTAGTCTCCTAAATGTTTGAAAAATAGGCCATGCCAACTGTGAGCATTTTCTCTGGTTGCGTCTCATACCAGGACTTCCTCAACTCTCCCTGTTGACTTTCCTGAATGCTTTTAAGTCTCAACTAAAATTCCATCTTTTACAAAAAGACTTTCCCAGTTCCTCTTATTTTAGTGCCTTCACTCTTAAGTAGTTACTAATTATTCTGTATATAGTTTGTTTATATTTGCTTTGAATGTTGTCTCCCCCATTAGATTGTAGTCTCCTCCAGGGCAAGGATTGTCTTTTGCTTCTTATTATATCATACCCAGTGCTTAACATAGGGCTTGGCACATAGTAGGTACATAATGTTGGTTGACTGATAGCAGACTGCCTATATGTATATTCTCTGAATGATACTGTCTTCCTCATTTCAAACATTTTATTTCAAGGATTGTTTTCACAAGGTGATTCCATCCTGAAAATTTGGCTTACTGGGCCAGATTCTCAGACACCGAAGGAGTAGTGAGTGGGTATTCATGGCCACTTTCTAGCAGATAACTTTCTAATAACTTTCCATTCTAGAAGTCCACAAATGAAAAACTGTGAAGAACTAAGTATTTACTGTAAATTAGAAAATGTGTTATGCATACATTAAAAAACATTCTGTCTGGATCTCCACTGACAACAACAGTGGATAAATATGGGAAATTCTGTATCTTGCTGGCAGATCTCTACCTGAAGAGGTATCTCTGTCATGAGTAGAATATTTCTATTTATAAACAGTCAGATTTGTGTTGGCTAGAGGAAGGTTCATTTAAAGTAGGAAAGGTAGCATACTCATGAGATTTTGAGAAATATTGTATCCAAGTCAAATGAATTGTTGATATCTTTGAACTTGCCAAACAGGTGAATTAGGACTCTGAAAAAAAAGGTCTCGTGAGACTAGGTACCTAGTCCCTTTTCTCACACACTGGAGAATTCAAGGCTTTACTTCTACATCCACCAATGGATGAATGTAAACCACTGTCACCAACTAATGTTAACAAAATTTTACTCTATTGGGGTCTAAACTGTGAATGGCAAAGCAACTTTGCCTCCAACAAACTTAAGAAGGATTTAGATAGAAACAAGAAAAAAATGCTAAAAGTTCTCTCATTCTTTCTAAACCCTCTGTTCATATATTTAATTGAAAATCATGCTTTTGAGAGATTTCATTTCATTCATCTGTTGATCTGTAGAAATTATGATATATTATATATATGTATATATGTATATGCATATACATATACATATATATATATACATACACACACATACATACATATATTATGTACCCCAGAGGGGGCATTTTTGGAATTCCAATAGAAAAAGGCTTACTTAGGTACTAACAGGCTTCAAGTTCAGGAAGACAGTGAAGAAAAGTGGCAGTTTCATCCCATGTTGGGAAAGTATCCTGAAATGAAGGAAACTCATTCTGTGTTGTGAACCCAGCAGAGTGGAATTATTATGATTTTCATAATTATTGAGATGATATGTAATGAATATATGAATCATTTAAATTTCTTGGGTTAATTTTTCTGGCTTAGGAGTCAGAAGCTCACAATGCAGGTTAAAATTTTCAATCATTCTGACAATGGCTATATTCCTCTGCTCTACTGTCCCTGTGTAGAATAAGTAAAGTGAATCTAAGATTACAAACAATTGCTCCATCTCTTAACTCTGGTTCTGTGCCCTAGGGAGGGAGTGGTCACCATCCTCAAGATTTGAAACAAATCAGAAGAACTGTTCTTTCACTTGTGGGCAGTCAAACCCTGGGAATGACTATATTGTACTCCACCTTCTCCCTATCCAGCTATGATTTGTGTATAAAATCTCTGCCTTTCCCCCAACAGATAAGGTATCCTGCCCAGGAGAACTTCCAATTTGTAAACTGTATTCCACACTCTGAAAGTGATTAATTAAAACATTACCTGATCTCTAAAACCTGTCTCTAAGCCTGTGTTGTGTGGTTCCAATTATTCACAGGTTAGAGACAAATACAGTAAAATTCTATTAATGTTAATTGGTGGCACTAGTTTTAAGGAGTGGTTGTAAAAGTTAAGCTTTGAATTCTTCAGTATATGAGAGAAAGGACCTTTTTCCAGAGTACCACTTTGCCTGTCTGGCAAGTTCAAAACTTTGATACTGGCTCCATTACCAGGCCCAGCTTTTGATCAAACCCACCTTTGACTGTGAAGAATGTTTCATGGGCTCTTTTCTTAATCAAGACCACCTTGGTAAGGCCTGATTTTTTTTTTTTACACATGGATTGGTTTTTGCATACGTTTTTTCTCTTTGATAAATGGGGCTGGAGTAGACGATGAAGAGAAAAAAGAGAAAGTATTCCAGAAAACATTGAGGGACCCTCCCTACCATATCAATCATTCAGCATTATCCAGCCTTAGTGAGAGATGGCAGGAGGGGTATATTCAGAACATTGCCCATTATCCCCCATGATTCCTGTTGGAGATGTCTCCTTGCATATACAATGGCAAGAAGTGTCTACTCTAGTTGACACACTCTAAGCTTTAAACCCCTCTTCCTTCTCCATTCCCCTCTCCTGGAGTCAAGAGTATAGGTGTCAGAGGCAGAGCCAAGATGGCAGAGAAGACACACGCAACATTCTAAGCTCCTCTCATACCCTCACTACTAATTAACAAATTCAGCCTCAAAAATAGTGCTTAACTGGTAAAGTTCACGAAGAATCTTAGTACAACAACTTATCAGCTGAAGATAATCTGGAAGATTGCCAGAAAAGGTTTGTCCTGAGAGGTGGGAGCAGGCCAGCACAAGCAGAGAAACAGAACCAGAAGCTAGCATACTGAGTGGACCAGGACAGGGGCTAGAAAATTTACAGGGAGGACTCTACCACAGGTTGGCTGCTCTGTTTTGGTTGCAAAACAGTAGACTAATAGAGAAATTAAAGACAAAGATAGAGTGTACTCCAAAAAACACCAGAATCTAACAGGATCTGACTACACTCACCCAAAACTGGAAGTGAGTGACTGAGCACAGAGGACAGCACAGCTGTGCAGCCACATTCTATAGAACAGGGCTTTTGCACAGGGCAGTCACAAATCTGCATGGCAAGAGGGCTCAACCCAGGGCAGCCTCTAATCTGCACAGTGGGGGGCTCAGCCTGGGGCAACAGAACTTCTGCAGCAGGACTGTGCTCCCCAGAGCAGAGATAATTCCAGTGTGGTATGGGGCTTTTTCCCAGGGCAACTGCTTGTTCTAATGCAAGGTACTGCCTGGCAGTGACACTTTAGCCTCAGGGCACTGGATAATCCGAACAGCAGGGCTCTTAGCAGGGCACTTCCCCAGCTCAGGCTATACTATCCAGGGCAGAGCTTTTCCCAGAGCACTTCCATAGTTTGGACCCTCTTTGCAGCCCATTTATAGGATAGCTACTGTCCATATATCTATCCCTGCTCTGCAGAGGAAGCTAGTAACCTCCTTGCCCTGAAGACAGAGCCTAAGGGCTTTAAAAAAATGAGTAACAAAGCCAACGGGCCATCTATAGCATCTATACAGAAAGAGAGAAGGTTTTCAACCCAGAGGAGACTAATAGCAGTCTCCAGACAAAACCCCAAAGGGGGATGTAACCTGGTCCCCATCACACAAGGCTCTCCTAGAAGAATTTATTTAAAAAATCTTAAGAGAGCTAGAAGCAAAATGGGGAAAGGAAAAAGAAGCTATGCAAGAGAGTACAGAAAAAACTTATAACTCACTTAAAGAAAAATTTGATAAAGTGGAAAAAGAAATCAACTTCATGAAATGTGAATTAGAAAAGGTAAAGAACTCCCAGGGAGTACGGGAAACAGAATTAGTGAATTGGAAAAGATAAAGAACTCCCAGGAAAGCAGGATTTGTGAATTGGAAAAAGAAAATAATTCAGTAAAAAAAAATAGTGAAATGGAGAAAAATTCCATAGAGCAAAACAATTCATCTAAAAACTCAATTGGACATATACAAAAAGAAGTTTAAAAAGCTAATGAAGAAAATTCTTTAAAAATCAGAACTGGAAAAATGAATACAAGGGATAATGTTGCAAAAAAATTACTCATGCATATGTACTGTCAAAAAAATTATAATTATAAAATTAATTAAAAAAAATCAGAACTGAACAAATAGAAATGAATGATTCGTTGAGACATCAAGAATCAGTCAAGCAAAACCAAAAAAATTTAAAAATAGGAAAAAAACTGTTAAATATTTACTTGGGAAAACAACAGACTTGGAAAATAGATCTAGGAGAGACAATCTGAAGATTATAAGACTAGATGAAAATTATGATGAAAAAAAGAGCCTAGATACTATTTCACAGGAAATAATCAAAGAAAACTGCCCAGATGTAATAGAATCAGAAGGTAAAATAGTCGTTTAAAGAATTTATTGAACACCTTCTGAAAAAGACCCTAAAATAAAAACTCCAAGGAATATTGTGGCTAAATTTCAGAACTATCAGACTAAGGAAAAAATATTACAAACAGCCAGAACAAAACAATCCAAATACTGAGAAGCCACAATAAAGATCACTCAAGATCTAGCTGCTTCCACATTAAAAGATTGAAGGGCCTGGAATCTGATATTCCAAAAGGCAAAAGAACTTTGGAATAAAGCCAAGAATAAACTACCCAGCTAGGCTAAGCATTTTTTTCCAGGGAAGAAGATGGACATTTAATGAAACAGATGAATTCCATTTGTTTCTAAGGAAAAAAACAGAACTAAACAAAAAATTTGACCTCCATTATAGGAACTCAAGAGAAGCAGAAAAAGGTAAAGAGAACTCTTGAAAACTGTATTTCTGTTATGGCTATACATAAAGAGTACATGTATAATTTGATTTTACTGATATAATATAAAAAGGGAAGTAGAAATGGAAAAGTGATAGTGTTGGACAAAGGGGAAAAGGGAGATAAAAAGAAGGAAACTGAATCCCATGAACTATATCCCATGAAGAGGCAAAGGAAACCTATCATATCTGAGGGAATTTAGAGAGGGGGAGGAACAATCATGTGAATCTTACTCTCATCAGAGTTGGCTCAAAGAGAAAATAGTTGACATATTTGGTTTACAGAGAAACATCTCTCATCTCATTAAAGAGTGGGAGAGGAAAAGGGAAAAGGAAAAGAGTAATAAGGGAAAGGTACAAGAAAGGGGAAGGGATTCAAAGCGGGTGGGAGGGATTGTAAAGAGGGAGAGCTGCATGAGGCAAGTGGGGTCCATAACTTTAATACTGGGGAAAGGGGGAAAGAGGGGTAAGAAAAAAAGAAAAGCATAACCTGGGATAATAAGATGGAAGGAAATGCAGAATTAGTCATTTTAACTGTAAATGCGAATGGGATGAACTCTCCCATAAAATGGAGACAGATAGCAGACTGGATCAAAAGCAATATGTTGTTTACAGGAAACATTTAAAGCAAGGAGATACATACAGAGTGAAGGTAAAAGGCTGGAGCAGAATCTATTATGCTTCAGGTAAATTCAAAAAAGCAGAGGTAGCCATCCTTAGATCAAGCAAAGGCAAAAATTGATCTAATTAAAAGATAAGGAAGGAAATTATATCTTGCTAAAGGGTAGCATAGACAATGAAGCAATATCAATTCTAAATAGATATGCACCAAGTGGTATGGCATCTGACTTCCTAAAGGAGAAGTTAAGAAAGTTACCATAAGAAATAGAAAATAGACAGCAAAATTATAATAGTGGGAGATCTCAACTTTGCACTCTCAGAATTAGATAAATCAAACCACAAAAAAATAAGAAACTAAAGAGGAAAATAGAATATTAGAAAAATTAGGTATGATAGATCTTTGGAGAAAACTGAATGGAGACAGAACGGAGTATGCTTTCTTCTCAGCAGTTCATGGAACCTATACAAAAATTGACCATATATTAGGACATCAAAATTAAATGCAGGAAGGCAGAAATAGTAAATGTATTCTTTTCAGATCACGATGCAATAAAAACTACATTCAACAAAAAATTAGGGATAAATAGACC
Organism: Sminthopsis crassicaudata; assembly: GCF_048593235.1. Lineage (NCBI taxonomy): Eukaryota > Metazoa > Chordata > Mammalia > Dasyuromorphia > Dasyuridae > Sminthopsis > Sminthopsis crassicaudata. The sequence continues at coordinate 69,216,988 of NC_133623.1, forward strand.
AAAAAGAAATTGGAAACTAAATAATCTCATCTTAAAGAATGATTGGGTGAAACAGCAAATTATAGACACAATTAATAATTTCACCCAAGAAAATGACAACAATGCGACATCATACCAAAATTTGTGGGATACAGCCAAAGTGGTAATAAGGAGAAATTTATATCTTTAGAGAGTTACTTGAATAAAATAGAGGAAGAGAAGATCAATGAATTGGGCTTGCAACTTAAAAATCTAGAAAAGGACCAAATTAAAACCCTCCAATCAAATACTAAACTTGAAATTCTAAAATTAAAAGGAGAAATTGATAATATTGAAAGTAAAAAACTATTGAATTGATAAATAAAACCAAGAGTTGGTTTTATGAAAAAAAAATATAATAGATAAAACTTTGGTAAATCTGATCAGAAAAAGGAAAGAGGAAAATCAAATTGTTAAGTCTTAAAAATGAAAAGGGAGAACTTTCTACCAATGAAGAGGAAATTAGAGAAATAATAAGGAGTTACTTTGCCCAATTTTGTGCCAATAAATTTGACAACCTAAGTGAAATGGATGACTTCGTCCAAAAATATAGGCTTCCCAGATTAACAGAGGAGGAAGTAACTTGCTTAAATAGTCCCATTTCAGAAAAAGAAATGGAACAAGCTATTAATCAACTCTCTAAGAAAAAATCCCCAGGACCAGATGGATTCACATGTGAATTCTACCAAACATTTAAAAAACAATTAACCCCAATGCTATATAAACTATTTGAAAAAATAGGGAATGAAGGAGTCCTACCAAATTCCTTTTATGACACAAACATGGTACTGGTACCTAAACCAGGTAAATTGAAAACAGAGAAAGAAAATTATAGACCAATCTCCCTAATGAATATTGATGCTAAAATCTTAAATAAAATATTAGCAAAAAGACTACAGAAAATCATCCCCAGGATAATACACCATGACCAAGTAGGATTTATACCACGAAGGCAGGTCTGGTTCAATATTAGGAAAACTATTAGTATAATTGATCATATCAATAACCAAATTAACAAAAACCATATGATCATCTCAATAGATGCAGAAAATGCATTTGATAAAATACAGCACCCATTCCTATTAAAAACACTAGAGAGTATGGGAATAAATGGATTTTTCCTTATAAGTCTCAGTAGCATATATTTATAACCTTCCGTAGGCATTATATGTAATGGTGATAAACTGGAACCATTCCCAATAAGATCAGGAGTGAAACAAGATTGCCCACTATCACCATTACTATTTAATATTGTATTAGAAATAATATGAGTTGAGAAAGAGATTTAAAAAATTAGAGTAGGTAATGAGGAAACCAAATTATCACTCTTTGCTGATGATATGATGGTATACTTAGAGAAATTCAGAGATTCTACTAAAAAGCTATTAGAAAGAATCCATACCTTTAGCAAAGTTGCAAGATACAAAATAAACTCACATAAATCATCAGCATTCTTATATATCACTGACAAAATCCAACAGTTAGAGATACAAGAGAAATTCCATTTAAAGTAACTGTCTATAGTATAAAATATTTGGGAATCTATCTGCCAAGGGAAAATCAGGAACTATATGAACAAAACTACAAAAAATTTTCCACTCAAATAAAGTCAGATCTAACCAATTGGAAAAATATTAAATGCTCTTAGAGAGGGAGAGCAAAAATACTAAAGATGACAATACTACCTAAACTAATCTATTTATTTAATGCTATACCTATCAGACTCCCCAAAAAAACTATTTTAATGACCTAAAAAAAATAATAAAGTTCATATGGAAAAACAAAAGGTCAAGCAGCAGTTAGCAAAACCATTTGGTATTGGCTAAGAAATAGACTAGTTGATCAGTGGAATAGGTTAGTTTCACAGGAAAAAATAGTCAATAAGTATAACAATCTTGTGTTTGACAAACCCAAAGACTCCAGCTTTTGAGAGAAGAATTCACTGTTTGACAAAAACTGCTGGGAAAATTGGAAACTAGTAGGAAGAAACTAGGCACACTTAACACCACATACTAAGATAAGATCAAAATGGGTCCATGACCTAAGCATAAAGAATGAGTTTATAAATAAATTAGAAGAACATAAGATAGTTTACCTCTCAGACCTGTGGAGGAGGAAGGAATTTGTGACCAAAAAAGAACTAGAGGTTCTAGAGTATTGATCACAAAATAGAAAATTTTGATTATATCAAATTGAAAAGGTTTTGTACAAACAAAACTAATACAGACAAGATTAGAAGAGAAGCAATAAAACATTTTTACAGTCATAGGTTCTGATAAGGCCTCATTTCCAAAATATATAGAGAATTGACTCAAAATTTAAGAAATCAAGAGATTCTCTAATTGACAAAAGGTCAAAGGATAGAAACAGACAATTTTCAGATGAAGAAATTGAAACTATGTCTAGTTATATGGAAAGATACTCCAATTAATCAAAGAAATGCAAATTAAGACAACTCTGAGATACCACTACACACCTGTCAGATTGTCTAGAATGACAGGGAAAGATAATGCAGAATGTTGTAGGGGATGTGGGAAAACTGGGACACTGATACATTGTTGGAATTGTGAATACATCCAGCCATTCTGGAAAGCGATTTGGAACTATCCTCAAAAAGTTATTAAACTATGCATACCCTTTGATCCAGCAGTATTACTACTGGGCTTATATCCCAAAGAGATCTTAAAGAAGGAAAAGGGTCCTATATGTGCAAGAATCTTTGTGACAGCTCTCTTTGTAGTGTCCAGAAACTGGAAACTACATGCATGCCCAACAATTAGAGAATGGCTGAATAAATTGTGGTATATGAATGTTATGGAATATTATTGTTTTTTAAGAAATGACCAGCAAGATGATTTCAGAAAATGCCTGGAGAGGCGTACAGGAACTGATGCTGAGTGAAATGAGCAGGATCAAGAGATCATTATATACTTCAACAACAATACTAAATGATGATCAATTCTGATGGACGTAGCCCTCTCCAACAATGAGATGAACCCAATCAGTTCCAATAGAGCAGTAATGAATTGAACCAGATATACCCAGCGAAAGAACTCTGGGAAATGAGTGTGAATCGCTACATAGAATTCCCAATCCCTCTATTTTTGTCCACCTGCAATTTTTATTTCCTTCACAGGTTAATTGTGCACTATTTCAAAGTCTGATTCTTCTTGTGCAGCAAAATAACTGTATGGACATGTGTATGTATGTATATAGTATTTAACATATTAACATGTATTGGTGCACCTGCCATCTGGGGGAGGGGGAAAAAGGGGGAAAAAATGGAACAAAAGGTTTTGCATGTCAATGCTAAAAAATTACCCATGCATATATCTTGTAAATAAAAAGCTATAATAATAAAAAAAATAGTGTAGGTGTCTGCTGTGGGATTGCTGATAAGACCACTGCAACCCATATCTCAGTCCTCTCTCTCCCTTTTCATTGAAAAAGAATCATTGCCTTTCACCCTCTTGTCTTGGTCTGAGGCCTTTAGCTTAGAGGCCTCCTACTAGGATAGTATCTGCTTCATAAATTACAGGCCACTATTTCATTCGACCCAAAAGGAGCTACTACCTTGTGTCTTTTATCCATTTCACCCTCTATAGCTGAAGTGTCCTCATTCTCCTTTGTTCCCTCTCCCAATAAATTTCTGTTTGAGTGTCTGTATAACTTCTTAATGTTTTAGCAGCAAGAGGCCATAAGGTATCTAGGAACAAACTCCAGTTGGCTGTCCTCTCCGTAAAGTTCCTAGGACATCACTTCTTTGCCTCTGTACCTTGCCTAGACTCAACTCATCTTAAAACTATTACTCAGTTTTCTATGCCCCACACCAATCATCAATACCATGCCTTCTCTAGTCTGGCAAGTTATGGTCTCTGAATCCCTGGGTTTTCAGGTGTTGCCCATCCCCTATGAACTTGATTACTTCTTCCCCTGAAACTACAAACTCATTTGATTCTTTGATTACCCAACTATCTCCCATTTTTATTCATCTTTGAGAAAGAAGGAAATGTAGTTAGAGTAATGACACAGAAACATGCTAAAGGCTTCCCAGGCTGCCTTTAGGCAGTAGTAGCCCCAATTGTTCTTGTCTCTGCCACTGAGGATATTTGTCTTGATGTCATTGAAACACTTCTGAACTCACACCATAATCAATATTTATCCTCTTAACAGGCTAGCCAACCTAGAAGTGACTATGTTACCCAAGTCGAATTTGCCCATCAAACATGTAAATATATTTGATCCTGCCACCTTTCTACCTGGGGTAGAAAGTGAGGATGAAATTTCAGACCATGACTATAATTTATCTGGATGTCCCCAAGAGGAACTTAAAGAAACCCTCTTAGAAGGATTGGTATACTTATGGGCCCTACCTCAGAAATGAAGAAGTTTTCTGTAATCTGACTTTTGATTATGCCATCCCACCACCACAGAAGGGAATGAGTCTTCATCACTACCTAATGCTCAGTCATCAAAACGTGTGGAACTTGAGGCAACAGCCGGGACTTGTGAATTAGGAAAAGAAAAAAGAATATCTACACTGATAGCAGGTATACATTTGGGGTGGCACATATCTTTGGGCTTTCTCATCTCAGGCCAGCCCATTAAAAAGCAGAAATAGGTTTCCCCAGGCCATAGTAGTAATAAAAATTCTAGGGCACAGCCAAGAAAACAGCATTCATGGCAGTGGAAATGATTTGGCTTACCGAGCAGATAACACTGCAGCTTCAACTACTGAGGGCACAGCATCCCACCATTCAGAGAAGTAATTCATTTTGGATCCTTACTCTATTCCAATCAATATTAATCAATTTGATAGAATTATATCAAAGTTCTGTATAAAAAGCCCTAGAGTTGCAAGCTGCAGATTCAAAGTTCACTTGCTCAGCTATAAGAAATTAGCTAAAGGCCCTCCATCTTTGTTCTGCCTTGTCATGGTGACCACACCCAACATGGCAGAGATCACAATTATACAGAAAGTCCCTCAAAATACTTGTGTGCCGCCAGACCAATCACTTGTCTAAATAGAAGCAGGGGATCATCTTATTACCACTCAGGGCACTGAGTTTGATAGCTTGTACCAATCCTCCTCCAAAATTAAGGAGGAGCCTGTCCATCTTATATGGAGACACTCCTTGCTTCACTCAACTTTTGATCCTGCTGACATCTTGCTGTAGAATTATTCTGTATTTGGTATAGCTAATTCTGGAATGACTGGACATCTAGCCATTTAAAAAATAGGGCCCTGGAAAAAGGAGACATATCAGTTTGTGAGGAAGACCTAAGATCTACTTCATTAGAGAGGACCATGGACTCTTTAATAAAGTGTCTTTGGCTTAGACCTCTGTCAGTCTCTCTTATCATGAGTGGAATCATTTTAATCCCCACAATGTTGGAAGCCTCAGATGGGACAGTGATACATCAACCTCAACCTCTTTTGGTTGGCCCCTGCAAGAAATCCAAAAAGGAAGTACACACCAGATAGATTTTTCACCAATGGCTTGACCATGGACACTAGCCCTGGGAGGTCAGATTTCCCTCACTGCACCAAAATTCTCTGTGCCTGAGGTAAGTCTCTTCAACATTGGTGAGTCTGCCTTGATTTACCCTAAATTCATCATCATTATGAAGAGACCTTGATTGGGCTTAGAGGGACTGCTTGAAGTTATAATTAATTTATCTAAATTTATAAGGCCTGGAGCACTAAAATGCTATTTTTATATGAACTTTATGGTCATAATTTTAACTTTTTAAACATAGATTACTGGGTAGGGGAGTTTCCTTCATTTTTCTTACTTTCATTTTTGTTAAGACCAGGGAGATTCAGGGGGCGGAGTCATTATGGCAGAGAGCAGACACAAATTTCTATGACCTCCTCTGACCTCAAACCAACAGATCAAGCCTCTAAACTGATTTTGAAGTCAAAGAACCCACAAATATTTGGAGAACAACACATTCCCAGAAGAAGATACCTTGGAGAAACTCCAGAGTAGGTCTGTTTCAATCGGGCAGGGGGACAGTCGGCTGAGCCAAAACCACAGCACAGGGAGACAGGGCAAGGAGCTGGAGCATTGAGTCAGAGCGTTGTTGCTTCCATGTACCTGGGAATCTTCTGTGAGCCTCTTAGGCTACTCTGGTCTGGTTGCAAGCAGGTGATTTGGTAGATTTCCTTCAAAAGGCAAATTGTAAACCACTGAGCCCTGGAAGAACGCTGGACCTAGCCACCTTTACCCAGCACCTGAAGTTAATCAGCAGAACTGCCCTAGGGCAAATTAAAGCAGCTATGGCTCCTTTGCATTGAACTGACCTCAGGCCTTAAAAAATGAATAAAAAAAAAAAACAAAAAGAACTCTCACCATAGACGGCTTTTATGGAGAGAGAGAGAGAACAGATCTCAAATCCTGAGGTTCCTAAAGCCAAAGCAACTCCAGATGAAACACCAAAGGGAGACATAAGCATGTCCCCATTTTATAAGGCTTTCTTCGAAAAGTGCATAAAGGATCTTTAAAGAGAGTTAGAAGAAAAATGGGGAAATAAAATGAGATCATTGCAAGAAGGAATAGAAAAAGCATTGTAGGGCATTATAATGCCCTATAAAAGAGATATGAAAAAGACACCAATTCACTGAAAAACAAAATTTGTGAAATGGAAAAAGAATGCAATGAACAAAAAACCAGGGAGATTTAGCAGTGGAATTGTTAGTTCCTCATTTTCATCCAGCTAGCCACAAAAAACTTCCTACTGGTTAAAATAGATTTTATTTTGCTTTTAAAGTCTTTCAATAAGGAGTAATAGAATCATTTTTGTTATCAATAGAGAAATCTCTTAACTTGGTTGAGAGGGAACTTTCTCAGTTCATAGTGTGGTGAGTCCCTTGATGGATAGGTTTTAGGGAGAGATTCCCCACTCTACTGCTTTTGAAAGACCAATAATATGAGCTAGAATTGACAGCCTTAGGGAGAAAGATTCCCTACCACAAAGTAAGCTGTCAAGGCATGTGATCATGCTGGGAACAATTCCACCCTCTTCTGATTTAAGAAGAAGGCTTATTTCACTTATGTTTATTTAGGATTAAGTCAGTGATTGACAATCCAAGGTAAATTTTCACCAAGTTTTAAAGGAGAGTAGGTATAAATTTTGACCTTTAGAGTCTTAGGACTTCAGAGGTTAAGCCCAAAAGTTAAGAATTGGAAGTATTAGAGAATTTGTCAAAACAAACCCCTGAATATTAGTGTTAGCTGTAGGAAAGACACCCATCTCAGGCAGATAGGAAATTGGCCTCCTTGCTTCATATTCAAGGGAGGTAATCTTCAGTGCTTTTAGTTGGGGAAGGTCTCAGAAAGATAAAGCAGATATTTAGGAATCTAGACCAATTGTTCCTCTGAAGAAGTGCCATTCTTGGTTGGGGATGCCCACAGGAAAGATGAGGTCAGGTGTAAGGGGAGAAATACAACCAATAGGATCCCAATTAGGACAGAGTTGGTCTCCCTGTCAAGGAGATGACTAAAGAGCTATTAAGCTGTGAAAAATTTGGTTTGAAAACACAAAGAGTTTAGAAGACTATTTTGGCTAAAGCAAAGAACTTTTGATTACTTAGAAAGTTGTGGAATTTTATTGAACACTCTCCCAAAAATCAGTTTAGAACAAAGGAATTATTGATATTGCTAAATTCTTCATTATTCTCAGTTTTAGTTTCTGTAGTTATACCGTAGGGGGAAAAAGCCTAGAGAAATGAAACTTTAAGCGGCTCTTTTATGTAGTAGGGACTAATATCAGAGACTAAATACAAAGTACACTTAATATAAGTGAACCCAATCAGCAAATTAGGGTAAAGCAATTTTGTATTGTTACTAAATTACATTTTTATAAGATTCTAAAAGTATTAACATAATTAGGAAAACATAAGGATTATCCTAGAATGGCAGGTTATAAATTCCATATTTAATAGAGAAGACAGGTAAGATTTTGACCTCAAAATCTCCTAGAGAAACACTTAGAAGTTCAGGCCTGACTTAATGTTATGTCTTGTTATATGTTCAGGGTATGGGTGTTTTGAAGCCAAGTTTAGGAATTTAGGTTCTTTACTCAGATAGAAAGGAACCTTATACAATGAGGAAAATCTTTAAGAGAATGGGAAATGTGTCTGTTTTGTCTATGCTCTTCATGCTAAGCCATAACTAACAGGTGTTATACCTCCATGCTTTCTTTTGGCATGATCAAACAAAAGAAACAAGCTATGAAAAATTAATGAACTTTCAAAAAAAAGGCTTAAAAGAAGACAAATCTATTTTTTCTCAGTTTTCAACACTGGTCATGTTGGCAATTGATGAGAAGAAAGATAGATACAGAAATTAATTGAAAACTAAGATACAAAAAAAATTTAGAAACTAAATATATGGGGGAAAGATTAATAAATTTCTTTCATTTCTAAATTATAATTTGCATAAGTTTGTAAAGAATTTTGATGAGCTTATGAAATACTACCAAACTCTGTAGAGTTTAATGAAAACAACAGAAAATTCACAAATCAGTTCCTAAAGGGACTTTTACAATGAGTAGGGATTGATTTAAAGCTGAAGTTTGCATTTTAAAAGCAGTCTTATTAGTCATGAGATATGTTTAGGAGAAATTCAGTGAAACAGGAATTCAGGGAAGTGTTAAAATAAGAAAACCTCAGGAAATATTGTAGGAGAAATTAGACTAAAAATCTTGTGAGCTTAAATAATTTCACAACTCAGAATTTTAAAAGGAAGCATTTGCTAAACCTAGAAAAGTTTCAGCTAGCCAATTTCTACCTTTGAAGTTTCACGCTATCACTATATGAAATTGATTGTAATTTAGTGTAGACTCTTAAGGTATACTTAAAAACTGCATTTTAAAGTTGGGGATAAATTTATCATAGGAAGGAATTTATTATTATAAGTCAGAATAAGAAAAATTTAGACCACCTTCATAAAAAGATAAAAGTGGATAAAATCAGAGTTCGTTCACCTACTGTTGTTTACTGATTTTAAATAACCAACTGGAGGGCACTAATCAAGCTCTGATTGGTAACCTAATTGAAGGTGAATCCCAAAGGGCTCCCAGGAAAAAAACAAAACAAAACAAAACAAACAAACAAAAAAAACAACTTGTTTTGAAATCAGAACGCAATTGAAGTTAAGTGAAATTCAATGATACTACTGCAGTTTAAATCAATTGTTTAGATAAATTAGAAACACAGTAAAACGTGTTGAAATCAATTTTTAAAATCAGTTGATTAGTGAAAATAAGTCCAAATGGTATAATATGGCTATAGTAAATTAGGGAAAGAATTATTGAAGAAAAAAATTGAAGAATATGCATAAAAGATGAATATAAAAAGAAATTAAGTGCTTGCACACCTAATAGAGGGTGCTCAGATTAGAAAAGATCAAATTAAAATGAGCATATAGCTTGTAAAGGTAAAAAATGCTGACATTTTGAGAAGGAAAAGCAAAACTTGTAAACTATTTTTTAAAAATACTTAATTTGGGGGCAACTAGGTGGCACAATGGATAGAGCACCAGCCTTGAATTCAAGAGGACCCAAGTTCAAATCTGGTCTCAGACACTTAATACGTCCTAGCTGTGTGACCCTGGGCAAGTCACTTAACCCCAGCCTCAGGAAAAAGAAAAAAACAAACAAAAAACCTTAATTTTGAGTGATTTGAAAATAAATAAATAAAAAGTTACATCCTCAGCCCTTCAGAAAGGTGTAATCTCTATCAGATATAGTTTTCCAGTAGTCCAATTCCTATTTCATTTCTGTGCCATAGTTGGGCTTTGGCTAAATCCCTTGGGCATTGCCAAAATAGCTGGATGAACGATTTTTCCAACATAAAAGAGGTTAATTTTGAGTAGATGATTTCTTCTCTAATATCATCCTGCTAATTAAAATCTGTGACACCATACAGTGAGGAACTTGTTATATTAAATGAGTTGTTTTTTAGTCTATTTGTCTATCACTTATTTAAAAAATGAAACAAAAGAGGCAGCTAGATGGTGCATGGATAGAGCACCAGAACCTGAGTTCAAATTAGACCTCAGTCACTTAACACATACTAGTTAGACAAGTCACTTAACCCCAATTGCCTTGCAAAAACAAGAAACAAAACAAACTAAATAAAACAAAACTATGTGATTGGAACCAAGATTGCCTAAAATCCCTTAAAAATAGTGATATAACTGTGCATTTGTAACCATTAAATAACCAAAAAGGGGTTTACTAGAGGGATCAAGTAAGTAGAAAAAAAGAGTACTGTTGTATAAAGAAAGAAGAAACATTAAAGATGTGTGGATGGGTAAAGAAAGTTGGAGTTTGTTTGCACTGCTAGTGTAAATTCAGGGTTTGAAAGTAAAGTGTTTTGGAATTTTGAAAAGGAAATTTCAAAGAGTCTTAATCCCAATCAATATAAAACTACAAAATATATTTATAAATTTATAAAATTTATAAAATAAATCTTTATTAATTGATTGATAAGGATTATCTCTGTGCTCTGATTTCAATATTTATTCTAAAGGACTAGTAATTTAGAAAATATAAAGAAATTGGTTGGGGTCTGAGTAACTTTAACAAAAAATAAAGCAATAATGGGAATTTGGGAATGTCGCCATAATTTTTTTTCATATAAATCAACTAAAAATATTGGAACTTTGTGCAAAATAAAGTTTAATTATAGCCACTAGTCATTATAAATCAAAATTGACTGAGTTGGAGGTATTGTAATGGCAGTAAATTAAAGAATCCAATCAGTCCTTGTATGTACAAAGAGAATAGTAAATGTCTACACCTGTCTCTCTGAATTGTTGAGATAAACACAGCCTGGCTTATGTAAAGGATGAGAACTATACTACTCAGAATTTGTGGGAATACAATTGAGCAAGATACTTACCCATTTATAGGTATCTTTTCTAAATGGCATGGAATATTAACAAAATTGGGGAAATACAGGCTAAACATATTAAAGTATTATTAAAAATAGGCTTAAGCAATTTCAAGGCATAGAAAAAGGCTGATACGTGGTGGGCACTGCATAAACTATTATGATTAGCATGAAAATGCCAGGGGTAATGAGATAAATGACTTTCTATGAATTGATAAGTTTAAAAGGTATTTAAGCTCTTACTATTCGCTTAGTGATGTCTTAAATGCAAGAAGGCTAAGAGAAACTGTTAAAGTATTAAAATGTTAAAGTATCTTTTCAACCTAAATACTGTTACATTATAAATATATCTATTATATTATTATTGGAGTACATTTTTTAAAACCTAGAAATTAATAGTAACTAGGAAATAGTAAAAAAAAAAAATAGCAAATGACTTACTGTTGGGAGAAAAAATAGTAAAGTCCTATTAGGACATCTTTATCTGTGAGGTTTTTTGGGATGAGCCCTACTGACAGGTTATTGTCAAACTTCAGCACTGCCATTTGAAGAAATAAGAACTCTCCTACCCATAGTGGAGAAATGATATTTTTGAATAGTAAAGGAAATGCTATTTGGGATCATTGTGAAACTCATATATCTTTTAATGTTATTACTGAATCAGCTATTCCCTGTGCATGAACTTGTAGTGAAGAAGTGAAGGCAGTGAAAAACAGGTCTCTTGGGATTGCAAGACTAAGGAAGATAAGGCATTCCTTCCCAGAAATTCTACCACCAGTTATTCTTTTTTAATTTATAAAGGGGTGTTATTGTATTACGTATTGAATACTAGATTTAATTAAGCAAAAGTGTGTTACTTCAGACACCACCCCAGGACAATTTGTATAACAACCCCTTGTCCACTTTCTACAGCTTTAACCAGATTGCCATCTGCTAGAGTGTACCCTCTTTGAGTACTTACAGAAGAAGATTATTATTGTGCCCAAGTCAGTCCTTGGCTAAAGTTGAGTTATTCCCTAATTTTTAAGGCTATATCTCTCTCTGATACCATAGCCTTCACCAGGGATATTTTACCCACATATGGTTCACTTGTCTACATGGACTCTGTTGAGGGAATCTCATCTCAGTCTTATCCCAAAGTATTCTAGAAATAATCTGATGTTATCACTTTGGCTTTATTTGCATTCCAAAGTGGGGGGAGAATGATAGATGCTAATAGATGAAATTTGTGAATAGATAAAATAAATTCTAGATTGTAAAGTTCTTGAATTGTGAGGATCCGGTTGTCTACTCAATTATAATCCTTCTCTGGGAGGAGATCTGTAAAATCTTTTCCTCCATGAGCAGGTTTCTTGGGAATCTCTAGCTCTTGTCCTTCCCCAAATCAGACTGGTCTCCTTTCAGCCTGCCTGATGTCACAACTCTATCCCAGAGTAAATTCTCTCAGACCCAGTGCTGCCCTTCTTTTATCCTCCCAGAGAATAGGCATGTGAGAACTCAATGGGGCGTGGGGAAATACTTCCACCAATGAACTTGCTCCTCTTAGAATTCCTAAGGTGTAAACTCCCTTTAAAGGCCTGAACCAAAGGTCTGAGCCAGAGAACTGTCCAGACAACCTGAGTTTTCACCTTGTCACTGTCCAGACAACCTGAGTTCTCACCTTGTAATCCTAACATCTCCCCCTTTCTTTTGATTTAGAACATAGGGTGGTCATGACCTTGAAACATAAGTCCATCAATATGGGAGGCATTACATAATTACATGGATTACATAAACACATAGTAACATAGTAACATAGTAACATAATATATACTAGAAGTATGTAACAAATAACATGATCAAATAATCATAAATTGAGAATTTATAAATGTCCATAAGTCCATTGTCCATTAGTCTCATCTTGTGTTAGGAAATCCAATGATTCCTGCTGGTTTTAAAGTTCTTTAACAGTCTTCTTATTAGCCATGCTCTTTCAGTGTCTGATGTTTCTTAGATTTTCTCCTTTGTTTTGAAGTCTTTCTCTTTTTCTGTCTCTCTGATGGACAAGGCAAATATGATTCACTGGCACCCATCTGATTCCTTCTCCATCTGAAGAAATACAAGCAAACCCTCTCCCCCAGGCAGTTAACCTATCTGGTCCCTTCCATTCACCACTTTCTGGGTCTCTCCACATCATCTGGCGATTACATTGGAGTTGTTTGCACTGGACACAGCCCTGTTGGTTTAAAAGACCTGCCTTTTGGCTGACTGATCAGGTAATCCCTTTCTTCCATGTGATTGCTTTTCAGCTGATAGACCACATCAGAGTCCTGACCTTCTAAAGGCTCTTTGGGTGTAACCTCAGTTGCAATCATGCCCCCTCTATCCTTTGATTGATATCTTGGAGCTGGGCCCCACTTCTCATTTCCCTGGGTCAATCTGCATTCTGAGGCCCAGTGAAAGCCTTTGTGACATTTTGGACATGGAGTTTTAGGTCTTCTTTCACCCTGTCTTCTCACTCTATCTCCATATCTACATTGAGCTCTTATGTGTCCAATTTTTCCACATTGGAAACATCGACGAATTTCTCTAGAAATCCCTTGCCAGGAAGGACCCTGTCTTTCCATGTTCATCATAGTCTGGGTGTAAAAAGCATTTGTTCCCACTGTAGCACATCGTCTTATGATCTCCTCTAAAGGAGCATCTTTGTCTAATCCTCATATAATTCTTTTGCAAATCTCATTGGCATTTTCCTTAGCCAGATGTCTGGTCATTATTTCTATAGCTGCATTTTCTCCAATAATTCTTTTGACAGCAGTTTTCAAACGTCCCACAAAATCTGCAAAAGGTTCATTGGGACCTTTCTCTATTTTAGTGAAAGCCTCTCCCTGATCTTTCTGTTCGGGGAGGACACCCCAAGCTTTTATTGCAGCCTTAGCAATTTGCTCAAACACTGTCATGGGATAATTAATCTGTTCTGAATTCTCTCCATATTGACCTTCACCAGCTAATTGCTCAAAAGTGAATTGTGTGTTAACTTCTATTTCCAAATTGCATCTAACTTGGATCTTACATAATTCATGAAACTCCGCAAGCCACAATAAGTTTTGTCCAGGTTCTAAACATGTCCTTGCTATGGATTTCCAATCATTCGGGGTTAGGACTTCATAAGACAAACCATCTAGTAACATTTTAACATAAGCTGATGTAGCCCCATAAAGGGTACAACCTTGTTTCAAATCTTTAATTTTATTCAAATCTAAAGGTGCATATTTTCTCCTTTTTTGACCTACAGAGTCAATCCCTTCAAATATAGGATATGCATTTATAAAATCACTTATATCCTGTCCTTCTCTCTTAGCTTTAACCAATGTTTTTTCTAATCTTGTCATAGGCTGCTTCACAGGCGATTCTGTTTGTGTTTCTGCCTCTTCCCTTCCTCCTTCTTTCTCCACCCCTGAAGGTGGAGTTGATGTGGACCTGTCAATAATCTGCTCTCTAGGCAGGGTTGAAGCTTCTTCAAGAGAATCAGAGTCATCACACCCTAATTCCTCATTTAAATCCCCTTTCCCTTGGGCAAGATCTTGATCTTTCTTTTTTTCCTCACACTTCCTCCTCTGTTCATTTTTAAAACTTTTCCTTCTCCTACAACTTGCTTGATAGTTTAAGGCTAATTGAACTATGTTGTAGATATAAAATACCTCTGTAGAAATTGAACGAGGCCCATTTTTTGCGTGTGAAATTCTTTCATTTCAAGTCCCACTAGCTTCCAGTTATCTACATTTATTTTTTCTTCCTCTAAGAACCAAGGGGACGTGCGTCTTAATGCAGCCAAGAGTTTAGCAATCTGTACCCATGTTACAAGTAAACTCTGCTCCTCAATTACCTTAATTATACTCTCGATAGTACCACTCCTGAGTGGGGCTGGAGCTGAGGCTGCCGATGGGGCTGGGGCTGAGTCAGCTGAGGTTGAGGGAATGTCTTTAGCTAACATCTGCCCTATTTCAGCTATAAGAGATTGCTGGTTTAGCCCTTAACAAGGTAAGTTCCTTATTTGTCTATTAGAACACTCAACCTTTAACTAAGTTTCCTTGTTACAGTTATTTCTAAGTCAGAAAGTCTTTCCCACTGGAATCTGTATCAGAGGTTTTTCCACTGGAATCAGGATCGTGTCTGTCCCTGTTCAGGCACCAAAATGTGAAGGTCCAGGCTAGCTCCTCTGAAGGGCTCAGAATAAGTTCTTGTCAGGATAAGCAAAAGTCCTTGTCCCACGTTGTGGACGCCAATATGTAATGTTCTGTTGTCTCCAGAAACTGCTGATTGCCCTCTCGGAGGAGATCTGCTGTCTCAACTCAATCTCTCAGCCAGATTCTTCTTCCTGTAGAGAGCCACCAACTCTGACCTAGAGTAGAGACTCCTCCTCCTCCAGAGTGCCGCCCTCTTTTATCCTCCCAGAGAATGGGCGTGGGATAATGCAAGGGCTTGTGGGAAAATTACTTCTACCAATGAACTTGCTCCTCTTAGAATTCCTAAGGTGTAAACTCCCTTTAAAGGCCCGAACCAAAGGTCTGAGCCAGAGAACTGTCAAGTCAACCTGAGTTCTCACCTTGTCACTGTACAGACAGCCTGAGTTCTCACCTTGTAATCCTAACACTAGATGAGATTTTGAGGCTAATATATGAGGAAAACAACAATTATCTAGCTCTATGCTAAAAATTAGTGAAAATTTGCTCTTTAAGGAAGAGTTTCTTTGGACTTCAATTTGCTGCCATTCTAAGTCTTTAATCCAGGCATAAATGTCTTGACCCTGCATCAAACTGCTGGTTCATCATTCAAGGGAAATGCCATGTAACTCTACAGTTAGAGGGCTGCCACAGGTAAATATCTGTCTCTGGGAATATCGAGAAAGCAACCTTGTGAAAGTGAAGGTAGGGTTCTCTTGACCTATCTCTATCTTGGTGAATACAAAATTTTCTCGCCTGTCTAATTCTGAGTCTGGCCATGACATCCTGTCATATATTTGGCTGCTTATGACTCATAAGAAATCAAACAGAACTAATGCTGCTGTGTCCTTGCCTTTTTCTTCACATGGCAAATTCCATTGATAAGATTTATAAAAGAAGAAAAAGATGGATCCTATTGATGATTAATTATACATGCTAGTATAGGGAGAAATCATTTTGAATTGCCATTTGAATCACAGATAACAGAGAGTTATTTAGTTTATAAGATACCAACAAATATGTATAGAAGAATTGCACATGTTTAACATACATTGGATTACTTGCTATCTAGTGGAGGGGTTGGGAGAAGGGAGGAAGAAAAAATTTGCAACATAAGGTTTTGCAAGAGTAAATGTTGAAAACTTTGCATGTATTTTGAAAATAAAAGGTTATTGTTTAAAAAAAGATATCACCTTATAGCATTCTTTCTTATAATAATGATTTGTAGTAGATTGATACAATTTCCAAAATTGGATTAAGAATTTTACATGTAAAAATGTTTGAACCATCTGTCTAATAATATTAAGAGAGATTATTTTCCAATTCAGGCCCTCGTGATGCAACAATTAAAATTCTCAGAAGTTTCAGGTGAATTGTGTATTTTTAATATATCAATTCTTCTTATAGCTCTATTCTGTATTGAGTTTTGAGTTAAGTCTGGACACCTGAGATAGAGATTTAGAAGGAAAAAGCCCCTTTAAAGCTTATCTAAAAACATAACTTGTTTCAGAAACATAAAGTTAAATGCCTTGAACTTTTAAAATCTTCATCAAGGATATGTGATCCTTAATAACTGAATCCATCTAAAGCTATGAAGCTATGATTATTGGAACTTGGTATTAGAACTCATGGGATTGTATTTAATATTATTCTGAGTCTGATTCCAGGACTGATATCAAGAAATCCTATTAGGCCAATGATTTCATGATGCCAGTAACCCTATGGGGTTAACACCCATGAATTACAGGTGGAGTACTTAAGGGGACGGCAGGGAGAATGATCCTTGGCATGAGCTGAGATAGGTTTCTCCTTACTTGATTTCCTCTTAAATGGAAACTATTCCTCATTTTAAGCCTGGCTCAATAAAGTTGGCTATCTATATGACTCTAGGCTGAAAGTGGCATGAAGTTAAGGAAGTAAGGGAGCTCCCTTACTATATAATGTCCCTATTTTTTTTCTTTGGAAAATTTCTATAATCATGGCCGGTTAACAATATAAATACAATACTAAATCTTTATTTCAAAAGTTAGTATTGGAACATATCTGAGCTTTTACAATAAAATACGGGTATAAGATTTGAGCTATTTAACCTAAAATTTTAGACCTTCCTAAAATTAATATGAGGATAATAATTATGTATTGATGGAAGAGTTTATGGTACCAAATTGTTCTATTAATTATTTAACAGAAACATTTTTACTTTGGAATTAAATAAAGAATAATAGAATATCTTGTGTTATCTAAATGGGAAAAGCCAATTTTATTTGTTTTTATTATTACCACCCAAATGTTGAGCATGTCTTGAAAGGCAAACATTTATATAGTGTCTTAAAATTTATTTATTTATATAGTGTCTTAAAAACCTGGTATATTTATACATCCCATTGCAGAATTTTTTTTTATAATTATTTTGGTAACTTTTAAATCAATTAAGTTGCATATCAGTAGTCATTATAAAAATGTTCTAGATTGCTTTTTTCTTTTCATTTTTCCCCTTTGGATCTTATTTTTCTTGTGCAGCATGATAAATGTGGAAATATGTTTAAAAGAATTGCACATACTTAACCTATATTGGATAACTTGCTGACTAGGGGAGGAGATGGGGGGATAGAGGGAGAAA
Organism: Sminthopsis crassicaudata; assembly: GCF_048593235.1. Classification (NCBI taxonomy): domain Eukaryota; kingdom Metazoa; phylum Chordata; class Mammalia; order Dasyuromorphia; family Dasyuridae; genus Sminthopsis; species Sminthopsis crassicaudata. The sequence goes on from NC_133623.1 coordinate 69,234,731, forward strand.
AACTTAGAACATAGGTTTTGCAAGGGTGAATGTTGAAAACTATCGGAATGTATTTTGAAAAAACTGCTATTATTATAAAAATGTTAAATGTTCTATTAATAATTCCCTGGCAAAATCTCATCCTCCTAAAGAAGGGATGAGCAGTTAAATGAAAATAGAGTGATAATTTTCTGTTGGTTTTAATACTTATAACAAGATTAGATACTTAAATATTCCAAATATAAAATTTGTGTTTAGAATTTTTTTAATTAAAAAATTTTCAGCTATTATTTGAATTTGTCACCCTAAAATATAAATTATCTGGTCTAGTGATGTTCATATTAGTGCTATTAAGGTTTGAGCTGGTTCTCACTACCTGACCTAATTATTGTAATAGCTAAATAAATTGTTTAGATCTATTTTGTCAGTTTTTTAACAGAGAAGGAGACCTCTGCAACTGGCCTGAACTAGAGTAGCAAATCCACAGCTGCTCTCAAGTTCCACTCATTCCAGCATTCCTAAGAGGAGAGATCTCCAGAGGACTACAGGACCACAGGACTGCACAGAAACCTCACAGCATCTTGTCAAAATTGTTTGAATCTTTTTCATAAACTCAGATTTTTCCCAGAATCATATGTAGAGCAGACAATGCTTATGTTGCTGTGCCTGATCAAATGCCCTTTGGACTCCTCATTTTCATATCTTGTAGGGCATATTTTACCAGGAGGTACCTCTCCCTCATAATTCTTGGTTAGTAAGAAAGTCATCTCCAATATTCATTGTTCATTTAGGGTATAATGAGTTTCTGCTTAATCAAATGGAACATAATCAGTATGTTATAAGCTATGTCCATTTCCTTCTTCTCTAATGTAAACTTTGTGCCTCAAAAAGGGGACTGCCCTCTTCTGGTTTTGTGTCACCCATGGAGAACTGTCCTCCATGCTTTTAGATTATAGTGATGTCTTTCTGTGGATCGAAGAGAAGGGGAATAAGAGAAGTACTTCATTTGGAGCCCTACTCTATTCTAATCAGTATTAATCAATTAGATAGAATCATATCAAAGTTCTGTATACAAGTCCCAGAGTTGCAAGCTACAGATTCTAAGTTCACTTGCCTAGCTATAGAAAGTTAGCTAAGGCCCTCCATCCTTCTTTTGCCCAAACCCAAGCTTTGACCAAATCCAGCATGGCAGAGATCACAACTATATGTGAAGTTCCTCAAAATATTTTTGCACCAGAGTGTTCCAAATCACTACTGATCAGAGAAATGCAAATTAAGACCACTCTGAGATACCACTACACACCTGTCAGATTGGCTAAGATGACAGGAACAAATAATGACAAATGTTGGAGGGGATGTGGGGAAATTGGGACACTAATACATTGCTGGTGGAGTTGTGAAAGAATCCAGCCATTCTGGAGAGCAATCTGGAATTATGCCCAAAAAGTTATCAAACTGTGCATACCCTTTGACCCAGCAGCGCTACTACTGGGATTATATCCCAAAGAAATACTAAAGAGCGGAAAGAGACATATATGTGCCAAAATGTTTGTGGCAGCTCTTTTTGTTGTAGCTAGAAACTGGAAGATGAATGGATGTCCATCAGTTGGAGAATGGTTGGGTAAATTGTGGTATATGAAAGTTATGGAATATTACTGCTCGGTAAGAAATGACCAGCAGGAGGAATACAGAGAGGGTTGGAGAGACTTAAATCAACTGATGCTGAGTGAAATGAGCAGAACCAGAAGATCACTGTATACTTCAACAACGATACTGTATGAGGATGTATTCTGATGGAAGTGGAAATCTTCAACATAAAGAAGATCCAACTCACTTCCAGTTGATCAATGATGGACAGAGGTAGATACACCCAGAGAAGAAACACTGGGAAGTGAATGTAAATTGTTAGCACTAATATCTGTCTGCCCAGGTTGCATGTACCTTCGGATTCTAATGTTTATTGTGCAACAAGAAAATGATATTCACACACATGTATTGTACTTAGACTATATTGTAACACATGTAAAATGTATGGTATTGCCTGTCGTCGGGGGGAGGGAATAAGGGAGGGGGGGTAATTTGGAAAAATGAATACAAGGGATAATATTATAAAATATATATATATATATATAATAAAAAAAATTAAAAAAAAATATATTTTTGCACCTCCAGGCCAATAACTTGTCCAATAGAAGCAGATAACTATTTTATGACCCTTAGGACAATGACTCTTATAGCTTGTACCAATTCTCCTGCCAAAATTAAGAAGGAATCTGTCCATCTTATATGGAGACACTCCTTGCTTCACTCAACTTTTGATCCTGCTGGTATATTGCTTATTTTAGTTTGTGTCACATGTCAATCTATGGAATTATTCTGTATTTGGTATACGGAATATATACCAAATATATATTCTGAGGTGAATGAGTATAGCTGTTCTGGAATGACTGGACATCTAGCCATTTAAAAAATAGGGCCTTGGAAAAAGGAGACACATCAGTTTATGAAGATCTGAGGTCCACTTCATTAGAGAGGATCATGGACCCTTTAATAAAATGCTATTAACAATACATCCAAGCCTCTGAAGCCAGCTCATGGACAGTGTCCTCTCCCAGATGCACCCTTTTAAATTTGGCAGATCAACTTCATTTAATTGCCACCATGGTTAGAAATATGTTTTGGTTATGGTCTGTATGTTTTCCTTGTAGGTGAAAGTGTTGCCCCTGTCATACTGCCACATCTTCCTCAGAAAAAAAAATAATTTCATTGAGGGGAGGAGTCATAAAGAAATACATAGTGATAGAGGTACCCATTTTACAGGAACTTCATTAGTTAGATGTTTTCATCCTGGCCGATCACTCAGCACCTCCATTGTACCATCACTCCCAGTAAACAGGAATAGTTGAAAGAGTTAATAGGATCTTAAAACCTCTCTTGCTAAATTATCTGCTGGTATCTCCTGTCCAAAAGCCCTTTCTTTTAAGCATTAGATGCAGACCATTTGGTTCCCATAAGCTCTGTCCTTATGAGATAGTAACAGGACACTCGATATCATTGTACCCATGAGTGGGAAGCATAGCAGCTAAAGCTACCCTCCCATAATACTGTATTGTAATATTCTGGTTGCTTTTCTGGAGTCTCTGGACCAGCCTTCGTTTCAGTTGAGTAATCACCACGAGAATAGCCAGGTGTTTAAGTCCAAATTCTTTATTCTCCTTGCCTGGGGCCCAGGCTAGTTTGGTCTCAGTGGAGGAAATGCAGGAGGCCAGGCCAGGCCAGCTACCATGGTGGTGTGAGATGGAGTGAATCTGTCTGGCTGAGTTTGTCCTAGCTTATATGCTCCATTCTAATTACATGATCATAGGTGTCAATCTTGTAGAACTATATTAAGTACTAACTGAACTAGAGAACTCCCATGCTAAACTAGATAACCATTGTCTTATCAGTTCCACTGAGTGGAACCTTGTAAGAATGCTGGTTTCAAGTACAGAGTTCTGGCCCATAACCCCCTATTGGCTCAGAAAATATCAGAGACTTATCAACTTGTCTCATAGTTCCATTCTTTGGGAATCCCAACAGGTTCCAGGTGACTGAGTCTACTAAATATGCTATCTCTGAAAACACCCTTTGGAGCCCCAGTGGAGAGGTCTCTTTGATGTCTTGCTCACTACTCCCCCTGCAAACTTGGGGAGTGGAGTCCTAAATCTAGTTGTCCCTACCTAGATTACAGAACCTACAAGCGATCTGACCTTGAAAATCAAATGGCCTTGAAGCAGCCAATTCTAAAGTAGAGAGCTGTTCCTTAGAAAACCAGATGTGGGCTAAAAGTTGCAATTACTTCCTCTATAAAATGAGTCTTTTCTCTCCTTGTTTCTGTCCTCTTTATGCCAATCTCAATTTTCATGGAAGAAGAATTCTTCATTCCACTCTTACATTGTATTTACTTCAAACTTGTATGGTTTATAATGTTTATTCTAGTCTCCTAAATGCCCCCTTTGATTCCTCTGGCCAGCTCCTGCAGCCACAGATTTCCCTGAACAGAATTGGGGTATCTCAAAACAAAAGTACCCTATAGCATGCAGAATACAGAAGCTTGCCCTAATAAGTCAGGTATCAGACCTATGACTTTTGTCCACAATAAAGGCAAGTATAAAGGCATTTATTCAGTTTCTGGATTAGTGTGGAATCTCATAAAGGCTTTTTGCTCAGAGCTTGGAGGCACTAAATACCCATGAGTAAAACCTCTGAGTTTTACTCACTCTGCCTGGGATTCACCTTCTAGTACCCATGCCTTTGCCACTGAATTGCCTCCTTCCACAGGACTGTTCTTTTTATGTAGTTCTATTCCATATTTGGATATTCCCTCCTTTCTGGGAAGGCCTCTGTGCTCTTGTCTATACCCTGCCCAAATTGTCTCTATTCCAAAAAACTACAGAGTTCCTCTCTGGTTAAAGTTGTCCCTCCATTGGCAATGGAAATTTTATTTTCCTGCCTATTGTGGTCCCATTGCTAAATTCTATGAAGAGCTAGGGATCTCCTGGCCAAACGCCATATTATCAAAAGCCATTAATAATAATGTTGGAATCCTGACTGGTACTGCAGCCACCTTCAGCACTCTGTACCCATCTGTAGGGAACCTCTGCAGAATCAGGTATCATGGAGCATAAAAGGGAAGTTTATCACCAGCCTCCAAATGTAGGATGATTCACTTGCTGTAAGAAATCTTCATAAGTCTCAGCCATGTCCTTGGCGTAGTTTCTGTGATTGTAAGGAATCTCAATGAATGTCAGCCAGGTCCCTTTGTATAACCTTGTACTGACTGAAAACATAAGCACATGCTTGCAATGATTTGATAAGACACTGGGAGGCACAGCAAAAGCATTCCACTTTTCCTTTAAGACCTTCCTTTGAGCCTTGGCATGTGCTTCACCCCAAAAAGCTGTCCAGTTCCCTGAGTGAAACCAGCTGACGTAAAGGAATGAACTATTCCCCTTGGTGGAAGCCCCCATATCTAGAAAGCTGTTCTATCCAGGGGATCATATATCATGTAATAAAGCTGGCATAGTGCCTTCTTTGTTCCCAGCTTATATAAATCCCATAGCGGGGTAGACATTTTAGAATCTCACCCAGGAGGGGATGGACATCTTGCCTGGGACCCTCCCCCCGGGGGGACCCTGAATATCTGTGACGTGGGATTCCCCAGCCAAGAACTTCAAGTGTTGGTGCTTCCCTGAGTGGTGATATATGTTGTTTGTTTCTTATATTGTCTTTATTGTTACAGTGATCAATATGTTTGTTGATTATGTATTACTTTTCTGTTATAAATTTCCTCTTTCCTTATGTGTTATTTGAATCAGGGTTCAGAGCAGTAATAAAAATGTACTCACCCCCTTGAAAGATGCTTATAATTATTGTTCTGACAATGGCCATACTCTTGTAGTGTACCAATGTATAATAAGTGAAGTGATTCAAGAACTATAGAACTATAGAAAACTGCTCCCTCCACAGAACTCTGGTTCTGTCCCGAGGAGGGAATGGTCACAACCCTCACTATATGAAACAATCCATGAATTGTTGTGTTGTCATCTATTCCTGTGCTTGTTGGGGAAAATCAATATAACCCTGGGAACGACTTCCCACTTACTATTTGTGTATAAAATCTCTACCTTTCCTGAAACAGGTGAAGATCTCCTGCCCAAGAGAGCTTCCAGTTTGCAAATTGTATTCCACATTCTGAAAGTAATTAAACAGCGACTTGATCTCTAAAACCTGTGTTTTGGATAGTAAAGTTTTGTTCATATTAATGATTCTGGCTTGATGAAAGAAAGTGCAGCTGTTATAATCAGTTATTCCAAGGATAAGCCATATCCATGAATTAAGCAACACACTTTGTCTAAAGTTCAAATTGAATGAATACAGTTGATAATTGAATATTTTGAGAAATAAAGACTTACCAAAAAGAGACAGTACCCATGTAACTGTCTGATTTTACTGGTAAGAAAATGAAGAGAAATGAAATAAAGTTATTTTGTGTATCAGTTTATCTAAATTTATGCAATTCCTGTGATTCACCTACTATTTTTTTTAGATATTTGCAAGAAATTAAGGTTGTTTATTTCAAAGGGCTCACCATAATTCACTGCACATTCCCAGTCTTCAACCTGTGCTTGTGTCTCCAAAAACTTTGTCGCCTAAGTTCTCCAAACTTAAGACTCAAGTATTCTTCTGCCTCAGATGAAGAATTAATTTATTTATGAGGTAAAATTGACTTTATTTATGAGGTACAGATTACTGATTTGTACCTCCTAAAAAGGTAAGAGTATAGATGAATTTCTTTATATAATAAATCATCGATATCTCTCACTTTGCAATAATTTTAATAGAAATACAAATAAAAAGGAAAATTAAGAACTGAACAAATTTATAGAGAAAATAGATGAGAAAGACTTCTAGTATCTTCTAAATGGGAATGCACATTTCACAGTAGCACATGGAACTTTTACAAAAATTGACCATGTCAATTTAGAGCACAGACACACTGCAAAACAGATGGAAAAAAACACAGAAATAGCAAATTATTAACAGACCATAACTTTTTTATGATCACAGAGTTTTGACTTTATTAGAAGCATTTCACACAGTCATTAAATCACATCTCCTCAGACATAAGCATACAGTCAAATCAAGATGATTCAATTATTTAAAGACCCAACTACAATTCCTTTGAGCTCTAATATTTAACATTCTATACAAGGACAATAGGGTGTAACTGGCATTGTTACCAGTGAATAAGCAGTTCCTAACTGGGAAATGAACTTCTCTGTATCACAAGTTCTCTTTCCTTTTCTAAACAATGCCACAGGATCCAGGATATAAGCTTCTAATAAATATTTTTGTTAAGTTTTTGTAGCAAATACAAAGGTAGACTCATTCAGAGATCAATGGACATTTCATCTGTTCCACTACAAGTACACTTTTGAGAGGAAACTTTGAACAATGGCAAATTAAACAGACAATTTTCTGGAGGTTCAAAGTCAGAAAATATTTGGTCATAAATGTGTTTTCACCAAGACTACACAAACAGAACAATTACCACAAGGTACACCTGAAAGGGGGAGCTAGGAATGCAAAGACCAGGGCAGTAAACAAACCAATGCCGCTTGTCTTTTTCATGTCAATGAACCTGCGCAAAGTCAGTTATTCAATGAGTAGCAGTACCTACTATATTCTAGGCACTGTGCTATGTGGTGGGGAAACAAAAGAAGGCAAACGACAGCCTCTGCTCTCAAGTAGCTCAAAGTCTAATAGGGGAGACAATAAGCAAACAACTTTGTACAAGCAACCTATCTATAAGACAAATTGGAGATAATTCACACAGGAAAAACACTAATATTAAGGGGATTTGGGAAAGTCTTCATGTAGAAGGTAGGATTTTAGGTAGGAATTGAAAGAAGGCATAGAAAAACCAGAACGTAAAAATGAATACTGAAAGAATTCCAGGCATGGGGATATACAGTGAAAATGCACAATCCACAAAGGTGGAATTTCTTGTGCAGTGAATGTCAAGGAGGCCAGTATCACTAAAGCACATAATCCATAGTGGGGGAGTGAAGGAAGGGAAAAGGTTATGAAGAGCTCTGAATGCCACAAGATTTCTACTTGCTCTTGAAAGTGACTGAATGTCACTAGATTTTATTTAAAACAGAAATATCTTCACTCTTCAATTTATATTAAATTTGCCAGAGCCCTAAGGATGGATAGTTTCTTTCTGATGTGAAGGATTAATCGAAGTATGTTGAGATTATAACTTTTATCAAGATGTCTTCAATCTTTTTTTTAATATTCCTGACTATCATTCCAATTAGAAGGGCACTAGCTCTGGTGAGTTCTGAGGTCACCAAAAGCTTTTCACATATAAGAAGAATGGTTCTGAGGGTCATCATATGTACAAGTGGGACAATGGGAGATTCCTTAACTCCAGCATCCCTGGTGACAGCAAAATGGAGACAGGCAGGAAAGTACTGAGAAGTACACTTTAGGTGCTCACTAGAGCAATTTTTACATTCCTACTGGGTTCTCGGTTTATCTAATAAAAAGTTTAAAACTCCAAGAAATTAGACAGGTTAACAGAAGTTCATCCCACTCATACCTAAACAACTAATTTCTTCTCAAATTCTTTTATTTTTCTCTAAACACACATATTTTAATGATTGCTCTGCTTGCTTTCCACAACTACAGTTTTTGTAAGCCCAGCTTTCAAGACATCCTTGAAATCAAGACTCTTAATTCTTCCACTTCCAACTTCAGCTTAATTTGTTGCAGATAGCTGAGACCATGGCAAACAAAGTTTTCTGGCCCCAAATTGTGTAACTTTGTGAATACCATTCCTGGTGATCACATCCTTGAATCCCGATGTCTGAAACTGTCCTATTGTGAATAAACAGCCTTTGGTCAAAAGTCCTTCTGAGGAAATAGAAAACCTTTCACATTATTTGTCAAGTATGACAACCATCTTGTTCCTTTCTAACATTTTCTTGGTTTGGTATGATCTTCTGTCTATATGCCTTCATGCCTGTGATAATGAAACAGAATATTGTCACATGAATTACAAACTAGAAATGAAGAAATCCTATAAGTACTCGTCATTGTTCCCTTTCGTGATATAATAGGAAATCTGACATACAGAGCACACTGACATATTTCATGGCCTGTCTGATACAAGGGTCACAGAACTCATGCTTGTACTTTGGGAGGACTTTTATGGTGAATGATTTCTAGAGAGATGGCAAACTCCTCTTTTCCTAAGCCCACAGTTAAAGCAATCCATTAGAGGGAGATAAAGCCATCTTTGAAATCATTACCATTTTTGTCCAAGAAAGATTTGGAGTATCTACTCTAATTCTCTCCAAGGAAGAGATAATTGTCTCTGCTGAGCAGGATGTTCAATTTTGAAATATCTCTTGATGTATTTCATTGCTTTGTCAAGGTACTTGGGCAAACCAGTCAGTGTCAGTTCTGGTTTATCCCATTCAAAGTTCACATGGGAGTGCTTTCTTTCCAGGTTTTCAAATAATGCCTTTTCAACCCGGCCCTTTTTCTTTTGGTCTAATGGTTTCAGAATCACTACCTCTTTGATGATCTGAGGCAAGAGCATCTGAAAGAGATCAATGAAATCTTCATAAGCATGTGCAGAGAGGTCTAAATCTTTGTTTTTTGGTTTAAATACAATGAGTGTTTTCCCAGTTTTGGGTTTGTTTATCAATTCCATTACAGTAAAATATGTTTTCTCTATTTCTCTGATTTCTTGGCCCAGAAGACGCCAGAGATAGGTATCAACCTCAATTCCATTCTTCAAGTTTGGGTAAAACATCGTTTCCTCAGGTTGTTTCTCAGAGAAGCTTTCTTCAATGAAATCTTGAGCATCTAAAATATCCTTTGGGCTTCCCCAGAGGATTAAGTCTTTTTCTTCAGCTTTAACATGGATATTATGAAATGTTTGAGTCAGTGATTTTTGTACTTCAAGTGCCAGCTTATTATCTGTGAAATGCATATCATGTTGGGACACATTCTGTATTTCCCTCTGAAATATTCTGGTAAAAGCATCTTGAGCCAATTGTCTGTCCCATGACTTACTTGTCTTGAAGTCTAAATATACATTGCCTATAGGACATGAAAAAGCACTTCGGATTTGAACTTGATTCTCACTTTCTATTCTGCCCAGAGTATCAGCAAAGACATATTTGAAATATTCAAACAAATGCGCAGGAACTGAAATCAGGTCCAATTCGTCTTCTATGCTGTGTCTTGGGCTTGAGTAAAGAACAAGACTGTTGCAGTCATTTCTTATAATTTCTTCGATTTCTTCGATTTCTTCAATTTCTTCAATTTCTTCTGCTGAGATTGAGCAAGACAAATTTTGTTTCTGCTTCTTTCCCAGCATCTTCTCCTTTAAGAACTGATAAATTTTTCCAATATCTTCATAGTCACCAATCAGTTTTTCAGGTCCATAATGGCCTCCTTCTATTTTTACATCTGGACAGAGGCTAATAATTATCTCCCTTTGCTCTATAGAAAGCTTGAAAGTAAGCTGGGCTTCCACATGAAGAAATATCTTTTGAATGAAGAAATCAGAGGAGCTAGTAGCACCTTCTTCTTCTGGTTGCTTCTTATCTGGTAATTCCTTTGGGAGTGTCTGAATCTGAGAGAAAATCTGGTTTGTTTCCAAAGCTTTGCTCTCTTTGGGGATTTCGGGCTTCTTTTCGGGGGTTTCATTTGTTTCTATGAAGATGTTCACATATGATACTGTATCATTTGTATCATTGATGGTTACAGAGTGATCTCTCTTTGCTATCACTCCTTCCTTGGCTTGTTTCTTATAAAAGTCTACCCAGAAAGTGTCTTCAGTGGGACCAGCTTTGACCTTGCACTTGCCTCCCCTAGACTTCCATGGGTTCTGGAAATACTTTTGTAATTTCTTCCCCATGTCAAAGTAACTCTCAGACACCCGGACCAGGACCCGATATGGTGGGGTGTGGGCAGCATTGTCAGTGGCCATCAGTGCAGGATAAGGATTCGTGACTCAAAGAGCTAGAGCTGTGATGTTTCTTTCTTGGACTCTGGAAAGAGAAACTGGGGAGGAGAGAGGAGAGACAAAAAAGTGTTGTCAGTTCCCTACCCCCACCTCTTAATAAAAGTAGTAATTGGTTCAAACGGCACAAACAAAAGACAGAGCAAAATGGCAACATAACAATGAAACCATTAAAAGAAAATGAGAATTTCAAAGGATAATTTTTTTAAGTAATTATTTGAAAAAGAATTATGGGAGAAAATTTTTCAGGTGCAAATAAAGCAGTTCTATGGAAAATACACACACACATATACACTTTAAGAAAGAAAATAAGGGGAATAATGAGATGAAATTCATTGAAATTATTAGAAAGCCAACAAATGAACAAGCTCAAAATAAAAAAATCAAAGATATTAAAAACTTGAGGAGAAACCTAAATTGAAAACAAAAATATTCTAAAGAAATGATATCTGAAACTGATTCTTTGAAAAGACTAATGAAATTGATAAACCTTTTATTAATTTTATTAAAAAGAGGGAAAAATCAAATCAATAAAATAGCAAATGAGCAAAGTGAAATATCAACAGAAACAGAAAAAAATAATAATCAACATATTATGCATAGAATACTATGTCAAAAAATGTATCACAGCTCCATGAGACATGCATTGCAGCTGGATTTATTACAAGACAAAGGAAAATGTATGTGGGAACCCTACATATTAAAGAGTTTTAAGTGCAAAGCAAGTCTGTTATTTAAGTTATAGAGAAAAAGTAAAAATCATAGAAGAGGGAGAAAGGACCTCCCAAAGGAAAGAAGAAATAGTGAATAAATAAAAAGTCAAAAGCAATTCTTTCCCTTTGGGAACTGTAAGACCATGAACATATATGAGAGTCTGCTTATTTACAGAGGTCCCAGTTGCAGAAAGTTTCTCAGTCTGGAGCAGACTGACTGGAGCCCATCTTGACTCCCATAGACACACAGGGTGCATGGGGTGCAAAATCAAAATGTGTCAGCTCAAGGTGGGCTTCATTCTTGACATGTTCAAGGCCTCTTGCATTCTCCAGCTTCAGTGCTTCTGCAAAATATAGTAACTTTAAAAGACAAGTTCAGGGGATTCATTACCATTCACTCCCCACACACTCATGGGAAGAGGCAACCCTTTGGTTTGCCAATGTCCACAAAGTGTGCACTTGGTAAAACATTCCTATGGAATGTGGACCCAGGGAGGGTCTCTAAAAACAAAAGAAAAAACACTTCACAAGGATAGAGGGCAATAGACTGAAAACTAACAGGAGACGTTGGCACTTTTACATCTTGCCACTGATACAGAATAATTCCAATTACAAAGTGAGACCAGAATCAGAACCATAAACAAATTCATAGAAAGAATGTTCAAAATTATGGATTAATCCAGAGGGAAAAATCATACAACATCAAGAAAACTGAGATAAGTTAGTATATTGATATAGAAAATAAAAGCCAAAGAGGTGCAATAGCAGACATAAATATTAAAAAAACAAAAAAACAAAAAAAAAAACATTGTCTCGCTGCAATTGTGTAACACTTCCCAAGATCCATCCAATCAATCCATTTCATTTTGGATTTCAGACATTCAGTGTAGTCATCTGATCCCTGACACATATCTTTTTGGGGCAGTTTGAAAACAATCATGCTCTCATGGACTTCCTTTCTGTTTCAAAGTTATTTGTAAGGATTCTTTAGACATTTCTGCTAAAATCTTTTACAAAACAGATCTCAATGCAAGATTTCAATTCTAGTCACCAAGTTTACTTCTCTAACAATTAGTATATGTGGTGGAAACCAGATGGACTCTTGGGGTTCTGACATGATAAATAACAGAATAAAGGAAACATCAAACTAGGAGACCATATTTCACATAAAACTTCAGACAATTTAAGTTATAAAATACCTTATACTATTTCTGTCTTTATCTAAACTCTGTACCCCTCTGTACTCTTTATGTTAAGCATAAACATTGTTAACAACAAGTTAAAGGGTTTCTGTTATATTGATATGTAAAACATTCAAGTGCAAACTAAATGTTTTAAATACCACAAAAAACAGAACTCCTAAGAACTTCCAAATTACACACATATATTCATTTAACCTTGTTATTTTCTTAGTGTATTTACTTTTTTGTTTTAGTTTTTATTTAAACAAATATCTTCAAACTCCAAAATTAAATATTACTTAATTTAATTCCAATTCCAATTCAATTATTTTATTTCTGCTTTAGGAGGAACAGAGGCAGATAAAGACATTAAAGATAAAGACACATTAAAACCATATTATAAGACATTTTATAAGATGACTTATGTTACAGTGATGGAGTTCCATAAAAATTATCAAGTTAACTACAATTGTAGCAAAAGACTTGGGATGTGACAAGTAGATACACTGAAGTAATCAATTTTAAAACAGTGCTTATTGGGAAAACATTTTCACATTCGAAGGTTCTGATAAGGCCTCATTTCTAAAATATATAGAAAATTAACTCAAATTTATAAGAATTCAAGCCATTCTCCAATTGATAAATGGTCAGAGGACATGAACAGACAATTTTCAGATGAAGAAATTGAAACTATTTTTAGTCATATGAAAAGGTGTTCCAAATCACTATAGATCAGAGAAATGCAAATTAAGACAACTCTGAGATATCACTACATGCCTCTCATATTGGCTAAGATGACAAGAAAAGATGATGAAAGTTGGAGGGGATGTGGGAAAACTGGGACACTGATACATTGTTGGTAGAATTGTGAATGGATCCAACCATTCTGGAAAGCAATTTGGAACTATGCTCCCAAAGTTATCAAACTATGCATACATACCCTTTGACCCAATAATGTTTTTACTGGGTTTATATCCTAAAGAGATCTTAAAGAAGGGAAAGGGATCCACATACACAAAAATGTTTGTGGCAGCCCTTTTTGTAGTGGCAAGAAACTGGAAAGTGAATGGATGCCCATCAATTGGAGAATGGCTGAATAAATTATGGTAATGAATGTTATGGAATATTATTGTTCTGTAAGAAACAACCAACAGGATGATTTCAGAGAGGCCTGGAGAGACTTACATGAACTGATGCTAAGTGAAATGAGCAGAACCAGGAGATCATTATACACGGCAACAGCAAGATTATACGATGATCAATTCTGATGGACGTGGCTCTCTTCAACAATGAGATGATTCAAACCAGTTCCTATTGTTCAGTGATGAAGAGAGCCATCTACACCCAGAGAGAGGACTGTGGGAACTGAGTGTGGACCACAACATAGCATTTTCACGCTTTCTGTTGATGTTTGCTTGCATTTTGTTTTCTTTCTCAGGTTATTTTTTCCTTCTTGATCCGATTTTTCTTGTGCAGCAAGATAACTGTACAAATATGTATACATATATTGGATTTAACATATATTTTAACATATTTAAATGTATTGGACTACCTGCCATCTAGGGGAAGGGGTGTGGGGAAGGAGGGAAAAATTTGGAACAAAAAGTTTTGCAAGGGTCAATGTTGAAAAATTAGCCATGCATATGTTTTGTAAATAAAAAGCTTTAATAAATTTTTTTAAAAACAGTGCTCATCAAATAATTTCTGATAATTAAATATACTTGTACCACAGGAAACAATAAGTGTTATTTCCACATTAAATAAGAATCCCAAATAAAATTGAGTTTTCCATTGGTGTAACACAAATTATTCTATAAATTATTCTCTTCTAAGAGAACTAATTAAACTAAAATTCATTTCTTCAAACCAAGCTGAAGATGTTTCTGATTTAATTTCAATTATTATTAGAATAACAGTTAGGTCCCAGAAACTATTATATCAACCCCCCATTTTTTTACATCATTTGAAAATATTTATGGATCTTAATTTGTACAGAAATATATATATCTAGTAACAGGCAGAAATGCTCATTTTCTAAGTGGTTTAGGATATAAAATGGATTATAACTTCCAGCTGAATACCTCAGATTTTAAACCCATTCACTTTATTACACTAGCTCAGATGTGTTCCAGTCTAGTCTATGGAGTGATGTATTTTTTTTATTTCATAAGCTTTGATAATTATTCCCATAGCATTCAAAAAGATGAACTATTCCAGGGATGTAATATTACACATGACTATGTCAGTATTAGCATCCTGAACAAGTTACTATTGTGCTATAAGAAATGTGAAGCAGGATCTTTTCAGAAAGACCTCTGAAGACTTATGAACTGATGCAAGGTAAATATTGTACACAGTAGCAAAAATAGCATACCAATGATCAACTATGAAAAACTTAGCTACTCTGATGGGTACAATGATCCACAACAATTTTAAAGAACTTATGATAAATTAAGACAACTCTAAGGTGTCACTTTGCATCTCTTAGATTGGCTAAGATGACAGAAAAAGATAATGATAAATGTTGGCAGGGATGTGGGAAAACTAGGACACTAATACATTGTTGGTGGAATTATGAAATGATCCAACTATTCTGGAGAGCAATATGGAACTATGCCCAATATTGGATCAATATCCCAAAGAGATTATAAAAGAGAGGAAAGGACCCACATGTACGAAATTGTAACAGTCCTTTTTGTAGTGGCAAGGAACTGGAAATTGAATGAACGTCCATTAATTAGGGAATGGCTGAGTAAGTTCTGGTATATGAATGTAATAGAATATTATTGTTCTATAAGAAGTGATGAGCAGGCTGATTTCAGAAAAGCCTGGAAAGACTTACATGAATTGAAGCTAAGTGAAGTGAACAGAACCAAGAGAACACTGTACACAGTAGCAAGATTATGTGATGGATTTGGCTCTTCTGGACAATGTGTTGATTCAAAGCAATTACAATAGACTTGGGATGGAAAATGTACATCCATATCCACATCCACATATACTAGTATATATGTATATGATATATATGTATACTAATATATATTATATATACTAGAACCAGATAGCAAAATAGTCATGGAAAAAATCTATTGATCACCTCTGAAAAAGAGATCCCACAAGAAAAACTCCAAGAAACATCATTGCAAAACTCCAGAATTATAATCTCAAGGAAAAATACTGAAGGCTGCCAGAAAAAAAAAATTAATAATCCAAGTATCAAGGAGCCACAATTAGGATTACTCAGGGCTTGGCAGCTTCTACAATAAAGGATCAGATGGCCTGGAATATCATATTCCAAAAGGCAAAAGATCAGGGATTACAACCAAGAATCAATCAACTAGCCAGTAAGACTAAGCAGGGGAGGAGATGGACCTTCAATGAAGTAGGGGACTTCAATAACTTCTATTGAAAAGTTCAAAATTAAACAAAAATTCTATCTACAAATACAGGAGTCAAGAGAAGTATAAAAAGGTAAAAAGGAGAAAAAGAACACATTTTTAAAGGTTAAACTGTTCCCTAGAAATATTTCCTACATGGGAAGATGATACTTGTAACTCTTGAAAACTGAATCTTTTATTAGGGCACTTAGAATGGGGTATACATAGACAGAGGGTGTGGGTATAAGTTGACTCTGATGTGATGATATTAAAGGAAAAAAGGGAGCAAATAAATTAGATCATATAAAAAAGCATAAAAGACCCATTAGAATTGAGATTAAAAAAGGGAGAGGAATGAGCATTGTCTGAAGCTTAATCTCATCAGTTTTGGCTGGGGAATAACATCACAGTCAGTTGAGTTTCCCTCTGGGGAAGGGAAAGGAAAGAGGGGAAAGAAAAGGGAGGGACTAGATTGGAGGGCAGAAACAGTAAGAGAAAAGGGTTACTGAAGGAAGGAGGGAATGATAAAAGGGAGGGCAAATTGAGAAAGGATTTGATCAGAAACAAAACACTAGTGAGGAGGGAAAGAGTGGAAAGGGAGGGGGGAAAAGTATGTACAGGGGAGAATATAGGATGGAGGGAAATACACAACTGGTAATCATAACTGAATGTGAATGAAATGAATTCTCCCATAAAATAAAAACAACAGATTGGATTAAAAAACAGAATCCTACAATATGTTGTTTACAATACATTTGAAACAGAGAGGCTGGAGCAGAATATATTAAACTTCAGCTGAAGCAAAAAAAGCAGGGGTAGCAATTCTGATGTCAAGCAAACAAAAGAAAAAACACACCTAATTAAAGATAAAGAAGGAAGGGTTAAGGCACCATAGACAATAAAATAATATAAATACTAAATATATATGCATTAAATGGTACAGTATCCAATTTCATAGAAAAGTTAAGTCAGTTACAGGAAAAAATAGAAAGCAAAACTGTATTAATGGGGGAACCTCAACCTCCCCTTCTTAGAATATACACAAAATAAACAAGAAAGAAATTAGGGAGGTTAATAGAAACTTATAAAACATAAATATGATAGACCTCTGGAGCAAAAATAATTGGGATAGAAAGCAATATACCTCTTTCTCAGCATGGCACCTACACAAAAATGTGCCATGTATTAGGGCATAAAAACCTCAAAATCAAATGCAGAAAGGCAAAAATAGTAAATGCATCCTTTTCAGATCATGATGCAATAAAAATTACATTCAATAGAAGGTCAGAGAAAGATAGACTAAAAACCAATTGGAAATTAATCTAGACCTAAAGAATGAGTGGATCAAACAAAAAATCATGAAAACAATAATTTCATCCAAGAGATTTATTATAATGAAACAACATATCAAAACTTATGGGATGCAGCCAAAGCACTTCTTAGGAGAAATGTTGTATCTCTAATGCTTACATGAATAAAATAGACAAAAAGGAGATGAACTGGGCACAAAACTAAAAATGCTAGAAAAAGCAAATGTAAACAATATGTCTAAGATTGTCATTAATATTTGGTTAGTTTGAAAGAAAGATTGGGGTAAAACTGAGGTGATTCTAACTACCAAAACCATGTAGAAAAAGGTAAAAAGAGTGATTATCTTATACAAATAAAGCGAATGATAAGAACTGACACACAGGCATTGGGTGGAGGAAGAGGGCTAGTAGTTCTGGAATCCTACTCACATCAGGGATGGATCAAAGCAGAGCAATACATACATACACACCACACGCATACATTTAGAAGGGTATAAAAGCTTTCTAAACTCAGAAAAAATAAGGGTGTACATGAATTGGGAAGGGGGAAGTGCAGTTTAATAAGAATGGGATAAGGTGTGTAAATTAACAGGAATGGGATAAAGAGGTTGTGGAAGGATGGAGGCAGGGAATAAAGAAGGGATTCTTGGAAGGGGGAGTAAGTTAAGCAGTACCAAGGCAAGGTATCAGATAGAATTCTAGCAAAAGAGTAATGAAGGATAGAAAAGAAGAGATACACATAAACATAATAATGATCAGGAATAGAGTTTTTTTAGAAAAAAATAGAGGTAGTGATCATTGATCTCAAACAAAATTAAAGCTAAAATAGATTTAATCAAAAGAGAAAAATAGGGAAACCATACTATGTCAGTCATATTAATCAATACTGTTTTATGCTATTTAAAATAACTTTTAAAAAAGGAGAAGATTGGAATTTTGCTGTGGTATAGGATATGATGCATTGGTGAATTTAGAAACATATGGAAAAACTTGTAATTATAAAGAAAGATGTTATCCACTATCAGAGACATGTTAAAGAGCATGCCTAGGTGAAGGTGCAGATCAATTCTCTGAGAGCCTCCACAGCTATGAATCATAATACTTGAAGGAGTTGCAAAGCAGCCTTTACTAACACAGATACTCCTTATGGATTGGCAATGAAATAAATTGGAGGCAAGAGGGAAGAGAAGAGAGGTCAGACCATGCAACTGCCTCTCAGTGGAGAGGTCAGAGAATGTAACTGCCTCTCAGTCTTTTCTTGTATCATCATCATCCTCTCACATGAAGAGATCCATTCTACAGGTCTGAGTTAGGCCTCCAGCAGCCACTGGCAGGTGGCTCCCATATCACAACAGGTACGTAAAAGTGGGGAATTGGGAAATATCAAAAGAAAACTCTGAAAAACACTAAAAACTAAACCAATTTCTCTAATGAGTACTAATGCAAGAAAAATTGTAAATCAAACATTAACAAGTACAACATATTACACAAACATCATCAAAGTTTATATATGGTAGTATTTAACTCAGGGTTGTACATGAGGGATTAATACTATCAAGGTAGGCTCAGTATTAGCAAAAGTATAATCACAATCGACCATATTAATCAATCACATGATCATTTTAGTAGATGTAGAGAAAGCTCTGGTTGATATTTATTCCTATTAAAATCAATTGAAAGCATAGGAAGAAATGGAGCTTCTTTTAAATTGATAAGTACTATCTCATTCATATCTATGTAAAAAGTACAAGAAAACATAATCTGTCATGGGGAAAAACTAGAAGATTTTAATGTAAAATCAAGGTGGAAGCAAGAGTGTCCTTTATCACCATTATTGCTGTTGCACTAGAAATGAGGGAATTAATCATTAGACACCGAGAAAACAAAACATCACTTTTTGAAGGATCTATGACTATTTACTTGCAAAGCATTGCCAACTAAATTAGTGGAAATAATTAATAGCTTCAGTGAAATAGCAACATACAAAATTTATCCACATTACCAGTAAAACACAACAAGAAGAGAAAGAAAGAGAAAGGCCACTTACAGTAATTGTAGACCATATAAAAGAGGCGAGAATCTGCCTGGAAGAGATGCAAGGAACTATAGTAATACAATTTTTAAAACCCTATTCACAGAAATACAGATATAAGAAGTTGAAAACATTTCACCAGGAAATAAATAATAAATGAAATCTTACAGAAATCGAAAAAAAAATACAACTCACTGAAAAAAAATAATTACTTAAAAATCAGAAACGAGAAAATAGATGCTAATACCTCCATGAGACATCAAAAAACAATATAACAAATCAAAAGAATGAAAAACTAGAAAGAAAACATTAAATATTTCTTTGGGAAAAACAACTTACCTGGAAAATGGATCAAAGTGAGATAATTTTAAAATCCTTGGACTACCTGAAAGCCGTGATATCCTAGAACCAGTGAGTAAAA
This sequence comes from Sminthopsis crassicaudata, assembly GCF_048593235.1. Classification (NCBI taxonomy): domain Eukaryota; kingdom Metazoa; phylum Chordata; class Mammalia; order Dasyuromorphia; family Dasyuridae; genus Sminthopsis; species Sminthopsis crassicaudata. Next base: position 69,254,332 of record NC_133623.1, read on the forward strand.
TAGTAATCAGAAGAATCCACTTCTCACCTCCTAAGAGACACAAAGAGAAAGCTGTAAGGAAGCTGGAGTAGAAACTATTATGCTGAAGTTAAAAAAAAAAAAAAGCAGGGATAGCAATTGTGATTTCAGACAAAATGAAAGAATAAGTAGATCAAATGAAAAGAGATAATAAGCAAGAAAATTACATCTTGCTAAAAGGAACCATATACAATGAAGTAAAATCAATACTAAACTTATAGGCACTAAGTTTTTAAAACACCAAAGTGTTTTAAAAGGAAAGGTAAATGAGTTACAGGTAGAAAGAAATAATAAAACAGTATTTCCCTTCCATTTTCCCCTTCTATATAGATAAATCTAAGCAAAAAATAAACAATAGAAAGTTAAAATGAATAGAATTTTAGAAAAATTATATATGATAGACCTCTGACAAACTCATACCTCTTTTCCCCTCAGAAATACACACAAAAAAAATTTGACCATGTATTATTAGGGCATATAGAAATAAAGGGCAATACCATAAACAAATTAGGGGAGCATGGAAGAGATTACCTCTCAGATCCATAGATTACAAGAATCTATTACCAAGTAAGAAATAGAAATCATTATGGGTTGTAAAATGGACAATTTTGATCATATTCAATTAAAAGGCTTTGGCACAGACAAGCCAATGCTGCTAATATTAGAAAGAAAGCAGAACACTGGGTAGAGAGAGGAATATTCACATCAAATTTCTCTAACAGAGGCCTCATCATCTTTCAAATATATAAAGAAATGAGTCAAATTAATAATAACATGAGTAATTGAAAAATACTAAAAGAATATGAACAGGTAGATTTTAAAGAAATAAAAACTGCCTCTAGTCATATGAAAAAAATACTCTAAATCACCCCTGACTAAAGAACTGTGAATTAAAACAAACCTCTGTTACCATCTCATACCTATCAGACTGGGTAATATGATAGAAAGGGATCAATGATCAATGTCTGAAGGAATGTGAAAAAATTAGGACATTTGAATGTACTTTTGGTAGCAATGGTTGGAACCAGTCCAAACATTCTGGAGAACAATTTGGAACTATTCCTAAAGAACTATAAAAAGGCGCATAGTTATTGACCTAGCAATACAACTACTAGGTCTGTATTCCAAAAGAATCAAAAAAAGGAAAAAAATGAAAAAGACCTACATGTACAAAAATATTTATATTTGCTGTTTTTATTGTGGGAAAGAACTGGAAATTTAGGAAATACCCATCAATTGGGGAATGGCTAAAAAAAATTGTGGTATATGATTATGATGAGATTCTATTGTGCTAAAAGAAGTGATAGACATGATGCTTTCAGAAAAACCTGGAAAGATTTACATGGACTGATAGAAAGTGAAATGAGCAAAATCAAAAAAGTATGCACACTAAGAGCAATATTATACAACAATCAACTTTGAATGACAGTTATTTACAATAATAGAAAAATCTAAGATAATTATGAAAGACCTGTAATGAAAAACACTATCCACTTTCAGAGAAAGAACTGAAGGAATCTGAATGCAAGTAAAAGCATAATGTTTGTTTGTTTTACCCCCTTATTTTTCTTGAGGTTATTTTTTTTCTTTTTTGGTCTGTCTTCTTTCACAACAAGATTTAAATGGAAATGCTTTTTGTATAAATTCATATGTATTAGTTTTATAAAGTTATTTTTCTTCTCAATGATTTGGGAGGCAAGGAAAGTGGAAGAGAATTTGGAACTCAAAATTGCAAATGTATGAAAGTTAAAATTGTTTTTACGTGTAATTGAGAAAAACAAAATTAAAATTTTTTAAATATATCATCCTTTAATTATGACTAATGGCATATTGAAGGGGGAAATTACATCATATTATTTAAATTCATTTTAAGGATCCATTAATTCATTCTATAAACAAAAATCGTCTGTTTTAGTTTTAATCTGCTAATACTGTTTTTAAATCTTGTAGCAAATAATAATCCAAAATTTTGAACCAAGGCCAGAGTAATTCACCAGGTAAACTTTTCCCTGTTTTAAACCAGACCACAAAACATCATAGTTTCTTTTTTGTTATTCCTGCCTCAGTTGGGAGTTTTTCCTTGTCTCATGCTTCCAGGAGCATCCATCCTCTCAAAGGATTTTCCTCTGGAACATTGTATTTGCTTATTCTAGTGTTTTCTTTCTGTGTGTGTGTGTGTGTGTGTGTGTGTGTGTGTGTGTGTGTGTGTGTGTATGTGTGTGTGATCATTCTCTATGTAAATTTATATACATGTTAACACAAATATAATAAATGTGAGTTCTTCCCACTAGCTTTTAGCTTGAGGTTTCAGTAGAAGCCTAGATTTTACTTCCACTTATTGGAGAAAGTACCTTTTCCAGTTGGAGAAGTAAAAAAGATTCTTTTATTAGCCCAATTTGCAATATAGGGAAAGTATTTGTGGAGATCGTCTTCAAGAACGACCTGGCTAAGGTTTTAACCATGTCAAGAAATCCTTCTGAATGACCACACAGCTTAACTGAACAGTCTTGTAACAATCTTATAACACAGAATAGTTTTAGGGAGTAGTCCTATATAATTCCTTACCTCCTGCCAAGACCAGGAACCAGACTTAAAGAGATTATTCAGTCAATGTTATAGCAACATTATTAAGGCATGAAGGTCATGATAAACATTCCAATGGAAATTTCTGGATGAAAATTCTGAAAAATAGTTGTATTAAAATAAGTTCTGAGATGTGTTTTACACATGAGTTATTTTAAGATATTTAGAGGGGCAACTAGGTGGTGAAGTACATAGAGCACCATCCTTGAAATCAGGAGGACCTGAGTTCAAATTTGACCTCTGACATTTAACACTTCATAGCTGTGTGACCCTGGGCAAGTCACTTAACCCTAATTACTTGGGGGGGGGGGGAGTTTCTACTTTGTTACCTATATAAAAAGACTGCTCTTATGGATTTCTCTCATAGAGTCTCACATACTTTGGGTGCTCTTATTTTCTTGTTTTCAATAATCTCTCTTTTCTTTCAAAAATTGGCTCCACATAGGTTCATTTCAACCTAAGATAAATCACAAAATAAACCCTCAAAAATCAACTGCATTTCTATGCAACAATAAAAAAAAAACAAAATAGGGAATAATATGGAAATTTCGTTCCAAGTAACTAGGAAAGGCTTAAAATATCTGTAGATCAATTTTCAAATGCACACAAAACACTTAAAGAGATGCACTTACAAAAGGTCTCTTCAAGAAATAAAGAATAATTTAAATGACAGCTGGGCTGTGTCAATAGAATAAAAATGAAAATACTACCAAATTTAATTTGGCCTTTTAATGATAAGCCAGTTAAATTATCTGAAGGAGCCTTAATAGATTTTTATATATATATATATATATATATATATATATTAATAACAAAATTTATTTGGAAAAATCAAAGATCAATGATCAAATAAGGCAGGGACTGAAGATTTCAAATTATATTATAAAGCAGCACTCATCAGAACTATCTAGGATTGGTTATGAGGGTTGGTTATAACTTTGGTTTATAGGTAGGTTCCAATCTATATAGTAGATTGGAAAAAACAAAGTAGATAGAAAATTGGAAGATTGGTGGGAAAAAGAAGTAGATGGGAAAAACTAGACAAGAGAGAATCAACAACAAGAATTTTAATAATCCAGTGTTCAATAAGGTGGAAAATGCAAATTGCTCTTATAAAAAAATTCCCATTTGATAAAAATGACTGAGAAACCCAAAAGCAATATTGTAGACATTAGACAAAACTTGCACCATATCCCAGAATTCTTTTAAAATGGATACATACCCTTATTATACATACAATTAAAAATATGGAAAAGAAGCATATCATATGCCTCTCACAATTATGGGTCTGAGATGTATTCTTAACCAAACCAAGGAATAGAGGCAATTACAAAAGATAAATCGAATACCTTAGATTATGTAAAATGGAAAACCTTCTACATAGATAAAACAAATGCATTTTGTAAAAGCAAGAAAGTAGTTGAATGTAAAAAAGTATCTTTGTAATAAATTGCTATTACAAGGTGTTTGGATCTAAGATATACAAACAATTAACAGATACATAAGAGAACAAAAAATGTTTGCCCTTAAATAAGTGCTAAAATAATATGAACAACAAATTTTCAAAAGAGGAAATGCAAAGTAATTTCAACCACATGAAAAAAAGTTCCAAATCACTATTAAGAGAAATCTAAATCAAAATAACCCTGGTTCCATCTCATACCTTGAAAAAAATGGAAATAATCTGTGATGAAGGGATTATGGGAAGGTAGGTTCACTAATGATTTGCCAGTGCAGCTATGAACTGCTACAACCATTTTGCAAAGGAATTTTAAAATATTCAAAGAAAATTACTGCAATGTTCATATCCTTTGACCTAGATGATGCATTACTAGATTTATTTCTCAAAGAGGAAACTGACAAGAAATAAGATCCATATAGAAAAACATATTTTTAGCATCACTTGTGGAGTTAGCAAAAAATGAAAAACAAAATAGAGTTTAACCAGTGGGGGAATGGCTAAACAAATTGTGGTGCATGAATATAATGGAATGCTACTGTGCTATAAGAAAGGATGAGCATGAATACAGAGAACTATAGAAAGATCTATATGAACTGATGCAGTCAGGTAAGAAGAACCAAGAAAGCAATATATTCAAAGATTTCAACAATGTAAATGGAATTAGCAACCACACATGCAAATATTGAATTTTATGCAATTCGATTACAATTTGATAAGTTTTTTTTTCTTGTTTGATCACTTCCTTGCTGATCCAAGGGTGCATTCATTTTGTCTATGCAAAAGCTCTTCCATTGTATGTAATCTAAAGTATTAAATTTGTCTTTTGTAATTGCCTCTATTCCTTGTTTGGTTAAGAATATATACCTTACTCATAATTGCAAGAGGCATATGATCTGTTCTCTTCTAACATTTTTATCATATGATCTTTCTATATATTTAATTTTTGCAATATATAATGCATATATAAAAGCATGTTGAAAGAAGAGGGTAGGAGATCTAGAGGTATGATATACTATGTATATTTTCAAACTTTTTCACTGTTTCACTTCTGCTCATTATTTTCTTCTTTTCTTTATTTTGCATTATTATCAACAATGTTGAAGAAAGAAATAAGAGGCTGGCTGCCAAATCCTTTAAAGGATAAAGATTTACAGATTACTACTTTTCTCTAGCCCAATATATACCTTGCAGAATTGAGGGAGGGGTATAACAACAATAAGACAAGAAACTAAAATTTGTAAAATGCAGCTAAAGCAATACTTAGAAGAAATTTTATCTCTCTAAACACTTACATAATAAACAAAGGAAAGAGCAGATTCATGAATGGGATATCCAGGTTTAAAAAAAAAAGAAATAAAAACATATGAACAATCTTCAATTAAGCACCAAATAAAAATCCTAAAAAAATCAAAGGAGTGATTAATAAAAGTGAAAGTTTAAAAAAAACACTAAACTAACAAGCAAAACTGGAAGATGATTTTATGAAAAATTCTATAAAACAAATATTTGGTTAATTTGCTTAAAAATAAAAGAAACACAAATTACCAGTCAAAAATGAAAAAAGTGAATATACCAGTAGTGAAGATGAAATTAAAGCAATTATTAGGAGATATTAGTCTAATTATTTGCCAATAATATTGACAATCTAAGTGAAATAGATGAAAATATACAAAAATGTAAATTACCTAGGTTAACAGAATAGGAAATGGAATCCTTGAATAAACTTATCTTAGAAAAAGAAATTGAATGAGCAACAAATTAGCTCCCTAAGAAAAATCTCCAAGACCGGATGGATTTATAAGTGAATTCTGCCAAATCTTTACCTATTTAATAAAATAGAGGTATCCTACCAAATTCATTCTATGACATAAATATGGTTTTGATGCCCTAACCAGGGAAAGCAAAAGAAGATAAAGAAAAATAAAGCCTGATTTTCCTAATGAATATTGATGCAAAAAAAATTTAAACAAAATATTAGCAAGGAGATTACAGCAATATATCACAAAGATCATACACTAAGACCAGGTGTTATTTATACCAGGAGTGTAGGAGTGATTCAACACTGAAAAAAAAACTGTAAGCATAATTATCCAAGCTTCAAAACCATCTTTTATCATTCTTTTCAACTGTTCTATAGAAGAAACTAAGGGTATTCTTAAACAAAATGAGACAGAGAGTACAATAGAGGTATTCACTTTATCTCATTTTTATCAGATTAACCCTGTCCACTAAGTACAAATCTGAGTTATAATAAATATAGTATCATGGGATGAATATATGGTATGGAATCCTTGACGAATTTTGCAGTCAAGGTAAGAGTCCTGCTCTGTCATTATAGAAATATTGAGATTTTAAAATTCTGAATCCAAATGGGCAGTACCTTTTTTTTTTTTTTTGGCTATCAATAATTATATGCAATTTTGTCCCACTAAAATACAGTCCTGTACGGGTGACAATGTTGTTAATACTGTATAGCATTTTATAAAAGAGAGTCTGATGTGTCATCCACTATGATTAAGAATGTCCATTATAGACTATGGAGAAATTAGAGGAGCAAGGAAAAAAATTAGCATTCACATCTAGAGATAAAGGAAGAAACTGGGAGCAAACAAGCTATAAAGATGATCACAGAAAATAAAATGAACAATTTTGATTATATAAAACTGAAAAGGCTTTTGCACAAACAAATCTAATGCAATTAAAATTAAAAGGGAAATATGTTAATGGAGGGAAATTTGTAACAAATTACTCTATTAAAGGGTTTATATAATATGTTGTGTATACATATTAAATTGATTCAGATTTTTCAGACATTATCCATTCATATTATAAATGTTCAAAAGCTATGAAGAGCTAGGCTTCAAAGGAAAAAATCCCAGAAATCAACAACCATATTATAAAATGCTCCAAGCTACTAATAATTAGAGAAATTCAAATCAAAGGAACTTTAAGGTTCCATCTCCCACCCATCAGACTGGCTGTCAAGGATGAAAAAAGAAACATACTCTCTCATCTATCTCTGTCTGTCTGTCTGTGTCTGTGTCTCTCTCTCCCTCTCTCCCTCCCTTCCTTCTCTCTCTCCCTCCCTAATCTCTCTCTCTCTCTCTCTCTCTCTCTCTCTCTCTCTCTCTCTCTCTCTCTCTCTCTCTCTCTCTCTCTCTCTCTCTCTGTCTCTCTGTCTCTGTCTCTGTCTCTGTCTCTCTCTCTGTGTCTCTGTCTCTCTCTCTGTCTCTCTGTCTCTCTCTCTGTCTCTCTGTCTCTCTCTCCCCCCTTCCCTCCCTTTCCCTCCTTCTTTCTGTCTGACTGTCACAAACACACACCTTCCCCACACACACTTTCCAGCTTTCTTTTGTGTGTAATCTTCCTCCATTACATTGTAAACTCCTGGAAACAAGGATTGTCTTTGTTTTTTGGTATTCGTATCCTCAGTCTTTCCCACAGTGGCTGGCATATAGTAGATACTTTATAAATATCCATTGATAAACAAATAATAAATACAACAAACAACAAATATTGCACAGGCTTCAAGAAAACACACACCCCAAAAGCATTGCTAGGAGAGATGCAAATTGGTTAAGACATACTGGAAAGCAATTTATAATTATACCCCAAAAGTTACTAAATTGTGGCCTAACTATATCACCATGGGGCTTAGACCACATAGGGAGCAAAGAAAAAGGAAAAAGATCCATCCATACAAAATATTTATAGGAGCTCCTTTTAAAGTAGCCAAAAGCTGGAAACTAAGAAGGAGTCTATATATGGTGAAATAATTAAACTGTGGTCTATGAATATAATAGCAGGATAATATTTTATTGTGACATAAGGAATGGACAGTTTCTGAGGAAACTGGGAAAAAAATTCTTAAAATCTGATACAGATTGAAATGAGCAGAACTAGAACTTACTTAATGCCATTATAGAGAAAAAAAGTTTAAAAACCTTTATAAAATGTATTAATACAATTCAGAGGACAGCTACCCACTCCCTGTCAAAGAAGTGATGGGCTTGAAATTCCAGAATCACAGCTGTCTTTTGGACACGGCCTAGATAGGAATTGGTTTTGTTAGAACATACATCTTTATTGTGAGACATTTGGCATTGTTGTGGTGGCCAGGGAGGGGAGTGCCAGTAGGAAGAAGTGAAAATAAATGCTTGTAAAAAAAAATAAATTTTAAAAAACTTCAAAATAAGAGAATTTCTTTTCCTAATCCAATTAAATAGGTTAATGTTCTATAGGTGACATTATATCAATGATCATTAGCCATAGTACTGTTCTATATTATAATAAAGCATTTCTTTAAATAGACTATGCACTCATATCCCCTCCCTCCCCCGAGCAAAACACACATCACCCAGGTAACGGATAATCCTTTTGTCCATTTTTAAGTATTCAAAGATAGGGAGTTGCCCATCTGTGGTAGGCCTTTTAAAACTCTGCATCCAGTTCAGAGAGCCTAAAAGGGGTGAGCTTTGCCCTCATGAAAGGTTTCAGAACTAACTCTAAACAATGAAAAGACCAATTACCGTCCCAGAAGACTGATAATGAAGCAGGGGACCCACATCTTGACTGGTGAGGGAATAATAGATGCACAAGAAGACACATTTTCAGACACAGCCAAAATAGGGATTTGTTTTCTTTGATTATGCATATTTGTTCTAAAGGCGATCTTTTTCTCTTTTTAATGAGTTGGGGTGCTAGAGGGAGATAAAACAGAAATGGGAGGAAGAGCAAACAAACTTGAAAAAAACAAAAAACAAAAAAACACACACACACAAAAAAAAAAAAAAACTAAAAAAGAAAATTAAAAAAATTAAAAGATGCAAAAATTAAGAGCTATTTCCAAGCAGTCCCACCTTCGGGCCGTGCTCCACCTAGGGGATGGCTGGGGGCGGGCACGTAAAGCAACAGTGAGGAGGGGGGCGCCGAAGGTAGGCGGGGGAGGAGGGGAGCGACGAATGCGTAGGGAAGGACCCCACCCCTCCACACAGACAGGGTTCGGGGCCCATCCAGCTGCGGATCCATCCATGGGTAAAGCCCCAAAGGCCTTGCCTGGAGGTCCGGAGCGCGGAGGAGGTGGGGGGCTGCCCACACCTACACGCCCCTGGGGATTCTGTGGAGGGAAGAAGGGAGCAAAAGGGACGCCCTGCGGGACGTTACTTACCTCCTACACACAGGGAACTCCCAGTGGGGATCAAGCAGGCCGGGGGTGCGTGAGTGAGAGGCTGATGGAGCTGGGGATGCTGGCAGCCCCTTTTCGCAGAATGCGCAACACCCCAACCCAGGTGAAAACCGCAGAAAGGCGGAGACCTGTGACGTCACCTTGGGAGGCGGGGCTTGCTTCAGTCAGTGAAATGAAGAAATGAATAAAATCTGGACCCCAAACTCCCAGCTAATTGACTATTTTTTTTTTAAAGAACAAAATTATTTTAACAGAAAACAGGAAGAAAATCAGTCAATTAGTATTTTTGAAGTGCCTACTATGTGTCAGATACTGTGCCAGGCAAAGGGTATGGAAAAAGACGCTGACAGTCTCTGCCCTAAAGGAGCTCATGATGTAATGGGGGAGATAGAAAGCAAATATGTACAAACGAGCTACCAAAGGATAAAAAGAAATAATTACCAGAAGCCATTAGATTGCAGAAGGGTGAGGAAAACCAAGGGTGTGTGACAGACAGAGACAGAAAGAGACAAAGAGAAACTGACTTGTGCATCAGAATAATCATTTTGGTAACTTAATGGAGGATGACTTGGAATGGGCAGAGACCTGAGGCTGATGAAATAAAGGAAAGTATTAGTAGAAACTCTTTTGCCCAATTTGAATTGCAACAAAAGTGAGAAATGGATGAATATTTACCAAAACATAAGGTACCCAGATTTACAGAACAAAAATAAATTGAAAGAACCATGAATGAACCTGGCAGGTGGGGTGGGACGTGAGGAGGGGGTAGAGAAGGAAGCCAGAGAGCAAAGAGATTTACAAGTGAATTCTAGCAAATATGTATTTTTTAATAGTTTTTATTTACCAGATAGATGCGTGGGTAATTTTACAGCCTTGACAATTGCCAAACCTTTTGTTCTCATTTTTCCCCTCCTTCCTCCCCCCCCCCATGGCAGGTGGAGCAATCCATGTTAAATATGTTAAAGTATAAATGAAATACAATATATGTATACGTGTGCAAACAGTTGTTTTTCTAGCAAATATTTAAAGAAAAACTAACTTTAATTTTACATAAATTGTCTCTTAAAATAGGATACTCCTGTGAGAAAAAAAAAGATTTTAAATACCAGAAATTAAATATGCCCCCCAAAAATAGCAAATTTAAATATCAAAAATTATCATTTTAAATACTAAAAACTAGGGCAAGTTAAAGAATAAGACTGACCACTGATGAATATCAACACAAAGATGCTGAATAAAATGAAGCTACCAGAACACATTACAAAGATTTTTACTCTGATCAGATTACATTTATACTAGGAATTCTGATCAGGTTCAATATTAAGAAAAATGAAAAATATAATAAGCCACAATAATATAAAAAACTAGAAAACATGAAATTATATCAATAATTACTTGTCTATCTTAATATTAGGTACTGTATTGATAGTATTTTTTTAATTACATGTAAAGACAACTTTTCAGTCATTTTAATTAAATGATGAATTCTGAAGTTTCTTCCTCCCTTTTCCCCTCCCTTTCCCCCTCCCTAAGATAGTAAGGAACTTGATATAGGCTATATATGTGAAATTATATAAAACATATTACCATGTTAGGCATATTGACATAGAAGAAACAGACAAAAAGAAAAAAAACCTATGAAATATATATACTAAGCTTTTATCTCTGCATCCAGACTCCATCACTCTTTTCTCTGGAGGTAGGTAGAATTTACCATCATGAGTCTTTTGGAATTGTCTTAGATCATTGCATTGCTTCCAAGAGTTAAGTCAATCATTTTTCTGAGGTAAATTGAAGAGAGCTTGGCAACATCCTGCTTTTTCTCCACCATCTTGGATTCACTTCTAGATAAATACTGTTGATTCTATTAATTAAAGGAATTCAGCCTTTATTCATATACTTTCTGATATGAACCCTCAACTAGATTATTCTCAGGAATTGTTAAAAGGAGAATCATAAACAGGTCAATTCTCCCAGCTTATATAGAATGAGAAGCTGAAATTGTTCTCATTCAGCCTCTATTGTCTCAAAACTCTTACATAGCTCATTTCGTTTTTCAGTGTCTAGAACACCAGATTCTTAGATTTAGACTTAGATTTAGCATCTTTAAACAACCTTTGAAACAAACCTGATGGGAACCAAGTTTTCCCAGACTACCTTTTTTAGGCAGTCTCAAAATCTCAATATACAACTTTGTTCTTGCTTTTATTTCTCCCTCCTTCCTAGAGATTTTCCAATTAACTGTGTCAAACACCGAGATTATATTTCCTTAATAAAAAAAAATCTGTTCAAGCTGTAGATCTTTGCTAATTCCTTTTCTGGACTAGCCCCCCTTGAGGTATCCTTCCCACCTCATGGCATCTTCACTTTAATTACTTCTCCTGGTTAATTGTGAGTTCCACTAGGGAACTTATCTTTCCCCTTATTAATTGCTCATAAAATAAAATAACAAACCTTTATAAACTGTCATGGATATCTATGATATAAATTCTTTGTATCAATTGAACTCTGTTGCTCTCCTAAATCTAATTACCACTCCTAGTGTCTATTTTACTTCCTCATTTTTTTTTACATAAAAGAATGATATATTTTCTCAAAAGCTTAGTCTGTCATGAGAAAGCACAAGAGGCCTTTCTAATAAGACTAAGGATAAAGCAAAGATATTTATTCCTAACACTAGAGTAATAGAAATACTGGGTGTAGCAATTTAAAAGGGGGGGGTGGAAATAAAGAATACCAATAATTAAAGAAACAAAATGATCACTTTTTACAGTTGATGCACTTGAAGCATATTTTAGGGAACCCTAAAGTAAACAAAAATAGCACAAAAATTAAGCAAAATCTTCAGTAAAATAGCATTATATAAAACAAAGCCACAAAAATTGTCCATCTTTCTGTATTTTAGCAACGAAACTCAGCAGAGATAGAAAAAGCAATTCCATTTCAAACAACCACAGAATTTATAAAATATGGGGGAGTCTGCCTACAAAGCCATACTCAGAAATCATATGAATATAACATGAAAATCTGCTTTAAAAATAATCAAATAATTTTAGACAAATAAATTGTTCAAGAATGAGACGTGCTGGGGATAGATTAGAGACCAGACCTGTGATTCATTGTTATACAGAAATCCTCAAGGAGGAAACTCCTTCCATGTCAGCTAGCTTTTCTGAAACTTAAATTTTTAGTGAGTTGCCTAGGGCCCTGAGAATTTCAGTGACTTGTTCAGAATCACACAGCCAATGTGTTTCAGAAGAAGGACTTGAGTCTGGCTAGGTCTTCCGACCTTTAAAGCTAGCTCTTTATTCACTGAGTTACATAGCTTTTCATGAGTCAAGGTCATCTAATGAAAATAACATCATTACATTAAACAAGCTACAGATTTCACCCTATACCAATTAAACTTTCAAAATTCTACTAAATTTCATATGGAGGTACATATGATCAAAAAGCTCTAGGGATATCATGGGAAAAAATAAGAAGACAATGGAGTAGGCATATTAGAAATCAAATTATACTATAAAGCAATAATTATCCAAAGGATTTGGTGCTATTTTTTTATATAGAAAAAGTGTCTCACGGTGTCTTTCTCCTTACCCCTCCTCCATACCTGGTGGTATCTCTCCTCACTCCACTATGCTTCCCAACCCCACTTCTCTTTATAGCTAGCTAACTCTTTTGGGATGCTAAGTCCCTTTGGAGATTCAGCCTGCCAGCTTAGAGCATGCCCCAACTTCATGGGGCATACCTTTCTCAGTAAATGCCAAGTTCCACTAGAAACTTGCCCTTTCCATCATTAATTATTAAAACTCTTTTTGTATGCTCTCCCAACTCTATTTCATATTTACTATTTCGGTACCTATGGCATCCCTTCATTTTCTCTGTAATCTCTTCCCTAAATTAACCTGTCTTTTGCCAAAGAGAATGGCTATTATGAATTCTTCACATGACCAGACTTGAACGTTGGGTGCCTACCATCATCTGGTGTCTATATCAGCCATATCAGTAAGGTCCTATAAAAAAAAAGTTGGTGCCCATCATTTGGGGAATGCTAAACAAATTTTGGGATATGAAGGTAATAGAATGTTATGGTGATAAAAGAAATAAAAGACATGTATGAACTGATTCTGAGAAAAGTGAGCAAGACCACAAGAACTAATTCTATTGTTCAGATGAAAAAATAATAATAATAACTTGGGCTTTAAAAAAAATTTGAATACAATGACTCCAGTGACCATTGCTCCCTATGAGTAGCTTAGCCACCCAGTGATGAGACCAACAGGATTCATAGACACCATCCCTCAAGGTGACTGGTCATCAGGACCTTCTGGAGAAAGAAAATAGAAGACAATGAAATTCGGTAATTCTGGAGTTGTGAGTTATCTTCTTCAGCATGTTCCTTAAACAAATGCTTCATTACCAATATATTTGTATCTGTGCTCACATTTTTTTCTTCTGTGTCTATTTGTGGAAGATTGTCCCCATTGTGTTGGGGAAAATGCTTTGAAACTACTCTTCTCTCTTTTTTGGCAGCAACTACTACAGGTATATTATTTTTTCAATTACAAGTAAAAATGTTTTCAACATTCATTTTTCTAAGATTTTGAGTTCCATTTTTTCTTACTTCTTCCCTTATCTCCCCTGCCCAAGACAAGTGATATAGGTTATACATGTACGATCAATTTTAAGATATTTCCATACGAGTCCTATTGGGAAAAGAAAATCAGTACATAAGGGAAAAACCATGAGAAAAACAATAACAAAAAACAGCAAAATAAGGTGAAAATAGTATCCTTCAATCTTCATTCAGTCTCCCTAGTTCTCTCTCTGGATGTAGAGGGAATTGAAACTATTCTTCTTGGGGGCAGCCAGGTGGCACAGTGGATAGAGCACCAGCCTTGAATTCGGGAGGACCTGAGTTCAAATGTGGTCTCAGATACTTAACACTTCCTAGCTGTGTGACCCTGGGCAAGTCACTTAACCCCAGCTTCAGGAAAAAAAAAAAAAAAAAAGAAACTATTCTTCTTGCTATGCCATTCAGAGAAATATCTTTGCTCTTAAATTGTGTCTACTGATTGTTAAAGGGTAACACAGTGAATGAGTCCAGTATTAGGATAGTTATTCCTGAACATAGTAGCAGCCACCATCCTGGGCACCCAAACTGCCAGTGTCACTATTCAGTTAGACAAATGAAATGCAACAAATATCCTGATATTACAAATTCTGCACTGTAATTGGGGAACACATGACCCATGAGCCAGAGGTGCTTCTGCAGGCTCACAATTGACAACTGCCTTCTCCCTTATTCTTGCTTCCCTATCCTAACTACAACCTCAAGCACAAAGCCTCAGACACTTCATCTGCTGGGTGTGAGGACAACAATTCCTTCTGAGATTTACCATCTGAAGGCTAACAGAAAACCTTACAGGTGGTGAAGATTCCTGGGAACATGAGAGACCAGAGAACAGAAAAAGTAAAGCTTGACTGGAGCTATTTGGGTGGACCTTTCTTCCTCCAACCCCTCTATGATGTAGGAGATGGTCTTTGTGGGGAACAGTGGCCAAATAAATACTACAGAGGTAATGTGGCATAGTAGATGCAAAGCTGGCCTGGTTTTGAGTCCCACTTCTGACACTTATCAGGCTGTATTATCCTGGTAAGTTACTTAAGGGCTTAGCATCCTAGGCAAAATGGAGCAATACTGGTATAAAGAATTTCTCACCTATAGAGGTTCCTCACCAAAGTCCTGATGGCCATTGAACTAAAGGATATGAAGAAGAGTCCAAGAGTGGAATTGTCATGTTCATGTATCTGGTGAGTGTTAAGTTCATAGAAAAAAAAATTTAAAAGAAGTCATACTTCTGGGAACATAACAAATTCCTATTATCTACTCATCACTATGTCCTCACTTTTTTCATGGCAAAATACGTTTTCTTCCTTGATTTATTTTTCAAACTATTTTTCTAAGTGTATTTTCTGACTCTTGGCCATTTTCCTTTCTCTTTTCTCCCTAAACTGTCTCCATTTCTCCTATAGACGCCTCTTCTCAACCTCTCAACTGAGGACTTCACCTCATAGTTAATGAAGTAAATTGAGGAATTCACCATCAGCTTTCTCGTCTTCCACCTTAACATTCAACTGAAATTCGTTTCTCCCAAATCTCCAAGGATGAGCTAAATCAAATTTATGAAAATAACAGCCAATCCCCAATTGATAAATGGTCAAAAGGGATGAATAGACAATTTTCATAGGAAGAAATCCAAGATATCAAAAGCTATATAGAAACATTCAAAATATCTAATAAAGAAAGAAATGCAACTTAAAGCAATCTCAAACCCCTATGAAATGACCTTAAAAATTGGATAAGATAGCAACAATGGAAAATGACAAATGCCAAAAGGGGACTTGGGGAAAATAATCCTATCAACTGGGGAATGGCTGAACAAGTTATGGTAAATGTATGTGATGCAATACTATGAAGCTGTAAAAAGATATAAAGGGTATGATTTCAGAAAAAAAAATCTGAGAAGACCTGTATGAACTGATATAAAGCAAAGTGTGCAGAACCAGAAAGTATATAACAACTGCAATATTATAGATAATCAGAGTAAACCTAATGAAAGGAGGTAAATTTGGCCTTATCTGGTAGACGTAAGTGAGCCTGGGTGGGATGGGCATATTGTGCCAGGAGAACAGAAAGCCATTTGGGCCATTCCTCAACAGAATTTCGGAATATTTTCTCTCCAGAAAGCCAATTAACTTCCCAAACCCCTAGCAAAAAGGGATTATGTACCCAATGTAGAACAATTATACTCAAATACACAGAGAATCACAACAAGGCAAAATTTGGCTTAACAGTGGAAGAGCACAGTAATCCATTAAGAACTAACTCAACACTCCTTTAACAACCATTTTCTTGTAGGAAGTTACAAATGGTTCCATTTGTGGCTGTTATTTCCTTGGAATTCCTTTCCTTTCTCAGAGACTTTGTCAACACATTGCCTCCATTCTGCTCTTTTGCCCTTCAGAAGCAAACAATAGGCATTAATTTCTGCTCTATTGTTCAGAAAGGAGGGGGGCTAATATAAGTAATTTTTCCTAGAGCTACCCTGAGGTTTAGGGACTTTCAAAGTTATAGAGACTGCCTGGGACACCTTATTCCCACTCTGTAGCAGATGATGATTCAGCTCAGACCCAGTAGGAAGAGTCCAAGGAAGGACAAGGTTGGGGGAATACTTGCTGACTCCAAATCCAACATGAAATATCTTTTTACTGCATAAGTACACTTCAATGAAAAATTATTTTCTTACAGGTATTTTCTTTGTCTTTGAAATCCCATTTCATAGGCAAATATTTATTCTGCTTACATGAAGGTTTAGCACTAAAGATAAGCTGCACTGTTTTCTATGTCAGGATCCTTCTGATGGCAAAGTACTTCATTTTTCAGGAAATGTATAGTTCAGCAATTCATTCTGTCCTTAGCCAGGTATGAAGTTACTGAACCAGGACATACACAGGAATCATTCAGTGCCAAAGGAGGATGTGGGCTTTCCCTTGTGTTCTTGCACCTGTGGGGATGGCTTCCTTGGACATCCCTACTTGCCATCCCAGTCCCTACTTCAGATCAATAAGCTTTCTCTCTAAGATAGCTTATCAGAGTTGCAGGTCAGACTTTCAACACTCAAAGATATTTAAGAAATATTTCTTGGGGCAGCTAGATGGCGCTGCAGTGGATAGAGCATCAGTCCTGAAGTCAGAAAGCCCTGAGATCCAATCCAGTCTCAGACACTTAACACTTCCTAGCTTTGTGACCCTGGGCAAGTCACTTAAACTCAATTGCCTCACAAAAGAAAAAGAAAAAAAAAAAAAAAAAAAAGAAAGAAAGAAATATTTTTGGCTCCTGTGAGTAGGGGTTGTTACATTCTTTGGATTTGTAGCCCCAGTGCCTGGAACATACTAGGTACTTGATAAATGCTTATTGATTGGAATGGATAGTATTGGCAAACATTCTCTGCTGATGGGCACCCTGGTGGGATCAGGTTTCTGGCCACCAGATGGCAGTGTAGCCTCACTCAACAGATGGTACTCAAGGTCTCTGGCGACAGAATATAAATCAGGATCTGCCTTTCCATCAGTGAGTAAAACACTTCCAAGAATGATCATGCAACAACAAAGGCCTAATGAGAATAAAGCAGCTAATATTATCTTTCATCAGTATAAATTGTCGGATTTGCAACGTTCTTTTCCCCTACAATTCTGTAGAGTAGGTCACCCAACGTTTATTTTGGGTTGAGTGGGACAGATGAGTACTATCAGTCTAGAGAAAGAAGTCCTTAAGAAATTGGTGCCCATTAAGTAGAATGGGATGGACTCTACTTACCCCAAATACTTTCTCCTTGTTCAGTGGGGAACCTCAACCCTTGGAAAGGAAAGAAGGGCCCTCTTGACAATCAATCAAACAGGCATTTATTGGCTGCCCACTCAGTGAAAGGAACTGTAATGAAGCACAAATTCTATATTTTCCATCAGATGAAATAAAGCCTGTTCTATGATTTCAGTGTTATACTTATTGGGAACTAGAGTCTTTTATTTTTTATTTATTTGTTTTGGATACAGGCAGATTCCAAGTTCTGATATTTCTTTGGGAAGCCATGAGTATGGGGACAAAGGCTCCCTGTGAGACAGTTATACAGTAAAAAGAAAAAATCTTGCCTCTCACATTTGAAACCACAGTACCACATTTGACACTACTTACCCTTTGTTATTATAGCTTTTTATTTACAAAACATATGCATGGGTAATTTTTCAACACTGACCCTTGCAAAACCTTCTGTTCCAACTTTTCCTCTCCCCTTTTTTTTTTTTTTCCCCCACTCCCCTTCCTAGATGGCAGGGAGTCCAATACATGTTAAGTATGTTAAAGTATATGTTAAATACAATATATGTATACATATTTATACAGTTATCTTGCTACACAATAAAAATCGGATCTAGAAAGACAGTTTAAAAAAAAAACACCTGAGAAGGAAAACAAAAATGCAAGCAAACAATAACAGAAAGAATGGAAATGCTATATTGTGGTCCACACTCACTGCTGATAGTTCTCTCTCTGGGTGTAGCTGATTCTCTTCATTACTGAATAACACTGCTGGATCAAATGGTATGCACAGTTTGATAACTTTTTGAGCATAGTTCCAAATTGCTCTCCAGAATGGTTGGATCTGTTCACAATTACACCAAACAATGTATCAGTGTCCCAGTTTTCTCACAGCCCCTCCAATATTCATCATTATCTTTTCCTGTCATCTTAGCCAATTTGACAGGTGTGTAGTAGTATCTCAGAGTTATCTTAATATGCATTTCTCTGATCAATAATGATTTGGAACACATTTTCATATGACTAGAAATATCTTCAATTTCTTTATTTGAAAATTATCTGATCAAATCCATTGAACATTTATCAACCGGAGAATGGCTTGATTTCTAATAAATTTGAGTCAATTCTCTATATATTTTATAAAAATGAGGCCTTTATCAGAACCTGTGACTGTAAAAATGTTTTCCCAGTTTATTGCTTCCCTTCTAATCTTGTCTACATTAGATTTGTTTGTACAAAAACTTTTTAACTTAATATAATCGAAATTTTTTATTTTGTGATCAATAAAGGTCTCTAGTTATTCTTTGGTCACAAATTCCTTCCTCCTCCACTCTGAGGTCTGAGAGGTAAATTATCCTATGTTCTTCTAATTTGTTTATAATATCATTCTTTATGTCTAGATCATGAATCCATTTTGATCTTATCTTGGTGTACAGTGTTAAGTGTGGGTCAATGCCTAGTTTCTGCCATACTAGTTTCCAATTTTCCTAGTACTTTTTGTCAAATAGTGAGTTCTTATCCCAAAAGCTGAGGTCTTTGGGTTTCTCAAACACTAGATTATTAGAGTTATTGATTATTTTGCCCTTCATCATATAATATTGTTGTTGAAGTTTACAATGATCTCCTGGTCTTACTCATTTCACTCAGCATCAGTTTATGTAAGTCTCTCCAGGCCTTTCTGAAATCATCCTGCTGGTCTTTTCTTACAGAACAATAATATTCCATAATATTCATGTACCACAATTTATTCAGCCAATCTCCAATTGATGGGCATCCACTTAGTTTCCAGTTTCTGGCCACTACAAAGAGGGCTGCCACAAACATTCTTGCACATACAGGCCCCTTTCCCTTCTTTAAGATCTCTTTGAGATATTAGCCCAGTGGTAACACTCCTGGCTCAAAGGGTATGCACAATTGGATAACTTTTTGAGCATAGTTCCAAATCTCTCTCCAGAGTGGCTGGATGTATTCACAATTCCACCAACAATGTATCAGTGTCCCTGTTTTCCCACATCCCCTCCAACATTCTGTATTATCTTTCCCTGTCTTTCTAGCCAATCTGACAGGTGTGTTGTGGTATCTCAGAGTTGTCTTAATTTTTTGGTTTCTCTGATTAATAATGACTGGGAGCATCTTTTCATATGACTAGAAATAGTTTCAATGTCTTTATCTGAGAATTGTCTGTTCATATCCTTTGACCATTTATCAATTGGAGATTGCCTTGATTTCTTATAAATTAGAGTCAATTCTCTATATCTTTTGGAAATGAGGCCTTTATCATAACCTTTGACTGTAAAAAATGTTTTCCCAGTTTGTTTCCCTTCTAATCTTATCTACATTAGTTTTGTTTGTACAAAAACTTTTTAATTTGATATAATCAAAGTTTTCTACTTTGTGATCAGTAATGATTTCTAGTTCTTGTTTGGACATAAATTCATTCATCTTCCACAGATCTGAGAGGTAAACTATCCTATGTTCCTCTAATTTATTTATAATCTCATTCTTTATGCCTAGGTCATGAACTCATTTTGACCTGACCTTGGTGTATGGTGTTAAGTGTGGGTCAATGCCTAGTTTCTGCCATAGTAATTTCCAATTTTCCCAGCAATTTTTGTCAAACATTGAGTTCTTATCCCAATGGTTGGGGTCTTTGGGTTTATCAAACACTAGATTATTAGAGCTATTAATTATTTTGCCATTTAGACCTAACCTATTCCATTGATCAGCTAGTCTATTTCTTAGCCAATACCAAATGGTTTTGGTAACCGCTGCTTTATAATATAATTTTAGATCTGGTACAGCTAGGCCACCTTCATTTGATTTTTTTTTTCATTGAAATTCTTGACCTTTTGTTTTTCCATATGAACTTTGTGTTATTTTTTCTAGATCATTGAAATAGTTTTGGGGGGAGTCTGGTTGGTATAGTGCTAAATAAATAGATTAGTTTAGGTAATATTGTCATATTTATTATATTTTCTCGCCCTATCCAAGAGCACTTAATATTTTCCAATTGGTTAGATCAGACTTAATTTGTGTGGAAAGTGTTTTGTAGTTTTGCTCATTTAGTTTCTGATTTTCCCTTGACAGATAGATTCCTAAATATTTTATACTATTGGTAGTTACTTTAAATGGAATTTCTCTTTGTAACTCTAACTGTTGGATTTTGTTAGTGACATATATACATTTTGATGATTTATGTGGGTTTATTTTGTATCCTGCAGCTTTGCTAAAAGTGTGGATTATTTCTAATAGCTTTTTAGTAGAATCTTTGGGGTTCTCTAAGTATACCATCATATCATCAGCAAAGAGAGATAATTTGGTTTCCTCATTATCTACTCTAATTCCTTTCATCTCTTTCTCCACTCTTATTGCCAAAGCTAGTATTTCTAATACAATATTGAATAGTAATGGTGATAGTAAACAACCATGTTTCACCCCTGATCTTAGTTGGAATGGTTGCAGTCTTTCCCCATTTCATATGATGCTTATTGATGGTTTTAAATAGATGCTATTGATTATTTTAAGGAAAAGTCCATTTATTCCCATACTTTCTAGTGTTTTTAATAGGAATGGGTGCTGGATGTTATCAAATTATTTTTCTGCATCTATTGAGATGATCATATGGTTTTTGTTAATTTGGTTATTGATATGATCAATTATACTAATAGTTTTCCTAATATTGAACCAGACCTGCCTTCCTGGTATAAATCCTACTTGGTCATGGTGTATTATCCTGGGGATGATTTTCTGTAGTCTTTTTGCTAATATTTTATTTAAGATTTTAGCATCCATATTCATTAGGGAGATTGGTCTATAATTTTCTTTCTCAGTTTTCATCCTACCTGGTTTAGGTATCAGTACCATGTCTGTGTCATAAACGGAATTTGGTAGGACTCCTTGATTCCCTATTTTTTTCAAATAGTTTATATAGCATTGGGGTTAATTGTTTTTTAAATGTTTGGTAGAATTCACATGTAAATCCATCTGGTCCTGGGGATTTTTTTCTGGGGAGTTGATTAATAGTTTGTTCTATTTCTTTTTCTGAAATGGGAGTATTTAAGCAATTTACTTCCTCCTCTGTTAATCTGGGAAGCCTATATTTTTGGAGGTAGTCATCCATTTCACTTAGGTTATCAAATTTATTGGCATAAAGTTGGGCAAAGTAACTCCTTATTATTGCTCCAATTTCCTCTTCATTGGTGGAAAGTTCCCCCTTTTCATTTTTAAAACTAACAATTTGATTTTCCTCTTTCCTTTTTCTGATCAGATTTACCAAAGGTTTATCTATTTTATTGGCTTTTTTCACAAAACCAACTCTTGGTTTTATTTATTAATTCAATAGTTTTTTTTAACTTTCAATATTATTGATTTCTCCTTTTAATTTTAGTATTTCAAGTTTAGTTTTTGGTTGGGGGTTTTTAATTTGGTCTTTTTCTAGCTTTTTAAGTTGCAGGCCCAATTCATTAATCTTCTCTTTCTCTATTTTGTTCAAATAAGCCTCTAAAGATATAAAATTTCCCCTTATTACCACTTTAGCTGCATCCCACAAATTTTGGTTGATGTCTCATTGTTGTCATTATCTTGAGTGAAATTATTATTTGTTTCTATAATTTGCTGTTTCACCCAATCATTCTTTAAGATGAGATTATTTAGTTTCCAATTACTTTTTGGTCTATTTACCCCTAACTTTTTGTTGAATGTAGTTTTTATTGCATTGTGATCTGAAAAGAAAGCATTTACTATTTCTGCCTTCCTGCATTTAATTTTGATATCTTTATGTCCTAATATATGGTCAGTTTTTATATAGGTTCCATGAACTGCTGAGAAAAAAAGTATACTCCTTTCTATCACCATTAAGTTTTCCCTGAAGATCTATCATACCTAATTTTTTTAATATTCTACTTACCTCTTTAATTTCTTTCTTATTTGTTTTGTGGTTTGATTTATCTAATTCTGAGAGTGCAAGGTTGAGATCTCCCACTATTATAGTTTTGTTGTCTATTTCTTCTTGCAAATCTCTTAACTTCTCCTTTAGGAAGTTAAATGTTCTACCACTTGGTGCATATATGTTTAGTATTGATATTGCTTCATTGTCTATGCTACCCTTTAGCAAGATATAGTTTCCTTCCTTATCTCATTTAATTAGATCAACTTTTACTTTTGCTTGATCTGAGATAAGGATGGCTACCCTTGCTTTTTTGACTTCACTTGAAGAATAATAGATTGGCAGCCTATATTTTTGAAGCTATTCATCCATTTTACTTATGTTGTCAAATTTGTTGGCATAAAGTTGGGTAAAGTAACTCCTAATTATTTCTCTAATTTTCTCTTCACTAGTGGAAAGTTCTCCCTTTTCATTTTTAAGACTAACAATTTGATTTTCCTCTTTCCTTTTTCTAATCAGATTTACCAAAGGTCATATATTTTGTTGGTTTTTTCATAAAACCAACTCTTAGTTTTATTTAATTCAATAGTTTTTTTTTTACTTTCAATTTTATTATTCTCTTTTTTATTTTTAGAATTTCAAGTTTAGTGGTTGGGATTTTTAATTTTCTCTTTTTCTCACTTTTTAGATGCAAGCCTAATTCATTGAGCTTCTCTTTCTCTATTTTATGCAAGTAAACCTCTAGAGATATACAATTTCCCCTTATTACCACTTTGGCTGCATCCCACAAATTTTGGTATGTTATCTCATTGTTGTCATTGTCTTGGGTAAAATTATTAATTGTTTCTGTGATTTGCTGTTTCACTCATTCATTCTTTAGGATGAGATTACTTAGTTTCCAATTACTTTTTGGTCTATTTTCCCCTGGCTTTTTATTTAACATAGTTTTTATTTCATTGTGATCTGAAAAAGATGCATTTATTATTTCTGCATTTGAATTTGAGGTCTTTATGTCCTAATATATAGTCAATTTTTGTATAGGTTCCATGAACTGCCAAGAAGAAAGTGTACTCTTTTCTATCTCCATTCAGTTTTCTCCAAAGATCTATCATACCTAACTTTTCTAGTGTTGTATTTACCTCTTTAACTTCTTTCTTATTTTGTGGTTTGATTTATCTAGTTCTGAAAGAGCAAGGTTGAGATCTCCCACTATTATAGTTTTGCTGTCTATTTCTTCTTGCAACTCTCTTAACTTCTCCTTTAGGAATTTAGATGCTATGCCACTTGATGCATATATGTTTAGTGTAGATATTGCCTCATTATCTATGGTACCCTTTAGTAAGATATAGTTTCCTTCCTTACCTCTTTTTATTAGATTAATTTTTACTTTTGAGATGAGGATGGTTTCCCTTCCTTTTTTTTAACTTCACCTGCAGCACAGTAGATTCTGCTCCAGCCTTTTACCTTTACTCTGTATGTATCAGCCTGCTTTAAATGTGTTTCCTGTAAACAACATATTGTAGGATTCTGGCTTTTAATCCAGTCTTCTATCCACCTCTGCTTTATGGGAGAATTTACTCCATTCACATTTACAGTTAAAACTACTAATTCTGTATTTCCTGCCATCTTATTATCCCCAGATTATGCTTTTCTCTTTCCTTTCCCCCTTACCTCCCCTCCCCAGTATTAAACTTATGAACACCACTTGCCCTCCCTCTGTAGAATCCCTCCTTCCCCCTTAGAGTCCCTCCCCCTTTATTAAATCTTTTCTTTACAATTTCTGTATTCCCTTCTATTTAGCCTACTCCTTCCCTATTCACTTTTTCCCTCCCACTTTTCAATGAGGTATGAGAAGTTTCTCTGTAAACCAAATATGTCTAATATTTGAGCCAAATCTGATGAGAGTAAGATTCACACAATCTTCATCCCCCTCCCTTTTTTCCTTCAGATATAATAGGTTTCCTTTGCCTTTTTGTGAGATGTAGATTCTCTCCTTTAACCTCCACTTTTCCTTTTTTCTGGTACAATCTCCTTTACACCTCTAGTTCCTTTTTTATATCACAGCAAAATCAAATTATGCATGTATTCTTTATGTATATCCATAACAGAAATATAGTTCTCAAAAGTTCTTTTTACCTTTTTATGCTGCTCTTGAGTTTTATATTTGGACGTCAAATTTTTTGTTTAGCTCTGTTTTTTTCATAAGAAATAAATGGAATTCACCTGTTTCACTGAATGTCTTCTTCCCTGGAAGAAACTGCTCAGTTTAGCGGGGTAATTTATTCTTGGTTACATTCCAAGTTCCTTTCAGTGAATCAGATTTCAGGCCCTTTGATCCTTTAATGTTGGTGGTATTAAATCCTGAGTGATTCTTATTGCGGCTCCTTGGTATTTGAATTGTTTTTTTTCTGGATGTTTGTAGTATTTTTTCCTCGGTGTGATAGTTCTGGAATTTAGCCACAATAATTCTTGGAGTTTTCATTTTGGGGTCTCTTTCAGCAGGTATTGGATGAATTCTTTCAATGGCTATTTTACCTTCTGTTTCTATGACATCTGGGCAGTTCTCTTTGATTTCCTGAAAAATAGTGTCTAGGCTCTTTTTTTCCATTGTGATTTTCAGAGAGTCCAATAATTCTTAGATTATCTCTCTTAAATCTATTATCCAGATCTGATGTTTTCCCAAATAGGTATTTGAGGGGTTTTTTCATTTTTTTTTTTTTTTTGGTTTTGCTTGACTGATTCTTGGTGTCTCCTTGAGTCACTCATTTCCATTTGTTCAGTTCTGATTTTTAATGAATTATTTTCTTCATTTACCTTTTTATTTCTTTTTGTATTTGTCCAATTGAATTTTTAAGTGAATTGTTTTGTTCTATGGAATTTTTTTCCACTTCACCAATTTTTTAAAGGCGTTATTTTCTTTTTCCAGTCCACAAATTCTGTTTTCCTGGGAGTTGTTTTCTATTTCCATTCTATCTTTTAATAGTTGTATGCCTTATCCAGACTCTCTTGCAAAGTTTTCATTTCCTTTCTCATTCTTCTTCTAGCTCTCTTTTAAGATCCTTTTTAATTTCTTCTATGGGAGCCATGTGTGGTGGGGACCAGGTCATATCCCCCTTTGAGGCTTCATCTGGAGACAATCTGCTTTTAATCTCCTTGGGATTTGAAATCTGTTCTCTTTTATTATAGAAGCTATCTATAGTTAGAGTTTGCTTTGCCTTTTTACTCATTTAAAAAAAATGCTGGGGGTCTGCCTTTGGGGCAGTGAGGACTTCCCAGGCTTCCTCAACAGGCAACAGGAAGTGGGAGCAGAACAGTAGTGGCTGCACTGGCATTATGCTGAGTCACTCCTGGTGCTGGGTGGGTGTGGCCAGGTCTTGTGAGACTCTAGCACTTTGGGGTACACTCTTTACCCTCTGTGTTTATGTTGGAAGTTTTATAACTTCTGTGCTGATCTACTGGCTTGTAACCAGAGCAGAGTAGCTAACACTGTGGTGGAGTCCTCCCCACAGATTTTCCACCTGCAGAAACCACATCCCACCCCCAATCTGCTCCCTGCTCTGCCTGCCTGTGCCTGTGCCTGCGCCTGGCCCGACCTC
The DNA here is from genome assembly GCF_048593235.1 of Sminthopsis crassicaudata. Lineage (NCBI taxonomy): Eukaryota > Metazoa > Chordata > Mammalia > Dasyuromorphia > Dasyuridae > Sminthopsis > Sminthopsis crassicaudata. Next base: position 69,280,438 of record NC_133623.1, read on the forward strand.
CTCCTATGCCTGCATGGGATCAAAACAGACCTTTTCTGGCAATCTTCAAGATTATCTTCTGTTAGTAATGTGTTGTACTCCCAATATTTGTGGGTTCTGACAGTCCAGCACTAATTCAGAGGCAGAAATTTATAAATAGTATGAGAGTAGTAGGGAAGCTCAAAAAAGAAGTGTGTGTCCTCTCCACCATCTTGGCTCTGCCCTCCACCACTTACCCTTTTTGATCTTTATTTACCTCACTTGTAAAATAAGAGAGTTGGACTCCATAAACCTGAATTCCTTCCAGCTCTAGCTCTAAGATCTTCTGCTAAGCCTTCTGAAGTGCAAGCTGAAGGTGGCTCATTGAGATGATTTTCTTTCACTACATGCACTCATAAAACATTGAATTCTTGAAGTGTACCAATATCTAATAGGTGTCCCTTCTTTGTACAGAAGAGAGAGACTAAAAGCTTCAAGTGTTGCTGTTGAGTCTCTGGATATCTTTCTCCACCATCACCCAGCAGTCTTCTCATCTGGAATATTTTTCCACTGTGTAGTCCCTTCCTCTGATCACTCCGTTCCAGCCTGCACTTCTACTTTAAGGAAGAGCCATTTTCACTCCTTCATTCTTCTCAGGGTCCTGCTCCAGGTCCCAGAACTTCCTTTTCCACCATGCTCCTACACATCTTCTCCCTGACCCCTCCCCCACCCATGCCCTACTTGACACTTTCTTCTGGTGTGCTGAGTTTCCCCCTTATATAATGTAAGCTATTAGAGGGCAAGGACTGTTTCTTTTGACTTCTATTTGTATTCCCAGAGCTTAGCACTATGCCTATCACATAGATAGCATCTCATAAATCCTTCTTTGTGACTTAAGGGCATCTAAATGGAAAATAATACTCAAATGCTCTACTTCACAAGAGTCTTCATGAGACCCATGAAAAAGGTTTTATAAAATATTAAAGCACTTGTGAATTGCTTAATATGCCATTAACAGTTCAGAAAGTATCTTGGGAAAGGTAAGATTTCTGTTATGAATTTAGGCTGGGGACAGACTTTCTGGCACGTGGCTAGGAGATGATCCATGAATTTTTGGTGAAATCATGATGGGCACATTTGTTACTTCTCCTTTCTCCAGTTTTGTAGCCACAGCTGATTTACATATTTTCTTAGGGGGAGTTTCTGTATTCCTCTGTCTCTGTCTCTAATCTTTTGCCTATATATGTAGAAGGGTTTATGAAGTATCTAGGTGTATACACACGTCTCCTGTTATTTTGTGGAACCAAGTAATTGATGTTTGTGCCCACCTTTGTTTTTGACCTAGAGATTATAACACAAGCCCTATACAGAATTGGCATGAGGGTCAGCAACTCAGGATTAACAGTATCCTTGGAAACAGACCAATCACCATGGCAACCAGTGATCTGGCTCTGCCAAACTATCAGGGACAAAATGCTTCAGGCCTTATAAAAACAAAGATCTCTGCTGACAAGAAAGGTCATTGACAAATGCAGCAGCTCAGCAGCAGGATGCCAGTGACAGGCCCTTGGTTTGACCTTCCTGGTTGGTTTTTGTGGGGGGAAAGGGGGGAATTGGGGATGGGAAATGTTCACATTATGTGAGTTACAATCTGGATAAGACATTAGAATATAAAATGTCATAACAGCAAAGGGACTTTGGAGGTCAACCAGTCAAATTCCTTCAACTTACACATGAGGAAACTGAGGCTTCAGGAGATTTCATGTGAGAAATGGATGGGCATTTATTTGGTTTCCACAGTTATGAAAATTAATTGGAGTAATGAAACTTAAATTAGAAAATTGAAACCCACAAGGACATCAAAGAATAACAAGGGTGGAAGTTATTTCTCCCAAAAGAATATAATAATATAAACTCTTTACAGACAGGGACTTGGCTATGTATGTAACGAGGGGTGAAGATTCATGTCATGTAATTTCTGTAACATCCAATTAATGGGGACTCAGGGGAGGGACTTGTGCTTCAGGGTAAGAAATAAAATGCTGTCTTTGGAGTTTTGAAAGTATATCTACTAACCTAAGCAGCCATTCTTGCAAGAATGTAAAATAATTTTTTCCTGTATTCATCAGTGAATCAGTAGAGTTCTGGGTAAAATACTTGGTTTCCTACAAACATGGGCTCTGTCTAGGATCCAGACATTATGAATTGGGGGCAAATCTTATTGAAACATGAAGAGATGCATCCCATTGATAGTTGATTTCAATGGTCTCATGGATTAGCTCCAGTGTCCCCCACTCATAGAATATCCAACATCCTAGGGCCATGTTGTTAAGTAAGGCCACTGATGAATCCAGGAAACAGGAAAGGAAATAGAATAGTTTGCAAGTGAAATGCAAGTGAACAACAACAAAAAGAGTGACAATGTTTTGTTGTGATCCACATTCAGTTACCACAGTCCTTTCTCTGGGTGCAGACAGCTCTCTTCATCACAACATCATTAGAACTGGCATCAATAATCTCATTGTTGGAAAGAGTGACGTTCATCAGAATTGATTCTTCTATTATATTGATCTTGTCATGTACAATGACCTCCTGGTTCTGCTCATTTCATTTAACATCAGTTCATGTAAGTTTCTCCAGGCTTCTCTGAAATCATCTTCCTGATCATTTCTTATAGAAAAATAATATTCCATAACATTCACACACCATAACTTATTCAACCATTCTCCAATGATGAGCATCTGCTCAGTTTCCAGTTTTTTGCCACTACCAAAAGGGCTGCCACAAACATTTTTGCATATGTAGGTCCCTTTCCCTCCTTTAAGATCTCTTTGGGATATAAGCCCACTGCTGGATCAAAGGGTATGCACAGCTTGATAGATCTTTGAGCATAGTTCCAAATTACTCTCCAGAATGGCTGGATCCATTCACAATTCCCCCAATAATGTATTAGTGTCCCAGTTTTCCCACATTCCCTCCAACATTCCTCCTTGTCTTTTCCTATCATCTTAGCCTATCATCTAAGAAATGTATAATGGTATTTCACAATTGTCTTAATTTGTATTTCTCTTATCAATAGTGATATAAAACACCTTCTCATATGTTTAGAAATAGTTTTAATTTCTTCATCTGAAAATTGTCTGTTCATATGCTTTGACCATTTATCAATTGGAGGATGGCTTAAATTCTTACAAATTTGAGTTAATTCTCTCTATATTTTAGAAATGAGGCCTTTATCAGAACTCTTAAAAGTAAAAATGATTTCCCAATTTATTGCTTCCCTTCTGGTCTTGTCTGCATTAGTTTTGATTGTACAAAAACTTTTTAACTTAATATACTTAAAATCATCTATGTGGTGTTCAATTATGAGATCCATTTCTTCTTTGGACACCAATTCCTTCCTTCTCCACAGAATTGAGAGGTAAACTATTCTATGTTCTACTAATTTGCTTATAATATCACTCTTTATGTCTAAATCATGAACCCATTTACATATTACTTTGGTATGTGGTGTTAGGTGTACATCAAGCCCTAATTTCTCCCATACTAGTTTCCAATTTTCCCAGCAGTTTTTGTCAAATAGTGAGTTCTTATCCCAAAAGCTGGGGTCTTTGGGTTTGTCAAATACTAGATTGCTATGACTATTTTGTTCTGTGATCTTAACCTATTCCACTGATCGAATACTCTATTTCTTAGCCAGTACCAAATGTTTTTATGACCATTGCTATATAATATAATTTTAGGTCTGGCACAGGTAGTTCACCTACATTAACATTTTTTTTTCATTAATTCCCTTGAAATTCTTCATCTTTTGTTCTTCCAGATGAACTTTGTTACTATTTTTTTAGATCTGTAAAATAATTTCTGGGGAGTATGATTAATATGACACTAAATAAGTAGATTAATTTAGGTAGTATTGTCATTTTTATTATATTTGCTCAGCCTACCCAGGAGCACTTGATATTTTTTTCCAACTAATTAGATCTGATTTTATTTGTGTGGAAAGTGTTTTGTAGTTGTGTTCATACAGTTCCTGACTTTCCCTTGGCAGATAGATTCCAAAATATTTTATCCTATCAACAATTATTTTGAATGGAATTTCTCTTTGTATCTCTTGCTGCTGGACTTCATTGGTAATATGTAAAAATGCTGATGATTTATGTGATTTATTTTATATCCTGCAACTTTGCTAAATTTATGAATTGTTTCTAGTAGTTTTTAGTTGATTCTTTAGGGTTCTTTAATATATCATCATATCATCTGCAAAGAATGATAATGTGGTTTCCTCATGACCTACCCTAATTTCTTTAATCTCTTATTGACAAATCTGACATTTCTAATACAATATTGAATAGTAATGGTGATAGGAGGAAGCTTTGTTTCACTCCTGCTCTTGTTGGGAATGGTTCTAGTTTATACCTATTACACATGATGCTTGTTGATGGTTTTTAATAGTTACTACTGATCATTTTAAAGAAAAGTCCATTTATTCCTATACTCTCTAGTGTTTTTAATAGAAATGGGTGTTGGATTTTATCAAATGCTTTTTCGGCATCTATTGAGATAATCATGATTTTCATGAGTTTGGTTATTCATATAATTAATTATTAGTTATCCTAATATTTAACTAGCTCTGCATTCCTGGTATAAATCTTACTTGGTCATAGTGTATTATCCTGGGGATGACTTTTGGTAATCTCATTGCTAGTATTTTATTTAAGATTTTTATATCAATATTCATTAGGGAAATTGCTCTATAATTTTCTTTCTCTGTTTTCACCATACCTGGTTTAGCTATCAACACCATATCTGTGTCATAAAAGGAATTTGGTAGGATTCCTTCTTTCCCCATTTTTTTCAAGTAGTTTATATATTGTTGGAATTAATTATTCTTTGAATGTTTGGTAGAATTCACATGTAAATCCATCTAGCCCTGGAGATTTTTTCTTAAGGAGTTGATTAATAGATTGTTCAATTTCTTTTTTTTTTTAATGGACTATTTAAATAATTTATTTCCTCTTTTGTTAACCTGAGCAATCTATATTTTTGGAGATATTCATCCATTTAATTTAGATCATCAAATTTATTGGCATATAGTTGGGCAAAATAACTTTTAATTATTGCTCTAATTTCCTCTTCATTAGTGGAAAGTTCTCCCTTTTCATTTTTGAGATTAACAATTTGATTTTCTTCTTTTCTCTTTCTAATCAAATTAACTAAGGTTTATCTATTATGTTAGATTTTTCATAAAACCAACCCTTCATTTATTTATTAATTCAATAGTTTTCTTATTTTCAATTTTATTAATCTCCCCCTTTATTCTCAGAATTTCAAATATGATATTTAATTGAGGGTTTTAAATTTGTTCTTTTTCTAGGTTTTTCAGTTGTAAGCCCAATTTATTGATTTTCTCTTTCTTTATTTTATGCAAGTAAGTATCTAGAGATATAGAATTTCCTCTAACATATGCTTTGGCTATATCCCACAAATTTTGGTATGTCGTCTCATTATTGTCATTCTCTTAGATGAAATTATTGATTGTATCTATGATTGGCTATTTCACCCATTCATTCTTTAGGATTAGATTATTTAATTTTCAATTAACTTTTGGTCTATTTTCTCCTGGCCTTATATTGCATGTGATTTTTATTGCATCATGATCTGAAAAAGATGCATTTACTATTTATTCTTTTCTGCATTTGACTTTGAGATTTTTATGCCCTAATGCATGGTCAATTTTTGTATAAGTTCCTTGAACTGCTGAGAAAAAACTAAACTCTTTTCTACCTCCATTCAATTTTCTCTAAAGATCTATCATACCTAACTTTTCCAAGATTTTGTTTACCTCTTTAACTGATTTCTCATTTATTTTGTGGTTCGATTTATCTAGTTCTGAGAGAGCAAGTTTGAAATCTCCCACTATTACAGTTTTGCTGTCTATTTCTTCTTGCCTCTCTCTTAACTTCTCCTCTAGAAATTTGGATGCTATACTACTCAGTACATATATGTTTAATATTGATATTGCTTCATTATTTATGATACCCTTTAGTGAAATATAGTTTCCTTCCTTATCTCTTTTAATTAGATCTATCTTTGCTTTTACTTGATCTGAGATCAGAATTGCTACCCCTGAATTTTTACTTCACCTGAAGCATAATAGATTCTGCTCCAGCCATTTACCTTCACTCTGTATGTATCACTATGATTTAAATGTGTTTCTTGTAAACAGCATATTGTAGGATTATGGCTTTTAATCCAGTCTGCTATCCACTTCAGTTTTATGGGAGAGTTCATCCCATTCACATTCACAATTAAAATAACTAATTCAGTATTTCCTGCCATCTTATTATCCCCAAATTATGCTTTTCTCTTTCCTTTGCTCCTTCTCTCCTCCCCAGTGTTTTGCTTTTGATGACCAGCTCCCTCAACCAGTCTTTTCCCTTTAGAGCCCCTCCCCCCTTTTCACACCTTTCCCCTAATATTTCTGTTTTCTCTTCTATTAATCTTTCCCTTTTTTCCCCTTTTCCCTCCCACTTTCCTATAAGGTGAGACAAATTTTTCTGTGAAACCAAATATATTTGATAGTCTCTCTTTGAGCCACATCTGATGAAAGTAAAATTCACACAATGTTCATCTCCCTCCCTTCTTTCCCTCAATTATAATAGTCATCTTTGCCTCTTTGTGAGATATATTGTCCCTTATTTTATCTCCTTTTTTCTCTTTTTCCAGCATGATCCCCTTTCCACATCTAGTTTCTTTTTCATATTATCATAATAAAATCAAATTATACCTGTATTCTCTAAGTACATCCATAACAGAAATATAGTTCTCAAAAGTTCTTTCCCTTTTATATTTTTATATTTCTCTTGAGTTCTGTGTTTGTAGATCAAATTTTTTGTTCAGTTCTGGTCTTTTCATTAGAAATAGGTGATATTCACCTATATCATTGAATTTCCATCTTCTTCCCTGAAAGATAATGCTCATTTTAGCTGGATTGCTTATTCTTGGCTATAATCCAAGTTCCTTTGCCTTTCAGAATATCAGATTCCAAGGTCTTTGATCCTTTAAGGTGGAAGCAGCTAGGTCCTGTGTAATCCTAATTGTAGCTCCTCGGTATTTAAGTTGTTTCTTTCTGGCCACTTGCAATATTTTTCCTTGGTGTGATAGTTCTGAAATTTGGCCATGATATCCCTTGGGGATTTAATTTTGGGGTCTCTTTCAGGTCTTTTCAGGAGGATCTGTGAATTCTTTCAATGGCTTTTTTACCTTCTAATTCTAAGATATGAGGGCAGTTTTCCTTTATGATTTCCTGTAAGATAATGTCTAGGTTCTTTTTGTCATCATGGCTTTCAGGAAGTCCAGTAATCCTTAGATTGTCTCTCCTAGATCTATTTTCCAGGTCAGTTGTTTTTCCTAGGAGGTATTTCATATTTTCTTCTATTTTTTCATTTTTTGGTTTTTGTTTGACTGATTCTTGAGGTCTTATTGAGTCATTCACTTCCTTTGGTTCAATTCTAATTTTTAGTATATTATTTTCTTGTTACCTTTTTTAGCTCCTTTTGCAATTGGCCAATTGAATTGTTTTGTTCACTGCATCCTTTTTCCATTTCATAAATTGTGTTTTTTAGTAAATTGGTGTCTTTTTCATATCTCTTTTATAGAGCATTATATGCTTTTTTCATTCTTTCTTGCATTGCCTTTCCCCATTTTTCTTCTAAATCTCTTTTAAGATCATTTATGCAATCTTCCAAAAATGCCTTGTGAAATGGGGACCAACTCCTTCATTTGAGTATATTAAGTTAAAAAGTTTTTGTACAAACAAAATTAATGCAGACAAGATCAGAAGGAAAGTAATAAATTGGGAAAACATTTTTACATTTAAGGGTTCTGATAAAGGCCGCATTTTTAAAATATATAGAGAATTGACTCAAATTTATAAGAATTCAAACCATTCTCCAGTTGATAAATGGTCAAAGGATATCAACAGACAATTTTCAGATGAAGAAATTAAAACCATTTCTAGTAATATGAAAAGGTGCTCTAAATCACTATTGATCAGAGAAATGCAACTTGAGACAAAAACTCTGAGATACCACTACACAACTGTCAGAGTGGCTAAGATGACAGGAATGTTGGAGGGGATATGAGAAAACTAGGACACTGATACATTGTTGGTGGAACTGTGAACGGATCCAGTGATTCTGGAGAGCAATTCAGAAATATGCTCAAACTATGCATACCCTTTGATCCACCAATGTTTCTACTGGGCTTTTATCCCACAGAGATCTCAAATGAAGGAAAGGGACCCACATGTGCAAAAATGTTTGTGACCGGCCTTTTTGTAGTGGCAAGAAACTGAAAACTGAGTGGATGCCCATCAGTTGGAGAATGGTTGAACAAGTTATGATGATATGCATGTTATAGAATATTATTTTTCTGTAAGAAACGACTAGCAGGATGATTTCAGAGAGACCTAGAGAGACTTACATGAACTGATGCTAAGTGAAATGAGCAGAACTAAGAGATCATTGTGAACAGCAACATCAATATTATATGACAATCCATTCTAATGAACGTTACTTTTTCCAACATTGAGATGATTGATATCAGTCCCACTTGTGCAGTGAGGAAGAGAGCTATCTATATCCAGAGATAGGACTATGGAACTGAATGTGGATCAACAATATAACATTTTCAATCTTTTTGTTGTTCACTTGCGCTTTGTTTTCTTACTCATTTACTTTCATTTTTGATCTGAGTTTTCTTGTGCAGCAAGAGAATTGTATAAATATGTTTGCACATATTGGATTTAACATATATTTTAACATGGATAACATATATTGGACTGCTTTTCATCTAGGGGAAGGAGTGGGGGGGAGTGAGGGAAAAAATCTGAAAGACAAGGCCATGCAAGGATCAATGTTGAAAAATTGTCCATGCATATGTTTTGAAAATAAAAAGCTTTAAAATAAAAATAAATAATTAGTAGTATCTATCTAAAATCATTAACAAGCATTATATGTAAGGGGGATAATCCAGAAGCATTTCACTAAGCTCAAGGGTGAAACAAGTTTCCCCACTATCACCATTGTTCTTCAATATTGTATTAGAAGTGTTAGTTGTAGCAATAAGAGAAGAAAAAGAAATTGAAGGAATTCAATAATTTAATCTAAGTAATTTAGATTACTTATGATAGAATTTTGACTAATGCATTTGTGAACAAGATTTTAGAAATATGTGTGTATTAAGACTGAAGTATTGCTACAAGAAATTTAAATCTGTATTTAATTGGATTTTAAGTAAAAACAAATGGTTATTAAAACAAAGTTCTCTTACCTAAAGAAGCCACATGTTTGTATCTCCTAATTAGATGAAATATATTTAAGGTACTCTGTGTCTTTCTAAATTATATATTGAAGCAATTTGTAAAAATTATATGAGCTTTGCTTTAAATTTTTGTGAACTCTACTGGACATATATTATAAATTCTGTGAAATTTGACCAAAGTTATTTAGATATTATCTATAATCTGAATCTCAAGGTTTGTCTTGCTTTATCCATTTTTAAATAAGTTTTTTTTTAATTTTCAAAGTATATGCTAAGATAGTTTTCAACATTCATTCTTGCAAAACCTTGTGTCCCAAATTTTTTTCCCTTCCTTCCCCTCATCCCACCTCTAGACAGCAAGTAATCCAATGTTAAACATGTTCATTTCTTCTATACATATTTCCACAATTATCATGCTGCAAAAAAAAAAAAATCAGATGTAAAAGGAAAAAAATGAGAAAAAAAAAGCATTGCATTCTCCCTTTTACAAAGAAATATACTTAAAGGGTAGACTTTATAAAATTTTATTAAGTTTTTTTGTTTTTTTTTAATTTAAGAGTGGTTTAAAAACAAGGGACAACAATTGTTGATTGTAAAAGCAATTGATAAGATTAAAAGGGCGGTCTGAAGCTTGTATTGGCATAGACAAGAGTCAGGTTTGTGGGACTGTGCTGGTGACAATGTTGAGGGCGGTAGCCCCTTTTGGTATTCTTTGTTTGATCTCCAACTTCCTTTGGGACTTGGATCTTTGATACAAGATCTGGTCAAACTAGTTTGGGCTATCTGAGGTGGCCAGGGTTTTACAGCCCCCATTCTAATCTGCTCAGATAGACCAAATGGCATCAGGAAATTCCTTTTTGGGAAGAGACTTCTGTCTGTCCCCAAAAGATAACAAGAGAGTCCTTATCTTAATTTACATCAGTCTCAGGAACCTCCCTACATCACTGCATAAAAGAGAGAACGGGAATCTTCTCTTTGCAAATGGCCTTGTACCATGCAGCCATTTTGCCCACCGGCTCTCTGGTGTTTCCATTCTAATCAATAAAGACTTTGTTTCCATACAGCATTAAGTAGCAAATTCCTTTGCTGCTGAACCCGCCATTGGTTACTTTGGGGAAGGAAGGAGAGAGAGAAAAGGAACTGATCCATCTCTGTTAGACCTCAATTTACTACTCATCATTTAATACTCATCAACAACATCAAGGTGAAAAGGGCTGCATTCTTGAGGTGGAAACAGGCACTTGACTCTTTAGTTTGTGTGAGTTTGGAAATAACAAAGACATAATTGACTGAATGGAACATCCAGTAAGAATCTTACAAACTAAAGTATTGATTTTTAAAATAAGTTCAATTGGTGTGTGTTAAAATTAGAAACTAAATTATAAATTACATGATATTCCTATCCATTTTGTGATAGGTTATGTTATATCTATTTGGTTATCACTTATGAAAATTGTGAGGTTGTTAATTAATTTATTTGGGGTTGTCACAATATTGAAACCTAAAATTGATAATTACTATGTGTGGGGGTAAAGCCTATAGAAACTCTGAGGGTAGAAAAAATGGGGTTGAACAGGCACGGGGAGCAAACTCAGCCCCTGCTCTGGGGTCCATTCCCCAAATTTGAAAACTTCCCAGGTTTGATTCTAGGTATAAAATTCTAATCTCTTTACCTTTAATTTCTGAAAATTTTTGATTTGGATTTTTGGTAGTTCTTCTGAAATTTAGAATTGAAAACAATCAGTTGTTTTTGTAATTTGTAATTCATTTGCATGATCAATAGCTTGGGAAGATAAGAGCTGGGTCCATCCTTCCCCCACTGGGTGTGGCTGCTCCTTAGCCCTACCTAGTCTGAGTCTTTTCCCCTGGAGGGGAAGTGAGAAAACAAACCCACTCACTCATACAAACTCCCCCCCTCCACTTCTTTGGACCCCTCCAGCTGGTTAAATGAAATTCCTTTAACATTAATTTCTTCTATTGTTTAAAGGAATAGCTTATATTTATACAATGTTAATAATTTGATATTTGTTTTTATTTTTCAAGTGTGTGGTTGTTTAAGGCAAAGCCATTTGTGATGCTATATCAAAGGTTCTATTAGCAATGCAAGAAACATTTAATAGAAGTTTGTTAGTACTGCAAGTAGTCTGAAAATGATTACTTCTACCAAGGCCTTCATCTGTCTTCAGAAAAATTATTTAAGTGCATCATGGTCTCATTATTTAATGAATATGAGAGCAAATATGATCTATAGCTTTCCTGAAGTTTCTAAAACAGGATTTCAACCTGATGGTCCTGCATCTAGTTTTGGCTGTGTTCTGCAGGCACATGGGATAATTAGGATCTAAAACCTCTAATTAGTGAAACTTGTTATCCAGATGAAATCTCTTGAGATTATAACTGATATTGTTTTGAGTTTTAAATTTGGAGAATGATTATCTCTTGAATTATTAAATTAGTAAACCACCATTTGGGAGAAATAACATTAAGTTACTCAGACAGATTCCCAGTTCCAATTGTTCAGTAATGAAGAAAATCAGATACACCTAGAGAGAGAACTATGGGAAGTGAGTGTGGATCACAACATAGCATTTCCAATCTTTCTGTTATTGTTTGCTTGCATTTTTGTTTTCCTTCTCAGGTTTTTTTTAACCTTCTTTCTAGATCTGATTTTTATTGTGTAGCAAGATAACTGTATAAATTTGTATACATATATTGGGTTTAATATATATTTTAACATATTTAACATGTATTGGACTACCTGTCATCTAGGAGGTTGGAGGAAGGAGAGCAAAAGTTGGAACAAAAGGTTTTTGCAAGGGTCAATGTTGAAAAATTACCCATGCATCTGTTTTATATGTTAAAAGCTATAATAAAAAAAAAGAAAAAAAAATTCTATGAGGAAACAAAGAAACTAAAGCTGTAACATCTCTAGTATGGTTTAGAGAAGAGTATTTTGGTATATTCAAGTTTTCTTAGAGGGATGTAACTTATGGAATATTTTGTTACATTAATGGGAAAGTCAATTTTATTTAAGTGTGTTACTAATATGGGAATTCTATGTTTCTATATTTATTGTCGGCACAAACATGATTTATAATGTAGTCTCTGTTAAAAGAGATGATACCCTTACTAGCTATTCACAGAATCTTTTTTTCCCCTGAGTCAATTGAGGGTTTAGGTGACTTGCCCAGGGTCACACAGCTAGGAAGTGTTAAGTGTCTGAGACCAAATTTGAACTCAGGTCCTCCTTATTTCAGGGCTGGTGCTCTATCCATTGCGCTATCTAGCTACTCCCTCTACAGAATTTCCTAAGAATGATGATTCTGCTCTTAGCATATGCTCTCGCTCGATCTCTCTTTCTCTTTATCCTCTTTGTCTATCTGTCTGTCTATGTCTATCTGTCTCTCTCTCTCTCTCTCTCTCTCTCTCTCTCTCTCTCTCTCTCTCTGTGTGTGTGTGTGTGTGTGTGTGTGTGTGTGTGTGTGTGTGTGTGTGTGTGGTTGTCTTAGGTGTGTTTTCCTTAAGGCTTTGATCAATTCACCTTCAAAGACCAACACTAGACAGCTATATGGACTAGCTTCAGGAATGACTCAACCCACTGGTTCTTCAGTCAACTCAAATTCCTCCAAATGGGACCTTGGAAGATGATCAAGCTCAATGCATCCATCCTCAGCAGGAAGTAGTTCCAGAAGATAGGGTTGTTGCCCTATACCCCCAAAGACTTTGGGTTCCATTTATTTGGGAATGAACTAGAACTAGTTGGTGAATGAACCCCAAATTGCCCAGTATCTGATTGGGTTTCCTGAAAGGAGTCCATCAATACTGTGAATGGGAAATAGTTATATAGGATTAATACTACTCCCCTGCTATTTGGGGACTCAGGATGGGGGACAATAGGTAAAGATTTCGGTTAGTATTACTGAAAAAGAGAATAGCCCACAACAATTCCTGATAGACAAAAGAGGATTTTATGAAACTGCCTGTTCAATTTGGAATAATGTTTGGTTTGCTACAAGGGTTGGACATTTAGAAAATGCAGATGAAAGAGTAAATTGGGAATTGAAATAGTAAGTAGAGATCTCCTAGGAAGATTTGGAATCAAATCAAGGACTTAAGGCAAGTAATAGACACCAATGCCTGGGTAGAATTGGTAAAGTACTCTGCAAAGACTCTGAACAAAAGCAATTTCTATGTCTGTGCTTCAGGTTGTCCCATTGCCCACCTAGTATCATTTCCTTTGGGTATGGAAAAAACGTGAGAAAAATTCTTCCTATTCCCAAAATAAAATTCCTAGGGAGAACTGCAATACTTTGTTCTACCTATTACCTTCTGTGAGGAAATAAACCAGGCTATACTAGTTCCTTATCTCAGCTCTGGACATCAATCAGTTTGCCTCTTATGGCAGGGTGAAAAATTCCAAAGTCTAGGGACTGGCATGTACCCAAGTCTGGAATGGAACTGAGGGTAGCTCTGGCCATTTCTCCCATGAGCATATCCCAAGCAAACTTTGGTAGCATTGTGAGGCAGCACTCTCAAAACTGCTTTGCTTGGGAACTGAGTGGGCAGCTGTGCACCAATCCAATTGGCTATTCCTTTTACCCTGGCCGTGACCTCCCAGGTAATCACACCTGCTTGGTGATATAATCACACCTGTCTAGTCTGTGCATAGCTTGCTATGTTCCAAGTTGTAGTTTCCCAGGCATTCTTACCTGCTTAATCTGCACTCAATCTGCAGTAATTCATGTCATTCTGATCTGACCCTAACCCCCACTTCAGTTTGCTCATTGGCTGGTGGGAGGCCTGCGAGCATGAGAGTAGAAATGCCTGAGATGGATGGGAATGGATCTGCAGGAGTGATAAGCCACCTGCCTGGATAGGAGGAGACACAGTTTGTCTGAGAATGCTAAAATTTCTCCTTGAACCCAATTTTCACATAGTCCCTTCATACACTGACTGAGTTATCTACTTTTGTTTTCATTTGTGTTTTCTTAGCAACATCGTGGTAAGAAAGCATTTAAGGGTAGAGTAAATGATAATTAAGATTCGTTCTTTTATTATTTTTCAATTTGGAAAAATGCCAGTGACTTTTTGTCTTTCTTTTGCTTTTCATGATCTCTGTGAGAACCAGAGTCTGATCTCTGGCATTTCCATGGATTGGGCATTCCACATAAAGTAAGAAAGACTGAATCAGGAAGAATTAAGTCAAGGATAGTAATTGATAAATTCAAGTCTAGAAATCTAATCAGTTCTGGATTGGGTCATTCCTACTCTGGTGGGTAAATATTGTTGGATAAGTTAGACCAGAGGCAGTGAAAGGAATAGCAGAGTAGTTAGAAGCCACTAGCAATATGGCATGGGAAAAAAGAATGACTCTGGACTGGTTATTGGCAGGAAGAGGAGGAATAGAAAGTAGTTTCACTACTTTCCTTGGTAGAGGAAATAGCAGAAATAGCAGGGGTTAATAGATCTATGAAATGGGAGGTAAAAAGTATTAATCAGATTTGAGGAGTTAGAAAAGGATGTGAAAACCAAATTATATTTTCAGAAAGGCCTGGAAAGACTTACATGAACTGATGCTGAGTGAAGGGAGCAGAACCAGGAGATCATTGTCTGCTTCAACAACAATTCTATATAAGGATCAATTCTGATGGACTTGGCTGTCTTCAACAATGAGATGAACCAAATCAGTTTCAATAGAGCAGTAATGAACTGAACCAGCTACACCCAGCGAAAGAACTCTGGGAGATGACTATGAACCATTACATAGAATTCCCAATCCCTCTGTTTTTGTCTGCCTGCATTTTTTATTTCCTTCACAGGCTAATTGTACACTATTTCAAGTCTCATTCTTTTTGTACAGCAAAATAACTGTTTGGACATGTATACATATATTGTATTTTACTTATATTTTAACATATTTAACATGTATTGGTCAACCTGCCATCTGAGGGATGGGGTGGGGGGAAGGAGGGAAAAAGTTGGAACAAAAGATTTTGCAATTGTCAATGCTGAAAAATTACCCATGCATATATCTTGTAAATAAAAAGCTATAATAAAAAAAGAAAACCAAATTATGAAAAAAAAAGAAAAATGAGAAAATTGTGAGAAATAAATAGACATTTATTTGGTTTCCACAGTTATGAAAATTGAATCAGAGAAAGAAAAGTTAAATTAGAAAATTGAAACCCACTGAGGACATCAAAGAATAATCAAGGGTGGAGATTTTCTCCCTCAAAGAATGTAAGAATATAAGCTTTTTGGGGACAGGGACTTGGCTATGTAATGAGGGGTGGAGATTCATGTCATGTAACTTCTATAACATCTAATTAATGGGGGATCAGGGAAATAAAATGCTATCTTTGGAGTTTCACAGGTGTATCCAACATAGGACCCATTCTTGCAAGAATTTAAAATAAATCTTTCCTACATTTATCAGTCAATCAGTGGAATTCCTGGTAAGATATTTTGTTCCTTACATTCACTTCCCAAAGTCATGAAAAGTTAGAATTTGAACTCAAGCCTTCTGATGATCAAGCCATTGCTCTGTCCACTTCTTCCTGCTGCCCCTGTGTTTGCTCCCATGATAACTCACCGATTCCTCTTCATTGCTGATCAGCAGCTTCTTGCCCCCTATTAACTCTGGATGGAATTGGCCCATTGAGCTATTTCCTCCCTCCTTGCTCTTTCCCACCATCATGTCTTTACTCACAAAGGCTTCCATGCTTGAAATCCTTGATCCCCATAGGCATTAATTTGAAGTCCCTTCTTTTCTTCAAGCCTCAAAACAGCCGAAGCATCCTTCAGGAAAGCTTCCTTGAAGACTTGCAAATGTCTTCTCCTTCCTCAAATTTCTCTTGACACTGAATCTCTCATTTGCTACTCCCACAGTGGCTTTGGAGCTTAGAGCTTGCATAATCACTGGAGTTTTACCTTGGACCATCCTGATCCTCACTCCACTCCACTTCCACTTGTCAACCACAACCTCTAGTAGACTAAAGTCATTAAAGGTAGTGGTTTAAAAATAATTCAGTGTTTAATGTTTGGACAAACTCAAACACACACACAAAAGAGGATCTTAAGTGATACACAAAGTTTCTGTAATATATGTTTAAAATGCTTATTAAAGAAGCTAATTTGTTTCCATGCCCACTTCTGATCTTTTTATCTTTTCTTGTTTATTGTTGTTTTTGACTTTTTCTCACTTTTTGCATCTTTATTACTTCCCACTAAAAGCCCCTACTCCCTACCACAAGACTATGCTATTTTTCTTCTTTATATGATTCCCAGCAGAAAACACTAAGAGCTCTGTCACTCCCAGTAGGGACTCACAAGCTCCACTGCTAGAAGGGATCACCTAGGACAAGTCTTTCCCTCAGTGTATAGAGCAAAGCTTCTTTTTTTTATAAGGCAACAGAGTTATTTATTGTTACACAACTCTGGATTGTTAAAGAATATTGTACCTGACTATACAGAAGAACACATTTTTGATTTACAAGATGTTTACAAGATGTCCAAGTCCAAGTTTCTTGCAGAACAATGCAAGCATTTTCCAGTAATCATCAAGAGCTAAGCTTAAAACAATTGCCTTTTACTTCTGAAGAAAAGTAGAAAAACACAATGTTCAAACACTGACAAGCATATAGCAATGCGACTGGGTAGTTGTAAATTTTGTTTTGCTGGTAAATCTGATATTACCTATAGCAGGATTTCACTGTGTGCTTAATGAAAACACTTTCTTTTTACTATATACTTCTAAGGAACAAGAAGTTCATACAGGAAACTTCTACTTCCAAGAAATAATGCTTGATTACCTTTCACATAGATTCCAAAGTAACAATCAAGGTTTGAAAGAAGAACAAGTCAAAATTGTGAGGATTAAAAAAGACATCTTTTGGCTTCTGAAAGAATATGGAAATGAGATTAGGTTAAGTAACAAATCGCAATTCGCACACATTGACAAACTGAGGTTTTTTTTATTAATTTTTATAATTATAACATTTTCTTTGACAGTACATATGCATAGGTAATTTTTTTTACAACATTATCCCTTGTACTCCCTTCTGTTCCGAGTTTTTCCCCTCCTTCTCTCTACCCCCTCCCCTAGATGGCAGGCATTCCCATACATATTAAATATCTTATAGTATATACTAGGTACAATATATATGTGCAGAACCGAATTTTGTTGTTGTTGCAAAGGAAGAATTGTATTCAGAAGGTAAAAAATAATCTGGGAAAAAACAAAACAAAAAAATGCTCACAGTTTACACTCATTTCCCAGTGTTCCTTTTCTGGATGTACCTGATTCTGTCCATCATTGATCAATTGGAACTGGATTAGTTCTTCTCTATGTTGAAGAAATCCACTTCCATCAGCATACATCCTCATACAGTATCATTGTTGAAGTGTATAATGATCTCCTAGTTCTGCTCGTTTCACTCAGCATCAGTTGATGTAAGTCTCTTCAAGCCTCTCTGTATTCCTCCTGTGACACACTGAGGTTTTGGCAAGTCTAACATATACAGCATTTTCTGCAGTTTTACTGAAATATTTTGCAATAGTTAAAAGGAAGTAAGATCTGAAAGAGAGCCTCAAAGAGTGCCAATTAGTAAACTGGAAATCTAGTTTTAAAGCTAACTTTCTTTCCTAAAATCACTACTAACATCTGAGAATCCACCTATGAATCCATGTAATTTTGCTATTTTTCTAATTTTCTTTACCCCATGTCACAAAAAGCCATCAGAATAACAGTTCTGATGCCATATGAGATTATAACTTCAGGAACTCAAATATAAGGGATTAAATTTTCCAAAGCAAACTAAAATGCTTTTTTCAAGAGTAAAGTAAAAAAGTCTAGGTACTAAATTTAGAAATTGCATTTGGAAACAGTTTTTCACAATAGAATTAATCTATTTGAAATGTAAGTCATGAATCAAATCAAAGTTAATTACTCCAATACCTGAGGCAGCATTAAAAGAAAGTAGACAAAATACACAGATAAAATTTTACAGAGACTAAAACTAGCAGACTTCCCTACTTTCAATAGAACTAATCTTATTTTTAGGAAAATCACAGGATATGTAATGAGATGGGTCCAAGGGCTTGTGCTTCAGCCTCCAGTCCTCTTGCCTTCTCTGGCTCTGACTTTGGCTGACTTTGTCCTAGCTTTATATTCTCTATTCTAATTATATTATCATAGATGTGAATCTTGTGGAACTATATTAAGTACTAAGTGCATGTACTGAAGTAGAGAACTATTAAGCACCACGCTAAACTAGATAACCATTGTCTTATCATTTCACTGACTTAACACCTTGTAAGAATCCTGGTTTTACTGAGTGGATGTCCATCAATTGGAGAATGGCTGAATAAATTGCGGTATATGAATATTATGGAATATTATTGTTCTGTAAGAAAAGACCAGCAGGATGATTTCAGAGAGGCCTGGAGAGATTTACATGAACTGATGCTGAGTGAACTGAGCAAGACCAGGAGATCATTGTATACTTCAACAACAATACTATATGATGATCAATTCTGATGGACGAGACTCTCTTCAACAATGAGATGAACCAAATCAGCTCCAATAGAGCAGCAATGAACTGAACCAGCTACACCCAGCGAAAGAACTCTGGGAGATGAGTATGAACTACTACATAGAATTCCCAATCCTTCTATTTTTGTCCACCTGCATTTTTTATTTCCTTCACAGGCTAATTGTACTCTATTTCAAAGTCTGATGCTTTTTGTACAGCAAAATAACTGTTTGGACATGCATACATATATTCTATTTAACTTATACTTTAACATATTTAACATGCATTGGTCAACCTGCTATCTGGGGGAAGGGGTGGGAGGAAGGAGGGCAAAAGTTGGAACAAAAGATTTTGCAATTGTCAATGCTGAAAAATTATCTATGCATAAATTTTTTGTAAAAAAAAAATTAAATAATTAATTAATTAAAAAAAAAAAAAAGGATCCTTGTTTCAGAGTTCTGGCCCATAAAAGGTTAGTTAAAATCATTTCATAGGAACAATATTGGACAAACAGAAATAGCTTTTCGTTTGAATGTTAGAGCAACATACAACTGGAAAGGAATCCACAGGGACAGGTAGACATGATAAATTGTATCTCCTCTAGAGATCTTTGTTTTAAAAAGATACCCACTTAGACACATTGCCTCTTTTGAACTATATGCTGTTTCTTAAAATTGTTGCCTTCCCATACAAAGGATGAGATATTATTCTATTTACATTTAAACATATTTCTTTTTTCCTCTTCAGAAATGCTCATAAATCAGTCAGTAGAATCCCTCCCTAACTTAGGTATATAATAACTTTATTGAACTCTGGATTTGTCCAATCATTTCAGAAGTCATTCAAGTGTTTATCAAAATCCACAAAGAGTTCATAGGACCTGCCATTCAAAAAAGATGCCAAGATCCTGTGGGCATCCGGCCAGTCTTTACAATAATCATAGTGTGGATCCCTGTACTACCATTTGTTTTTATGATGCTCATAAAAACGAATTGTGGCTTTTATGCACTCCTTCGTAAACTTCTTGTTATCTATCTAAAATGATGAGTGCAGTGTCATTGAAGCTCTTTGGAATTCTGGAAACCTGGTTTGGACTGTCATTCTTTAATCATTCATTGGCTTGATAATAACCAACAATCACATAGCTTGGCATAGCTTGGCATATCTTAGTATCATGAATCAGTCAGGGTGAGGGCCACATGGGAGCCAGCCCCAAGGTGCTATGGAAGAGGGACATACCATCCCCGAAGAGAATATTGTGTGGGTTTGGACCACCATGGAAGGGCTGATCCTTGTGAGGTTTCTGCTTTTCAGCCACCAGGAACCCATTAACCACACAGTGAGGAGTCTTGGCCCTGTGCAGCACCATCTTGCAGTAGGCCTAGGTGGTCAGCTTCATGTGGGGCATGGTGAGACAGGCCCAAGGCTTGAGACAAGGGCAGCCAGATAGCTTCCCAGGCCCAGTGTGGCCCCTTATCATAGAGGGATGAGTTCTGCACAGGCTTGACCCTAAAGTGTTGCAGTTTCCTCTCCTTTGCTGGGGTTGACTGGTGGGCCATCAGCTTCTGCACAGGTGTTTGGAAGCACCTGGTGACTGCAACTTGCTTGGAAGGCTCCCCTCCTCTTGGGGTGGGGTGTTGAGAACTGCTGCAAAACTTCTTACACTGTGAGGTTCAACCCCATATGGGGTTGAGTAACTGAATGTAGGAGTCCTAAAAAAAATTGGCAACAATAAAAAGCTTCTAAATCTGCAACAATCATAATATAATTCAATATCAAGCACATAAAGAATCTTAGGTGCTGTGTGAATATGTGTGAAAATTGTTTATATCCTTTGACAATTTATCAAATGGGGATTGACTTGTATTCTTATAAATTTGACTGAATTCCCTCTATATTTTAGAAATGAGATTTTTATCAAAGACACTGGCTAAAAAAATGTTTCCCCATTTTCTGCTTGCCTTCTAATTTTGGCCGCATTTATTTTGTTTGGGCAAAACCTTTTTAATTTAATGTAATTAAAATCATCCATTTTGCATTTTGTAATGTTATCTAGTTCTTCTTTGGTCCTAAATTACTTCTTTCTCCAAAGAACTGAGAGGTAAACTATCCCTTCCTCTCCTAATAGACTTATAGTATCACCCTTCATGTCTAAATTATTAACCCATTTCAACCTTATTTTGGTAGAGGGTATAAGATATTGATCTATGCCTAGTTTCTGTCATACAATTTTCCAGTTTTCTCAGCAATTTTTGTCAAATACTGAGTTTTTATTCCAGAAGCTGGAGTCTTGGAGTTTATCAAACAATAGATAACTTTAGTCATTAGCAGTTGTTTCTTTTAAAATCTTTATAGAAACATAATCTGTAATTACAAAAGATTATTATTTCATGCAACATTAAAGTCGTTTCTCAAGAGGGCAGATTTAAACAGATTGAAATTGAAATATGAAGTTGTTATATTTTTGACACAGCAGGGAAATGATTTTGTTAATTTTTTTCGTGACTTATGTCTTTCAAAACTGTGTTTTTTAAACTCAATGATTTAAACTTTGCTTTGAGAAAAAAATCTAACTTTTTATGTTAAAAGATAAAATGGAAAGGTTCACTAAAAAAGTTAACATATAAAAGAATGGGGAGGAAAGTGGTACTTTAGAAATATTTACAGCTACAAGTAATTTTGTAATTGAAAATAACCTTCTCAAAAATTTAATTGTAGGAGTCATAATTGATCATCTGAAGTGCCTGAAGTCACAGTTTTAAAAATACTTTCCTTCAAATTTTGGTTCTAAAAAACTAAGTTGTATTCATAAATCATATTCAACTGATAGTCACTTGCCAATAAAAGTTCAAAAAGAATTTGCCAAGTTATACATTGACAGAGGTTTAAAACTTAAATTTCCTAAAATACCATTAAATGAATTTTGGTTTGGGATTAGGACAAAATTTTCAACATTTTCTAAAATGGCCCTAAATATACTTCTGACGTTTTGTACTATATATTTATGTGAAGCATCATTCTTAGCATTGATGATTATAAAATCAAAACATTGACCAACTCTGAAAAACATCGAAGATTCTGTATCAAATATTTTGCCATGACTTAGTATTTTTATAAAAAACAAAAACAACTACATCCCTCTCAGTGGTTTGTAAGTTTGCTTTCATCTTTAATAAATGGAAAAATTATATTTATATGAAAAATTGTTTTAAAACAAATTTATTTATGATTTATTATCAGCAAATATTTGATTTGTATCTATAGTTATTTATTATATGTACTTATATAACTGGATTGTATAAAAAATTCTCTGGTGAAAAGAGGTCATGGGTAGAAAAAATTTGAAAAACTGATATAGAGGGGGAAAGGGAGACCTAGGAATGGAGCCTTGTTTGTCCAGTTTCATCCCAGCCCATGAGGTAGGAGCCAGGTCCTTTGACTTCCAAACCAGTGGTTCTCTCATTACTTTAGTAATTATTTATGCTGGCTTTAGGTTCTTTTTTTTTTTTTTGTTTTTTTTTTTTTTTTTTTTTTAATTTTAGGCTGGGTTAAGTGACTTGCCCAGGGTCACACAGCTAGGAAGTGTTAAGTGTCTGAGACCAGATTTGAACTCAGATCCTCCTGAACTCAAGGCTGGTGCTCTATCCATTGTGCCACCTAGCTGCCCTGCTGGCTTTAGGTTCTAAGAACCTAGATCCCCTTTGCTAAACTTCCTATTGTTCTCAAGTCAGGTTAGTCACTTCCTCAGCTTCTTAGGCCTTCCTAAGATCCTAAATCATCTAGTCTTCTTGTTTGACAGGTCCTCCTCATCCTAGGTCCTTCACAAGAAATCTGAAGGAAACCTTCCCCAATTGCAATTCACCAGGGGGAGGAGGAGGTGCTAGCTCTTAGAATTTCTAGATGTCAGAGCTGGAGAAAATCATGGAGATCCTTGAGTGCAATCCCATTTTTTTTCTTTCTGCAGAATTCTTACTAGGAGGAAAGAACTCAGTGGTCTTAGGAAGGCATTTTGAAATCCTTATCTGTACCAGTATGCCCAGGATCTGTATTTTATCTGGGGAGGTGCATTCACCTTTACCGCTTCAATCAAAATCTTCCACAGAATAGTCAATGGTGTCCAAGAACTGCTCTGACCATAAAAGTCATTCCCCTGTAGCTTCTCAAGGGGGATCATGACCATGTAGATTATGATAATGATCTAAACTAGTGCTCAGACTTCAGACATCCAGTTCATCACTAGTAATTCCTTGGAACCTTCTTGATAAATCTTACCAGAAAATGTGCCCATCTGGGTCCCAGAGAACCTTCTTTCTCTTCCGTCCCTCCCCACTAGGCATCAGGAGGGCACATTAAATGAAGCAGTTTACAGGCATATCACCAAACATAGATTGCCATTCTGTGAGATGTGGCAATGTCTTGCACATGGCAACCATTCTAATATCCCTCTAACTATCCAGTCTAACATTCCTTTACTATGTACCTGAAGGAAAGCTCACTAAATTTAGGGACACAGAAAACCCCAAAAAAGATCTTCCTAAAAATGACAATGTTTTCTACTTCTATAATGGACCCTCTGCTTTTATTTTTCTAATCTTTGTAATAACTATTTGTGCTCATACTTCAGAGCCTCAAGCACCTGTGTACAATTCCAGACTTCAGAGGAGTCAAACTGCCTTAAATAGAAATCATACAGCTGGTTCAACCACATTCATAACTGTAATAATTCCCATTGTCATTGCCCTTTTTACATTCCTAAAGCAGTGGCCTCAAAATAATCAAAATAATAACCATTATTAGTGCAGATAGATTTTCCTATCTTCAAAAATAAGCAAACTAAGCCCTTGAGAAAGAAAGTTATTCACCCAAGGACATGTTCAAGGTAGACACAATGAGTATCATGGGACAATGAGTATTAACATGAAAAGATTTTTAAATAAACAGAAGAAAATGTAAGGTACATATTATCAAAAACAACTGACTTGGACCTGGAAAGAGTGAAAGTGAATAATGACTAAAAAATGAAGTGCAGCCTTGGTTACAAAAAAAGATAAACTGGAAGGTCATTTATTAGAAGATTACTTTGAGGTTACAGCCTTGTTTGGTTTGAAGTATCATGCTGTCCCTGACTGTAACAGAGAGATTCATAAGAGGAATGTATTTGAAAGGAAAGATAATGGCTTCTTTTTTGAATATATAGAGTTTGAGATTCCTGTAGGACATCTATTTCAAAATGGCAGGCATCCATGTAACCCTACTTTTTTCCAAAGGAAGGGAAGGATAGGTTTCTATATGTAGTTAGCCTAAGTGAGCAAAAATTGGAGTATTCCTCTACATGTGCTATGAGAAAGCTCATTTCCAGAGAGTAGGAGCAGTCTTGTACAGACTAGTTTTGCATTTGTCTGAAGGGCTGATTTCAAGTATGTTTAAGGAGAGGAAGAGGAAGAGGAGGAGGAGGAGGAGGAGGAGGAGGAGGAGGAGGAGGAGGAGGAGGAGGAGGAGGAGGAGGAGGAGGAGGAAGAAAAGAAGGAGGAGGAGGAGGTGGTGAAGCATTTATATAACATTTTACACTTTGCAAAATAAAAGCTCATCAGGGCAGGCACTGAAGAAGGCATTCTGTCAGCTCCACCATTGGGGTATCTGGCCCTGAGGCACCTAGTCAACTTACTTCTATTTCTCTTGAGAGTTTGCATCAGCAGAAACAAATACTATCACTTTGGCTCTGAAAATGCAGCTGGTTATCAGAACCACCATGGAAACTTGGTGTCATTATTTTAAAGGAAGTAGTTTACACACATATCTCCAAATACAGACTGCCATTCTGTGAGATGTGGCAATGTCTTACACATGGCAACTTCCCACTCCAACCTCACTTCACTTCTTCACTCCAAACAGATTTCCCCTCTGGGAGGTCCAGATCTTTCTGTGTTAGAATGGCTCTCCTAGGACAAAAGGAACAGCTACTTCTCCTTGATTACAGGTTGCCTTGTCCCTTGTATATTGGAATCCACAGAATCCACAAAATACAAACTTTTGTCAATAAAATCAATATATTTTCAATGTTAATCCACTGTGCTAAGTGCTAAAGATACAGAATCAAAATACAGTAACCTCAAGCAATTCACAATCTGGAGGAGAAGGAGAGAGAGAGAGAGAGAGAGAGAGAGAGAGAGAGAGAGAGAGAGAGAGAGAGAGAGAGAGAGAGAGAGAGAGAAGCTGAACCAAAGATAGATTCATATAGGAGTATAGAAGCTAGATGCAAAGTAATACACATAAGAAGTCATAAACCAGCTGTGGCTAAAGAAATTGAGTCAGAAAGAAAAAGGATTATGCCATCCATTTAAGGCTTCCTAACCAGGAGCCCATAAATCTGTCCATGGTCCTGAAGTCTTGAATTTTTCCCATAGAGTCTATTAATGTTAAGGAATGTTTTGCAGATCACAAGTGCTTTCAAGATTACAATTCACCAAAATCCCATATTCAATCTTCACAAGCCTTGAGAAGGGTTCTCATCCTAAGTCTGAGTTAGGGAATATGAGTATTATGATTCATTCCTCAGTTGAAGGAATAAAGGCCCAGAGAAGGGAAATGTCCCCCCACCATCGCTCCCATCTACCCTGATGAGTAAACACAAATTCACTTAAACCACTCTATATAGCCAGCCAATAACACAGACATACTTCTTCTCTTCTCTACCTACAAATTCTACTCATTCACTGTGACACAAAAGAAATGCCTCTGCTTTGGTATTAAATCAATAAATATTTATTAATTACCAATATGTCTCCACCATTGTTCTAAAGGCTGAAATGGGGAAGCAACAAGCATGGCCTCCTACCCAGGTCCTTCCTTATTTGTCTTAGCTGAATTACCATCTACCACATTTTGTTGTCATTGAAGGCTCAAAGTGGAAAAAGTAGAGTATAACCTGAATAGAAACTCAGCAATCTGGGGGCTCTCTAATCTAGTACTGAGACCACATAGAGAGTAGCATGAATTCCATGCCTGCTTCCCACATTTTCTTTTAGTAACCATACAAAATCTAATTTTACTATAATTGAAGGGAGATGTGACAAAGCAACAGGGGAAAAAGTCAACACAGGCCTCAATTAGGAAGTCTTAGGTCAGATGGCACATCGTTCCTTCCTGGGAATATGTAAGCTGTTGGAGGAAGGAATGCTAAGGTTTTGCTTTAAGGATTAATGTGCTCCTACTGGGTCTATATCCCAAAGAGATAATAAAAAAGGAAAAAGGACCCACATGTGCAAAAATGTTTGTAACAATTCTTTTTTTAGTGGCAAGGAACTGGAAAGTGAATGGATGCCCATCAATTGGGAAATGGTTCAATAAGTATATGAATAATAATATATAACATTATATAATATAATATAATAATATATAATAAGTATATGAATGTGATGGGATACTTTTGTTCTATAAAAAATGATGAGCAGGCTGATTTCAGAAAAGCCTTGAAAGATTTACAGGAGCTGATGCTGAGTGAAGTGAACAGAACAATGAGAACATTGTACACGGTAACAGGAAGATTATAAGATGATTAATTATAATAGACTTAGCTCTTCTCAGCAATTCAGTGATCCAGGACAATTCCAATAGATTTGGAATGGAAGAGGCCATCTTCATCTGTAAAGAAAACAATGGGATTTGTATATGGATCAAAGCACAGTATTTTTACCTTTTTGTTTGCTTGCTTTTTCTTTCTTATGGTTTTTCCTTTTTAGTCTGATTTCTTCTTCCATATCACAAATATGGTGTTGTGCCACAGTTCCCTTTTAATCATCCTGCCTCAGTTTCCCTGAATTGTTCTGCCTCAGTTCTTAATTGTTTTGCCTCAGTACCACTGGTTACAACACCATCCTTCCCCCCAATCATTAGAACTGATATAATTTAGGGCTGGCTACTCTAAGACCTATTTTAGATATCATGACCTCAGATCTTCCTACTTATCAGAATGCCCAGTGCTTCCCACCATCATTGTTCTTCTTGATCCCAATTTATCAAAATGTCCAGTGCCTCCCCATACCCTGTCAGAAACAGATTGATAGTCCATTCCTGCTCTCAATGCTCTGACTTCACCCATGACTTGGTCTGCCTCGGTCTACCCTGGTGGCTTGGAGTCGTGTGCATATATACTTCATGGGAAACACACATTGGCTGCTGGATTCTTGGAGACGAAAGTCTCGTTCAGCCCTCGGACCAAACCTGGATCCATTTGGTCCCAGCACAATCTCTCCCTTTCAAATAAAATATTAAAAACCTGGCTGGATGTTTGAGACATCATCCCTGGGGGCAACATGCCCCAACACAATCTTTCCCTCTCAAATAAAATATTTAAAGCTCTCTGATCTCTATTTTGCCTCAGTTTGTCCAGCATAACAATGGAAATATGTTTAAAATGACTGTACATATTTAACATATATAATTGCTTGCTGTCTTGAGGAGAGAGGTTAGGGGGAAGAAAAAAATTTGGAACACAAAATCTTACAAAAATGAATATTGAAAATTATCTTTACAAAGATTAAATACTACTGAAGGGGAAAGGAGGATTTTGTCAATTCATGTGGATTTTAACCATAGCTTAATTCTTTTTTCTTTGTCCTATGGGGGACAGGAGAATGTTACCAAAGTCTTTGGGAGAGAATAGGATCCCAATATGGCCTCTAAGCTGCAGCCCCACTCTTCAAGCTGAGGCCCGGCTGAGGAAGAATTATGTTGTTGAAAGCTGTATCAGCTGGGCCCCATCTCTGGTTGTCATGGTGACTTGTCTGTTACCAGGGAAATCTAATATCCTGAGTTATTGGCTCTGATGATAGCTCCTTATTAGGCTGGTATTATAATGATCCCTCAGTCAAGAGGAAAAGGGCGCTTCTTTCTCTCTTTGTTCAGAGCAGCCAATAATGGGGCAGAGACTTAAATCCCTAGGTACCCCTGAGATAACAAAAATTTCTCAGATCTGATATATGCATATATGTGTACACACACACACACACACACACACACAGGGTGGGGGGGAGTATGGAGGGGTGGATGAATGTAAAAGAATATTTGCAAATCAGATGGAGCTAAAACAATTGAGTGAGGAGAAGGAATAAACATGTTATCCATTCAAGGACTCAATGATCACCTTCTATCCAGGTGCTAATAAGTCTGTCCCTAGGCCAAATATATGCCTAAAATCTGAATTTCCCAAGAGAATCTGAATGGTAAGGATTGTTCTGCAGATCACATGCACTGTAAGGATAACAAAGAACCTTTCTCATGCTCCTTTTGATTTTCATCCTGGAAGAGCTTTCACCCCAATTCCACATTGGAAAGTGCAAGTCTTATGATGCTCATTACTGAGATGGAGGAAAAGAGGCCCAGAGAAGGGAAATGACCCGCCTGGAAAGGGAGTTGCTATGGGGATGACCTTGGGGTGGGATTAAGTCTCACAATTAGGAAGTGCTTCACTTTCCCCATCTCGGCACTCCCCTAAACTCCAGAGAAAATACCTTTGGGGATTTCATCCTTACAGTTGGGATCCTGCTCTCTGCCAGCCTCCTTGGTGAGGAAGCATAAATTCACCTAGTCTATCACACTTAGCCAGCCCCATACCAAGCTATGCTTCCCTTCAAATGCAGGTAGACAACTTAGGCCATCACCTTGCCCTCTTCCCTGGGAAAAGTTCAGGAATAAGTTTAGTGCCTTTGAGATCTTTACAAGCTTCTCTCCCACCTAAAGTATTCAAAGGAAATGCTTAAATTTGGGCCTGCCTTTATTATTTTGTTGATTATCTAGACCTAAGAGAGTGGTGTAGAAACATTAATAAAGAAGATTAAATTTAAAGGTTTTTTGTACTTTTGTCTTTTTCCTTAGAGAACCATTTGATAAACATTTAGCAGCACACCTCTGAAGTCACTTCATCTCTCTACCCTCTGAACTGTAAAATCAGCTAAGCATAAGTTTACTACCTCCCTTCTCAGGCTACTTGAGTCAAGTCGTTCCCAGTCCTTACAGCTCTGAGATTCCAGTTACTATGGCCTAGCACTAAAGTGCTGGTAAAGCATCCTCGATGTATAATATTGGGTATGAATTAAGTCAACCTCTCTATCCTCTAAAGCCCACTCTTAGCCTAGTCTTAAATCCATCAGGTAAGAATCTATGTAAATTGAGTGAGAAATCCAGATATATGAACTAGATGTGAACCAGACCTGGGCATCATCTCTGAAATTTTCACCACGTGTGACAGAAAGTCCACTTAAATTAGTTGAAAAAATGTGGTCAAGTCTCTGGCAGGTCCGAGCAACCCAGAGCCAGTTTTGTCTCAGGACAATTCAGTTTCCAGCAATTCATTGGTAGAAGTCTCCAGCCACATCCTTCAGAAGGAATCACTTGGGGAGGGGGAAGAAAGTGCATCCTCTCAGTCTCATCTCTCTCAGAGGATTTGGACTTTTCACCAGTATCCTAGTAGTGTCCCAGCAGACAGCAGGAAATGTCTGCATCAGGAGGAGAGGGCAGATTCCACACACAGAGGACAAGCAGAGGTAAGGATTTATAAGGAACCCAGCAGAAAAGATACACCTTAAATTAGTAGAATAGCTTGAGAACTCCAGCAAAAGTGTTTTAGAGAACTGGATGTTAACCCTTTTCCACCTGTGTTCTCTACTCTTGAATTCACTTTCTCCTGGACTGTATGGGTAGTAGAGAGTGGCTCTGGAGGGGATTGGAGTCAGCTTTGTACCAATTCTACCCCTGCATTAAATTCACATTTATGAACATTAAGAAGGTCAGGTTAGCTAAGTGATGTCAGCTGGAGAAAAGGCACTAGTAGAAGTCTATATCAGGAGGAAAGGGCAGATTCCATACAAGTTATGTTCTCAGTCTTGTTCTTGTTTTAGTTCTAAGGCTCTTCTCAGTTTATTATTCATCCTTTCTAGGGGCAGCTAGGCAAATAAGAGAGTTGGCTCTGGAGTCATGAACACCTGAGTTCAAATATAGCCTTAGTTTCTTACTAGCTGTTTAATTCTGGGCAAATCACTTAATTCTTATTTACCTCAATTCCTCACCATGAGCACACACCAGAGAAGAAAATAGAAAACTGCTTCCATATCAATGTCAAGAAAAACTTATGATGGCAGAAACTAGGCATGGACCCACATTTAACACCACATACTAAGATTAGATCAAAATGGGTCCAAGATTTAGGCATAAAGAACGAAATCATAAATAAATTAGAGGAACATAGGATAGTTTACCTCTCAGACTTGTGGAGGAGGAAGGAATTTGTGTCCAAAGGAGAGCTAGAGACCATTATTGGTCACAAAATAGAAAATTTTGATTACACCAAATTAAAAAGTTTCTGCACAAACAAAACTAATGCAAACAAGATTAGAAGGGAAGTAACAAATTGGGAAAACATTTTTACAGTTAAAGGTTCTGATAAAGTCCTCATCTTCAAAATATACAGAGAATTGACTCTAATTTATAAGAAATCAAGCCATTCTCCAATTGATAAATGGTCAAAGGATATGAATAGACAATTTTCAGATGATGAAATTAAAACTATTTCCACTCATATGAAAGAGTGTTCCAAATCACTATTGATCAGAGAAAAGCAAATTAAGACAACTCTGAGATATCATTACACACCTGTCAGATAGGCTAAGATGACAGGAACAAATAATGATGAATGTTGGAGGGGCTGTGGGAAAACTGGGACACTGATGCATT
This sequence comes from Sminthopsis crassicaudata, assembly GCF_048593235.1. Lineage (NCBI taxonomy): Eukaryota > Metazoa > Chordata > Mammalia > Dasyuromorphia > Dasyuridae > Sminthopsis > Sminthopsis crassicaudata. The sequence continues at coordinate 69,310,983 of NC_133623.1, forward strand.
GTTGGTGGAGTTGTGAAAGAATCCAACAATTCTGGAGAGCAATCTGGAACTATGCCCAAAAAGTTATCAAAATGTGCATACCCTTTGATCCAGCAGTGCTACTACTAGGCTTATATCCCAAGGAAATACTAAAGAAGGGAAAGGGACCTGTATGTGCCAAAATGTTTGTGGCAGCTCTTTTTGTAGTGGTTAGAAACTAGAAAATGAATGGATGTCCATCAATTGGAGAATGGTTGGGTAAATTATGGTATATGAATGTTATGGAATATTATTGTTCTGTAAGAAATGACCAACTGGAGGAATACAGAGAGGCTTGGAGAGACTTACATCAACTGATGCTGAGTGAAATGAGCAGAACCAGGAGATCATTAGACACTTCAACAATGATACTGACTGAGGATGTATTCTGATGGAAGTGGATATCTTCAACATAGAGAAGAGCTAATCCAATTCTAATTGATCAATGATGGACAGAATCAGCTGCCTCCAGAAAAGGAATACTGGGAAATGAGTGTAAACTGTGAGCATTTTTTTTGTTTTTCTTCCCAGATTATTTTTACTTTTAAATCAAAGATATGCGCAGTTTTATAATATTTTGTCATGCTTTCAAATTGTTTTCAGAATAAATGGAGCAATTCATAGTCCCACCAAAAGTTCATTAAAGTATGAGTTTCCCATCAAAAACAAACAAACAAAACAAAACAAAACTTATGCACAAAGTCCATGGAGTCACATAGAGTCAAACACAACAACAATAATAATTGGTCCCCTAGCAACCAGACAAATCATTTCCCCTTCCTGACTTTCATTTTGAACTGGATCCTAGTTCAACAGATTCATCCAGTGAATAATAAGACAACTTCAATGGATAATGCACATTATGATTCAATCTTTGCAAAACTTCAGGTAACGAAGTGAATGACTTTTTTATTTTACAAAAAATATTTGAATTCCCTTAACACTAAAACTATGAACAAAAAGCCACTTTTTTACGGTGTAGGAGCCATTCAAAGTAACTGTCCTAGTACCTGGTACCAAAGTAACCTGCCATTTAGGTGCCTCATACCAAAATTTTTCTTGGAACCAAGACTCCACCTCATTTTCTTTTTCTTTCTTTCCATTTCCCTTTCTTTCTTTTTTTTTCCCCCCTGAGACTGGGGTTAAGTGACTTGCCCAGGGTCACACAGCTAGGAAGTGTTAAGTGTCTGAGACCAGATTTGAACTCGGGTCCTCCTGAATTCAAGGCTGGTGCTCTATCCACTGTGCCACCTAGCTGCCCCCTTTCTTTCCATTTCCAGATCTATTATTTTAGTTTTTCCACTTTATATTAATACTCATTGTTCCATGAATTCACTACTACCTATCTCTCCCTCACCTTAAACATGTCCTTAGGCAAATCACTTCCCTTTTCAAAGGGCCAGATTGCACAGATTTGAAGACAGGAAAATGGTATTTACACTAAGGACTCTACAGAATAATTTTATGGTCAGTGCTTTAGAAATGTGTTCAGAATGTGGGAGGGACTTTCAGTGATCACAAGCAGATGATCACAAGATCATCAAGCATCATTAGAAGGGTCCATATTATGAAAGTTCTAAGGCTCCTCAGAACCCTCAAGAGTCACAGCTAGAAAGAAACTTGGTTAAGCTTGTAGAGCTTGAGGTAGGGAGAGTAGCTCTTTTTGTAGAGTGCATGAGCCTCCTGGAATTGGAAATCAAGCTGAAGATAAAGATCTATCATTCTTTTTAAAGTAATTTTTTTAAAACTTAGATAGCAAATAGAAAAATAAAGAAAAAGTAAAATAGATTTAATCAAAAGAGAAAAAATAAGGAATAGGGAAACTATAGCTTTAACTTTATTTGATATCAGTGATTATTACTCCTGCTTATTTTTTTTCTAATAAATTCTACTCCTGCTCATTGTTATATTTGTGTGTATCTCTTATTTACTATCCCTGCTAACTCCCCTGTTTTATCCCCACCCACTACCTTGCTTTGCTATTATTTAACCTACTCTGCCTCCAAGGATCCCTTCTTTATGCTCTCCCACCACTCTTTCCCTCTTTCTTTATATCATTCCTATAATGTCAACATGCCCATCTATATTGTCCTTTTCCTATTTCCTCTGCCTCTTATAGCTTTATAAATGTAGAAGACTTTTAAATCTTCTAGATGCATGTGTATTGATCTTTTTTTAATCTACTTCCCATGAAAATAGGATTCCAGAACTATCAACCCTTTCCATGCAATTCCTCTGTCAGTTCTAGCTCTCATACCACATTTGTTTAACATAATTACTATTTTTATTTTTCCCTACACATTTTTGCTTTTTAGGATCATATCATACTCACTTCTTCCTCAAACTCTTTTGAACCATTCAATTACTAATGACAGTCTTAGACATATGGTTTAATTTCCATGTATAAAGCATAGGCAGGTTTTTCCTTATTGAGTCCCTTGAAATTAATCCTTGATATTTAGCTGATGTTTATCTTGGATATTATATGTGTAATTTGCTATTAAGTTCAGTTCTTTTTTACAACAAAATGCTAAAAGTCTGATAATTCATTGAATATCTATTTTTTTTCAATAAGGATTATTAGGAATGATATTTTGGTCTACAAAATTAGTTATTTTGCTCTTTGATATATATAGTGTTTCAAGACATGTGGTCTTTTAGTGTAGCACTTCCAGGACTTTTGTGATTCTAATTGTGATTCCATCATATTTTAATTGTTTTTATTATTATTATTATTATTTTACAGTTACGTATAAAAAATTTTGTTATATATGTACATTCATTTTTAATATATTTTCATATGTATCATGTTGGGAGAGAAAAATTAGAACAAAAGGAAAAAACAATGAGGAAAAAAGGTGAAAATGGTATATGTTAATCCATATTCAGTCTTCACAGTTTTCTGGATGCAGATGGAGGCTTCCAACCAAAATTTATTGGTAATTGTCTTAGATCACATAAGTTGTTCAATGCCAAAATAATAAAATGTCCAAATGATGGGCATCTACTAATTTTCCAATTCCTTGCCACCACAAAAAGAGCTGCTACAAACGTTTTTACATATGTGGGTCCTTTTCTCTGTTTTATGATTTCTTTTGGATACAAACAAAGTAGATACATTGCTGTATCAGAGTTGCACAATTTGATAGCATAGTTCCAAATTGCTCTCCAGAATGGTTGACTCAGTTCACAACTCCATCAACAAAGCATTAACGACCCAGTTTTCCCACATCCCCATCAACATTTATCAGTATTTTCCCTGTTATCTTAGTCAGTCTGATAGGTATGAAGTTCCTCAGTTATTTCAATTTGCATTTCTCTAATTAACAATGATTTTGAGCATTTTTTCATATGACTATAAATGGTTTTAATTTCCTCACCTGAAAATTGTCTGTTCATATCCATTGACCATTTATCAGTTGGGAAATTTGAGTCAGTTCTGTATATATTTTAGAAATGAGGCCTTTATTAGAAATATTGACTATAATTTTTCCCAAGCTTTCTGCTTCCCTTCTAATATTAGCTGCATTGGTTATCTTTGCACAAAAACCTTTTTAATTTAATGTAATCAAAATTATCCATTTTGCATATTACAATGTTCTCTAGTTCTTCTTTTGTCATAAATTCCTCCCTTCTTTAAAGATCTGATAGGTAAACTATTCCTTTATCTCCTAATTTGCCTATAGCAACACCCTTTATACCTAAATCATAGACCATTTTGACCCTTTTTGGGTATGGGCTGTGAGATGTAGGTCTATGATGAGTTTCTGACATGCTATTTTCCAGTGAGTCCAATAATTTTTGTCAAATACTGAATTTTTATCCCAGAAGCTGGAGTCATTGTGTTTATCAGACATTATAGTAGTCAATGACTACTATAGTCATTAGTGACTATTCCATTGATCCACACTCTATTTTTTCTTTTTTTTAAATAATAGCTTTTTTATTTTCAAAATCTATACAAAGGTAGTTTTCAACATTTACACTTGCAAAATTTTGTGTTCCAAATTTTTCTTGCTCCCTTATTTCCACCCCTCCCCTAAACAGCAAGTAATCCAATGTATGTTAAAACTGTACAATTATTCTATACATATTTACACATTTATCATGCTGCACAAGAAAAATCAGATCAAAAAGGAAGAAAAAATGAGAAAGACAACAAAAAGCAAGCAAACAACAATGAAAAGGTGAAAATACTATGCTATGATCCACATTCAGTATCCAGAATCTCTTTCTGGATACAGATACCTCTCTCCATTACAAGTCTTTTGGAACTAGCCTGAATCAACTCATTGTTGAAAAAAGCCACGTCCATCAGTACTGATCATCACATGATCTTGGTGCTATGTACAATGTTCTTATGGTTCTGCTCATTTCACTTAGTACTAGTTCATGTAAGTCTCTCCAAGCCTCTCTGAAATCATCCTGCTGATTGTTTCTTATAGAACAATAATATTCCATAACATTTATATACCATAACTTATTCAGCCATTCTCCAGCTGATGGGTACCCACTTAGTTAAAGTTTCTTGCCACTACAAAAGGGCTTCCACAAACATTTTTGCACATGTGGGTCCCTTTCCCTCCTTTAATATCTCTTTGGGAAACAGACCCAGTGGAAACACTGCTGGGACAAAGGGTATGCAGTTTGATAACCCTTTGAGGATAGTTCCAAATTGCTCTCCAGAATGGGTAGATCAATTCACAACTCCATCAACAATGTATAAGTGTCCCAGTTTTTCCACATTTCCTCCAACATTTATCATTATCTTTTCCTGTCATCTTAGCTAATATAAGAAGTGTGTAGCACCACTCTATTTTTCAGCCAGTCCCAGATGGTTTTGATGACTGCTGCTTTATAAGAATTTTAGGTCTGGTACCACTAGGCCATTATCCTTTAATTTTTTTTCATTAATTTCCTTAATGCTTTTGACATTTTCTTTTTTCAAATGAATTTTTATTTTTTTTTACCTCTACAAAATATATTAGGGGGAGTTTGATTGGTATGACACTGAATCAGGAGACTAATTTAGGTAGAATTGCCACTTTATTATATTACCTCACCCTACCTATGTTTTTTTGTTGTTGTTGTTAATATTTTCTTCTTCATTTGGAGTTTTCAGGATTTAGCTTTAGGTTTTCTTCATAAGTTCTTTTTCAGGTTGTGATCAGTGGATTTTTTTCCTATTTCTACTTTCCTCTCATACTAACATGTAAGGACAAGTTTCTTTAATTATTTTCTTGTATTATTATATGAAGACTTTTTTTTTTTTGGTCATAGCTTTCAGGTAATCTAATTAATCTTATGGTTTCTCTTCTTGATCTGTTCCTGAAGCTCTGTTGTTTTTCTTATATGTCTCAACTTCTTTCCTATTTTTCATTCTTTATATTTTGTTTTATAATTACTTGATTTCTTATAACTTTGCTAGTTTCCCCTGGCCCACTTTTAGTTTTCAAGGAGTAATTTTCTTCATTATGATTCTGTCTCTCGGAAGAAATTAAGTCAATCAAAGGAAGAAGTAGACAACAAAATTATACTAGTGGAAGGATAGCAACCTCCCTTTGTTAGAACTATTTATTTATATCCACAAAATAAAGAAGAAAAAAGTTAAGGAGGTAAATAGAATTTTTTAAAAGTTAAGTATTATAGACCTATAGAGAAAACTGAATGGGGATAGAAATGAATATACTTTTTTCTCAGTGGTACATAATATCTACACAAATATTGACCATACCTTATTGCATAAAATCTCACAATCAAATGAAGAAAGGCAGGAATAGTAAATGCATTCTTTTCAGATCATGATGCAATAAAAATTATGTGTAATTAAGAGCCATGGAAAAAAATTAATTGAAAACTAAATAATCTAATCCTAAAGAATGAATGGGTCTAACAAGAAATCATATAAACAATCAATATAATTTCATCCAAGAGAATGACAACAATGAGACAACATACCAAAATTTATGTGATTCAGTCAAAGAAGTCCTTAGGGGAAATTTTATATTTCTAAGATCAGTGAATTGGACATGCAACTAAAAAAGCTAGAAGAAGAACAAATATAAAAACCCTATTTAAATATGAAATTAAAAATTCTGGAAATCAAGGGAGAGATTAATAAAATTTAAAACAAGAAAACTATCCAACTAATAAATAAAAATAAAAGTTGGTTTTATGAAAAAAACCAGCAAAAGGGATAAACCTTTGATTAAATTCACTAGAAAACGAAAGAAAACTAAATTACCAACATGAAAAATGAAAAGGATGAAGAATGAAGAAGCAATGAAAGCAATAATTATGAGCTATTTTACCCAACTGTATGCCAACAAAACTGACAATCCAATTGAAATGGATGAATATTTACAAAATACAAATTGTCCAGTTTAACAGAAGAGGAAATAAAATGCTTGAATAACCCCATTTAAAAAAAAAAAAAAAAGAAAAGAAAAGAAATTGAAAAGGCCATTAATGAGCTTACTAAGAAAAATCTTCAGGGCCAGCTGGATTTTCCAGTGAATTTTGCCAAACACTTAATGAACAATTAATTCCAATACTATATAAACTATTTGGAAAATTTGGCAAAGAAGGAGTGTTACTACACTCCTTCTCTGAGACAAATATGGTGCTGATATCTAATGAGGAAGAGCCAAAACATAAAAAAGAAAATTATAGACCAATCTCCCTAATGAATATTGATACAAAAATTTTAGGTAAAATATTAGGAAATAGATCACAACACTCTATCAGCAGGATAATACACTATAACCAAGTAGAATTTATACCAGGAATGCAGAGTTGATTCAATATCAGGAAAATTATCAGAATAATCAACTATATCAATAACAAAACTAACAGAAATCACATGTAATCTGAATAAATGCAGAAAAACTTTAAGAAAAAATGTTTTTAAAATGCAGCACCTATTCCTATTAAAAACACTAGAGAAGTTAGGAATAAATGGACTTTTCCTTAAAATGATCATCTTTTTAAAACCATCAGCAAGCATCACATGTAATGTGGATAAATTAGAACCATTCCCAGTAAGATCAGGGGTGAAAAAAGGTTGCCCAATATCACAGTTACTATTCAATATTGCATTAGAAATGTTAGCTTTGGCAATAAGAAAAGAAAAAGAGATTAAAGGTATTGGAGCAGGTAATGAGGAAACCAAATTATCATTCTTTGCAGATGATATGATGGTATATATACTTAAAGAATCCTAGAGAATCAACTGAAAACTACTAGAAATGATTCACAACTTTAGCAAAGTTGCAGGATACAAAATAAATCCACATAAATCATCAGCATTTTTATATATTACCCACAAAGTCCAGCAGCAAAAGATACAAAAGGAAATTCTATTCAAAATAACTGACAATAGTATAAAATATTTGGGAATCTATCTGTCAAGGGAAAATCAGGAACTGCTACAAACACTTTCCACACAAATAAAGTCAAATCTAAACAACTTGATATTTATCAAGTACTCATGGGTAGACTGAGCTAATATAAGAAAAATGACAATACCATTTAAATTAATCTACTTATTTAGTGCTATACCAATTAAGCTCCTAAGAAATTATTTTACAAAACTAGAAAAAATAACATCTGGAAGAACAAAAGGTCAAGAATTTCAAGGTAATTGATGAAACAAATGCAAGTGAAAGTGGCCTAGCTGTATCAGACCTAAAACCATGTTATAAAGTAGCAGTCATCAAAACCATTTGGTACTGGCTAAGAAGTAGAGTAGTTGATCAGTGAAATATGTTAAGTTCACAGGACAATCTCTATAGTCAATATAGTCAATGACTATGATAATCGAGTGTTTGACAAACCCAAAGACCCCAGCTTTTGGGATAACAACTCACTATTTGACAAAAACTGCTGGGAAAATTAGAAATTAGTGTGACAGAAACTAGGCATTGACTCATATACCAATCAGATACCAAGATAAGGTGAAAAGGGGTTCATGATTTAGACATAAAAAGTGATATTATACAGGGGCAGCTAGATGGTGCAATGGATACAGTACCTACCAACCCTGAAGTCAGGAGGACCTGAGTTCAATTCTGACCTTAGACATTTAACACTTCCTAGCTGTGTGACCTTAGGCAAGTCACTTAACTCCAATTGCCTGAGGGGAAAAAAGTGAAATTATAAGTAAATTAGAAAAACATAGGATATTTTACCTCTCAGATCTGTGGAGAAGGAAGGGATTTGTGGCCAAAGAAGAACTGAAGTTCCTTATTGAACACAAAATAGATCATTTTGATTATATTAAGTTAAAAAGCTTTTTATACAAACAAAACTAATGCAGCCAAGATTAAAAGAGAAAAAATAAACCATGAAAAAAATTTATAGTCAATGTTTCTGATAAAGGCCTCATTTTTAAAATATATAGAGAATTGGCTCGAATTCATAAGAATTCAAGCCATTCTCCAGTTGATAAATGGTCAAAGGATGTGAACAATTTTCAGTTGAAGAAATTGAAACTATTTCTAGTCCTATGAGAAGGTGCTCTAAATCACTATTTATAAGAAGAAATGCAAATTAAGACAACTCTGAAGTACTATTACATACCTCTCAGAGTGGCTACGATGACAGGAAAAGATAATGACGAATGTTGGTGATGTGGGAAAACTGGGACACTGATACATTGTTGGTGAAACTGTGAATACATCCAGCCATTCTGGAGATTTGGAACTATGCTCAAAAAGTTATCAAACTGTGCATACCCTTTGATCCAGCTTATACTTATACTTATAGCCCAAAGAGATCTTAAAGGAGGGAAAGGGACCTATATGTGCAAAAATGTTTGTGGCAGCCCTTTTTATAGTAGCTAGAAACTGGAAACTGAGTGGATGCCCATCAATTGGAGAATGGCTGAATAAGTTATGGTATATGAATGTTATGGAAGATTATTGTTCTATAAGAAAAATCAGCAGGATGATTTCAAAGAGACCTGGAGAGACTTACATGAACTGATGCTAAATGAAATGAACAGAACCAGATCATTGTACATGGCAACAAGAAGATTATATGAAGATCAATTCTGATGGATGTGGCTCTTTTCAACAATGAGATGATTGAGGCCAGTTCTATCCACTACACCACCTAGCTGTGATGAAGAGAGCCATCTACATCCAGAGAGAGGACTGTGGGAACTGAGCATGAATCACAACATAGTATTTTCACTCTTTTTTGTTGTTGTTTGCTTGCATTTTGCTTTCTTACTCATTTTTTTTCCTTTTTGATCTGATTTTTCTTCTGCAGCATGATAATAATTGTAGAAATATGTATAGAAGAATTGCACATATTTAACATATATTGGATTACTTGCCATCTAGGGGAGTGCAGGGAAGGGGAAAAATTTTAAACACAAGGTTTTGCAAGAGTCAATGTTGAAAAATTATCCCTGCATATGTTTTGAAAATAAAATGCTGTAATAAAATTTAAAAAAAAATGAAAATGAAAAGGGTTAACTTAAGACCAATGAAAAGGAAATTAAAACAATAATTAGAAACTATTTATTCAATTGTATGCCAATAAATCTGAAAATCTAATTGAAATGGATATTTATAAAAATATAGATTGTCCAGATTAATAGAAAAGGAAATAAAATACTTAAATAGTCATGTTTTAAAAAAAGAAATTAAAGAAACCATTAATGAACTCCCTAAAAAAATTTCCAAGGCCAGATGGATTTGGTAGAATCCACCAAACATTTAAAAAACAATTCATTCCAATTCTATGTAAATCACTTGGACAAATAGGCAGAGCAGGAGTCCTATCACATTCCTTTTATGACATAGATATGGTGCTTCCTAAACCAGGAAGAGCCAAAACATAGAAAGAAAATTATAGGCCAATTTCCCTAATTAATTTTGATACAAAATTATTTTATGATAGCTTTTTTCAAAATACATGCAAAAATAATTTTTAACTTTCACCCTTGCAAAACCTGGTGTTCCAAATGTTTCTTTCTCCCTTCCCCACACCACCCTCTCCTAGAGAGCAAGTAATCCAATATAGATTAAACATGTGCAATTCTTCTAAACATATTTCCATATTTTGATACAAAAATCTTCATCAAAATAATAGCAAAAAGATTACAGTAATTTATTATCAGGATAATATACTATGATCAAAGTGGAATTTATACCAAGAATGCACTAATATCAGGAAAACTATCAGCATAATTGACTATATCAATGACCAAACTAACAGAAATCATATGATTATCTCAATAGATGCAGAAAAAACTTTTGACAAAAAATAGCATCCATTCCTATTAAAAACCACTAAACAGCATAGGAATAAAGGGAATTTTCTTTAAAGTGATAAGTAGCATCTATTTAAAACCATCAGCAAGCAGTATGGGAATACTGGTAAAATAAGCTAGAATAGCTTAGAAGCATTACCAACAAGATGAGGGGTGAAATATTATGGCAGTTATTACCACTCTTATTTAATGTTGTACAAGAAATGTTTGCTTTATTAATAAGAAAATTAAAAGTAATTGAAAAAATAGAGTATTCAGTGACAAAATGAAACTATCACTCTGCAGATATGACAGTATATTTAGAGAAGCCTAAAAATCAACTAAAAATCTACTAGAAACAATTTAACAACTTAAGCAAAGTTGCAGGATATAAAATAAATGCACATAAATCATTGGCATTTCTATGTCACCAACGAAGCCCAGCAGCAAGAGCTAGAAAGAGAAATCCCATTTGAAATAATTATAGACATTATAAAATATCTCAGAGTCTACCTGCCAAGACAAAGCCAGGAACTTTATGAATACAATTATAAAACACTTTTCACATGAATAAAGTTAGATCTAAACAATTAAAAGAATATCAGCTGTTAATGGGTATGCCAAGCTAATATAATAAAAATGTCAATTCTATTTAAATTACTCTACTTATTAATTGCCATACCAATCAAATTGCCAAAAAAATTACTACAGATCTAGAACAAATAATAACAAAATTCATCTGAAGAACAAAAGGTCAAAAAATGCAAGGAATTGATGAAAAAAATTCAAAGGAAGATGGCTTAGCTGTACCACATCTAAAAGTACATTATAAAGCAATAGTAATCAAAATCATTTGGTACTGGCTAAGAAATAGGATGGTAGATCAGTGAAATAGATTAGAAGCACAAGACATAATAGTCAGTGATTATAGTAATTTAGTGCTTGATAAACCCAAAGACTCCAGCTTCTAGAGTAAGAACTCACAATTTTGACAAAAATTGCAGAGAAAATGGGAAGATAGTATGTTAGAAACTAGGCATAGACCAAAATCTCATACTTTATATCAAGATCAGGTCAAGATGTATTCATTATTTAGACATAAAGAGTGATACTATAAGCAAATTAATAGAGCAAGGAATAGTCTACCTGTCAGATCAGTAGAGAAGGAAAGACTTTGTGGCCAAAGAAGAATTGGAAAACTATGAAATTCAAAAACAATAATTTTGATTACATTAAAGAGATTTTGTACAAATAAAACCAATGTAGCCAAGATTAAAAGAGAAACAGAAGTCTAGGAAACAATTTTTACAGTTAGTGTTGCCAATAAAAGCCTCATTTCTAAAATATATGGAGAAAAGAATAAAATAAAATATACGGATGACTGAGTCAAATTTACAAGAATACAAGTCATTTCCCAACTGATATATGATCATAGAATATGAACAGACAATTTTCAGATGAATAAGTTAATTTATAGTCATATAGAAAAAATGCTCTAAATCACTATTGATTAGAGAAATGCAAGTTAAAATAACTCTGAGGTACCACTTCACACTTCTCAGATTGGCTAAGAAGACAGGAAAAGATAATTATAAATGTTGGAGGGGATGTGGAAAAACTGGGACAGTAATGCATTGTTCATGGAGCTATGGAATTATCTAAACATTTTGAAGAGCAATTTGGAACTATGCCCAAAAGCTATATCATTTGATTCTGCAGTGTCTCTACTGGATCTGAGTCTCAAGAAATCATAAAAAAGGGAAAAGAACCACATGTGCAAAAATGTTTGTGGATTCCAATGAACTGGAAATTGTGTGGATGCCCATCAGTTGAGGAATGGCTGAATAAGTTATGGTATATGACTGTAATGGAATATTATTATTCTATAAGAAATGATGAGCAGGCTGATTTCAAAAAGGCCTGGAAAGACTTATAGAAACTGTTCCTGAGAGAAGTGAGCAGAATTGTGAGAGAATATTGTACACAGTAATAGAAAGATTGTCTAATGATCAACTTGATAGACTTGGCTCTTAGAAACATGATGATTCAAGACAATTCCAATAGACTTGGAATGGAAAATGCCATCTGCCTCCAGAGAGAAAACTGTGAAGACTGAATGTAAATGACAGCATAGTATTTTCATTTTTTTTGCATACTTGCTTTTTCTTTCTCATATTGTTTTGATGTTATTTTTCTTGTTCAACATGACAAATATGGAAATATATTTTAAAAGATTGTAACTTAACCTATATCACATTGCTTGCTGTCTTAGGAGTGGGGAGGGAAGAAAGTGAAGGAGAAAAATTTGGAACACAAAGGCTTACCAAAATGAATGTTGGAAATTTTCTTACATGTATTTAAAAAAATAAAATACTAATGAGAAAAAAAGAAAAATGCTAAAAAAAAAAGTTGGTTCATTTTAAAACTTTTGCCATTTGTAATCAATTTTTGAGTATGAGTTGATTTATTTTGTTATCCACAATGGACTTTCTTCATCACCAGCTTGGTTTTTTTTAGGTGCTATTTTCTTCAGTACTTTTTGTATGTCTCAATGTTTTGTTTTGTTTTTGTGACAAGAAGCTATGGTCTCATTTTTTCATGATTTTCTTGCATTACTCTCATTTCTCTTCCCAGTTTTCCTTTACCTCTATTTTCCAAATCCTTTTTGAGCTCTTCCACAACCAGAGGTCAATTCACATTTTCTTGGAGGCTTTGGACATAGGAGTTTTGGCTTTGTTTTGTTTTGAATGTGTTTTTATCTTACTTGTCACCATAGTAACTTTCTATGGTCAGATTTTTTTTTCTGTTTGCTCATTTTACTGGCCTATTTCTTGACTTCTAATTCTTTATTAAAGACAGACTCTATTTTCATGGTAGAGGGTACACTATCCCAAGCTTCAGGGGTTTTGTGTAGGTATCTTCAGAAATCCTTCCAGGAACCTGAAAGTTTTCAATACTACCAAGGTTTACTACTCACCTGGCCTGTACTCTGATCTATGAGTGACCATAAACATTCTTTTCTGCCCTGAAACTGTGAATAGGGTCCTGCTCCATTGTGGCCACAAGCTTTGGTATGCTAATACTTCTCTTTACCTGGGAATGCCACCCAGGACCAAGACCTTGCTCAGAGTCTGGAAAAAGCAACAGAGTCCTGCCTCAGTGCAAGCAAAGAGATCCCTGTAATCTCCTTCTGACTAGTTGTTTGACCCCCTTACCATCTGTGGGCTGAGAACTCCAGAAACCACAACTGCCACTGTTGACTCTTAGCTGGTACAGCCTGGACTAGACTATGCTCCACTCTCACCCTGATATGACAGCACTTTCCTGCTGATCTTATAAGTTGTCTTGGGATGGAAAAATTATTTCATTTCATTCTTTTGTGGGTTCTGCTGCTCCAGAAATTGTTTTATGGATTTATTTAAAGGTGTTCAGAGGGGTTTGGGAAAGAACTCAGGTGAGCCACTGACTTTTTTTCACCATCTTGGCTCTACCTTGATTGCCAGCTTATATGCAATTATTTTTATTATAGCTCATTCGTAAAGAAGCATTCCAGGCATTCTCATCTTTTCTCCTAGGCTTCACAGCTAAGAACCCAAGTATGAATTTAGAATATCAGAATAGTGCTTCTTTTAATACTGCTGCAATACAATTTGTATTTCATAACATAAGCATGTTTTCTGTTTATTCATCTCAAATTATCATATCAATCTATATATTAAACCACTGAACTAAAAAAAAAAAAACATAGATTATAAACCAAAAATAACTTCCCATCTAGTTTACTTTCTGAGTATAGTTGAATGGCCCCTCTCAGCTCATAAAATAGGCAGCTAGGTGGTTAAACTTAGATCCCTGAAAAGGGGTTGAGACTCAAATACTAATTGGTTCATGACCCTGGACTGTCATTCACTGAACCTCTTTGCCTCAGTTTTCTTATGCATAAAATGGAGATGATGGGAGCACCTAGTTTCTCAAGAATTTTGACAGACTTAAGGTGCCTTTTAAAATTAGTTATTATATAAACGGAGGTGGATAGCAGTCTAAATCAAAAGTCAGAACCCTACAATATGTTGTTTCCAGGAAACACACTTAAAGCAGGGAGATACATACAGAGTAAAGGTAAAAGGTTGGAGCAGAATCTATTATGCTTCAGGTAAAGCCAAAAAAGCAGAGGTTGCCATCCTTATCTCAGATCAAGCAAAAGTAAAAATTGATCTAATTAAAAGAGATAAGGAAAGAAACTATATCCTGCTAAAAGGTAGCATAGACAATGAAGCCATATCAATACTAAACATATATGCACCACGTGATATAGCATCTAACTTCCTAAAGGAAAAGTTAAGAGAGTTGCAAGAAGAAATAGACTGCAAAACTATAATAGTGGGAGATCTCAACCTTGCACTCTTAGAATTAGACAAATCAAACCACAAAACAAATAAGAAAGAAAATTAAAAGATAAATAGAACATTAGAAAAACTACGTATGAAGACCTTTGGAGAAAACTGAATGGTGATAGAAATGAGTATACTTTTTTCTCAGCACTTCATGGAACCTATACAAAAATTGATCATATATTAGGACATAAAGATCTCAAAATTAAATGCAGGAAGGCAGAAATAGTAAATGCCTTCTTCTCAGATCACAATGCAATAAAAACTACATTCAATAAGAAGTTAGGGGTAAATAGACCAAAAAGTAATTGGAAACTGAGTAATATCATCTTAAAGAATGACTGGGTGAAACAGTAAATGATAGAAACAATTAATAATTTCACTTAAGATAATGACAACGATTAGAAATAATTCAGAATTTTAGCAAAGTTGGAGGATACAAAATAAATCCACATAAATCCTCAGCATTTTTATACATTAACAACACAATCCAACAGCAAGAGATACAAAGAGAAATTCCATTCAAAATAACGGTCGATAGTATAAAATATTTCGGAATATATCTACCAAAGGAGAGTCAGGAATTATATGAGCAAAATTACAAAACACTTGCCACAAAAATAAAGTCAGATTTAAATAATTGGAAAGACATTCAGTGCTCTTGGATAGGTCGAGCGAATATAATTAAGATGACAATATTCCCTAAACTAATCTATTTATTTAGTGCTATACCAATCAGACTTCCAAGAAACTATTTAAATAACCTAGAAAAAATAACAACAGAATTCATATGGAACAACAAAAGGTCGAGAATTTCAAGGGAAGTAATGAAAAAAAATTAAATGAAGATGGTCTAGCTGTACCTGATCTAGAACTATATTATAAAGCAACAGTCACCAAAACCATTTGGTATTGGCTAAGAAATAGACTAGTTGGTCAGGGGAATATGTTAGGTTCACAGGGCAAGATAGTGAATAAAAATAGCAATCTAATATTTGACAAACCCAAAGATCCCAAATTTTGGGATAAGAATTCATTATTTGACAAAAACTGCTGGGAAAACTGGAAATTAGTATGGCAGAAACTAGGCATGGACCCACATTTAACACCACATACTAAGATTAGATCAAAATGGGTCCAAGATTTAGGCATAAAGAATGAAATCATAAATAAATTGGAGGAACATGGGATGGTTTACCTCTCAGACTTGTGGAGGAGGAAGGAGTTTGTGTCCAAGGGAGAACTAGAGACCATTATTGATCACAAAATAGAACATTTTGATTACACCAAATTAAAAAGTTTCTGCACAAACAAAACTAATGCAAACAAGATTAGAAGGGAAGTAACAAATTGGGAAAACATTTTTACAGTTAAAGGTTCTGATAAAGGCCTCATCTCCAAAATATACAGAGAATTGACTTTAATTTATAAGAAATCAAGCCATTCTCCAATTGATAAATGGTCAAAGGATATGAACAGACAATTTTCAGATGATGAAATTAAAACTATTTCCACTCATATGAAAGAGTGTTCCAAATCACTATTGATCAGAGAAATGCAAATTAAGACAACTCTGAGATATCATTACACAGCTGTCAGATTGGCTAAGATGACAGGAACAAATAACGATGAATGTTGGAGGGGCTGTGGGAAAACTGGGACACTGATGCATTGTTGGTGGAGTTGTGAAAGAATCCAACCATTCTGGAGAGCAATCTGGAATTATGCCCAAAAAGTTATCAAAATGTGCATACCCTTTGACCCAGCCATACTACTACTGGGCTTATATCCCAAGGAAATACTAAAGAAGGGAAAGGGACCTGTATGTGCCAAAATGTTTGTGGCAGCCCTTTTCATAGTGGCTAGAAGCTGGAAGATGAATGGATGTCCATCAATTGGAGAATGGTTGGGTAAATTATGGTATATGAATGTTATGGAATATTATTGTTCTGTAAAAAATGACCAACAGGAGAAATACAGAGAGGCTTGGAGAGACTTACATCAACTGATGCTAAGTGAAACGAGCAGAACTTCACTTCACTTCAACAATGATACTGTATGAGGATGTATGCTGATGGAAGTGGATATCTTCAACACAGAGAAGAGCTAATCCAATTCCAATTGATTAATGATGGACAGAATCAGCTACATCCAGAAAAAGAACACTGGGAAATGAGTGTAAACTGTTATTTTTACCTTCTGAATCCAATTCTTCCTGTGCAACAAGAAATTCAGTTCTACACACATATATTGTATCTAGAATATACTGTAATATATTTAACATGTATAAGACTGCCTGCCATCTGGGGGAGGGGGTTGGGGGAGGAAGGGAAAAAATCTGAATAGAAGTAAGTGCAAGGGATAATGTTGTAAAAAATTACCCATGCATATGTGCTGTCAAAAAAAAAAGTGATAATTATAAAATTAAATTAAAATTAAATTAAAAAAGAAAAGAAAAAAAGAAAAAAAAGACATTAAAAAAAAAGATAATGACAACGATGAGACCAAAATTTGTGGGATGAAGCTAAAGTGGTAATAAGGGGAAATTTTATGTCTTTAGAGGCTTATTTGAACAAAATAGAGAAAGAGAAGATTAATGAATTGGGCCTGCAACTTAAAAAGCTAGAAAAAGACCAAATTAAAAACCCCCAACCAAAAACTAAGCTTGAAATACTAAAATTAAAAGGAGAAATCAATAATATTCAAAGTAAAAAAACTATTGAATTAATAAATAAAACCAAGAGTTGGTTTTGTGAAAAAGCCAATAAAATAGATAAACCTTTGGTAAATCTGATCAGAAAAAGGAAAGAGGAAAATCAAATTGTTAGTCTTACAAATGAAAAGGGAGATCTTTCTACCAATGAAGAGGAAATTAGAGAAATAATAAGGAGTTACTTTGCCCAATTTTATGCCAATAAATTTGACAATCTAAAAATATAGGCTTCCCAGATTAACAGAGGAGGAAGTAAATTGCTTAAATAGTCCCATTTCAGAAAAAGAAATAGAACAAACTATTAATCAACTCCCCAGAAAAAAATCCCCAGGACCAGATGGATTTACATGTGAATTCTACCAAACATTTAAAGAACAATTAGCCCCAATGTTATATAAAGTATTTGAAAAAATAGGGGATGAAGGAGTCCTGCCAAACTCCTTTTATGACACAGACATGGTACCGATACCTAAACCAGGTAGATTGAAAACTGAGGAAGAAAACTATAGATCAATTTCCTTAATGAACATTGATGCTAAAATCTTAAATAAGATATTAGCAAAAAGACTACAGAAAATCATCCCCAGGATAATACACTATGAACAAGTAGGATTTATACCAGAAATGCAGGGCTGGTTTAATATTAGGAAAACTATTCGTATAATTGACCATATTAATAATCAAATTAATAAAAACCATATGATCATCTCAATAGATGCAGAAAAAGCATTTGATAAAATCCAACATCCATTCCTACTAAAAACGCTTGAGAGTATAGGAATAAATAGACTATTCCTTAGAATAGTCAGGAGCATATATTTAAGACCGTCAGTAAGCATAATATGCAATAGAAATAAACTGCGACCTTTCCCAGTAAGATCAGGAGTGAAACAAGGTTGCCCACTATCACCATTACTATTCAATATAGTACTAGAAACGCTAGCCTCGGCAATAAGAGCCGAGAAAGAGATTAAAGAATAAGAGTAGGTTATGAGGAAATCAAACTGTCACTCTTTGCAGATGATATGATGGTATACTTAGAAAACCCCAGAGATTCTAATAAAAAGTTATTAGAAATAATTCACAACTTTAGCAAAGTAACAGGATACAAAATAATTCCACATAAATCCTCAGCATTTTTATACATCACCAACAAATTGCAACAGCAAGAGATACAAAGAAAAATTCCATTCCAAAGAAATGTCAAGAGCATAAAATATTTGGGAATCCATCTACCAAAGAAAAGTCAGGAACTATATGAGCAAAATTACAAGGCACTTGCCTCAAAAATAGGTCAGATTTAAATAATTGGAAACACATCCAGTGCTCGTGGATAGGCCGAGGGAATAACATAAAGATGACAATACTCCCCAAACTAATCTATTTATTTAGTGCTATACCAATCAGACTCCCAAGAAATTATTTTAGTGACCTAGAAAAAATAACAACAAAGTTCATATGGAAGAATAAAAAGTCGAGAATTTCAAGGGAATTAATGAAAAAAAAAGTCAGATGAAGGTGGTCTAGGTATACCTGATCTAAACCTATATTATATAGCAGCAGTCACTAAAACCATTTGGTATTGGCTAAGAAATAGACCAGTCTATCAGTAGAACAGATTAGGTACAAAGGACAAAAAAGGGTACAACTATAGCAGTCTAGTGTTTGACAAACCCAAAGATACCATTTAGGGATAAAAATTCATTATTTGAAAAAAACTGTTGGGAAAACTGGAAATTAGTATGGCAGAAATTAGGTGTGGATCCACACTTAACACCATATACCAAGATAAGATCAAAATGGGTCCATGATTTAGGCATAAAGAATGAGACCATAAATAGATTAGAGGAACAGAGGATAGTCTACCTCTCAGACCTGTGGAGGAGGAAGGAATTTATGACTAGAGGAGAACTAGAGATCATTATTGATCACAAAATAGAAGATTTTGATTACATCAAACTAAAAAGTTTCTGTACAAACAATACTAATGCAAACAAGATTAGAAGGGAAGTAAAAAATTGGGAAAATATTTTTACAGTTAAAGGTTCTGATAAAGGTCTCATTTCCAAAATATATAGAGAATTGATCCTAATTTATAAGAAATCAAACCATTCTCCAATTGATAAATGGTCAAAGGATATGAACAGACAATTCTCAGATAATGAAATTGAAACTATTTCCACTCATATGAAAGTGTGTTCCAAATCACTACTGATCAGAGAAATGCAAATTAAGATAACTCTGAGATATCACTACACTAACCTGTCAGATTGGCTAAGATGACAGGAACAAATAATGATGAATGTTGGAGGGGATGTGGGAAAACTGGGACACTAATACATTGTTGGTGGAGTTGTGAAAGAATCCTGCCATTCTGGAGAGAAATTTGGAACTATGCCCAAAAAGTTATCAAACTGTGCATACCTTTTGATCCAGCAGTGCTACTATTGGGCTTATATCCCAAAGAAATACTAAAGAGGGGAAAGGGAACGGTGTGTGCCAAAATGTTTGTGGCAGCTCTTTTCGTAGTGGCTAGAAACTGGAAGTTGAATGGATGTCCATCAATTGGAGAATGGTTGGGTAAATTATGGTATATATGAAGGTTATGGAATATTATTTCTCTGTAAGAAATGACCAGCAGGATGAATTCAGAAAGGTTTGGAGAGACTTGCATGAACAGATGCTGAGTGAAATGAACAGAACCAGAAGATCACTATACACTTCAACAACAATACTGTATGAGGACGTATTCTGATGGAAGTGGATATCTTCAACATAAAGAAGATCCAACTCACTTCCAGCTGATCAATGATGGACAGAAACAACTACACCCAGAGAAGGAACACTGGGAAATGAATGCAAATTGTTAGCACTACTGTCTATCTACCCAGGTTACTTATACCTTCGGAATCTAATACTTAACGTGCAACAAGAAAATTGGATTTACACACATATGTTGTATCTAGGTTATACTGTAACACATGTAAAATGTATGGGATTGCCTGTCATCTAAGGGAGGGACTAGAGGGAGGGAGGGGAAAATTTGGAAAAATGAATACAAGGGATAATGTTATAAAAAAATTACTTATGCATATATACTGTCAAAAAATTATAATTATAAAATTAATAAAAAAGAAAGAAAAAAATTAGTTATTATATTTTGAGGCTCCTTCTATCTCTGACAATCCGGGGCACCAGTTCTCTCCTTTCCCATACTAAAGGGCACTCCTATGTCTGATATTCCTGCCTTCCAATGCTTTTCCGATCCATCATTTTTATTGCAACTTCTACCACCTACAATCTATCTTTGGAGAACTTAAAAAATCTGGTCATTCTGTGTTCTAAGGGCCCATTTACCACTAACAGCTTCAGCCTTGATTTTTTTTTGTTCTTCTATTTAAATTCTCAGCATGTCTCTTAACAATACATTGATTTAAAAGCAAAAAGGTGATCCCTTCAAACTTTGGGAAATTTACAATAATATTTTGAAAAATAAATTCACTCCATGTATTACAAAGATGGGGATATTAACATTACACTTGTTTGATCCATTCTCTGAATGGAATAATTTTGTACATTTTCACTTTGTTGTTGTTTTTGTTGTTTTAATTCTTTTTTTTATTTTATTAATTGTTTTTTATTTTCGAAATACATGCAAATATAATTTTCAATATTCACCCTTGCAAAACCTTGTGTTCCAAATTTTTCTCCTTCTCTTCCCCCATACCATCCCCTAAAAAGCAAGTAATGCAATATAAATTAAATATGTGCAATTTTTAAAAATATATTTCCACACTTATCAGCTGTACAAGAAAAAAAACAGATCAAAAAGGGAAAAAATGAGAAAGGAAAAAAAAGCAAGCAATGAATAAAAATGGTGAAAATACTATGTTGTGATCCATATTCAGTCCCCAGAATCTCTTTCTGGATGCAAATGGCTCTTTCCATCACAAGTCTATTGGAATTGGCCTGAATGACCTCATTGTTGAAAAGAGCCAAGTCCATCACAGTTGATCAACATATGATTTTATTGTTGCCATGTACAATGTTCTCTTGGCTCTGCTAACTTTACTTAATAGTAGTTCATGTCTCTCCAGGCCTCTCTGAAATCATCCTGCTGATTGTTTCTTGTAGAACAATAATATTCCATTACCTTCGTGTACCATAACTTATTCATCCATTCCCTAACTGATGGGCATCCAATCATTTTCCAGTTCATTGCCACTACAAAAAGGAGAGCTACAAATATTTTTTGCACATGTGGATCCTTTTCCTCTTTTATGATCTTTTTGGGAAACAAGCCCAGTAGGGACACTGCTGGATCAAAGGGTATGCAGAGATTGATAGCCCTTTCAGCATAGTTCCAAATTGTTCTCCAGAATGGTTGGATCAGGTCATAACTCCACTCACAATATCTTCGTGTCCCAGTTTTCCCACATCCCCTGCAATATGTATCATTTTCTTTTTCTGTCATCTTTACCAATCTGAAAGGTGTGCAGTGGCACATCAGAGTTGTCTTAATTTGCATTTTTCTAATCAATAGTGTACATACTCATTTTTGAAGAATACTAGTAGATATTTTCTACTTAATTTTTTCATATTAAACTTCATGGTCAAAGACCTGAGCTTTAATTCAAAACATCAAAATAGTATTGATTTCAATATTCCTAAGTAAAAGCTGTTTGTTAAATAATAACTATATTTTGCAATTTATTTTTCTTAATTGTGCCCATCATTACTTTAATCCACTGAATTTGGAAAAAATACATTTTTAAAAAATGCTTCTTATTAATTTTGTGTGTCTGTTAAATATATGTAGTGCACTTGTGTGCTGAAATAAAGTCATGGCATCTTTCCATAATTATGTGTAATTTTTATTTTTAAAAAATGTGCTATCTCTGCTTATATATTGGGGTAATTAACACAGAAAAATGAATTTGTGAAAAAATCAGAATGCCCTGAGTATTTTCTGATTTTTTAGGATGTCAGCTAGCACTAAGGACAGAGACATCAGTTTCTCAGGACTTTAAGCCCTGGCCCAAGAGTCAATAAGGGCTGCATTTACATCCATCCTCAGATACAGTCTAGGTTTGTGACTCGGGGCCATTCTTTGAAGCTTTTTGACCCTCAGGAATGACACTAGCAATCTGGTGACTGGTTTCTGATGAGTATAATGCAAGCTAATATTTGAAGAAGTTGTCCATTTTCCAAGTACTTTAGAAATGCTAGCTCTAATCTATATCAGGAGAGCCTGTATATTCCTAAAATTCTGTGATGTTCAAAATCACTTTTACTTCCCCTGTTATAAAAGGGGTCTTCTACCTCTAACAGCCCTCTACTTAGGTGTCCTTCCGGCTCTGATATCCCCTTGTCTATGGCAACTCCTAACCTAAACATTCTCTGTGTCCTCAGGTCTCTGCAAGCCCTGACATTGCAGGTTTTGAAGCTTGATCCTCTTGCGACATGCTAGGTTTTGGTTTTTTGAGTATATGTATTTTATTGAGAACTGCCTACATATGTCTCTAAGTCATATAGTGATTTACCAAGACAATACTGATCATTTCAAATCCTCTATAATTAATCCTTTATTGCTTGAATAAAATAAATACTGAAGATAGGGCCTCTGTTTTGAGAGCTTAATCAGTGGAAGACATGGCAGAGCCTGGGTATATAAGAGAGGCGGAGGTTACTTATTGGGGTGACTCAAATACTTATTCAGGGTGCCAGGATACTGAGGGTGCTCCTGAGGCTGCTGTTGGTGCTACTGGTTTGGGGCCAAATTCTGGGGCTGAAGGAGGAAAGGGACAGAAAGGGGGCACTCCCATGGAAGTGTAGCCAAGGTATCTACAGCATAGTCAAGTCTCTGCTATTCTCAGAACAGTGGGTAACATACCACAGACTTGACTTGTTTGTATCTCACTGCCACCTGGACACAGGGACCATTCCATATCTTGGACCCATGGAATGTCAGTATAAGCTCTCTGGATGGGGGGGGGGGGGGGCGCAGTCCATGAGCAGCTTATGTAGCTGCTTAACACAGACTGCTGGTCAGCAAGCAGCACGTGGGACACCTTCTCTGGTCTCTAATCTCTGACTGGAACACTAGGTCAGGACTAGCTGTTTGGCTAGGCTATTTGGATGTGTGACTCCTGTCTTCTCTGGTCTTTGACTGGAGTACTGTGGGATGTAGAGGCAACGGGGAAAGTCAATGAACAGTAGTCTAGATTCAGGATGAAAGGGCAGGTTAGCTCCTAGATCCAGACAAGTTACTGTCCCCTTGGTTCTCCCCAGAAGCTTGGCTGGGTTTGCTGGGGCACCTGGTAAAGGCACACCTCTTATGCAACAATAAAGCAAAGGAACCCACCTTACAGCTCAGGGACTGCCACAGGCCTTCGGGAAAGAGCAGGAAAAAATTTGATTCCAAGTCATGGCTAATTTATTAATAGAGTGTAATGGAAAAGCTTGGATGTGGATTTCAAAGTTAGACTCTCCCCCTTTTTCTTACCCTACCTAAGCCTCAATTACCCTACTTTTGTTTAACAGTCAATCACTGGCAAAATAGAAGGTGTAGTTAGCAATAAAGTGAAAGATGCTGGAGGGGATATGGAAAAATAGCTATACTTAAGCATTTTGGTGGAGTTTTGAACTGGTCCATCCATTCTAGAGAACAATTAGGATCAAAGGGTTACAAAACTGCATCAACTTTGATCCAGCAGTACCACTACTAAGTCTTTATGTCAAAGAGATCAAAGAAAAGGGGAAAATTATTTCTATGGGCAAAAATATTTATAGCAGTTCTTCTTGTGTTGGCAAAGCATTGAAACCTGAGGAGAAGAAGGAAAGGATGGGGGAGAAGATAAGGGAGGGATCCATAGGCAGGGTAAAGTTAAGTAATAGCAAGGCGAGTTAAGGAATAGAAGAGTTAGCAGGGATAGGAAATAAGAGATATACATAAACATTATACCAAAGATCAGGTCTAGAATTTAATAGGAAAAACCAGGGCTAATAATTATTGAACTCAAAGTTAATTCAATCAAGAGAGAAATCTACATTATTTGTCAACCATATTACTATTGTTTTAGATGCATATTTACATATGTGTAAATGCATATGTATGTATATATGTATAGGTGTATGCATGTATGTATATATGTATTGTGTAGGAGTGGGTAAGTGTATATACATTTGTGAGTGCATATGTGCTTGTTTATATATACACACACATAAGTATATATAAATATATCCATGCTTAACTATAGCTTGCTTAACTATAATGCTTGGGGGGGGGGAATGAAAGGGGGAAAAAAGAATAAAGTAAAAAGAGCACAGCAGAAGAGCACAAAAGAATGATCAACAGGAAAGCAAAAAAAAAAAAAAAGATAGACAGTCGTGAATATAATTTCTTCTATTATTATATATGCTTTCTGGAGATGGAAAGACTTATAGGAACTGATGCTAAGTGAAGTGAATCAAACCAATCATACATGGGCAACAATATATTATGTGATGATCAACTGTGACGGACTTGGCTCTTTTCAACAATGAGGTGCTTCAAGACAGTTTCAATAGACTTGTGTGGGAAGTGCCATTCACATCCAAAGAGAGAATTATGGAGAATGAATATAGATTAAAGCATAGTATTTTCATTTTTGTTGTGTTTTCTTTTTCCTATTTTTCCCTTTTGATCGATTTTTCTTATGTAGCATGATGAATATGAAAATGTTTAGAAAAATTGCACATATTTAATCTATATCAAATTGGGGACAAGGGAGAAGGATAGAGAGGGAGAAAACTTGCAAAAGTGAATAGTAAAAACTATCTTTGCTTGTTTTTGGAAAAATAAAATACTATAAAAATTTTTAGAAGATCTTACATTGATAAAAGAAATCACGATGAAAAATTATATCCATATTCAAAGACAAAACTTATGGACTGTGAGTGCAAATTGAAGCATATTTTTCACTTAATTTTTCTCGATTTTTTTTTACTCCATGACTCATATAAATATCTATTTTTCATTACTTCATGTATATATATGTATATATATGTATAATTGGTACCGTATAACTTGCCTTCTCAGTAATTGGGGAAGAGATAGAGCAGGAGATTTTGGAATTGAAAGTTAAAAAAATATTTTTTAATTCCTTCTTTCTCTAATTTAGTTATTATGTGATTTTTTATACCTATGTCATGTATCCATTTGGAATTTATGATGAAATTTACTGGGAAGCATTGGTCTAATCATACATTTCTGACAGACTAGTGTCTAATTTTCCGAGGGCTTTGTCAAATACTTAGTCCTTTTCCCAATGTAACTAGAAGTTTTAGATTTATCAGTCAACTTGCTGCTGTGATTGCTTTCTGCTATGTATTATATGTTTTGTTTCACTGTCCAACCTCTCAATTACTTAACCATTACCAAGGCATTTCAATCATTACTACTTTGTAGTACAGTACTAACAGACCACCTTCCTTACCACATTCTTTTCATCAATAACTTTGAGATTTTTGACATTTTGTTCCTTCATATGATATTGGTTATTATTTTTGCTCCAATATTTTTTACACTTTGGTATAGCACTGGAGAAGTAATTATTTAGATAATATTACCCTTTTTATTAATTAGGTCAAACTACCTATTAGCAATTTATGTTTCTCCCATTATTCAAGACTCCTTATTTCTGTAAAGGATGTTTTATTTTTGAGTTCATAGAGTCCCTGGTTGTTTCTTGTACATCTCCAAACATTTTATATCTTCTAAAATTATTTAAAATGCAATTTCTCTTTCTAACTCTTCCTACTAAGTTTTGTTGGTGACATATAGGGATACTGATGACTTGGGTTAATTCATTTTATATCTCACGAATTTTCCAAGTTTATTAATTATTTCAATTAAAATTTTGATGTAGATTTTCTAGGTAAATTACTATATCATTTATAAAAAGTTATTCTTTTCTTTCCTTGTTTCCTATGCTTATTCTCTTTATTTTTTTTGTTTGTTTTATTGCAATGGCTAGCTTTTCTAGCACTATGTTAAATAATAATGATGATAATAGGCATTCTTAGTTTATACATATTCTTTTTTTGGAAGTCTTTAACATTTATCTAGTACGTATAATTTTTGGTCTTAGACTTAGAGAGATATTGCTGAGTCTATGAAAAAGATCAATTGATTACTATGCTTTCTAGAGTAAGAAAAATTAATATTGAATTTTGTTATAAAGCTTTTTTTCATATATTGATATCATTTTATGATTAACATGATTTGATATACTCAAAGACTTCCTTATATTGAACTAATCCTACCTTTCTGTCAGAAACACAACCTTCTCATCATAATCATTTAAATATGTTATTGTAACTTACAAATAATGAATTTTAAAATGTATCTAAAAGTTTTATTTAAATGTGTTTATGAACATTGTGAATAATATTCTATTATTTTCTTTCTCTTTTCTCCTCCTGGCATAGGGTTAAATATTTTTATGGTACATATTTGTATCATATAAAATTAGAAGCATGTTTGTTTGTAACATTGTGGCAAATAGCATATATAATATCAAAATGCCAGCAATATTCTTTTATCACTTCTGCATCTTGACTTCCCTGGCTTTCTTCAAGCCTTAGATCAAATCTCACCTTCTACAGATCCTTATTCATTTCATAAAATTGAGCCTTCTTCTTTCTGGTACTGCATATGTGTCATGTGTACGCTTTTTTAATCATAATCTGTCTCCACTGTTTATAGTTTAAGCTCCTTGAAAGCAGTGAAAGTTTTGTACTTTCGCTTTGCTTTGACAAAGATAAAGAAAAAGAGACACAAAGACAAACACACACACACACACATGCACAGAAAGAGAATGATTCAAAGTGTCAATAAAGACAACTAAAATAATTATTATTTGCAATACACAATTTATCCCTGATTTATGAACTTGAAAAGAGAAGCCATCATGAAAGTATAACACTTCTTTCTAAGTGCCCTATCCCTAAAGTATTGTCATGGAGATGGGAGGCTCAAGAAGTTTTTCCTTCATATAATTAATTGTTTCTATAATTTGTTCTTTGACTCACTCATTATTTATGATTTCACTTTTAAGTCTTCATTTGAGTCACTGTCTTTTGTTTGTGGTTGCTGACCTAATGACTATTTTTATTGCATTATACAAATTCTACAAATTCTGGAAAGGATATATTTACTATTTCTTGTTGTATACATTAATTTATATATCTTTTCAATTATTAGAAACACAATAACAACAGGCTGATGTCATCTTATCATTTTTAACATTTTGCACTGATCAAATGTGAAAACTGGTATAAAGTTATCAAGAATGGAACAATTGCATCTAATTAAAGAAATAATATTAACAATAGTCAACATTTGTATAGTGCTTTCTATATGCTAGCTACTGTGTTCTTTAGAATCACATGTTCCTCACAACAACCTTTGAAGGTGAGTGTTAGTATTTCAGTTTCCCCTTAAACAGATTGATAAACTGAGATAAAGAAAGATTAAAATCACATAGTCAACAAATTTCTAGGATAGGATTAATTGCTGAGAGCAGATTTTTTGACTCAAGTTTTCCAGAGCCATGCACTTTCTACCACTTTGTTCTTCTGCCTTAATGCCAAATAACAAATGCATTTTTGCATTAAGTTTTGATTTACCACATTTATCCTAATTGGAGAGCATAATTTAGTAAAAATTAGACCATATAATGATTTAATTTCAGGACCTAATCAAATGGGGGTTTATAATCACTAATGGTAATGTGTAAATCTCATTTCATCTAAAGGCCATTTACTATTATCCCTTCAAATTATAGGGCCAGCTATTTTCAATTAGTCTGCTGCCAAAGATTTATAGTAACAATCGTGTATTTTGTTCCCTCTTTTAAAATCCATTAATTTTTTTCTGAAACATAGAAATTGTAAGCATAACAATGTCTGTGAGTAATGAAATTATAAACACTTATTCCTCACATAAGGACTAAAATAGACCCTTCTGATGCTATGCTGCATATATTTTCCATATCATGAAAAATAACCAAATAGTTTCTCATAACCTTCTTTTTTCCCCCCTGAGGCTGGGTGCTATGTTCCAGTCTAGCTCCTCTGAAGGGCTCAGAATAAGTCCTTGTCAGGATAAGCAAAAGTCCTTGCCCCACGTTGGGCGCCAATTGTAACGTGCTGTTGTCTCCAGAAGCTGCCGATCGCTCTCTGGGAAGAGATCTGCTGTGTCAACTCAAATCTCTCGGACAGATTCTTCTTCCTATAGAGAACCGTTGTCTCCAGACAGTTGCCGTTAACTCTTGTCCAGAGAAGTGACTTCCCTTCCTGCAGAGAACTACGTCAAGCCTGATGTAGTGCAGAAACTTCTTCTATCTCTGGAGTGCTATCCTCTTTTATCCTCCCAGAGAATGGGCGTGGGATAATGCAAGGGCTTCTGGGAAGAAGTACTCCAACCAATGAACTTGTTCCTCTTAGAATTCCTAAGGTGTAAACTCCCTTTAAAGGCCCAAACCAAAGATCTGTCAAGTCAACCTGAGTTCTCACCTTGTAATTGTCCAGACAACCTGAATTCTCACCTTGTCACTGTCCAGACAACCTGAGTTCTCACCTGGTAATCCTAACAGCTGGGGTTAAGTGACTTGCCCAGGGTCACACAGTTAGGAAGTGTTAAGTATCTGAGACCAGATTTGAACTCGGGTCCTCCTGAATTCAAGGCTGGTGCTCTATCCACTGCCTCACCTAGCTGCCCCTCTCATATCCTTTTTATCTCAATCATATCAAAACTTTCCTCACTTTTCTTTTCAAATTTCCATAACCTGTTATATTCATACTATCAATACAAAAGAGACTACAACTTTTCTTAACTTCCTACCCATTTCCTCTTATCCCTAGGTTACACTTTACCTTCTGCTTTCTTTCAAGGTTAAAGTCTTTTTACAACTGCATTTATCTTGTTTTTTTTCTTTCATATTCTCACCAGATGTTTTCCTTGACAATCACATCCCATACTATTTTTAGAAATAACCTTCACTTTACTGAATTTTTTCTTCTCTTTCTCTTGTCTGTCCTTTCAGCTCGGTCACAGTCAGAAAGGGAGAGATTGTCACATATAATACCGATACTTATGAGGTCCTGAATGGTGAGTGTGTTGGGCAGACAAAACCTGAAGAACAGATAAAACTGATCCCTTGGGGAGGCAGGGAGAAGGCACTTCTAGAGATCAGTTTATCTCCATGGTCCCACCTTCTGGGGAAGTCCTCCAGTCAGAAATCCAAGTTATGTCAAACCCCTGAGGCCTACTCCTTATGGTCTTGGGCAGCCTCACCTTGCCATGAACTGCAGAGATCCCATCTACTCAGGGCCCATGCCATACTCCCTGCTCTCCTTTGGGTCAGTCTGCCACTGGCACGCTGCCTCTTTACCCCTCCTCCATATCATATGGTATTTCTTCTAACCCCACTCTGCTCCTGACCCTACTGACTCTTTTGGGGTGCTAAGTCCCTATAAGGATTTAGCCTTCCAGCTAAGAATATGCCCCAACCTCATGGGGTCCTTCCTTTCTCCCGGTAAATGGCAAGTTTTACTAGGGAACTTACCCTTTCCACAAAATCCCTTTTTATGCTTTCCCAATTCTATTTTATATTTAACATTCCTGGTGTCTACTGTTTTCCTTCATTTTGTCTGTAACCTCTTCTCCTAAATAAACCCTTCCTTTTGCCAAAGAGAATGGTCATTGTGAATTCTTCACATGATTGGACCCCACCACATCTGTATCAATCACATCATAATGTCCCATCCCTTATGTTTTTTTCTTTTTTTTTCTCCAATTATTTCCCCAGTCCATGCCTATCCTCATAGCTCAATTGTGTATGTATTTCCCAAGATACTTCCCAAACTATTAAAACTACTCTATCTTGGAATCCCTGAAGGCTCACTCCTCCCAACTCCCTTTATGAATACTGGTATTCCCATGCAAATATAGACAAGGCTATTTACTTACCTGCCTCTTCCAGGTGAGCCTCTGGTCTTTTCTTTTCATTCTTTGCAAACACACACACACACACACACACACACACACACACACACACACACACAATTTGGGAACCTATTTCTCCATTTTATATCCAGCATTTTAGGGAGCTAAATTCTCTGCCATTTAAGTTTAACTAGCTGCTAGGGTGGGCCCAACTGTCAGACGGAACCTGATTGACAGGGATGATAGGTAGTGGTAAAAAAAAAACCTTAAAAGTTCCTAGTGGTATTCAAAAGGAAAATTCTTTGTACTGTTCCCCATGTTAAAAAGGAGTTTATTAAAAGTACATCAAAGTAGGAAAGCATAGATAGGCTCGTTCCTAGAAATGAAGCCATTGATATTTATTGATAACTTTCATAATGAGATATTGTAGATAATTTGAATCACCAAAAGGGGATGGAACATTGTATTTCATCTCCTCCCTAATTGCTAATAGGTACTAGCTAACAGGTGATAGGTGACCTAGAACTTGAGGAATAGCAGAAAATACAAAAGCTGCAGAAGGGGTGAGGCTTCCTACAAGAAACAAAGACATTATCAAGAACTCTACAGACTCACTAGTGAAATCAGGAAAGATTTCATTTTATGCTCTAGTAAGAATGGGTGTTCAACAAGTAGGCACACCCCTTAAGACAAAGAACACGTTTTATCCCCTGCTCCTGTTTTGCAATTCCCTTCCCTGTTTCCCCATTGGTTGGGTACCATAGGGTTTACTATCCAGAGTGCCTAGTTTATGATCCCCACCCCGGTTTAACTCTCCTACTCCTCATAATTTTGGAACCTAGGCCCATATTTTATTTTACTCTTAGTTGGGTATGCTAATGATGGATTATAGCATAGGGCCTACTCAAAATTGCACATCCAGCTAATGGATGTGGAGCAATAAATAACTGTACTTAACTAAGGAATATGGAGCAATAAAACCTCTTATCTGTTGTTCCTAGTTTATCTCCAGTAAAACCCCATCCTGACTTATCTTTTTGTAAAAACTTTTTACTTGTTCCCTTCCTAAAATTATGATCCTTCCTGGGTCCTTCTTTACCTTTATTACCTTTAAATTTACAACCTTATAAGCTGTAAACCTGTTGGCTAAGATCCAAATTTTAGTCCTCCAAACTCTAAGATTCTCTTAGAGACTAGTCTTGGAACTTTTGGTATAATAAAGTCTTTTATGGCTACAAGACAATCTCCTTGAATTCTTTCAATCTGACTAAGAACTGTGACATCCCTTTTGTTGGCATATGTCACATGCTTATCTAACCCTAACAACAAAACCAGTTTTAGTTAGTTGGTCTATTCATGAACTAGCAAGATATAACAGCTATTTTATAGTTTCCTCTCATTTCACATAATTCTGTGGAAACTAAAATCTTACCCAGTTCACATATTCCCTCAACAGATCCTTAAAAAGGCCTTCCCAATAGTGATTGACAAGGAGAGGTATATAAAAATGTCCCAAATTATTATTTATTAGGGAAATGTAAATTAAAACAACTCTGACGTACCACTTCAGACCTATCAGATAAGCTAATACAACAGAAAAGGAAAATGACCTATTAGAAGGGATGTGGGAAAATAAGGACACTAAAGCACTGTTGGTGGAGTTCTGAACTGATCCAACCATTCTGGAGAACACTTTGGAACTATGCTCAAAGGGTTATAAAACTGTGCATAACCCTTGACACAGAAATACTGCTTCTAGGTCTA
Source organism: Sminthopsis crassicaudata (assembly GCF_048593235.1). Lineage (NCBI taxonomy): Eukaryota > Metazoa > Chordata > Mammalia > Dasyuromorphia > Dasyuridae > Sminthopsis > Sminthopsis crassicaudata. Next base: position 69,343,121 of record NC_133623.1, read on the forward strand.
TATACTAAGATTTTAAAGAAAAGCAAAAATGAACCATTTCTACAAAAATACTTATAGCAGCTGTTTTTATAGTGGCAAGGAAGTGGAAATCGAGGAGATGTCCATTAACTTGAGAAGGCTGAACAAATTATGATATATAATTGGAAAGGAATCCTAATTTTCCACAAAAAAATTCTAAAATAGGATGGTTTCCCAAAACACCTGAGAAGACTTACATGAACTGATGCAAAATGAAGAAAAACCAGGAGAACATTGTATTCAATAACAGACATATTGTATGATGATCAACTCTAAATGACTTAGCTTGTATACATATATTGGATTTAACATATACTTTAACATATTTAACATGCATGGGACTACCTGCAATCTGGGGGGGTGGGGAAGGAGGGGATAATTTAGAACAGAAGATTTTGCAAGGGTGAATGTTGAAAAATTACCCATGCATATGTTTTGTAAATAAACAGCTTTAATTTAAAAATTTATGTTTACTCCAAGGAAGAAAATATATTTTCAGTTTGATTTGACTGCTTTGCTGAATTTGACTGCTAAAATGAAAGTTTGTTATGTGAGTTTAGACATCTACTATAGGATCATAGATTTAGAATTAGAGGGAATATCTATCAACATGTCCACAAATTTCTCAACAAAAATTCTAGGAGAGGCAGTGATTCAGCTTTTAAGTGAGATCACAGGAGAAACCATTAATCTTCTGAGACAGGATATTGTATGATTGGTATAAAATCTGAGCGCTGTAAATTTGTCTCTCTTTAAACTTCTCCTTAATTTTAGAATGAGAAATATGAAATGTATAGAAATTAAGTGATTGCTCAAGTTCAGCTCAATTTAATTCCACATTCTTTTCATCCTGTTTTAGTCACAAAACAAACCATTCTCAAGCATCTTGTAATTGATTGAGAGTTAGGGTCAAAGGGAATACAACATATGTGAAGATAAATTATGTACTTTCAGGAAGGAAAGAACATAATTGGAGACATAAGAAAGGCTCTTTGTAAGAAGTAGCAACAGAGGTGAAAATTAAAGAAAGTCAATGAATTTTTGGAAATAGAGATGATGAGGAGGAATTCAGATATAGGAAAGAAACCCTGCAAAGAAAGAAAAATAGAAAGTGAAATATTGGGGAAATTGGGGGAAAATCTAGTAAGGTAATTGGCCTGGAATGTAGAATAAATGAAAAGCAACAATTTGAAATTAATCTAATAAAATCATACTGGAATGTTTAATACATATGTTTCTATATGTTTTAGACCTAATCTGCTCCATTAATCAATGTCTCTATTTTGAACCACTACAAAATTGTTTTAATAAGTACTTCTTTGTGGAATACTTTGAGATCTACTGCTGCTAGGTTGCTTTCATTACCATTTTTTCATTATTTCTCATTAAAGGATTCACCTTTTTTGCTCAATATGCATTTTGTACTATTTTTCTAGTTCTATAATATAATCAATTCTTTAGAATTTAGTTTGATATTATAGAACTGAATAAATAAATTAACATGAATAGTGATTACTTTACCAATTATTTAGATCTGTTTTTATTTGTATAAATTACTCTGTTATAAAATTGTATATATGTGTGTGTGTGTGTGTGTGTACATATCTTGAAAGGTAGATTCTCAAGAATTCTATTCATTGTATGTTAATTTTAAATGGAACTTTTCTATCTTTAAAAAACAGTATTTACACCTTTTTTGTTGCTTTTGTTGTTTGCTTGTTTGTTTGTTTTTTTTCTTTCTCATCTAGTATTTCTTGTGCATCATGATAAATGTGGAAATATACTTAGAAGAATTCTACATGTTTAACCTATATTGGATTACTTGCTGTCCAGGAGAAGGGGAAGGGAGAGAAGGGAAGAGAGAGAAAAAATTGGAATACAAGATTTTGCAAGAATGAATGTTGAAAACTATCTTTGCATATATTTTGGAAAATAAAAAGCTATTATAAATCCAATTAAATTTTTTATTATAGCTTTTTATTGACAGAAATATGCATGGGTAATTTTTACAACATTGTCCCTGCACTCACTTCTGTTCCAACTTTTCCCTTCCCTCCCTTCACCCCCTCTCCTAGATGGCAGGCAGTCTTATACATGTTAAACATGTTTAAAAAAATACAATTAAATTTTTAAAATAAAGTTCAGAATTTTAAAGAAAGACTCATGGTGAAAAATGCTATCCACTCCAGGGAAAGAACTGATGGAGTAGGAATTCAGATTGAAGAAAAAATATTTTTCCTTTTTTTCATATTTTTTGGTTTGGATTTTCTTTCATAACATGACTAACATGGAAATCTGGTTTGCATGACTGCATATGTATGATGTTAAATTACCTGCCATTTAAAATGAGGTAGGGGAGTGAAAAAAGAAAACTCAAATTTTTTAAATGAATGTTAAGAGTCACCTAGATGATGCAGTGGATAGAGCACCAACCCTGGAATCCAGAGGACTTGAGTTCAATTCTAGTCTCAAACACTTAACACTTACTATTAGCTGTGTGACCCTGGGTAAATCACTTAATTCCCATTGTCTCTCAAAAAAAAAAAAAAAGAAAAGAAAATGAATGTAAAGTATTATTTTACCTACAATTGGTGAGAAAGTTTTTTAAAAGAGCGAAAATGATTTATGTAATGGTTTCAGGAAAAACCTGGAAATTTTTCTATGAACTGATGCAAAGTGAAATGAGTAAAACAGGAGGATGTTGTACACAGTAGCAGCATTAGCCTCCGATGATCAACTGTGAATGACTTTAGTTATTCTGATCAATACAATGATCCAATAAAAGTCTTAAGGATGAAATGCTATCCATCTCCAGAGAAAGATCTGATGAAATGGGAATGCAAATCATAGCTTAATGTTTTGACTTTCTTTATTTTTCTAACTTTATATTTTACAATATGACTAATGTAAAAATACGTTTTGCATGATTTCACATGTATTATTAGTATCACATTTCTTTTTATCACATTAACTAAGGGAAAAGTGGGAGAGAATTTAGAACCTAAACTTTTAAAAAATCTGAATTAAATAATATTTTTTAAAGGAAAAGAGAAATGAACTACAGGAGAAAAAGTGATAGTTGATAGCAAAAATCATAGAGACTTGGACATGGAAACAGGAGAGCCCTATGAGGAATCCTACCTAAACTACTTATGAGGTGTCATTTTGGCAAAGTCTCATTTCATGTCTTAGCATCTTCTGCCAATTGGCCTACAAAAAGTATCAAAATGATAAGTTTGCTGCTGGCTCAAAGGAGATAACGTACATACACTGGACCCCCTAATATTATATTTATTGTAGTTGTTTTTGTTTTTATAGCTAAAGATACGTTTGTGGGTTTTGTTGCTTATGTTCCTGTGATTAATCCCAAACAGAAAGGAAAAGCTCTGGCATGCCAGGAGCACAATGGAATCTATCCAGTATTTTATGGCAAAGCCAAACATCATTCTCAATGGCAACCTTCGTCCATTTCACCTGAAAGAAAAAGGAAATGAAAAGACTTACCTTTCAAAAGAAAGAAGGATGGTTACAGAGAAAATTTGTAAATAAGAGGGTGACTTCTCAAATCTTCAATGATATTACAGTCCTAGGAATAAGAAGTGCAGAAGGATGTGATACCATTGGAAGTTTGAGGAAAAGATATGGCAAGACTGACTGGTACCAAGAAAAAAAAGAGTTGGAGAGACCATGTGGATGGCTATGCACATCTTCCAGATGTCTAGCACCCCAACTTCTTGAAATTTATTTTCTTGCTCACTCCATTTGACAGAGCCAGGAGAACAGAAATTACAAGAAGAAAATGTGACCAATAGAAAAGAATGGCTCTGTCCAGTGGCCTCCATCTGGAGTCTGCCAAGCAGAGGGATTAATGCACATATCATTCACAATTTTTTCCATTGGCCTTGTCAAACCAGAGATCCTTATTCCTTTATTATCTGTTAAAAGACTGTCAAGAAAGTGACCCCTGAAAAGGCCCCTAGTTCTGCCTTATGTAGACCCAAAATTTTTAGGGAAGTCAAGGATGGCAAGAATGAGTACATAAATGGTGGAGGAGGATTATGCTAGACAGGCAGTGTTCCAAATCGCTTGGTGGTCACAATATGACCTTTTAGGGTCAGAAAATCTGGACTTTACCTCCCAACTCATTCACTTATCAGACTTGTCAAGGTAACCAAGTCACTTATTCTGTGTTATCCTCTGGTCTCTCCCTTGCTACATCAGGATGACAAAATTACTAGTCTGACAGTTTGCTCAGAGGCTCAAAAGTGACCTAAAATATAGGGCTTTCTTTATATGAGCAAGTTTTTCTTTTAACTGGTCCAGATGCATAGGAGATCTTACAAAGAAAGATGCCTCAGGACTGCAGTGGAACTTTTTCATTTGCTCATCAGGAGTTACTGGCTCAGGGTTGCACTGACTGATGCTTCCTCCTCTCCCAACCTAAGCAAATTCAATTCTGGAAACTCATCTTTTTGAAATAAAAGTGACCTTTTCAAAATGAAATCTGTCCCAAAAAGGGAGATTATACAGTTATTCGTTGGAATAATCCTAGGACCCATAAATGGAGAAATCATGTTAACTTGAAGGGATTCAGAGGCAAAAAGATGGAGAACCTGAAGGAAATTGGTACTGGTTGTGACAGGACATTAACACACAGGATTTTGACAGCTAAACTCTTCCTGGGTGTCCTCCTAAGTATGAAGAAGTTCAGGTATAATGTTAACCTTAAGGTATTAATAGGAAAAAAGATAGAAAAATTGGTTCCCTAGTTGACCCTTGACTTCAACCTGGACCTAGGACCTTTGCCACTTGTAATATTTCTCGTAATATTTCTTTTTACTTCTCACATTCAACACATGCAGGAATGAGGGAAACTAAAAAGCACAAAGAAAAAGAAGTTGGAGGAAAATTAAATAATTGTCAGCATTCTGTAAAGGAAGATGGCAAGAGGCCAACTCAGGAGCCTTCCATCTGCCCCAAATCAACAATTTCCATCTGTACACCCACAAGGCAACTTTTACCTTATTCTGCCAGCCTGATCTTTTCACCCCAGGCCTTCCACCTTCTAATCTGACTATCTCTTGAGAAAAGAGGAAAATTGGTAGGGAATGGAACTTCTAACTGTTCCTTGTTACCCAGTTTGACCTCTCCCTTAGTGTAATCTTTTATTGCCCAATCTCCATTATTCAGAAGGAAGTAACTAGTGAAGTAAGGATTCCATTGAAGGTATACCTTCCCTCTAATACCACACTTCCTCCAGCCCTATGTCTGGTCTCCATTGGGATAATGATGGTGCCCTCCACATGGTCATACCGTTCTCATATCAGAGTTTTGGAACCCCTGAAGATCATCATCCAAAACACATTCCACATCCCCTATCAGCCAAAACTCTCAACCGTCTCACCCCTAAGTAATTCTTACAGCACCCAACCCTTCCACTGTGCCTTGTGGAAAACTTGTTTCATGGACAATAAATTTCCCTTCATGTTAAATAATTTATTCTTCTACTCTTTCCACATATAGTCATTATTGAAACATGGCTACCCTTAGATGACACCCTCCCTAGTCACCCTTTCCAGTACTGACTGCACCTTCTCTCGTTCTCAGTTCGCTGGTCAAGGGAGAGTTAAAATACTCCCTGTACTCCATTGCCACTTCCAGACTCTTCCCCCAACCTCTGTCACTCGGCAATGTCTCTTCCCTTGAGTTTCATGCTGTTCGTATCTAAACCCCTATTTAAAATCCTGGGCGTTATAGTCTACGGACTCCCAGGTCATTCCCTTTCTATCCTCCATCATGTTGGTCTATGGCTCACAAGAATTTTTTCCTCTTCAATTCTTGACCTCATAAAAAATTCACATATTGACTCTCCCTCTATCACTCTAACCACTCAGTTCTTCAGTCTACTAACTTCATCCTCTTGATCTTGCCATCACTTACACATGTTCCACTTCCATGGCTAACTTTTAAAATCCCCTTATCCAAACACAACCTATTGGCTTTTAACCTCTCCCTGTCTTGGCTTAAAGAATCCTATTCTGTCCACACCATTATCTTCTGTCCCTTGACCTCTCAATTCTCTTCTGGGCCATCACCCATAAACTAGCCATTGTCTTTTCTCCCCATCTTGACCCCTTGTTGAACCAATCCAATTCTACACTGACCTCCACTATTGAATCCCCAGATTTCTTTTATTACCAGTTATGTCTTACCCACATCTCACACAAAGGATTGCCTTCCTCTTCCATATGAGCTGCTGAGTGAAGGTGAAGATCACAGAAGCATTCTGGGTTGGTCCTGAAGTTACACAACTTCTGCTGGGCCTTCTCTGTTGCTAGGCAATCCTATTGTGGCTCCCATTAGCTCACTATCCCACCCACCATGGTAGGTTTCTCAATCTTTTCATCTTTCCTCAAACCTCTCATGGCACCCCCTTCCACCACCCTCTCAGCTGAGATCCCTCTTCATCTGTGAAAACCCAAATTCCTTCTGCCACTCTCTTCCTTCACTCTTTCCTTGTGATGAGGTGGCTTTACTTCTTACCAAGAACAAGTAACTATCTTTAATCTGTTCTAGCAGTGCCATTATATCACACATCCTCCCTCCAATAGACCATTCTGTCATCCCTACACTATCACTTATTGTCAGTCTCTCCATGATTACTACCAGAGACTGGTGTCTCTCCCATCCTTAAGAAACTCACTTTACTTTTCATCTATTGTGTATTATCTTTTCTATTGTCTGTATTTCTTCTGGATTTTATAGCTAAACTCCTCCAAAAATCCCTCTACTATAAGTTCCTCTGCTTTCTCTCCTCTTACTCTATTTGTAACCCCTTACATTTTGACTTCCAAACTTATTCTTCTTCAACTGCTCTCTCCAAAGTTACCAGTGATTTTTAGTTATAAAATTCAATGGGCTTTTATCCATTCTTATTCTCCTTGGCCTTTGACATTGGTGAGCTCCTTCTTCTTCTTGATACTTTCTTCTCTCTGGGTTGCCCCTTATCTATGTGTTCCCTTTTTTTTTTTTGAAGCCACTGGGGTTAAGTGACTTGCCTAGATCACACAGCTAGTAAGTGTTAAATGTAGGAGGCTAGATTTGAAGTCATGTTCTCCTGACCACAAGGCCAGTGCTCTACCCATTGTGCCATCTAGCTGCCCCCACCTACTTCTTTTTAGTATCCTTTCCTGGAGCATCCCTAGATCACAACCTCTAACCCTAGGAATCCTTTAGGGTCTATCATGGATCCACTTCTCCCTCTCTATGATAATCTCATCAGCTCCCATGAATTTAATTATCATCTCTATGCTGAAGATTCTAAAAGCTACTTTTCTTGCCCCAAATTTTGCTGACCTCCAATCTTGCATCTCCAACTGCCTTTCAGACATCTTGAACTAGATATCTGGAATTTAACACGTCTAAAATATAACTCATTATTTTTCCTCTGAAACCATTCCCCTCCCTCCTACTTTCCCTGTAAGTATAGGAGGAAACATCATCCTTTAGGTATCCTCGACCCTTCACTCCTACCTCTCACATCCAATCTGTTGTCAAGGCCTATCAACTTCACTTCTGAAATATGCCCTCCTCTTCTCTATACTGCCACTAGTCTGGTGCATGCCCTCATCACCCCATGTCTGGATTACTATAGTAGCCTACTACTGGGTCTGCCTATTTCAAGTGTCTCTGAACTCCAATGCATCTCCATTTATCTGTTAAAGTGATTTTCCTAAAGAGCACGTCCAATCTTGTCACTATCTGAGCCCCAACTCCCCCAATAACTCATAGCAGCTCCATGTTACCTCCAGAAGCAAATACAAAATGCCCTATTTGGCTTTCAAAGCCCTTAATATCCTATCTTCTTCCTTTCCAGACTCCTTACATCTTATTCCCTATTATGTATTCTTTGATGTAATAACTTCAGACTCTTTACATCTTATTCCCTATCGTGTATTCTTTGATGCAGTGCCTCTGATCTAAATGTTCCACAATAGGACATTCCATCTTCAGGAATTGTTTCTGATTGGTCTTCATGACTGGAACTAATCTGGACTTCAACTCTACCTACTGACTTCCCTGACTGCCTCGAGTAAATTCCCATCTTGGAAATGAAGACTTTCCCAGTTTCTCTTAATTCTAGCGCCTTCAGTCTTAATTAATTGCTATTTATTTATTATTACTATTATTTATTTATATATAGTTTGATAATATTTGTTTTGTTTGTTGTCTCCCTCTTTAGATTTTAAGTTCCTTGAGTGCAGACTGTTGTCTCTTATTGTATCCACAATGCACAAACATGGTACTTGGCACATAGTAGGTACATAATGTAGATTGACTGATAGCAGACTGCTTATACTCTGGATGATATTATTTTCTTCTTTTCAAACATTTTATTTTGAACTGTTTCAAGAACTATCTCCATATAAGTTAAGTCCAAGCTGAAAATCTAGCTGCCTGGGTAGAATTCTCAGGCACTGAAGGAGTAGTAAGTAAAGTATCAGGGGGTAAGTGATTCTGACTTTCTAATAAACCTCCATTCCAGGAGGCCACCAATCAATGCCTTGCAAAGTAAAGAGTTGAGAAGAAATTGGAGACTGGGTATTATAAACTGAAAATAGTAGAGCATGCTGGGAAAGAGATCCCATCTGAATCTCCACTGGCTAAAATGGAGGCATATAGGAGGCTCTGTACATTGCTGGCAGGTCGTTATCTTGAGCTTAATATTCTTCTGTCATGTATGGAATGTTTCTGTTTATGAAAAGTCAGATTTTTAGTGTCTAGAGGAAAATTCATTTGAAGTCGATTAGTTAGCACGCTCAATGAGATTTTGAGAAACACACAGTATCAAAAGCAAAGGGATTACTGGTATCTTTGAAGTGGGTATTATGCTTCCAACAAACTTAAACAGAATTGGGATAATCAGGAAGAAGAAAAAAATGGAAGAGGTAAGAGAGTTAAAAGCTCTCTCAGTCTCTCCAACCCCTCTGTTCAAAAAATATTTTAATTGAAAATCATGCTTTTTGGTTATCACTTGATTCTATTGTTGATCTGGTGGGAAGAGATCATCTGTGTAAATTATGACCTGTATACTTTATATTCTGTACCCCAGAGCAATTTTTGGAATTTTGGAAATGGCTGAATTGGGAACTATGTGGCTTCTGTTTCAGGAAGAAAATAAGGGAAAGTGGCAGTTTCACTCCATTATGGAAAAGCACTCTGAAATGAAGGAAACTCAGCCCATATTGTGGATCCAGTCTAGGAATGATTGTGGTTTAATAAAAGGAATTAGGGGCAGCTAGGTGTCGAAGTGAATAGAGGACCAGCCCTGAAGTCAGGAGGACCTGAGTTCAAATCTGCCCTCAGACACTTAGCACTTCCTAGCAGTGTGACCCTGGGCAAGTCACTTAACCCCAATTGCCTCAGCAAAATAAAATAAAATAAAAAAATAAAAGGAATTAAACCTGCTAAAATCTGTTATTCCAAGGATAAGCTAGGGCCATGCTTTGTCTAAAGTTCAAATGGAAGGAATAAAGTCAGTATTTGACTTTGAATATTAAATTGAATTAATTAAATTAATTTAATTTAATTGGCTTAAATTGAATATTTAGATAAATAAATACTTACCAAAAAGAGGCAATTGCCGATTTTACTGGTAAGAAAAGAAGGAAAATTAGATAATGTTATCTTGTGTATCAGTTTATCCAAATGTAAGCATTCCTGTGATTCACCTACAAGATTTTCTAGACACTTGCAGGAAATTTAAAGTTAATTATTCCATCAAAGGGTCCATGTTCATTTATTATACCTTCCCAACCTTCAGCTTATGCTTGGGCTCCCAATAATTTTGGCTCCTGAATTCTCCATATTTGAGACTCAAACATCTTCCTGGCTCACATGAGGAAATTGCTGATTTGTACCTCATAAAAAGATAAGAGTATGAATGTATTTGTTTACATACCAAATTATCGATGTTTCTCTCTTACTCTGAAATGAATTTTAATAGAAATATAAAAAAAAGAAAATAAGGAATTGAACACACCACTGGAGAATAGATCAGAAAGATTTCTGCAATCTACTAAATGGAACTGCAAAAGAACGTACATATTTGACAATGGAACATGGAACTTTGTCAATTTAGGGCACAGAGATATTGCAAACAAACGTTAAAATGCAGAATAGTTGCTAAATTATTAACAGATCGTAATTTTTTCTTTCTGATCATGACACACTTCTGATTTTATTAGAAGTATCTGACACAACCATTAAATTATGTTTCCCCTAATATAAAGTAGAGCTAGATTCAGATGATTTAATAATTTAGAGGAGAGCCAATTAATGATTATTTGAGCTATAATACTTAAAACCTCATGTCCTGGGGCAATAGGGTGTTGTATTATCAATAAACTATTTGTAAACAGAAAAGGGACCTCTCAGTATAAAAGGTTCTCTTTCCTTTTCAAAGCAATGGCAAAGAATCCAGTATGTAAACATCGAATAAATATTTTTGCTTAGTTTTTGTAGCAAATACAAAAGGTAAACTCCTACAGAGATGAGTGAGACTTGCATCTGTTGCCCTATAAGTACCCTTTTGAGCTGGCACCTAGAAAAATGGCATCTTGAGCAAGCAATTTTGTGGAGGTTAAAAGTAAGAAAATATTTAAATATGAATGTGGTCTCACTAAGACTCAATAAACAGAGCAAATGCCACAAGGTACACCCTAAAGGGTGAACTAAGAATGTAGAGAAGCTGAGCAGCAAAGGAATCCGTGCCAGTTACCAATTAATTTGGAAACTCTGATTTCCAGGTCAATGATCTTCCCCCTAATCTGTTAGTCAAGCATTTATTAAGTGGTGGGGATATAAAAGAAGGCAAAAGACAGTCTCTGCTCTCAAATACTTTATAGTGTAACAGGGAAGACAATATGCAAACAATTACATAACAAACAAGCTACATACAAGACAAATTGGAGATAATCCACACAGAAAAAGCACTAGTGTTAACAAGGTTTAGGAAAGGCAAGGAAAAGTGTAGAAGGTGGGATTTGGGGAAGAACTTGAAAGAAGTCAGGGAAGCCAGTCAGTAGAAATGCAGAGGAAAAGAATTCCAGGCCTGGGGGATATCCAGTGAAAATGCACGATCAGGAAAGATGGAGTTTCTTGTGCAAGGAATATCAAGCCAATATCATGGAATCACAGAGTACATAGTGGGGAAGAAAAGGAAGGGGCAAGGTCATGAAGGACTTTGAATGCCAAACAGAGTCTTTTCTAATTGTTCTTCAAAGTGACTGGAAGCCACTGGATTTGAAATATCTTTCTCCACTCCTTAATTTCCATTAAATTTGTTACAGCCCCAAGGATGGCTAGTTTCTTTCTGCAGTGAAGGATTCATGGAAATATCTGGAGACTAATCTTCTTCAAGATGTCTTCCAATCTTTTTAATGTTCCTAGGTACATTCCAGTTAAAAGGGAACTAATTCTGGTTAATTCTGAGGCTACCAACAACTCACCACAATAATATGAATGGATCTGGGGGACAGTCATCACATTGTGCATCACTTGTGCAATTGGTACAATGGAATATTCCTTCTCCAGCATACCTGCTGACAGCAAAATGGATACAAGCAGCAAAGCACTGAGAGTTATATTTTGGGTTCTTACTAGAGCAACTTTTACATTTCTACCAAGCTCTCAGTTTGTCTAATAAAAAGTACAAACTCCAAGAAATTAGACAGTTAGCAGGTAGCAGTTCATCCCCACTCACTCCTAAGCAAACTAATTTCTTCTCATATTATTACATTTTTCTCTAAATACTACACATACATACACAGACACACACACAATAATTTTAATTATTCCTTTGATTTTTTTTCCACAATTACAGCTTTTGTAAGCCCAGTTCTCAAGGCATCTTTGAAGTCAGCATTCTTACTCGATTCCTTTTGCCTTCAGCTCCAGTTTGACTCGTTGCAGATAACTGGGATCGGGATAACCAAAGTTTTCCGGCCCACCGAACTGTAGAGTTTTGTGGTGAATATCGTTCCAGGTGATCACATCCTTGACTCCAGATGTGCGAGACTGTCCTACTGTGAAAATCAACTTTTGGTCAAAAGCTCTTCTGAGGAGATGTAAAACCTGCCGTCCTTCTTCATTATTGGGCAAGTACGCCACCCGTCTTGTTCCTTCATAGCGTTTTCCTGGGTTGGGATGCTCTTCGGTCTGGATGCCTCCCCGCATGTCATAATGAATCACGATAGTGCCGTAGGAATTGTAACCTGGAAGTGAAGAATCTCTGTAGGACGTTGTCATCGTTCCGTCTGGCTGATTCCCTTTCACAATACCATAGGAGGTCTGGCATACAGGGCACACTGGCTTGTGTTTCATGGCCTCTCTGATACAAGGGCCACAGAATGCATGCTTGCACTTTGGAAGGACTTCTTTCTGGTGAATGCTTTCCATACAGATGACACACTCTTCCTCTTCCTCTTTTCCTAAGTCCCACCAGCTAGGCAATCCCTTAAAGGGAGGTAAAGCCATTCTGAAATCATCAACAATTTTGTCCAAGGGGGATTTGGAGTCTCTATTCCAATTCCTTCCAAGGGAAAGAGTTGGCCATTGTCTCTGCTGAGCAGGACTTTCAATACTAAAATATCTCTTAACGTATTCCACTGCTTCCACAAGGTACTTAGGCAAGCCAGCCAATGTCAGTTCTTGTCCATTCCACTCCAAGTTCACATGGGGGTGCTTTCTTTCAAAGTCTTCAAAGAATGGTTTTTCAGGCCAACACTTTCTTTCTTGAACTAATGATTTCAGGTTCACTACCTCTTTGGTAACCTGAGGTAAGAGCATCTGAAAGATATCAACAAAATCTTCATAAGCATGAGGAGAGAGGTCTAAGCCTTTGTCTTTTGGTGTAAATACAACGAGTGTTTTCTGAGTTTGGGGATTGTTCATCAGTTCCATTGCAGTGTCATATTTTTTCTCTATTTCTCTGATTTCTGGGTGCAGAAGACGCAATTGAATGGTATCAACTTCAATTCCATTCTTCATCAGGTTTTGGGAAGCCATCAGTTCTTCAGGTTGTTTGCGGGAGAAATTTGTCTCAATGAAATGTTGAGCTCCTAAAATATCTCGTGGGTTTCCCAAGAGGATTAAGACTTTTCCTTCAGCTTTAACATACATATTTTGAAACATGTCAGTCAGTGTTTTTTGGACATCAAATGCCAGCTTATTATCTGTGAAATGAACATCCTGATGGGTCACATTCTGCATTTCCCTCTGAAATGTTCTGGTAAAAGCTTCTTGAGCTGCCTTTCTGTCCCCTGACTTAGCTGGCTCAAAGTCTAAACACACATTGCCTGTAGGATATACGAAAGTACTGATGATACGTACTTGAAACTCACTTTCTATTCTGGCTAAAGTTTCAGCAAAGAAACATTTAAAATATTCATAGAGATGTGAAGAAATTGTGATAAGGTCTGACTCTTCTTCTGCACTGTGTTTTGGGTTTGAGTGAATAGCATTGTCACAGTCATTTGGCACAACATTCTCGATTTCTCTTGCTGCGGCTGAGTGGGGAAAATCTTCTTTCTGGTCATTGACCAGTACGGTCTCATTTAAGAAGTGGTAAATTTTTCCAATATCTTCATAGTCACCGATCACTTTCTCAGGCATATCATGGCCTCCCTCTATTTTAATATTTGGGCAAAGGTTAGTAATTTTTTCCCTTTGTTCTTTGGAAAGACTGAAGTTCAACTGGGCCTCCACATGAAGAAATGCCTTTTGAATGAAGCAATTTGAAGAGTTAGAAGCACCTCCTTCTTCTGGCTGTTTCTCACATGGAACTTGCTCTGGGAGTGACTGAGTCTGAGGAGAAGGCTGGCTTAGCTCCAAAGTGTTGTTGTCTTCTGGGTTTTCACTTGATTCTATGAAGACATCCACATGTGAGGTATCATTGATAACCACAGAGTGATCTCTTTTTGCTATGACACCTTCCTTGGCTTGTCTTTTATAAAACTCTACCCAGAAAGTGCCTTCTGTAGGACCAGCTTTGACCTTGCACTTGCCTCCCCCAGACTTCCACGGGTTTTGGAAATACTTTTGTAGCTTCCTCTCCATTCTCGGGCAGTTTTCAGACACCCGAACCAGGACCCGGTAGAGCGGGCTGTGGGAAGTGCCGCCAGTAGCCATCAGGGCAGAGTAGGAACTCATGAGTTGAAGAGTTGGTGTTGTGTTGTTTGTTCTCTGGGCTCTGGAGGGGAAAACTGGGGAGCAAAGAAGGGAAACAAAAGGGTGCTGTCAGCTGACTACCCCCATTTCTCTGCCTATATCATAAACTAATAAAAATAGTAATTGGTTCAGACAGGACAAACATATGACAAAGAATCAATTGGCAACTTAACAATGAAATCCTAAATACTGAGGATTTCAAAGAATAATTAGAAAAAGTAATTATCTGAAAGAATGAGGAGGAGGAGAAGGAGGAGAACAATGATCGTGATATGATATACAACAATTTACAGGATGCAGATAAAGCAAACCTAGGGAGAAAAAAAGTATCTATACTTACAAACACATTTATAACATACAAGATATGAGGAATAATGAACTGACTATTCATTGAAAAAAATTAGAAAGCCAACAAATAAACAAGCTTAAAATAAATACGAATATGTTTTAATGAGGAAAGAGATATTGAAAACAAAAATATTCCAAAGGAAAAGTATCTAAAACTAACGGCTGGTTATTTGAAAAGAAAAATTAATTTGATATACCCTTAACTAATCTAATCAAAAAGAAGAGGGGAGAAAATCAAATCAATGAAATAGTAATTGAGAAAAATGAAATAGCAACAGAAGAAGAAAAAAACATCACCACGTTATACAGTGTTAACCAAAAACAATATAGTCCATGAGACATGTGTTGCAACTGGAGTTATTACAAGAGGAAAGCATATACATGTAGGGATGCCCTATACCAAGGAGCCTAGCAGTGCAGGCAAGACTTGGTATTTAAGTTATAGGGAAAAGTGGAAGTCATAGGAGAGGGGAAAAGGACCAATCCCCTCCAAAGAGGAGGAGAGAGCATGAATAAGTAAAATAACAAAAGCAGCATTCTTTTCCATTGCTAAACCATAAAGAAATGATGGTCTGCTTATTTCCAAGGGTCCCATCTGCAGAAAGTTTCTCAATTTACTACAGACTGACTGGCACCTGTCTTAACTCCCAAGAACACACAGGGATGCCAACTTGGAATACAAACAACAAATCATGTCAGCTTTGGAGGTAAAGTTTTGGTGCTTCATCCTTGACACATGTGGGGCCTCTTGCATACTCCAGGTGCAGTGTTTCTGCAAAATATGACAACTCAAAAAGACAAGTTCAGGGGATTCCTTAACATTACCCCCTCCTCCCACCACCCCACTGGTTAAAGGTAACTCCTGGGGACCCTAATGATCACAAAGAGTTCACTTGGTAAAACATCCCCAAGTATAGGACCTGGGAAGGGTCTCTGAAGGGAAGAGAAAGAAACATTTCAAAAGGATAAAGGTCAACAGATAGAAAGCTAACAAGAGACCTTGAGCATTTTTATGTCTCACAGCTGATAGAGGAAAATTTCAATTACCAAATGAGATCAGCACCAGAACCATAAATGAAGCACAATACAAATCATAGTAAGAACATTCAAAATCAAAGATTAATTCAGAAGGGAAAATCATACAGTAGACAACCAAGAGAACTTAATATACAGATACAGACAATAGAAGCCAAAGGGGTACAATAATGGACATCGATATTAACAAACATTAAATCTCACTGCAATTTAATAATCCTTCCCCACATTCATTTAATCAACACATTTCATCTTGGATCTCAGATGTTCCATGAAGTCATCCAATCCCTGGCACAGCTCTTCTTGGAGCAGTCTGGAAAATATCATCTCTTCAGGAGTATCACTTTGGTGGTGGAACCTTTCTGGTTCGAAATTACTTGTAAAGACTCTTTAAATGTTTCTGATCAAATCTTCTACAAAACAAATCTCAATATAAGATTTCCATACTTGTCACAAAATTTACTCTCTAACAACTAGTACATGTGATAGAAACCAACTGAACCCTCGGGGTTCTGATTTAATCAATAACAGAGCTATAAAGGGAACATCATATTAGGAGACTATAGTTCATTTCAAACTGAAGAGAATTGTAGGTTATGAATAACCCATGTAATTTCTATCTTTATCTAAACTCGATACTTGACATAAATATTGTTAACAATAAGCTAAAGGGTTACTGTTAGATTAGCATTCAAATACAAACTAAATATTTTAAATGCCACAGAAAGGGAACCTCCTAAAACCTTCAAATTACATATATATTCATTTGATTTTGTTATTTTCTTAACATTTTTACTCGTTTTTTTTTACATTACAGCTTTTAACTGTTAATTACTTTAGAACTCCAAATTTAAATATCAGTAAATTCAATTGAATTCCAATTCAATTCAGTTATTCAATTCCCCCTTTTAGGAATAAGAGATATAAATAAGAATCTACTCTTCACGTTTTGAAAGCATATATTACAGAACATAAAGAAGATGACCTATGTATAAAAAACAAACGAATTTACATAAAAGTTACTAAGTTACCTTCAATTGTAGCAAAAGACTTGAGAAGGCATGTGGAGACACACTTAAGCAATCCATTTCAAAACAGTGCATATCAAATAAGTTTTTGATAATAAAAAAGGTTCGTACTACAGGAAACAAAAGTTGTTATTTCCACATTAAATAAGAATATTAAATAAAATTGACTTTTCCATTAGTGTAACACAAATTATTCCATAAGTGACTCTCTTCTAAGAGAGCTGATTGCAGTAAAAGCCATTTCTTGAAACCAAATTGAAGATGTTTCTGATTTCATTTTAATTATTAACAGAATAACATCTTGGTTCCATAACTATTGCAATAACATTTAATTATTCTTATATATTAGGAAACATTTAAGGACCTTATTTTATTCAGAAATGTCTATCTAGTAACAGGCAGAAATATTTGTTTTGGATATTGAATGGACTATAACTCCAGGCTGAATAGCTCAGATTTTACACAGATGCAAATTATTATATTATACTATTATTATACTAGCTCAGATGTGTTCCAGCTTTAGTCTATGGGATGATGATTTAACACTGGGTTTGTTATCTTTGTTTCACAATTTTCCTTTATCTTCATCTAATCATTCCCATGACATTCAGAAAGAATGAGTTATTCCAGGGAATTAATCTTATACATGATTATGTAAGTATTAGCAACCAGACAATAAGCCCAAGTACTGTTACTTAATTGTTTGAGATATGGAATGACTAAACATTTAGACTGAAAATAGCAAGGTCTTACATACTTGCATTGTGCTCCTATCTTCTACTGACCACTTGCTCTGATTACAGAAATTTGCTATAAAAGAAAAACATATGGACATGATTCTAACAGCATCAAAATTGGTCCTTAATGATTCATCACATATATGGCAAGATAAAGCATCCTTAGCTCTGTTTGACTTCAGATAAGAGTCAGATTTGACAAGCAATCATGCAGCAACAATTCCACCTCATAGCAAGACTTAGGAATAGCCAGGTGGGAAATATTCCTGTTCAAAGGTAAATAACAAAATGGGGAAACTGAGCCAGAAGGATCCTACCTTAGGCTCTGCAAGCTTGTCTTCTTGGCTTTTTCCCAGATACAGACCTCCACCTGTAACACTTCAGGATCACATTCCCTGAGTACCTTGTGGCATTTCTCTCAAATGGTGGATTAATGACTTAATGATCCATCCATACCTGAATTAAAAACTCAAAACAATATCAGTTAGAGTCCCAAGAGCTTTTACCTCAAATAACAAGTTTCACTAATCACAACTAAAAGCTAGATACCATTATTTTTACTCTCATGGAGTTGCAATAAGTAATAAAAATTTGCCAGGAGTCACACATACATGAGAGATTTCACTTAACATTCATCACTTGTTTTTCTTTTCTTCTTCTCCTTGAGCCTGTACATCCTGGTGTATGGATCAATCATTAGAAATCACTTCTATATTATACAAAAACTTGAAAATTCTCAATAAGCCAATTTCATTGTTTACAAGCTCTTTTCTCAGAGCTTAGGACTTTGCCCACACAGATGGCTTCCAGGAACCTGGAAAGTTTCCAAAGGGAATCTACAAGGACTTTTCTTTGTATCATTTCTCATACAATAATTAAGAATCAATTTTCCCTTTTGAATTACCTATGTAAATACCAGATAGGCTTTTAAATTATGACAATAATCCCAAATAACAATTCACAATCTTACAAATGTCATAAATGATAGCCAAATACTTTTAGCTGTAACTTTTTTTAACTATAGGTAAAGGCAGAAATTTCCATTTTCCTAAATTGCAGTTACAAACCATTATAAAACAGGACTAACAGGGCTGATAAAATAACAACAGTTTTCAAAAAAATTTTTCACCTTCGGAATCTATGACCAAAGAAGAACTAGAGAACATTATGAAATGCAAAATGGATAATTTTGATTATATTAAATTAAAAAGGGTTTGCACAAACAAAACTAAAAGCTAAGGAAAAAATACAGTGTTTTTGATAAAGGCCTCATTTCTAAAATATATAAAGAATTGACTCAAACTTGTAAAAATACAAGCCATTCCCCAATTGATAAATGGTCAAAGGATATGAACAATTTTCAGATAAAGAAATTAAAGCTATTTCTAGTCATATGAAAAAAATGCTCAAAATCACTTTTGATTGGAAAAATGCAAATTAAGACAACTGTGAGGTACAACTTCACACCTCTCAGATTGGCAAGATGACAGGAAAAGACAATGACGAATGTTGGAAGGGATGTGGGAAAACTGGGACACTGATACATTGTTGGTGGAACTGAATGGATCCAACTATTTTGGAGAGCAACATGGAACTATGCCCAAAGGGCTAGCAAACTGTGCATACCCTTTGATCCAGCAGTATCTCTACTAGGCCTATAGGGAAAAGAACTCACATGTGCAAAAATGTTTGTAGTGGCAAGCAATTGGAAACTAAAGTAGATGCCCATCAGTTGGAGAATGGCTGAATAAGTTATGGAATATGAATGTTATGGAATATTATTGTTATATAAGAAGCAATCAGGAGAATGATTTCAGAGAGGCCTGGAGAGACTTACATGAATTGATGCTAAGTGAAGTGAGTAGAACCAAGAGAACATTGTACATGACAACAAGAAGACTATGTGATGATCAACTGTGATGGACTTGGCTCTGTTCAACAATGAGGTATTTAGGCAGTTTCAACAGCCTCGTGATGGAAAGTGCCATCCACATCCAGAGAGAGAACTTTAGAGCCTGAATGTGAATCAAAGCATAGGATTTTTACCTTGTTGTTAAAAATAATCTTTGCATATAATTTAAAAAATAAAATATCATTAACAAAAAAGTTACCCCTTTTAGATGTTCACTTCATACTCTAATAACATATAAGTTATATAATAATCAATGCAAATAGTTACCAATTTCACAATATAAGAAAATTTAAAAACATATCAATGCCATAAATAATAGTATGCATTCGAGACTTGAAACAAACACATTAACAATCAGGGGACCTCAATTCAATTGAATGCTTTTCCAAATCACCTTACACAGAAAATAATTTTATCACCGTTGGCACTATATGTTGAGCCTATCTAAAACCTGTATAAAATCATCTTGTGTGAAGCAATTACATCTAATTAAGGAAATAATTATAACAGTTAATATTCATATAGTGTTTGCATTATGCTAGGCATCTTATTAAGCATTTTACAATCATGTGACCTTCACATAACCCCGGGAAGTGGTTGCTATCATTATCCCCTTACAGATTAGAAAAGAGGTAAATAGATATGAGGTAACTTGATAAAGGTTACCCATTTAACAAAATTTCAGATCCATACATTTTTCCAAATTTGTCTTAATGCCAGATAGTATAAGAAATCCTGAAGCATAACGATCATATTGTGAGAGATATTTTTCACTTAAAATAATATCAGAGTAAATTTAGTTACACTTGGATCTATTTTAAAATGGTAATGAATCTCAATTTCTAATTTTAATTATGTAATGATATGTTTTACACAAGAGCTATTATTTTAAGCATTTAGTATTATGGAGTGCACTATTTCTAGCCAATGCACTGCCAAAGATTGCAAAATTTCCAATCTGCTATTAGGTTTTAATCAATTATGACATTTAAAAGCACATTTTAATTTAATTCCAATCTGGGTTTTACAATCTCAGAAATAACCCATAGTTTATTACTTTAGTCCTAGCCCTCTATTACTGTTTCTCTATATACTTCCAAATCAAACAGCAACTTTTTATTATTGTAATTATTCATAAGATAAACATATGAAACTTTACACAACCTTTCCACTTAAAGCCAAATTTTTTTCAGTCATTATCTGTCAATATATTTGAATCTTATCAACATGTTTAAATCTCCTTGAAGTTGGCACAAGGGCACCCAGAGAAACTGTCCCCCAAACCTTATCTATCTTTTACATTTTCTTTTCAGTTTTTATTTTTCTTTCCAAATCTCCCAAACCAATTACTCAGACTATACAACTTTACTCAAATCCAAACTATATTCACTCTGTTGACTATTTCGTTTGATAATTTCAGCACATATTGTTACACAAAACCCAATGACTCATTAAAATCTTACTTTCACAGTAGTATAGTTAATTTAAGTGACCTTTATCATTAATTTACCTATCCAACAATGATTCTATATATTGATTTTTTTATCATTCACACATTCCTTAAAAGATGGAGATACCAAAAACTCATTAAAATGTTGTTAGCAGTTATAAAAGCTCTAACAAATTCATCTATATTAATAACAATTAAATTTTGGCATATAAGTCACAAAAGTAACATAAAACATTTCGAAGTTGCTTTCTTACATAAGCTCCTCTTGTAGAGGTAAGAAGCAAGACAATTCTTAAGAGTCCAACACATAATCTGTTATAAAATTGAGTGGGAATCTCATATAAGTTATAGCAAAATTTCCAGTTTCAAAGTTCACATACCAGTTCAAAAAGTTACTTTTAAATTAATTAACTTTAGCTTATGGGATTCTCTAAACATCTAACTAGATATTTCAGTCAGATTTTGGGTGTTTCCTGGTACACACAAAACTTTTTTTCCTTTTTTTCAGAGGCCTGGAAATGGTTAATTTCCAGTTCTATTTCAAAGTACAAGTATTGAAGCTTTTATTGACAAAGCCCCAAACCTATCTCTCTAAAATCAGTGAAATGACTTTGTCTAACTTGTAAAACAATAAACTAGTCATTCCTAGGGTGAGGAGTGGGGTGATGAAAAGGACTAGGTCACAGTTCAAATATGTTAAGGAAGTGACCAGGATCTTTCTTAAAAATATATTAGCTAATAAGACATAGAAAGATAGTTTTCCAGCAAAGTTTTTCTTTCTAAGCTCCGTGAGCACAATTGCAGACTCTGAGAGACAGCTGAACATAGACATAAGAAACATAAATATACCTACGCAAAATATTACTTCTTGCCTGCCTTGCTATGTAGTCATGCTATATATCAAACATATACAGCCTAAGAAATTACTACCCTTTTAAGATTGTTTCTGTCTTACTCATTGCATATTCTGATCTGACACTTCCTTTATCAACCATATGCCCAATAACCTTTGCTTCACTGAGTTTTTTCTTCTGTCTTTACTGTCCACTCATACACAGTCGCAAAGGGAGAGAGGAAGAAAAAGAGAAAACAATAAAATGTCTCTATGATATAGAGGGCAACTGTTATTCCTAAGTATCTCTTAGCAGAACTGAAAGTTCTCCTCTTTGCCTATGCTACGTATCTATAAATGAAGTTTAAAATGTATCTCTGAAAAAAAATTAAAGATATATTAACCTTCCTGTCAAATACTTGAAGGTTTCAGGGCCATACACCTATGATATCTGGCCCATGGCAGTTTCCTTAGGAGGAGGAGAAAACCATCTTTGGACACTTTGTTATGTGTGGAGAACACACAGAGAGATAAAAACAACAACCAAAAAAAACCACCACTAAAAATTTTATATTACCAATTCATACCCATATATTCTATTATTATTTTTCAGTTGGTTTGCCAAAATTACTAGGATTCAATCTCCTCTCTTCCCTCTACATATTAGAAAAATCTAACTAAACATATTAAAAAACTGACTAAAAATAAAACAAAAAAAAAAAGAAGTTAAGAAAATGAACAGAATTTTAGAAAATTTAAATGATAGCTCTCTGACAACAACTGAATAGGAGTGGAAGGAACATACCTTTTTTCCCTCAGAAATACAAAAAAAATTGACCATGCATCAGGGCATTTCGACATAAATCGGATAATAAATTAAACAAATTAGAAAATTAAACAAACTAGGGGAACATGGAATAGTTTACCTCTCAGATCTGTAGATAAGAGCAGAGTTTATTACCAAATAAGAGATAGAAAGAATTACAGGATACAACAGATAATTTTGGTTACATTAAATTAAAAATTTTTCTCACAAACAAAACCAATACTTAGATTAGAAGCAAAGCAGGAAACTGGTCAAAATTTTTTACATCAACTTTCTTTGACCATGGTCCCAATGCTCAAATATTGAGTCAAATTAATAATAAATCAAGTCATTCCCCAATTAATAAATGGTCAAAAGATATGAACAAGCAATTTTTAAATGGAGAAATCAAAGCTATCTCTAGTCCTATGGGAAAAAATGCTCTAAATCACCAATTCGTTTAGAGAAATGCAAATTAAAACAACTCTGAGGTATTACTTCACACCTATCAGATTAATTAATATAATGGGAAAGTAAAATGATCAGTGTTATAGAGGATATGGAAAAATTGGGACAGTTGCATGAACTGTGGGTAGAGGTGTGAACTGATGCAAACATTTTATAGAACTATCTAAAACTACGACCAAGGGGCTATAAAAAGGCACTTATCTTTTGACCCAGCAATATCACTACTAGGTTTGTATTCCAAAGAGATTTTTTTAAAAGAAGAAAAAAGAAAAAGGCTACATGTACAAAAACATTTATACTAGTTCTTTTAGTGGTCATGAAGAACTAGAAATTGAGGGGATGTCCATTAATTGGGGAATGGCTGAACAAAATATAGCATATAATTGTGATAAAACTGTATTGTGCTATAGCACAATAGAAAATGATGATCAGGATGTTTAAAAAAAACTTAAACCAACATGAACTGATGCAAACTGAAGTGAGCAGAATCAGAAAAGTAATATTGTATAGCAATCAACTGTAAATTATTTAGCTATTCCCAGCTATAGAAAAATCTAAAACAGTGCAAAAGGACTTGTGATGAAAAATGCTTTTCACCTCCAGGGAAAAAAATGATGGAGATCAAAGCATATTGTATTTACTATCGAAGCATACTGAATAGGTTTTTTAAAACTATATTTTTCTAATTCATCAGCTGAAATTCCCATTTTAAACTAGATATTATAAAACCTCATTGTTTCTTTTTTGTCATTTCTACCTCAGTTGGGAGTTCTCCCTTATCCCATGCTTCAAAGAGCTTCCCCCCAAAGGAGTTTCCTTTGAAACATTATTTTGGCTTGTTCTACCATTCTCTCACCACCTCTCCCCCCACAGCCCTTAAAATGAATTATTTATCCAAAATTTAGAGGACCATTATCTTTAATTGAGAAAAAGTAGAATCCTTCCCAATAAGATCAGGGTGGATATCCATTATTACCAATATCATTCAACATTGTACTAGAAATACTAACTACAGCAATAAGAGGAGAAAAGAAGAAATTAAATAGGAATAAACAATGAGAAAACAAAACTATCATTCTTTTTAGAAGATGTAATGGTATACTTAGAGAATCCTAGAAAATCAACTCTATTGGATTGAAAACTAGTTGAAATGATGAATGATTTTAGGAAGATTTTAGAATATAAAATAAATTCACATAAATCAACAGCATTTCAATATTTTGTCCCCAAAAATACCAGCAGGAAAAGCTATAAAGAGAACTACCATTTAAAATAACAATTCACTACAAAATACTTGGGAGTCTATCTGCAAGACAAACCCAAGAACTATTTGAACATAATCACAAAACATGTTTACATAAATAAAAACAGATCTAAACAACCAGAGAATTACTGATTGCTTATAGATAGGACAAGCTAATATAATAAATATGCCAATTACATCTAAATTGAGAATTACTTTTAAAAAGTAATAATAACAAAATTCATCTGGAACAACAAGTGGTCAAGAACATCAAAGAAAACAATTAAAAAAATGTGAAGGAAGACTGCCAGATTTCAAATGGTAGTAGAAAGCAGTAATCATTAAAAAATCTACTACTGGCTAATTAATGGAGTGAAATAGATTAAATACATTATATACAGTCTTAAATTTCCATAGTAATTTAGTGTTTGAGCAATCCAAAGATCTAAGCTTTGGGGGGCAAAAACAGTATCCGACAAAAATTGCTAGGAAAAGAGGAAAGCAGTTTGGAAATAACTAGACAAGAGACCAACCTCTCACTCTGTACATACTAAAATAAAATCAAAATGGGTAGAGAATTTAGACAAATTAGGGGAGCATGGAAAACAATTCACCTGTCAGACCTATGGATAAGAAAACTGAGTCAAATTGATAATACAAACTATTCTCTAACTTATAGAAACAAGCAATATTCAGAAGAAGAAATTAAAGCTATCAATAACCATATGAAAAAAAATGCTCTAACTCACTCCTGATCACTTCTAGAGAGAGAACTGATAAACTGATAAAGTGCAGATTGATAGATATTTTTTAATTTTCTTTATTTTTTTGCTTCGTATTTTGTAACATGACTAATATAGAAATATGTTATGTATAAAGGATATCCTATTGCTTGCCTTCTTAATGACTATAGTAGGAAATGGAGGGAAGCAGTATTTGGGACTCAAAAATAAGAATGTTAAAATTGTTTTTAATTCATAAAAAAGCAAAAAAACCAAATTTTTGCAAACATTTAAACAGTAATTAATTCCAATATTACATAAACTGGGCAGGGGAGGGAGTGGCAAAGATGGGATCCTACAAAATCCCTTCTATGACAAAAATGTGTTAATGGAATACTGGGAGTCAAAAGGAAAAAGAAAATTATAGATCATTTTCAATAATGATTATTGATAAGAAATTTTTCAATAAAATATTAGCAAGGAGGTTACAGTAATATTAAACTAGGAATGCAAGTCTAGTTCAGTGTAGGAAAACTGGAAACTTAATTGACCATATTACTAACAAAACTCACAAAAATCATATTATTTTAATGGATGTAAAAAATATTTTGATAAAATGAAATACCAATTCTTTTTTTTAATTGAAAAGACCAGGAATAAGTGATTTCCTTAAAATGATATTATCTAAATTATTATCTAATTATTATCTAAAATTAATTATTTGTATTATCTAAAGATTTATTATCTAAACTAATTCTTATCTAAAGAATTATTATCTAAAATTAATAACAAATAATAACTTTAATGGATCCAAAAGACTTTCCAATACATTCAGGGATGAAACTAGGATGTCCATTAATATCATTGGTATTTAATATTTTACTGAAAATTCAACACATAGAAATAAAACATTAAAATTATTGAAGAAAAAAACATTGGCAAAGGTTTTCATTACAAAAACCTCTAAATTTTTAATCCTGGATCTGAATTTCTTTTCTATCAATAATTATATTTATTTTGTCCCATTAAAACATAGCCCTATCTATGTGGCAACATCATTCACATTGTGTGGCATTTTTAAAAAAGAGAGAGAACTAGGTGTCATCCACTATAACCAAGAGCACACACTAAATGTTATGGAGAAACTGGAGGAGCCCAGGCTCACATCTACAGATAAGGAAAGAGGTTGTGACCAAATAAATTACACAGATGATCACAGAAAATAAAATGAACCAAGTTGAATTGAAAAAGCTTTTGCACAAACAAATCTAATGCAATTAAAATTAAGAGGGAAATAAGTCAATGGAGAAAGATTTTCAGCAACTTTCTCTATTAAAGACTTAATATGATCTATATACATATATACATACAAATACAAATATATGAAATCAGTTCAAATTCATTAGCCTGAGCCATTCACCAATAGATAAATGGTCACAGGATATGAAGAGGTGATTTCAAAAAAAGAAATTCCCGAAATCAACAACCATATGATAAAATGCTCTAAGTTATTAAAAATAAGAGAAATGTAAATTAAAGCAACTTTGAGGTTCTATCTCTCAGCCATCAGACTGGCTGGCAAAAATTAAAAGCAAACCTCCTCCCTCTCCCTCCCCCCACTTCACAACTTTCTTTTGTGTTTTACCTTCTTCCATTAGATTGTAAATTCCTTGAAACAAGGACTGTCTTTCTTTTTGGTATTTATATTCCCAGTGCTTAGCACAGTGGACGTCACCTAGTAGATGTTTAATAATATTTATTGACTATTAATAAGCAAAATGAAAAATGTGGTAAAAGCTTAGGAAAATAGGCACACTGAAAGCATCATTTGCAGAGATGCATTGTGGGAAGCAATTTAGAACTGTGCCTCAGAGGTTACAAAATTGTGGCCCAATTCATTGCACCACCACTAGACTTAGATCACAAAAGGAGCAAAGAAAAAGAAAATAGACCCACACGTAAAAATTATAGGAGCTTTTATTTTAACTAGTCAAAAGCTGGAAAGTAAGGAAGTGTCCAGCTCTGGTGAAATAGCTAAATAAATTGTGATCTATGGAGGTATTAGCAGGATATTTTATTGTACCATAAGAAATGGTCAATGTCAGAAAGAACCCTAATAGAGACTGAAATGAGCAAAACTAGAACAACTTAACAATGACAACATTAGAGAGAGAAAAAGTTTAAAAGCTTTTAGAACTCTAATTGATGCAGGCCAGAGGAAGTGTAAATGAATCATATTACCCAGCTCCTGCCACAGAAGTGGTGGACTGAAAATAACAAGTGAATGACACAGAGGTACATGATCAATGGAAACTGGTTGGACTAGAATATACATATTTATTGTGAGGGTCTTGTCTTTGTCCTTGTTGTGGGGGAGGGGATGGCACAAGGAGGAAGTGATAATAAATGCTTTTAAAAAGAAATTTTTAAAAATGTTTAAAATAAGAGAATTATTCTTCTAAATACCAACCAATTCCATTGGTTAGATTTCCTCTAGAGGAAGTGACCTTTTGTCCATTTTTGAGCATTTAAGAAGGGGAGTAATCCATATGGGTTGGTCTCATAAAGCTTATTAACACAAGTCAGTGACACTAAAAGAGGAGGATTTTGCCTTTGGGAAAAGCTTCAGAACTCTGATCAATGCAAAAACCCACTTAAGACCCTAGAAGACTGATGCTGAGGCATTAGACCCACATCTCGACAGGTGAGGGAATGTGATGCACAAGAAGACACATATTCAGACACAGTGATTTGTTTTGCTTGACTATGCATATTTGTTTAAAAAAAATCTATCCTTTTCTTTCTTTTTTTTTTTTTTAATGAGGTGGGGTATGGGAGGTGGAGAAGGCAGAAGAGAAGAGGAAAAACGAAAAACAAAAACCAGAAAAAAAAAAAAAAAAAAAAAAAAGGTCACTAAGGGGTGTGTGCGTGTGTGTGCGCGCGCACGCTGGCACGCTGGCGCGCTAGCGCGCGTTCGTGTGTGCGCGCGTCTGTGTCTGTGTGTCTGTGTGTGTCTGTGTGTGTGTACGTGGAACAGAAGCGAGCAGAAGGAAGGCCAGGGGGAAAAAAGCATTGGTAGTTTTGAAAAAAAAATACAGATTAAATAATTATATATTAAAAAAAAAAAAAAAACAACTAAGCTATAGATGGGAGAGATCAACAGGTGTATGGACAATCCCCCTTTTTTTTTTCTGTTGAATGAAATACATGGAGATGCTTATTGGATCGGGTGTTTGCTGAGTCCAGAATAATAATAAATGAATGAATGAAGAAAATTATTGAAAATGAAGATACAAAAATAAGTTATCTCGTAGATTGGTTCTTCTCCCCCCCCCTTCCCCCACCCAATCTTCTGGGCCGAACTCCAAAGAAGGGATGGGGGGATGGGGGTGGGGCAGGCAGGTTGGAACGGCTGTGGGGAGGGTACCGCTGAAAGGGAGGGGGGAGATAGGAAATCACCGGATGCCTTTCCAGAGGTCCTCTATCCCTCAGACACACAGGAGCCTTGGGCACTTCCAGCTGCGGATGATGCAGCCATGAATGAAGTGCCAAAGGCCCTGGACGGTGGTCTGGGGGTGCGGGCGGGGTGGGCAATACACACACCTACGCCCGACCAAGGATTCTGGAAAGGGAAAGAAGGGAATAAAAGAATCACCTAGCAGGGCCTTACTTACCTCCCATACACACACAGAGGAGCAAACAGGCCCGGGGGGTCGGGGGACGAGAGGTGGATGGAGCTGAAGCCTCAGACAGCCCCCTTTGGCTGACTGCAGGACACCCCAAACCAGGTGAAAATCGCAAAAAGGAGGAGACCTGTGACGTCAAGTTTGGAGGCGGGTCTTGATTCAGCCAATGGAACTTAGGTCGCGACGCGGGAGGAGCGGGGGGGGGGGGGGGGGGGGGAGGGCACAAGGATGGGGAGAGGTGCTGCCTCCTCAGAACAAATCAATCAGGTTGTTAATCAATATTTGGTCAGTTCCTACGACCCAGTGTCAGACACTTGGGCAAGAGCTGGACATCAGAAAGGACAGGACAGATCAGAAAAAGCAGAGATCATTTCCTAGAATAAACTGATCAAATGATCCAATATGCAGAAACTCGCAGGGTTCAGGCAAAGCAATCCTTATGTACAGCTCAGAATTCCAACTACATTTCTGAATAAAAGAGATAACAAAGATCAAAAGAAGAACCTGGAAAAGAAACAATAAAAACTACGCGGAAAAAAAACATTCTGAAAAGAAAAGAAGTGAATAAAATTGGGACAAAACAAACAGCTAATTGATTTCTATTTAAAGGGCAATCAAATCATCAAGATTTTTTTAATGGAAAAAAGGAATAAAGATCAGTCCATTAACATTCAAATTATCAAGATTTTTTTTTAATGGAAAAAAAAGAATAAAGATCAGTCCATTAACATTCAAATTATCAAGATTTTTTTTAAATGGAAAAAAAAGAATAAAGATCAGTCCATTAAGATTCAAATTATCAAGATTTTTTTTAAATGGAAAAAAAAAGAATAAAGATCAGTCCATTAACATTCAAATTATCAAGATTTTTTTTAAATGGAAAAAAAAAGAATAAAGATCAGTCCATTAACATTCAATAAGAGTCTACTATGGTTCAGGTATTGTGCTAAGCACTGGAGATAGAAAAAGAGGCCAAAGACAATCCTTGTCCTAGAGGAGATCACAGTCTAAGAGGGGAGATAATAAACAAGTATGTACAAACAACAGAGGTGGAGTGTCTTGGTGGTGGAAAGGCTAGAAGGCCAATGCCACTGAAGAGTATATGGAAGGGAATAGGGTATAGAAGACTGGGAAGGTAGGAGGGACAAGGTTAGGAAGAGCTTTGAATGCCAAACAAACAGAATGTGTTTGTTTGATCCTGAAGGCAATAGGAATCTACTGGAGTTTGAGTGCTTGGGGAGAGAGAGGGTAAGGTGGCAAATAGTCCTATGCTTTAGGATAATTACCTTGGTGGCTGTATATAGAATAGAGCAAAGAAGTAACTAAGGAAGATGAAATAAAGGGAAGTATCATTAGAAATTCTTTTGCTTAATTTTATGCCACTAATACTGATAAATGGATGAATATTTACAAAAACATAAAGTATGCAGATTAACAGAATAAAAAGAAATTGAACAAGCCATAAAAATCTTTCAGAGGCTGGAAAGGAGCAAATGGATTTACAAGTGAATTCTAGCAAATTTTTTAAAGAAAAACTACACTTTTGCATAAATTATCTCTTAAAATATGCAAACTCTTTTGAGAAAAATAAGATTTTTCACTACCAAAAACCAAGAAAAGTCAAAGAAAGAATATGATAGACCATTCTCTCTGATGAATATCAATATACAAATATTGAATACAATATTGGCAAAGAAACCACCAGAACATAGCACAAAATTTTTACTGTGATTAGATTGTGTTTATAGAAAGAATGCCAATCTGGCTCCATATTTTTAAAAAATTACAAATTCAGAAAGCCACATTGTGAACAAAAAGCAAGAAAATACATTATTATTTAAGAAGATACTACCTTGATTTTATATAAATTCTTTATTTAATAGTATTTTATTTTTTCCAATTACAATCACTTTTTCATACTCAGTTTTTAAAAATTTATTATAGCTTTTTTATTTACAAGTTATATGCATGGGTAATTTTACAGCATTGACAATTGCCAAACCCTTTGTTCCAATTTTTCCCCTCCTTCCCCCCATCCCCTTCCCCAGATGGCAGGTTGACCAATCCATGTTAAATATGTTAAAGTGTAAATTAAATACAATACTAGTATACATGTCCAAACAGTTATTTTGTTGCTCAAAAAGAATCGGACTTTGAAATAGTGTGCCATTTCTTCCTTTGCAACAACAACAACAACAACAAAATTTGGTTCTGCACATATATATTGTACCTAGGATATACTATAACATATTTAATATGTATGGGAATGCCTGCCATCTAGGGGAGGGGGTGGAGGGAAGGAGGGGAAAACCTCAGAACAGAAGGGAGTACAAGGGATAATGTTGTAAAAAATTACCTATGCATATGTACTGTCAAAAAATGTTATAATTATAAAATTAGTAAAAAAAAAAAAAAAGAATAAAGAAAAAAAGAAAAAGAAAAAGAAAGAAAAAAAAAAAAAAAGAAAACACATAATTTAATTAAAGATCAAAAAAAAAAGTGTGCCATTAGCCTGTGAAGGAAATCAAAAATGCAGACAGACAAAGAAAGAGAGATTGGGAATTCTATGTAGTGGTTCCTAGTCATCTCCCAGAGTTCTTTCACTGGGTGTAGCTGGCTCAGTTCATTACTGCTCTATTGGAGCTGATTTGGTTCATCTCATTGTTGAAGAGGGCCATCGTCCATCAGAATTGATAATCCTACAGTATTGTTGTTGAAGTGTATAATGATCTCCTGGTCCTGCTCACTTCACTCAGCATCAGTTCCTGTAAGTCTCTCCCGGCCTTTCTGAAATCATCCTGTTGGTCATTTCTTACAGAACAATATCATTCCACAATATTCATATATCACAGTTTATTCAGCCATTCTACAATTGATGGGCATCAGTTCAGTTTCCAGTTTCTGGCTACTACAAAGATGGCTGCCACAAACATTTTTGCACATGTGGGTTCCTTTCCCTCCTTTAAGATCTCTTTGGGATATAAGCCCTGTAGTAACACTGCTGGATCAAAGGGTATGCACAGTTTGATAACTTTTTGTGCATAGTTCCAAATTGCTTGCTAGAATGGTTGGATGTATTCACAATTCCACCAACAATGTATCAATCATACTCAATTTTTTAAATAACATTTTGAGTTCCAAATTTTCTTCCTTCCTCAATCCCCTCTCCCTCCTTAAGGCAGAAAGTTATTTGATACAAGTTATATATGTACAATTACATAAAATATATTTCCATATTAGTCAGGCTATGAAAGAAGAAACAACAAAAGGGGCCATGAAAAAAAAAGTGAAAACATTGTGCTTCAATCTGTATTCAGACTTCATCACTTCTTTCTCTGGAGATAGAATTTTCCTATTTGAGATATAGAAACCGTCTGGGATCACTATATTGTTGAGAACAGTTAAGTCCATCATAGTTGATCACTGCACAATATTGCTATATACTATGTTCTCCTAATTCTGCTCATTTCATTTTGCCTTCATACATGTCTTCTCAGGTTTTTAAAAAATCTTCCTACTTGTCATTTCTTATAGCACAACAAACATTACATTTATATACCACAACTAGTTCAGCCATTTACCAATTGATAGGCCCCTTCTCAATTTCCAATTCCTTTTCACCACAAAGAGTAATTGTAAAAAAAATTTTTTAGTTTTTGTCCTTATATATTTTAATTAGATAATATTTTTGCTTTTGCTTTGTTTCAAATCATGATTACTATCTTTTTTTTAACTTCATCTGGAGCATAATATATTGTTCCCCAGTCTTTTACTTATATTCGGTATGTGACTCTTTAGTTTGAATAACACATAATAACATTGCAGAATTCTGATTTTTAATCTACTCTGTTACCCACTTCTGTTTTGTTAAAGATTTAATTCCATTCACATTCACAATTAAGATTACCGTGTGTCACCTAACACCATATACCAAGATAAGGTCAAAATGGGTTCATGATGTAGACATAAAAAATTATATTATAAACTAATTAGAAGAACATAGGATAACATAAATCCTCAGCATTTTTATACATTACCAACAAAATCCAACAGCAAGAGATACAAAGAGAAATTCCATTCAAAACAACGGTCAAGAGTATAAAATATTTGGCAATATATCTACCAAAGGAAAGTCAGGAATTATATGAGCAAAATTACAAAACACTTGCCACAAAAATAAAGTCACATTTAAATAATTGGAAAAATATTAAGTGCTCTTGGATAGGCCGAGCAAATATAATAAAGATGACAATACTCCCTAAACTATTTATTTAGTGCTATACCAATCAGACTCCCAAGAAACTATTTTAATGACCTAGGAAAAATAACAACAAAATTCATATGGAAGAACAAAAGATCTAGAATTTCAAGGGACTTAATGAAAAAAAAATCAAATGAAGGCGGCCTAGCTGTACCTGATCTAAAACTATATTATAAAGCAGCAGTCACCAAAACCATTTGGTATTGGCTAAGAAATAGACTAGTTGATCAGGGGAATAGGTTAGGTTCACAGGACAAGATAGTGAATAAATATAGCAATCTAGTGTTTGACAAACCCAGAGATTCCAACTTTTGGGATAAGAATTCATTATTTGACAAAAACTGCTGGGAAAACTGGAAATTAGTATGGCAGAAATTAGGCATGGACCCACACTTAACACCACATACTAAGATAAGATTAAAATGGGTCCATGATTTAGGCATAAAGAACGAAATCATAAATAAGTTAGAGGAACATAGAATAGTTTACCTCTCAGACTTATGGAGGAGGAAGGAATTTGTGACCAAAGGAGAACTAGAGATCATTATTGGTCACAAAACAGAAATTTTTGATTACATCAAATTAAAAAGCTTTTGTACAAACAAAACTGATGCAAACAAGATTAGAAGGGAAGTAACAAATTGGGAAGACATTTTTACAGTTAAAGGTTCTGATAAAGGCCTCATCTCCAAAACATACAGAGAATTGACTCTAATTTATAATCAAGCCATTCTCCAATTGATATATGATCAAAGGATATGAATAGACAATTTTCAGATGATGAAATTGAAACTATTTCCACTCATATGAAAGAGTGTTCCAAATCACTATTGATCAGAGAAATGCAAATTAAGACAACTCTGAGGGACCACTACACACCTGTCAGATTGGCTAAGATGACAGGAACAAATAATGATGAATGTTGGAGGGGATGTGGGAAAACTGGGACACTGCTGCATTGTTGGTGAAGTTGTGAAAGAATCCAACCATTCTGAAGAGCAATCTGGAATTATGCCCAAAAAATTATCAAACCGCGCATACCCTTTGATCCAGCAGTGCTACTACTGGGTTTATATCCCAAAGAAATACTAAAGAAGGGAAAGGGCCCTGTATGTGCCAAAATGTATGTAATAGCCCTTTTTGTAGTGGCTAGAAACTGGAAAATGAATGGATGTCTATCAATTGGAGACTGTTTGGGTAAATTGTGGCATATGAATGTTATGGAATATTATTGTTCTGTAAGAAATGACCATACAGAGAAGTTTCGAGAGATTTACATGATGCTGAGTGAAATGAGCAGAACCAAGAGATCATTATACACTTCAACAACAATACTGTATGAGGATGTATTCTGATGGAAGTGGCTATCTTCAACATAGAGAAGAGCTAATCCAATTCCAATTGATCAATGATGGACAGAATCAGCTACACCCAGAGAAGGAACACTGGGAAAGGAGTGTAAACTGTGAGCATTTTTTTTTGTTTGTTTGTTTTTTGTTTTTCTTCCCAGGTTATTTTTACCTTCCGAATACAATTCTTCCTTTTCAACAACAACAACAACAAAATTCGGTTCTGCACATATAGATTGTACCTAGGATATACTATAAGATATTTAATATGTATGGGAATGCCTGCCATCTAGGGGAGGGGGTAGAGGGAAGGAGGGGAAAATTCGGAACATAAGGGAGTGCAAGGGATAATGTTGTAAAAAATTACCTATGCATATGTACTGTCAAAAAAAGTTATAATTATAAAATTAATTTTAAAAAAGAAGAAAAAAAAGAATGACATAGGATAATTTATTTTCAGATCTGTAGAGGAAGAAGGAATCTGTGACCAAAGAAGAACTACATGTCGTTATTGATCACAAAATAGATAATTTTGATTATATCAAGTTAAAAAGCTTTTGTACAAAC
The DNA here is from genome assembly GCF_048593235.1 of Sminthopsis crassicaudata. NCBI lineage: Eukaryota > Metazoa > Chordata > Mammalia > Dasyuromorphia > Dasyuridae > Sminthopsis > Sminthopsis crassicaudata. Next base: position 69,377,811 of record NC_133623.1, read on the forward strand.
AACTAATGCAGACAAGATTAGAAGGAAAGCAATAAACTGGGAAAGCATTTTTACATTCAAAGATTCTGATAAAGGCCTCATTTCTAAAATATATTCAGGGTTTCTCAAACTATGGCCTGCCTCTGAGGACGTTTATGCTGCCGGCAGGGTTATGGCAAATGGGCTGAGGGGCAGAGACAGTGTCAATTTTTGTTTTTACTATAGTCCGGCCCTCCAACAGTCTGAGGGACAATGAACTGGCCCCCTATTTAAAAAGTTTGAGGACCACTGAGATAGATAATTGACTCAACTTTATAAGAATTCAAACCATTCTCTAATTGATAAATGGCCAAAGGATATGAACAGACTATTTTCAGATGAAGAAATTGAAACTATTTCTAGTAATATGAAAAGATGCTCTAAATCACTATTGATCAGAGAAATGCAAATTAAGACAAAAACCACTACACACCTCTCATTGGATGACAGCAAAAGATAATGATGAATGTTGGAGGGGATGTGAGAAAACTGTGACACTGATACATTGTTGGTGGAACTGTAAACAGATCCAGCCATTCTGGAGAGCAATTTGGAAATATACTCAAAAGGTTATCAAACTGTGCATACTCTTTGATCCAGCAGTGCTACTACTGGGCTTATATCATAAAGAGATCTTAAAGGAGGGAAAGGACCCACCTGTGAAAAAATGTTTGTAGCAGCCCTTTTTGTAGTGGCTAGAAACTGGAAACTGAGTGTGTGCCCATCAATTGGAGAATAGCTGAATAAGTTATGGTATAGGAATGTTATGGAATATTATTTTTCTATAAGAAACGACCAGCAGGGACCAGGTCAGCAAACATCATATTAACTATTATTTGGCCCTTCCTGAAGACGCCACACTGGATTTCAGGTAGATGAACTTATTAGACATCCCCCCTCATCCCTCTCTCCAATGATTGTTGCAAGATGATCCATTCCCTTTACCTTTATAGAGATGGACAGTGGAGACATCCTTGAACTTAAGGGGGCATAATCTCCTTTTGCCATGTAATCTGAAAATTTTCAGTCAGCTCTTGTATGGACAATGGACTTTGTCATTTACCTTGTAAATCTCAGCTGGAATACCATCAGTACCAGGTGCTTTGCCACATGAAAGGAGCCTAATGGCATTCAAAGTTTCTTCTTCAATGGAACTTCAAGTAGAAGGGTTGATTTCAACCTGAGACAAAGAGCCAGTGGTTTTCAGCATTGATTGATGATGATCTGTTGAGAACACTCTGGTAGTGTTCAACACATCCCTCTAAGATCATCTCTTTGTCACTAATCAATGTCACTTCATCAGCAGTGAGGAGTTGAGATACACCATAGGTCTTTGGCCCATAAATAGCCTCTAGTTCATCATATAAGCCCTTCAACCTATTACTATCAGCATAAAATTGAATTTTATCTGTCTTCTTACTGAGTCAAGTCTCCCTAAGTGTGGGAGAGCAGAAGTATTAGACTGACTGCCAAACCTAAGGTCTAAAGAGCTGCTGTGCTGCTCCCATTGTTTTATGCCTATGAAATCTGGACAGTCTACCAGAGCCATGCCAGGAAACTGAATTGCTTCCATCTGACTACTCTTAGGAAGATTCTGAAGACACCACATGCTGATGTCCTTTCTCAAACTAAACTGCCACACATTCAAACTCTACTGCAGAGAGTGCAACTCCATTAGGCAGGCTACATTGTTCAAATGCCAAATGTATATACTTGCAAAAAAGACTATTTTATGGAGAACTCACACAAGGCAAATGCTCATGTGGTGGTCAGAAAAAGCAATACTAGAACACTCTGAAGATCTCGCTTAAGAAATTTAGAATTGATTGAATGACATGGAAGACACTGGGATAGGATAGCCCAGTATAGGTGTGCCCTCATCAGAGAAGCTGCGGTGCTCTATGAGCAAAACAGAATTGAAATAGCTCAGAAAGAAAGATGTGTGAAAGTTAGAGAATCCACCCCAAATGTTCATAGCAACAATGTGTGCCTGACCTGTGGCAGAGTATTCTGAGAACAGCCAGTGTCAGACATGCTATAACTTGGCTCTAACATTGGGATGTCATTTTGGTTCTCTTCAAAAATGAAATACGCCTGGACCCACACTTAACACCATGTACCAAGAGAAGATCAAAATGGGTCCATGATTTAGGCATAAAGAACGAGATCATAAATAAATTAGAGGAACATAGAATAGTTTCCCTCTCTGACTTGTGGAGGAGGAAGGAATTTGTGACTAAAGAAGAACTAGAGATCATTATTGATCACAAAATAGAAAATTTTGATTACATCAAAATAAAAGCCTTTGTACAAACAAAATTAGAAGGGAAGTAACAAACTGGGTAAACACTTTTACAGTTAAAGGTTCTGATAAAGGCCTTGTTTCCAAAATATACAGAGAATTGATTCTAATTTATAAGAAATCAAGCCATTCTCCAATTGATAAATGGCCAAAGGATATGAACAGATAATTTTCAGATGATGAAATTGAAACTATTTCTACTCATATGAAAGAGTGTTCCACATCACTATTAATCAGAGAAATGCAAATTAAGACAACTCTGAGATACCACTACCCACCTGTCAGATTGGCTAAGATGACAGGAAAAAACAATGATGAATGTTGGAGGGGATATGGGAAAAGTGGGACACATGCATTGCTGGTGGAGTTGTGAACAAATTCAACCATTCTGGAGAGCAATCTGGAATTATGCCCAAAAAGTTATCGAACTGTGCATGCCCTCTGATCCAGCAGTGCTGCTACTGGGCTTATATCCCAAAGAAGTACTAAAGAAGGGAAAGGGCCCTGTATGTGCCAAAATGTTTGTGGCAGCCCTTTTTGTAGTGGCTAGAAACTGGAAGATGAATGGATGTCCATCAATTGGAGAATGGTTGGGTAAATTATGGTATATGAAGATTATGGAATATTATTGTTCTGTAAGAAATGAGCAGCAGGAGGAATACAGAGAGGCCTGGAGAGACTTACATCAACTGATGCTGAGTGAAATGAGCAGAACCAGGAGATCATTATACACTTCAACAACAATACTGTATGAGGATGTATTCTGATGGAAGTGGATATCATCGCCTTTTGATTACCTCAATTCTACCTGTACTTAGAAAAATCTAGCCCCTAGAAGTGCAGATTCAATCCTTTAGGTTCTCCCCGGCTACCATTCTCAACAAAATTATTTCTAGTTGCTATCACATTTCTTCTCTTCGACCTAGAGATTGCTCTCTTTTTACCCCTCCCATGAACCATCCAACTCCCAACAACAGGAACTACACTCATCTTATCATTTCCCCTGATTATTCTGCTCACAGGTGGTTTAGCATATAAATGATTTCAAAATGGACTTGAATGAACCGAATAGGTTTTTAATCTAAGTAAGATAATTGATTTGACTCAATAAATCATGGTTCTACCCCATGAATACCTTATGCTTCCTGCTAACTTAAACCTGATTGTGGCTTTCCTGTTAGACAAAGAGAAGATCTAATTCAGTTCCAATTGATCCATTATGGACAGAATCAGCTACACCCAGAGAAGGAACACTGGGAAATGAGTGTGAACTGTTTGCATTTTTGTTTTTCTTCCCAGGTTATTTTTACCTTCTGAATCCAATTCTTCCTGTGCAACAAGAGAACTGTTCGGCTCTGCACACATAGATTGTATCTAAGATATACTATCACATATTTAACATGTATGAGACTGCCTGCCATCTAGGGGAGGGGGTGGAGGGAGGGAAGGGAAAAGTCGGGACAGAAGTGAGTGCAAGGGACAATGTTGTAAAAAAAAAAATTACCCATGCATATGTTCTGCCAATAAAAAGTTATAATTTTAAAAATAAATAATTTTTTTAAAAATGAAATATGCCAACCAACTAGACACCAGGAAGGCACTATAAATGAAGTTTGCAGATATATCACAAAAATATAGATTGCCATAGGATCTAGCAGTGTTTTTCATGGGGCAAATATTCAGAGATTCCTCTAATCAATCAGCCAACATTGCTGTACTGTGTCCCTGAAGAAAAACTGTAACAGCAGGGTTACAGAAAATCCCAAAACAGCCTTTCTAAATTTGCCTTCATGTTTTCTACTCTGTAATGAAAGTCTGCTTTTCTTTTTCTAATATTTGTAATAAAAGAAGTCATAGCTATTCCTGTTCATACCCCACTGCCTCAAGCAGCTCTGTAAGACTCCAGATTTCAGAACAGGAGTCAGACTGCTTTAATAGAAATTATAGGTCTGGTTCAATCACATTCTTAACCATAGTACTTCCCATTGTTATAACAATGTTATAACAATTTCAAAGCAATTTTATAAAGTCATTAGTACAAATATCAATTTCCTGTCTTCAAATATGAACAAAATGGGCCCCTTAAAAGGGGAGGGATTTGTCTGAGTATATGTTCAAGATGGAGACAGAGAAAGCTGCAACTTTATGGGACAATAAATATTAAAACAAAATGAAAAGATTTTTTAAAAAATAATTTTATAATTATAATTTTTGACTGTACATATGCATGGGTAATTTTTTTACAACATTATTCCTTGTACTCATTTCTTTTCTGAATTTTCCCCTCCCTCCCTCTACCCCCTCCCCTAGATGACAGGCAGTCCCATACATGTTAAATGTGTTATAGTGTATCCTAGATACAATATATGTGTGTAAAACCGAATTTCTTGTTGCACCGGAAGAATTGGATACCGAAGGTAAAAGTAACCTGGGTAGAAAGACAATAGTGCAAACAGTTTACACTCAATTCCCAGTGTTCCTTCTCTGGGTGTAGCTGATTGATCAATTGGAACTGAATTAGATCTTCTCTTTGTTGAAGCTATCCACTTCAATCAGAATACATCTTCATACAGTATCATTGTTGAAGTGTATAATAATCTCCTGGTTCTGCTCAAAATGAAAAGATTTTAAAAAACAAAAGAAAATGTAAGGTCCATATAACCAAAAAACTGTCCTGGAATTACAAAGAGAAAGTGAGTGGTTTAAAGCTGGTGACTAGAGAATGAGGTAAAGTTTTGATTCCAAGAAAGATAGGATGACTTTTAGGTTTCATCCCTGGCTGGTTTACACCATCTCTGACAATAATAAAGAAATTCAGAAGAAGCATGTGTTTGAGAGGGAAGATAATGATTTGCCTTTTGAACATGGAAAGTTTGACTGGGAAGTGAATGTAAACTGTCAGAACTACTGTCTATCTACCCAGGTTACTTACACCTTCGGAATCTAATACTTAACGTGCAGCAAGAAAATTGGATTTACACACATATATTGTATCTAGGTTATATTGTAACACGTGTAAAATGTATGGGATTGCCTGTCGTCTAGGGGAGGGAGTAGAGGGAGGGGGGGAAATTTGGGAAAATGAATACAAGGGATAATGTTATAAAAATTACTTATGCATATATACTGTGAAAAAAATTTATAATTATAAAATTTTAAAAAAAAGAACATGGAGAGTTTGAGATGCCTATAGGACATCCAATCTCAAAATGACAGTTATCCATATCTTTCTTTGTGTGGAGGGATAAGTCTTCCTGTGTAATTTGCCTGTATTAAACAAAGCATGGCATACATCTCTACATGTGCTATGAGAAGAAGGCACATTTCCAGAGAGTAGAAGCAGCTCAAGGGAAACTGATCTTGTCCAGATTAACTTTGCATTTCCTTGAAGGGCATGATAGAAAAGGAAAATGGCACATACTAGAGGGGATTTGGAAAAATTGAGACCTTGATGTACTGTGTGTGGGTCTGTGAATAGGTCTACCCATTCAGAACAATTTGGAACTATGGCCAAAAGGCTAAAAAAACTGCATACCCTTTGGCTCAGCAATACCTTTTGTAGGTTTGCATCCCAAAGAGACAAAAGTAAAAGAGAAAAGACCTATCTGTATAAAATATTTATAGCAGTTCTTTTTGTGGTGACAAAGAATTGGAAATTTAGAGGATGCCCATTAATGTTAAGGAATGGCTAAACAAGTTATGACATATACTTGTGATGGAGTACTCTTGTGCTGCAAGAAATGTCATGTGAGGGCAGCTAGGTGGCACAGTGGATAGAAGTCCTGAAGTCAGGAGGACCTGCGTTCAAATTTGACCTCAGACACCTCATACTTCTTAGCTGTGTGACCCTGGGCAAGTCATAACCCCAACTGCCTCAGGGGGAAAAAAAAAGAAAGAAAAAAGAAATGACATGTGGGATGGTTTTAGAAAAACCTGGAAACTGATGCAAAGTGAAATGAGCCAAACAGGGAGAACAATATACAATAAAAACAATATGATAATGATGAATTAACCATGAATGAGTTAGCTACTCTAATCAAGGCAATGATCCAAGACAATTTCAAAGGATCCATGATGAAAAACACTATCCACATCCAGAGAAAACTGAAAAACTGTGTACAGATTGAAATGTGTCATTTTATTTTTCTAGCTTTTTGAAAAACCAATATGGCTATAGAAAAGAGAAAAGGAAAGAAAGTGGTTTATGGATGGAACTACATCTCCCAAAATGAATTGAGCTATGGTTCCAAAAGGACCTTGAACACCTTGTTAGGTCAGGATACACTGCCATCTAGTGGCCACAAGACTCAACCTAATAACTGAACCATCTTCCTGTCCAAACCAATCAGTCAATAAAAATTTATCACCTGCTTTGGCCCTGGCACTGCTCTCGGCTCTGAGTGTATAAATATAGTGGATAAAATAACTCATCACACCATCCAAAATATAAATTTCTTAAGAGCTTCTGGAATTTCCATCCCTAAAATCCACTACAAAAATGGATACCGTTGGTCTGAGCCAGAAAGCTGGGATGGCATGTGGGGAAGGCTCAATACAGCTGATTCCCACAGGTCTAGTCTCAGGTGGAGCCCAGGACTTCCTCTTGCACTGGAAGATTCCTATATTCTTTTCCACATATTGGTAGAAATCAGAATCAGATAGTGGCCCATTAATTTCCTGAGAAACTAAATGCCTTGACATGAGAAGGGTCCTGATTTTGGGAAACAGTGACACTTGTCCCTCAAGTTAACTGCTGATGTTAGCACAATAGGTGTCTGCCTGGAAAGTGTGATTTGAGAGGCACAGAAATTTCACTTATTCCCATCATCCTTGCAAATTCTACTCATTCATTGAAGGGATAGGGGAAAGACTTCTGCTTTTGGATTTCAATCAATAAATAAACACTTATTAAGTGCTTACTATGAGCCAGGCGCTGTCCTAAGTGCTCAAATTGGAAAGCAACAAAGATGGCCTCCTGCCTACTTCTTCCCTTAGTCCTGTTTTCTTTCTGTGTCTTGACTGACTTAGCATCTATCCGATTTTATGGTCGTTGTCAGTTCAGAGGAGTGAGGTTTTAGAGTGTAACCTCTGTTGTCTGTGCAGTACTGGGGCTCCCTAACCTACGTCTAGTTTCAGATAGAAGATAGCATGTTTTCAATACCTCCTACTTTCTTCCTTCTGAAATGTCTGTGCAAAAGCTATGTCTACTGTTATTTGAAAGGAGATGTGACAAAGTCTCTCCAGCAAGGAGAAAGTCAACATAGGGCACAGGTCAGTGATATATCCCTTCCTCCTGGAAATGTAGCGGCTGTTGGGATC